>NC_142037.1:2969200-3697200 GCF_982192425.1 Myodes glareolus
TCACAGTAACCATCTCAGAAAGGTCTGCTTTGCTCACAGTTCTGAGGCCTTCTCCATCCTGTTAGGGAAGTCACAGCTGTGAAGCAGCTGCCGCCAGGAAACAGAAAGATTAATCCTTTCGCTAAGCTTCTTTCCTTCTTCTCGTTCAGTCAGGATCCTCATCATGTGGAACGGTACCATGCACGTTTAGAGTGTGTCACCCCACTTCAATGAACCTAGTCTAGACAATTCTACACAAGCCTCCTGTTGGGTGACAGCAAACCTGAGGAGTCAGGAGAAAATGTCTCCTCACCTCAGACAGAGAACCTATGATACATCAAAGTAAGGACATTGCCAAAGTCCAGCTTCATGAACCAAGGATTGATTATTAGGGTTGTTTACAAGAACACAAGTTGGGGGCTACTTACAGGGCCAGAAATGACTCAAAGGCAGTTGTATGGCCAGAGGCCACTGCATCATTATTAAGGGGTCCCCAGTGAGAATTCAACAGTACTCAGAGATAAAAGGAGGAGTCGCTAATGAGGGCTACTGAAACCTCTAGCTTCTGATCACTGAAGGCTGGTGGTGACTTTATGGTCACAGAAGCATTCCGCAGCTTATCCAGGTCAGGCAATATTGGCGTCATCTTCACTATGTGGTTATTGGGGTGGTCTTTTCATCCCCACCTCAAAAGAGATCTTCTCTGCAGCTAAGCAATTTTACAGAAGCTGAAGTTGCTGGTTTCTGCTAGAACAGATCTATCTGTAACTGAGAAAGCTTCCTGTCTGAGCTGATGTCATGCTGGTTGCTTCTTGGAGGCAGGAAAGGGAACTGTTTACGTCTCCAGGAAGGAGGACGCTCCAGGCTCACAAATTTTGACTATGTTAGAAGAAGAACTGACTTAGTCTGTTTTCTTATTAAACTGATTAATAGTGCTTTAATTAATGTTAATTGTGTTTAATTAATCCTAAAGTTCGCTATTTTTCTTTCACCCTTCAACATTGGTGATGACTCTGGAAAGCTGGGATCCTGGGACCCTCTGCACAGGCTGGAGGTGGCTTAACAGGACGGGAGAGCATCTTTTACAGGCAGCTCGTGTAGTCTGAGTGTCCCTCGGCCGTTCTTAGTGTTTAGATAGGGTTCTCTTGAGGTCTAGAGCTGACAAAATGAACAGATAGGGGATTTATTACAGCAGCTTGTAGACCGTAGTCCTACTAGTTGAACAAAGGCTGTCTCCCAGTGGAGCGTCCAAAAATCCAAGAGTTTTCAGTCCATGAGGCAGAGTGTCTCAGCTGGTCTTCAATATACCCGAAACCCAAAGAAGTAGGCTCTAATGCCAGTGAAGGAATGTGCTTGCTAGGAAGAGCGAGGGTAAGCATAGTTACCTACTCCAGCAAGGACAAAGCATTGTCCTTTCCAGGGAGGAAATGGTCCGATGTAATCAACTTGACACTAGGCGGCTGGCTGGCCAGTCAGGGAATGGTGCCACATTGAGTGTTCAGTGTTGGCTTCTTCTGCTGGCAGATCTGGAACTCAGTAGCAGTTGTGTCCAGTCAGCCTTAATGAGTAGAAGCCTGTGTTGTTGAAGCCATGCATAACCTCCATTTCTGCTGCCATGTTACATTGTTGATGCTCCCATTGGCAAGGATGGGGATGACCGGGGAAAGGGGCTGAATACCCACAAAATGGGTCACCCTACCTACTTGATAATTTAGCTTCTCCTCAGCTGAAGTCATCATTTGATGAGCATTTACATGGGACACACATGGCTTCACATCTTTTGTCCATTTGGAGAGATCTAGCCACCTATTTCTTTCCTAATGTCTTTCTCATCAGTTTTCTAACATTCTCTCTTCAAGTCCCTCCATGAGCCAGGAAACAATTGCATATCTAGCCATTTCTCCTTCAAAAAAAAAAAATGGGAGATCATATGTACTGCCCGAAGTTCCGCCCACTGTGAAGATTTCCTTTTTCTGGTGTGTTTCAGAGATGTCCCCAAAAGGGTTGCAATAGTGTTACATCTGTCCACCTCTGTCGCCTCTTGTGTGACCCAGTCCCCAAGTTTCTCCTTCTCTGTCAACTGGTCACAGTGTGCACCCCATGACATGCCTTATGGTTTCGTCTCCCAATACCATGCCTTCTGCTACCAATGATGTATTCAGGGGGTCAGTTTCGTGCAGTCAGACATCTCCCTGGCCCCAGGGCATTGACTTCAGAGTCTTGTCCTCCAGAACTGTAGGAAAATCAATGTGTGTTGTTTTAAGACTCCACAATTGTGAAAATGTATTATAGTAGCCGTAGAAACTAATACAAGGTTAAAAGAAATAATTTAATGAATTTTAAGTAAATAAATGAAAATAAATAATGTTTGATCATTAGTCCTTATAGTATAGACACATTAGGTTCAAATAAAAAGATACAGATAGATCGTAGGTCTGAGTGGCATGTGTAATCTGTGTAAAACAATGAAGATCGGTGATAGAATAGTAACAGTAGGGATTAATTGGACAGGATTAATATGAAAATATTTTTCTCTCTCTTTTTTTTTTTTTTTGGTTTTTCAAGACAAGGTTTCTATGTGTAGCTTTGGAGGCTATCCTGGAACTTGCCCTGTGGACCAGGCTGGCCTTGAACTCACAGAGATCTGCCTTCCTTTGCCTTCTGAGTGCTGGGATTAAAAGCATTCACCACCACTGCCTGGCAAATATAGAAACATTTAAAGGAAGTTTATATGCAATTTTCTGACTAATCATCTTATTTATGCAGCATCTACTCTCTCCATTATAAAGCTGACTTTTAACTTGTGTGACTTTTCCAGTATGTACTTCTTAGAAGTGAGTTACCCCAGCAAAGATAGAGCTATGGCCTTTCTACTTGAAGTAGTAATAATTGACCATTTATTTATTATTTGTTTATACCAGTGTGAATTTATGGATGTTCATAATTTGGGTTATAATCAATGCTCACTTAAAAGATTTCATGGTTTCTGCCTTAGCTTTCAGGAATTCTTTCACTCAAATCCAGTCCCTTCTTATCGTGACTTTCTCTGCACTCTTTTCCATGAGGTTACTCAGACATCCACAAGTAAATTTAGGGGCTGCTTTGCATCTTGCCTTATCTCTAAGGGCTAATTTGTAAACTTTACGATGCTCAGGTTTGTTTTGATACATGGATGCTCTGTGTCCACACCACAGCACCACATACTAAGAAAATGTGCATTTCATCTAGTCTCCCTTGTCGACGTGTGTTTGACTGAGCCATATGGGAAATGGGATCATCTGGTCAGTACCCTTCTTAGACTGGCTTCTTTCATTTCGCTACTGCACTTAGCACTCATTCGTGGACTGATAGTTTGTCACTTTTAATCACAAACTAGCACCTACCAAAGCACTAAGTGCTCCTGACCGCTCAGTCCCTCCAGCCTCCACCCCTGGCTTTAGGTACTGCTCTTCTTGTATACAAACGCTGTCAACAGCAAGAACATTTTCAGACCCTGACCACACCCCACTTTCATTCCAGTTTTTTTCTCAGTTTGTTTCTAGGATCAATGAGAAAAGTTGATTGAAGAGCCAGGACCTAGGGAAATCTCTCTCCTTCCTCCCTTCCAGGAAAACAATTAGTTACGCCATGGGAAGGTTATAGTTCAATCTCTCTCTCTGTCCTCCCTCCCTCCACCCCCCGTGCCTGTCTTTCTGCTTGTCTTTTCTATCTGTCTGTCTCGGAAAGGATTTATTTTGGCATATAGTTTTAGAATATAGTATATAGTTTTTTAGAGTATAGTATATAGTTTTAGAATATAGTATATAGTTTTAGGGTATAGTATATAGTTTTAGGGTATAGTACATAGCTTTAGGATATAATATATAGTTTTTAGGGTGTAGTATATAGTCTTAGGGTATAGTATATAGTTTTAGGGTATAGTATATAGTTTTAGGGTATAGTATATAGTTTTTTAGGGTGTAGTATATAGTTTTAGGGTATAGTATATAGTTTTAGGGTATAGTATATAGTTTTAGGGTATAGTATATAGTTTTTTAGGGTATAGTATATAGTTTTAGGGTATAGTATATAGTTTTTTAGGGTGTAGTATATAGTTTTAGGGTATAGTATATAGTTTTAGGGTATAGTATATAGTCTTAGGGTATAGTATATAGTCTTAGGGTATAGTATATAGTTTTAGGGTATAGTATATAGTTTTAGGGTATAGTATACAGTTTTAGAGTATAGTATATAATTTTTTAAGGTATAGTATATTATTGAAGAAAGAGTACAGAGGTAAGACAGCAATAAATACTGATGTCCAGCTCACTTTCTTCAGTCCTAGATCCCAGCCCATGATACTGTCACACTTAGGGTGAGACGTCTCCTCTCAGTTTGTTATTCCCAAATTTACTTTGGAACTACATGCCATGTACACATGCCATGCAGGTGGACTTCGCAATGACACATATCAGAGACCCAACCTGACTCCTTTTCTTAGGTATATAGAGAGTGTTTTTCACCTGAAGTAAGTCAATGCACACATACTGTAAATTTTTCATTTTTTACATGAATTATGAAAAATTAATTTCTCATAAAAATTGACACCTGCCGTTGCACACCCAACCCAGTGCTTTCTCTTGTGCTACTCACTCTGCCGTGTGTGGGCATGCGGGTGAAGGGCTGAGGGCTGGTGTGAGTCTCTCACTCACCACCTTATTTTAATATTTTGTTACGTGTGACGGCTTCATACCTTTATATGAGGAATTTTAGTTGTCCCCAGAGTGTATTCCGCTCTCCATCCCCTCCTTCTTCTGCTGGAATTCTTATCAACAAGACCTCATTCCCTTTCATGTCTTTGTCTTGCGTGTCTCTCCGCTACTTTTTGAGACTTGCTCTGTCACTAAACCTGGACCCCTCTGCTTAGGATGAATGGGCTCACCAGTGAGTCCCTGGCTCTGCCTGTGTCCAAGCCCCACCACTGGGGTTACAGGCAAACATCCCAAGCCCAGATTTTTATGTGGGTTCTAGGGATTTGAACTCAGGTTTTGCTCGCTGAGTCTTTCCCCTGCCCAGAGTAGTGGGTTTTTATTACTTCCTGCTTTTATTATTATTATTATTATTATCATTATAAACATTGTTTGAATTTTGTTCTGAATTTTACCAAATTAGTGTGTTCAATCAGTATACCTACCTGACCCATCTATCAGCATAGACCTGTTTTTAAAACCTTTCACCTTTACAATAATGATAAAATCATAGGAAGCGATAACTTATACCACAGTCCTGTTTTCATCCTCCTTCCCTCAACAGGAACATTTTACATCACTTCAGTACAGAATCAAATACTGCTTATACAGAGTACAGCCTTACTCAGATTCCATCACCTTCAACGTGAGTTCGAGTGTGTGTGATGTGTGTGTGCACTCATGTGTATGTGTGTATGGTGTGTGCATGCATGTGTGTGCATATAGTTGTGCATGCATGGATGTGTGTTTGTGTGGTATGTGCATGCATGTATTTGTGTGTGTGCAGTGTGAATTGATTCATGCATGTGAGCATGTCTGTGTCTGCATGAGATGTATATGTGTTGTGTAAGGTATGGAGGTCTATAATATTTTTCTTGATAAATCCATTATTTAACCATATTCATTACTCCTCTATAAAACAAAAATCTTCAGAAACTTTAACCTTATACATTACGTATCTCATCTTCATTCCATCTCTGGGTTCAGAGGAGAATTAAAATAGTAAGTAAAACACAACTAGGAGCTGAATACGTAAGTCTATATTGTCTAGGATCACACTGACTCACAAAAAAAATGTAGCAGATTTATATTTACAATGATCTTTTAAAATTTCACATAACCTTCTACTTTAAAAAGCTAACAAAAGCATTAGTAAAAATTAATTTGCAGAAAACTTTCATCACTTGTGAAGAGATTTCTGTCATCTGTTGGAGTGATTTTATTTTTCCAAAATAAGATATGAAAATAACTCTGCATTTGTGTCTGGAAAGTTGATGTCAATCAAGGAGAGTCTTGCTTTGCTTGTTTTTCTGTGTCTTACGGGCTACTCTGTGTGCTGCTGTCGGTTACAGCACCCAGGCGTTCGCCTCGGAGGAGGAAACGCTGACTCATGTAAACCCCGCTATGCGTGATGCGTTTGACCTCCTGGTCCACACCAGCGTCTGTCCAGAGTTCCTGACTCAGTGCTGCCCTCTCTTAGGCTATGAGACAAATGTCCAAGACAAGAAACACTGAAACACTGCCTCAAAATATTTGTGAAAAAACCTGGGTTTTCCTCATCAAATCTCATCAGGAATACTTGGGACTTTGAAAGTGTTTTGTACTATTAAAGTCTTTTTAAGTTGCAAAATTTATAGTCGTAAAACTAAGATTCATCAAGAAGTCAGGCAGTGGTGGTGCACGCCTCTAGTCCTAGCACTCGGGAGGCAGAGACAGGCAAATCTCTGATTACACCAACCTGGTCTACAGAGAAGTTCCTGGACAGCCTGGCTTACACAGAGAAATTCTGTTCAAAAGCAAAAAGCAAAACAACAACAAAAGAAACAAAAACAAAAAGGAAAATAAATTAGTAAGAAATAAATTACTCATTAATCTCACTTTACTAAGATTGCTTTTTTTCTTTCCTCCTATGTAACCTACGCTTTTATTAGTTAGGGTGGTAAGAGAGGGCTGGTGAGGGAGGAATGGTGAGGGAGGGCTGGTGAGGGAGGGCTGGTGAGGGCTGGTGAGGGAGGGATGGTAAGGAATGGTGAGGGAGGAATGGTGAGGGAGGGCTGGTGAGGGAGGGCTGGTGAGGGCTGGTGAGGGAGGGATGGTAAGGAATGGTGAGGGAGGAATGGTGAGAAAGGAGTGGTGAGGGAGGGCTGGTGAGGAATGGTGAGGGAGGGCTGGTGAGGGAGGGCTGGTAAGGCTGCTCAGTGGGTGAGTGCACTTGCTACCGAGCCCGAGCACTCCTGAAACCTAGCTAATCAGAGAGCGGATGACCGCCCACAACGTGTCCTCTGACCTGTGCATGCGCACCATGGCTCACGTGCACCCACACCTCGCAGCAGACACAATTAAAATATGATAATAATTAAAGATTATGAGGCAGACAGAGTTCAGCGTTCTGATTTCTCCATCACACAAATGCACTTCTGTTGCCCATGGTCCCCAATGCTTTGCTGTTCTGTGAGAGCAACTCTTTGGTTGACAATTGGAGTATGACTGGGCTTTTAATCCCATGGTTTTGCTTTTATTTCTCCAAGAAAAGCATGTGTTTCTGGATGAGCAGTCAGCAGTCCCCACATCTCTGATGTCCTGGAGTGACAGAGCAAGGCCAACCGGAAGAGTCATTTTCCTTGATGAAAGGAGGTGGGGGAGGGCCGCACCATGGGAACAGGGCGACCCTATAACAGGGCACAAAAGTGGCAGTGCCTGGCTCTGCCATTCCGCAGAGCACCCACACAGGAGCAAGTCTGGTCTACGAGGACGTGGAGTGGTCAGGGTGGCAAGGGTCTAAGGAGTTTCAGCACCCTCCTGCTGCCTGCTGGACCTCCGCCTTCTGTGAGTCAGTGCAGCCCCTGTGGTGTTTAAGATGTGCTGATTTCTCTCCCTGTTCTCTAGATGCTCCAGCACTATGCTGTGTGAGCCCAAAATTCTTTACTATATGTCTCTAATTGCCATGACTTAGGGCATGTATTAAGACTGGAAAGCCATCTAGCCAAAGAAAATGTAACTCCATGAATATAAAATATTGTCTAATAATACTCACTCGCAATTATTGTTACTGGTGTGGGTAATTGTTACCATTTTGAAAGTATTAGACTCGGTTTAATTTCAAATTTCAAAATTCAACACTAGAAGAATTTCAAATTTCAAAAGTTTTCTGCTTATGCCAATGGCTGTTTCCCATACGTGTTACTGTAATCCCCTTTGTTAAACCATCCATTTAGAAGTCTGGGATTAAAAACTTTTCTACAAAAGCCTTATGACCTTTAACACTTTTGTCTTCTGCTGTTTCTTTTTTTCTTAAAAATATTGTAACAATTTCTTCCTGATCAAAAACTTATGATTGTTTAATATATCACATTCTCACCATATATATCATATTGTAATATATATTCACACACACACTATATATATATATATCTTGTAAACCAGTTCTTAGTGAGTTCTCAGTAGATAAAAGGATAGGTTCTAGAACGTCAGGCTCCGCTGGCCATGTGTGTTGTTGACTTTGCTCACTCTGGCTCCAGAGGCTTCAGAGGCTCCATGTTCTCACCACAGAGTTGTGAGCTGAGCTCTTCAGCCGTCACAATGTGGTCCTGATGCCAGTGTGAAGAGTCATGGATGGATGGGTTATAAACGTGTTCCCATGGCACGAATGGCCACTCAGTGTCACCAGTTTGGAAAGACTTTTCTCTTTTCCTCTGTACTTCTGTGCTCAACTTTCCTATTCTCTCCGTTTCCCACTGTGTGGGAGAAAAGGTCCCAGCTTCTGACCTTCTATCTACATCTCATCTATATTCACACACACACGCACGCACACACGCGCACACACACATATATAAAAAGAGAGGGGCCTATATATTTATATATTGTTCTTTCTTAATTCATAAGGTCAGTATCTAAACCTGCAATTAGCCATAAGTGTCGTCCCATTTCCCTTCGACATTGGCCAAAATTTCTGCGTTATGACAGCTGCCATTCGGGGACATGAGAAGATGCTAAAGACAATGCAAAATAAACAATCCTTTGGTTGTTCCAGTGTTGGTAACATAAGAAATCTTTGGCGTGGCCTATGGCATTGAGCTTCTTACGCTCCTATCTGTGTTACCTTTAAGACTTAAAGTAGTTTCAACAATGTGCTTCTGAGATGTGCAGATTCATTCTCTCTTCCTAACTCAGAATGACAAACACCCATTCTCCGAAGAATTGAGACCACAGGGTATACAGAGGAAAGGAGGCCACAGGCACAGAGCCACGGGCTCTGAAGCCTCCTCCGAGGACAGATACAGTCATTGCTTTCCACTGAGACAAAGATCTTGGAGAATTAATAAGAAACAGTGAGATCTGGGATACAGATACACAAGACAAATAGGCCCAGAAGTTCTCTACAAAAGACGATTCTCTAGACTGAAGCATAGACTATGTGTCATTGCTTGTTTTAGCAAATGGGAAGATCTCTGAATAGATATTGTTAGTCCTCAGCTTCTTACAGAAAGACCTTCAAAATTGAACACAGTCAACCAGACAACTTTATAATATGCATCACTAATATGGACACAATATTTTCTTTTAAAATTATCTTGTATTCTATGCCATTGACTTAGCATTGGATTGATACACAAAGACGTTTGCTCTTAGACTTGTAAAGAGCTTCACATGGAAACAGTTGGCAGCAGGCTGGTGTGGAAGAGTGCATATGCACTTTGGTGGGAGAGTGGTGAGACCTGGAAAAGGGCTGGAAAGGGACAGAGTGGTTAGCGACGCTGATGTGGAGGTCCTGTCTTGTGTGCGTCTGCAGTGCCTCTGTGGCCAGATGTGAGCAAGATCAGGATTAAAGCCCTAAAGTGGAGAATATTCATTAGCAGGGCAAGATCAACAAGGGGAAGTTGGTTCATTTCTGTGCACATTATTGATTTCTGGGAGTAAGTAAAATGGGTTTGTTCTAGACAAGAAGAGCAGGTGCTGCTGTGCCTGTCTCTCCCGTCACTGTGGGTATGGTCTCCTCTCCAGCCCTTCTCCTAACCTCTCATTGCTTTCCTTTACCTTACCTCCACTTCCTTCCATCTCCCCTCACTTCTTCCCTCTCTGTTTCTTTTCCTTTCACACCCCTTATCTACTATCCTCAGTACTAACATAGTTATTTTAGAGTCAATATTAGGGAGATATTCAAATAAATTCTGAAATCTCAAATCTAACAATTTTCCAGTGGGTGCAGAGAACAGAGAACGTTGGTACTAGTGGTCCCTGTGTGTAAGTACGAGCATTTCATCATAATACAATGCCTCTTTTCACTGTTTGGACTCTACAGGAAAAGAATGAAGTCTCTGGTCATCAAGTGCCCATGGTCTTTGTCACTGCTGCTGCTGCTGCTGCCGTTGAAACTGCAAGGGGACTATTGGGATTCGTATGAATATGAAATAGATCCAAAAGTAAGGGACTACTTAAGGGAGCTTTATAGTACAGGGCCTACCAAACCTCCCACCAAAGAAAGAATCAAGGAAAAGATCCTCGCTGATCCTGATCGACCGCTCTATGATGATGATTACTGCAATTCTGAACTCATGTTTAGAAACATTCACTATAGGCAACTCTGTTATCCAGAGCACTATTTTGTAGCCGAGAGCTATTCCGATCTACGAAAGGCCTGCTATGGCCAGCGAGTGAAGTGTAAGAACAAGGCTATGTTTTGCAGAAGAAGCATGACGTTAATGAAAGGAATACGATGTGTTTTAGTGGAGGGTAAGAAGTTACCAGAATGCTCGTACAAAAGCATCTTCGTGACAGGTTATGCAGTTGTCACTTGTCAATGGGACAGTGACAGCGAGGAATTTATTCCTAACAATGTAGTTGATATTTTGGTACCTAGGTAGAAGGAAAGCATCCTCTACCAGAAAGGTGTCTTCCCCCGACATTCTAGGTTTCTCTAAGCAGCCACATTTGGGAGTAGCTCACCCTTTAGATGCTGATGCTGTTAATCAAAGGTGAGAATGGCAATTTGAGTCATTCCATCATCCACCTCCCTCCTTTCCTGTCCCCAGAGCAGTGAAAGGCAGCATGAGCTCTGCTCACATACTTACCCCTTGAAGATGAAGTCCTCTCTAGATGTTGGAGACAACACATAGGACTTTCCAACTCTCAGAATTGTGAAAACATATTTCTGGTCCTTATAAATTATTAAATTGTTTTCTTAAACCTTATTTTTGTCCTTTTGAAGTTTACATTTATTTATTTAGAGATAGTGTGTGCACAGAGCATACATGTGGATGTCAGAGGAGAACTTGTGGGAGTTGGTTCTCTGCATCCCGCACGTGGGTCCATCAGTCTTGATAACAACCACCTTAAGTTGTGGGAGTTGGTTCTCTGCATCCCGCACATGGGTCCATCAGTTGTGATAACAACCACCTTAAGTTGCTGAGTCACCTCACTGCCCCCCGCCTTGCTATTTTGCTATTGAGACACAAAACAAACGATGACAAGCCTGCATTACAACGAGTAAGATTTCGTAAGCATCATGCTCCGACTTCCATTAGTAATACCTCTCCAAATATTGAATTACACCAGCTTTTGACACCTTTTTATATGCACACAATGTATTTGGATCATACTTACCCCCATATCTCTCTTCTATCCCCCTTCATCTTAGTTAGTTTCCTATTGCTGTGAAGAGACACCATGGCCAAGGCAGCTCAGAGAGAGTTTGTTGAGGCTTATAGTTTCAGAGGATTAGTCCATGATCATCACCACTGGGAGCATGGCGGCAGACAGGCAAGTATAGCTGATAGCCTACATCTCATCTACAGATGAGGCAAAGAGAGAGAGGGAGAGAGAGAGAGAGAGAGAGAGAGAGAGAGAGAGAGAGAGAGTTAATTAGCTGGGAATAGCATGAGGTTTTGAGTCAGTCAAGCCCATTCCCAATGACACACTTCCTCCAACAAGGTCACACCTCCTAATCCTTCCCAAACAGTTCCACCAACTGGAGACTACCTATTCAAACTTAAACCACCAGACTTCCATTCCTGCCGACATCCTTTTTCCTATATTCACATCCTGTGTATATGCCTCACTGAGTTTAAACAGAGAGGCTTATGTGAGCATGGGCTACTTGCCAATAGCTAGGTATAGCACTACAGAAAATGAGCACTCCTCCCCCAGCCACCATTAACTGTAAAAGCATCCTCAGAGAGCGGTAGGACCCCATCCATGATGAAATAAGAAAGGGCCCAATCTAGTACAGGTCTTATGCAGGAAACCATAGCAGCTGTGTGTTCATGAATGCAACGGCCATGTCATGTACAGAAAATAAAGTTTCCAGAAGATACTTCTTCTCCATTCTCTGACTCCTACAATCTTTCAACCCCATATTGCATTTTCCCTGGGCCTGGGAGGTGACCGTAAGGACATCCTATGTACAGTTAAGCACTTATTCTCTACACTCGGACAGTTACGGGTTACAGTCTGTAGAAAGAAGGCTCTCCATCTACAGTATAGGGCAGGCACTAGTCTCCAGGGATAAACAGGTGTAAGGGCAGGCGCTGTTCTCTGGGTAGAAGGCAGCAAGGTTACACATCTCATGTGAGACCCAAATACAAAAAGAAAGTGGTTGGTCCCCTGCAATCATGGCACTATTTCACTGGTGGGTATATTGGCCTATCTTGCCTTACAAGTTGGTATTTTTGATTAATAATTTTCGCTAAAGTAAGACATTAAGACAGAGAATGTTCTAAAAGGAGGCAGATCGTTCCACCCTGCAGCAAAGCTCATTACGGCACACAATGTATGTTCTGTCACATGGAAAGTCAGCAAAGACTTCCTTGCTTCTGCAGACTGTCTCTTTCACCGACTGACAGTTTTCCCTTTACAGGCGTGTGAGAGCATTTGCCTGTCTTTCCACTTATGAGTTCTCTTCATTATCTGTCATCTAAGCCTCTATAGTGAATTGCATTACTAAGTACAATTACTTAGTCGAGAGTTTTCATCATAAAGAATGTTGAGTTTTATTACATGCTTTTTCTATACCTACTAGGACAATCATATAATTTAAACTATTTCTCATTAATTTATTATCAATCATATTTATTGATCCTCTTATGCTGAATTATCTTTGATTCTAACTGTTTCAGTTTGGATATAAAATGTCTTCATGTGCTCTTGTATTTGAACATTTGGTCTCTAGCTGGTAGCATTGTTCTGAGAATTTGTGGACTCTTGGGGAGGGCGCTAACTGAAGGGCATTAACGGAAGGCACCGAGGGGCAGACATTGAAGATGACTGCACCTCATTATCACTCCTGATTCATCTCTTTATTTCCTGTCACACTGCAACTGACCCACCTGCCGTGAGGAACTGTAACCCTTCAAGCCTTGAGTCAAAGCAAGTAGCATTTGGTCAGGTATTTGGTCACAGTAATAGAAAAGTAACTAGTACAGAAGTTGCTACCAAGGGTTGGTCATTGTCACTAGGAAACTGTTTCAGGAGAACCGTGAACTAGAGAAGAGCACAAGCATTGTAAGCAGAGCTTGATGGACCACGTGGTAGAAGTTTACGTTACTGGAATTATTACTGTCTAGAGTCGTAATGAAGTTCATTTACTCTGCCCGTTAAAGAATTAAAAGGCAGAAAAAGATCTGCAGTGTGTCAGGTAGCGGCAGGTACAATCTCAGATACAGGAGCAGAACCAGTTGGCAAAGAAAGGCTTGGGTGAGGTGAGGTACATACAACAGGTACATAGAGAAAGATCCTTCACAGAGCAGGTACTGGATCAGCTGAAGCCCGTCTGGGCCTTTTGTAAGTCTGTGCAGGGTCTTCCTCCCCTAAGTTATGGGTAGTAAGTTTGAAAACAGACAGGATAGCTGTCTGATCTGGCCTTGACCTTGGCAAGCCGGTCCACCAGCAGGGAGCTTGACTAGTAGGGGAAAAGGTCTGAAACCTTTGTCTTAAGCTGTCAGGCTTTGTCTCAGGCCAGGCGAGTAAGGAGGAAGTCAGTCATCTTAAAAGTTCACCTTCCTGATTACCTCATCATAGCTTCTTTCCCTGTGTGTCTGCCTCCAGGTAAGTCTGTGGGACTTCTAGTCCCTCCGACGGCTGAGACAAATGTGGACGGTGAAGGCTGAGGTTCTAGAAGGGACAAGGTTTCCATTTGGAATCAGACTGGCAGGTATTCATGTTACCGCCTGGCAAAACCCATGTGTGCTTTCTTCTATAAGAGTTGCCGTGGTGGTCATGGCGTCTCTTCACAGCAGCAGAACACTAAACAGCTACCTTGTAAGGGAAACTCAGTGGAATGTCCTTGATATTCTGTGTGACTACAGATACTGTGAACGGCAACCTTTCTATTTCTACCATCTGACAACCCAGAGCCTCTGCTTCCTCTCTCCAAGAAGGCTGAGTTCTACATCTGTATGACTAACATCCTTCTGGAAGGTCCTCTCCACCCATCACAACAAGTGTGTGGCCCTTCTGAGTGATGTCATGCTTTGATGCTGACGCTCTGGTTACTAAGCATGGTCTTCATTCTCACATAGTTTTCCATATGTCAAGCATCCTGTGTATGTACTAGGGGAAGCCAGTTCTTCTTATCCTCAAAGTACAGGCATCAGGCAACAGACATCCCTTATAACAACAACCATTTCACTTGGAGTTTTATATCAGGTCCCAGTCCATTGGAGGATGTGGCAAGTCATAGAACTGATAATTTTGCTGTTACTACACAGAGAGGACTGACTTGTCCATGAGTCATTTTGACGCTGTTTTAATTATAATTTCTTACGTAGTCAGGGCAGATAGTGAACTTTACTACAGTATTATGTCCACCACAACCATAATATCCCATACTATAGTTTCTATTATTATATAAATAATTCAAATTTTCATGTACTCTTTCATTTTGTTCATTTTAAATCTGTGTTATAATAAGAATTTAGGACAGAGATTAGGCACAGTGGCAAAGCACTTTCTGGGCAAGCGTGATGCCCTGGATTTGATCTCATGAACCACAAAATACTTAAAATAATTAAGGCCGGGTATGGTGGTGCTTGCCATTAATCCCAATAGTTAGGAGGCAGAGGCAGATGAATCCTATGAGTCTGGTCTCCACAGCGAGTTCCAGGCCAATGGGGAATATAATGGGACCCTGTCTCAAACAAACAAACAAACAAATACAATAACAAAACCACATGTAAACGATTCAGAGTCAAACAACAAATCAAGGTCAACAATGGGACAGTACGTTTTATCTAAATGCGTCTTTCTGACCTTGGGATACATCTATGAAGGACGAAGGATGTATGTCAGTCGGTAGAGTACTAAACTAAGATGTGCAAAACTCTGCGTTTGATTCCTGGCACTGCATAAAAATGGGAGTGTTGGTCCATTACTGTAATCCTAGCACTCAGGAGGCAGAGCAAGACGGCCAGAAACTGAAGGTTATTCTTAGCTACATAATGAGTTTGAGGTCAGCACAGGGCACATGAGACCATGTCTCAAATAAAGCAATTAATTTAATTAAGCAATAAAATTAGAAACAGATCTTTCTGGTGGATTTTATCTACAATCTTTGGTGTACATGGGCGGCTAAGGCTGGAGGATTATTGTAAGTTTGAGGCCAGCCAGGCAAGTTCCAGGTCCATCTTAGCTACACAGTTAGATCCCGTCTCAAAATAAAATAAAAAGAGAGATATGAACATTTCTCATATGTTTGAGACACAAAGAACTTGGCATTTAAAAATAGTCAGTGAAGAACTGTGTTATGGCTCACTCCTTACATTGGGGACAGTCATTCTTTGATCTGTGCTGCCTTGAGAATATTTATCAGCCTGTGGTTTTTACAGTTGGAAGATTACAGGAGTTGGTAAACACCATTAAACTTCCCTTAGGAGATCAAAGCAGCCTTCTCTGTCACTTAGAGCGCCTGGAGAGTGCCTCTTGTCTTATCCTGTCTTTCCAAAATGCACTGGGTTTAAGTAGGTAAAACTAAGCTGCCGCTCACTATATGTTCTGGTATTTGGACATTTATTGAAACCAAGAAATTTTAGCTATTTTTCTCCTATTTCACATTTTATCCTCAGTTCTTGACACTTGGTGAGTCTCTCAATATTTAAATAAACATACCAACATAAATAAAAAATCTTTAAAAATCTTTAAATTCTGATGAGACAACCCCCCCCCCCACACACACACTTTCCAGCACTGACATTGTCCAGGAGAGAGGTAAACAAAAGGAAGAAGAGGATATGTTTTGATTTTGATCAAGCTGAAGCCATTTTTGGTATTGGTTCAGTAACCTGCACAACAAATATTGAAACAGAAGGGGGACCTCGACAGTGGATAGCTGCTAATAACATGGAAAAAGGAGAACTTCACAGGGAAAATGGAAGAAAGAGAACACAGCACGTGAGAGCAACGTGGAAGGGCAGTGATGAGGTCAGTGCAGGAAAATGTCAAGGGGCATCGCTGACCTGTGAGTGCTGAAGCGCCTGTAAATTATATACATCCGGGGCTCTCACACCAGTATCTCTGCGCTCCGAGGACCAGGGCAACATGTCCACTTCTTCATTTTCAAAAGGTCGTTTGCTGAGATCTATTCCAAACTAGGATATTAAAGGATCATCTAATCTAGTATTTATTTATCTAAAATAAATAAATAAAAATAAAATAAATAAATAATAAAATAAATAAAATATCATTTATCTAAAAGATAAATGGGCATTGAACATCTCTGTATACCTCTCTTGTAGAATGTCTGTTTCCAATGGATTAAGGAAGACTGTAGTGTGAACTAGGTCCAGATCTTAGACTATGAACACGGTAGCCTTCTTCAGGGGCTCTCTCTCCATTAGCCATAGCACATGAAGACAAGGGCTAAAGCGAACAGCTATGTGGAAGAGGAGCTAAGGGGACTAAGGTGTTGAGAGAGTTGTCTGGAACGGAGCCTGGGCTCCAGCAGCTGCCGAAAGCCAGGCTCAGCCAGCCGAACGGACGGTATAGTGAAACCAGAGGACAGAGAGGAATTCTTTGCTACCACACTGAGATGGAGATGGGGTAGCCTTCCAGGGCCATCTTCAGGATTGCGATGTGAGGTTTAGGGTTAAACAGGAAAGGAAAGCTATGCCTAAGTAAGCAACCCGGGTCGTGATGTGGTCCCGCCCATCTTCGCAGTGTTGGCGCCGGTTTCTCTTGCACTGTGGCAAAAGTCCTCAGAACAGTGTGAAATCTCTTTCTCAGAGACAAGCTCTCCCTTGAGGTGGCACCAGGGCCCCAGACTTTCCTTTTTTCTAGCACGAGACTTCCGTGGAGTTTCCAGCTTCTTGGGACCTATTGACTCAGAAGTCTGAGAGCCGAAGGCAGGGACCGATGAGGCTCCAGCACATCCACATTCCACCCTTTAGCCTTCGGCATACCCTTCCAATAAATAGACTGGCAAATAGTCAAAGTACAATACTGTATTTTTCGAAGAAATGGACACTAAATCTAACAGCACCTCACTTGTTGGAAGTCTGTTCCTAGGACTTTTGAGATGATTTATATCATAAAAACTCAACAAGTAAGTAAAGACCTTAAACAGTTGACTCTAGGTATCTTCTGCAACAACTGAGGTGAATTCAAAGATCCAAAAAAACTAAGCCAAAAAAATGTGTCTCAAATATATAAGGAAGAAGTCAAAGTCTCTTACTAGCAGAGATAAGGAACTCTGACAGTTTCATCAGGAAACTCTTAGAAATGATAAGCACTTTTAGCAAAGTAATAGGGCACAAAAGCAACCCCAAAAGGCAACAGTTGTCCTAAATACCCGTAATGAACATGCTGAGAAAGAAATCAGAGGGGGGGGAATCCCACTTAAAACAGCTCCAAAAAATACACAGGATAAACCTAACCAAAGAAGAGGAAGTCCTTTGCAATACATTTTAAAAATAACAATGGAGAAAGAAGTTGAAAGAAGACACTGGTGGATGGACTCATGGACTGGTGGGATTAATATTATGAAAGCACATATAGCGCTAAAAACAATGTATAGGTTGAGTATAATCCCATCCAAAATTCTGTTATTCTTTATAGAACTATGAAAAGGAATCCTAAAACTCACATGGACGTATAAAGGACCCCAACTAACCAAAGCATCATGAGTAGAAAGCAAAGCTGGAGGTACCACACGCTCTGACCCAGCTAACACTGCAGAACCACAGTAGAAGAATCTGTGCTAAGACAGACAAGTGTGCATGTTCTCACATGTGCATCCCAACTTTGAACTCGGATGCTTAAACTGGAGGGTCCATAAGGCCAGGAACCTAGAAGGACCGTTAGACAGAGAAGAGAAAACAGAGTCCTCGGACAACGGGAAGGCAGGACTCACGTGGTATAAAAGTGGAGCAGGAACACCAGGGGTGAGAAAGCTTTCCTGACTCTGGGGCGGTGGGGATGGGAAGGGTGAGGGCAGGAGGAGAAGCTAAACAAAGCCAAGGGTGTAGGGAAAATTCTGTGGAAAATTACTACATTTAAAGTCAATTTAAAAATATAATTTTAAAGAGCTCAGGGGAAATAGCTCAGTGATTAAGAGCACTGACTGCTCCGTCAGAGGGACCTGAACTCAATCCCAGCATCCACACGGTGGTCCACAGCTGTCTGTAGCTCCTGTTCCAAGGGAGTCCCTGGATGCTAGGCATGCATGTGGTGCACAGACATTCATGCAGGAAAAACAGATCATACACATGAAACAAATTTTAAAATTATAAAAAAGTAATGAATAAGAAAGATTGAATGAAAGTATCCTGCATGAGAGGGCAATGCTCCTCTCAGAAGCCTGAGATCTCTGCATTCCGGGCTGGTGCCCGTGCTACATGGAGACCCCGCCTGCCCCCAAGGGAGTGAAGGCTAAGAAAAATGAGCCGAACAGATTTGCTCTATTTCTCCCCCTTCAGAATCAAAAACTTCTAAACTTTGGGGGAGGAAATTATTTTAAATGTGAGGGAAAAAAACCTGTGAGCCTCTGTTCTGCGTACTTTTTACAGTTGATTATTGGCATTCACATGTATTCAATATTGTTTTATGTTTAGTGTATAGAAAGATCTTGATGATACCTAGGTCTAGAGTTTGCCCTGGGCCTCTGTCTCTGACAGAGAGCCCAGAAGTGTAGGTTAATGGCCCTGTGCCTTACTGGTAGAGCCAGTGATATCCCTGAGGGCACAACACCAGAATGATCAAAGGATGGCGTTGATGTCGGAGGTAAGAACACTCTGATAGGTGCTGCCCATGCACACAGTGACCTTAATCTCATCATCAGCTACAAGGGAACAGGGACTTAAGTTCCTTCAAACAGTAGTGCAAAGATCATAGAAGGCACATGCCAGGCATCAAAATCCCCAAATACAAAAGGGACGTACTACTACTACTACTACTACTACTACTACTACTAAATAATAATAATAATTTCAGTAATCTAGAGATGAAGGCAGTAGAGTTAAAATTCTTGGTGAAAGCTAAGGTCAAGGGTCATGGTAGAGCACATTTTTTTAACGGCATACAGGAGACCCAGCACCAGAAGCTTGGGCTACACAGCAATAGCTTTATATCAAAAACTTTAGTCAAGAGAGTTCAAAGATGACAAACAACACAGGTACTCCTGATAGAGTCTCCAGAGAATAACTCAACAAACACTCTGGACAGCACTTGTGAGGCTGGGAAGCAACAGTACTAACAGAAGTAGAAGCTGGGAAAAGCACCCTGTCGGGTACCACTGGCAGAGCAGGAGCAAGACCCATCCAAAAGACTCCTGATACTGTGGTGGCTTCGCAGCCGGACACCCTCTGAGAGCCTCACTCTTCAGAAATGCAAACCAAGTGGTGCGACGCGATGAGAACTGACAAGCAGAACGCTGCAAGACTGTTGGAAATGAACTCTGAATCAGTGACGAGAGACCTGGGAGAACCGATGCATGCATCAACTCTCGCGCACTCCACCGTGCGAAAGACATTGGACCGGGCTGCACAGGAATGGGTCCGGCACTAGGAACTGGAGCGGTGAAGGAACCCAGAGAGTGCTGAACGTCTCAGGCTCTGCTAGGGCAGTGCTGTCCACACACTAGCACCACATGGGACATCTGATCGTCCATCTCCACTCTGTGCTCCCATGTGCCGCTTCCTTCCCTCCCTACTCTTTTCAGTATTAGAGTTAAAACACTGAATGCACAGAGCAACAACAAAATCGCATGCTGAGAACTGAAGAGACAGACAGCAAGTCAGAGACAGGCAGGCCCATCCGAATACACAGCCGATTTCTTATCGGAAACTTTAAAGGACACAGTGATTGGAAGGATGTATTTCAAATTCTGAAAGTCCACAAGTGCCAACTAGATTATCAAACTGAGCAAAATGTCGAAATTGGGGGGTGGGGGTGGAGGAAGCACTCAGCAGTTCTGAGTTCTTGCTGCTCTCACATAGGATTCAGGTTTGCCACTAATACACTCTTCACAAGTCTGTAAGTCCAGCTCCAAGGAGTCTAACACACGCCACCAGCTCCTATAGGCACTGCACGTACATGGTACACTTAACATATATTCAGGCAATTGTATGAGTGTTCTCTAATGTGTCCTGCACATCAGAAGAAGACATCAGATCCTCTTATAGGTAATCGTGCACCACGATGAGGTTGCTGGGAATTGAACTTAGGACCTCTGGAAAAACAACCAGTGCTCTTAACCCCTGAGCCATTTCTTCAGGTCAGAAAAGGAATGATTTTTAAACAGCCAATATTGATTAAAAAGAAAGGAAGAAAGAAAGAAAGAAAGAAAGAAAGAAAGAAAGAAAGAAAGAAAGAAAAGTAGTACCTTTTTTTAAAAAAAACAGACTAAATGTATTTATGAACATTAATTCAGAACTAGAGCATTTATCTTTTATCTGTGAAGAATAATAAGTATTTCTAAGAGGAAATACTAAATCACTCTAGAAAAGCAGTTGACTAAATGAAGAATAGGGAAACAAGAAACACTACAAAACCAACAAAATAAGAAGAGTTGGTATACACCTGTCAATAACTGTGAACATTAATAGCCACAACCCCCAAATCAAAAGACACCTCATCACCAAAGGCTGACCCACCCTTAGGGCAAAACGATAGAAAAGGTCAATCTAAGCAAATGCATCTAGGAGGCAAGCAGGGTCACTATTCTAATAGTGGAAGAAAAAATATTCAAGCCAGAACTAATCAGAAGAGAAAAATGTTATTTCCTAGTGATTTTGTAAGCAACTCACCAAGAGGACAGAATATAAACATGTATGAACTAGAACAGAGGACAGAAGTGCAAACAAGTATTACTAGCTATAAACTAACAGATTAGCCCCAACACAGTAATAAGTGACTTAAATTCTCCACTAATAGACAGATCACCATGGAAAAACCTAAACAAAAATATCAGAGATAAACAACATCATAGATGAAATAGAATCAACAAGACATCTATGGAATATCTAAAAACGACAACATACATTCTTCCCAGTAACTTAGGGAACTTCTCTAAAACAGATCATATACTGCCACACAGAGTAAGACTAGGGAGTCCATACAAATGCAGATAACTTCTTAAATCCTATTTGGCCACATAGAATAAGGCTAGAAATCAATAGTAAGAGAAATAATGGTAAATTTTTAAAAATGGAGGTTAAACAACACATTAGTGACTGATGAATGGGGCATTCATAAATCAAAAGAAATCAATAAGGGGATCAAAAGTTCCCAGAATTTAATAAAATAGAAACAGCATATCAAAATATTTGAGATGCAATAAAGGTGATCTTAAGATAAAGGAACATAAATAACTATAAAGCCTGCATTAAAGAATCAGAGCGATCATACATAAAAACTTCATTATTTATTAATTAAGAACAAGCTAAACTCAAAAGCAATAGTTGTATGTCAACTTCATACAAGCTATTTTGGAAAAGGAAACCTCATTTGAGAAGATGTCTTGCTAGATTGGCAAGCTTGTGGAGCGTTTTCTTAATCAAGTGGCTGATGTCAGAGGACCCAACCCGCTGTAGGTGCAGCCACCCTGGGCAGGTGGTCTTGGGTGCTACAACAAAGCAGGTGAGCAAGCCAGGGGAACAACCCAGGAAGCAGCACTCCTCCCTGGCCTCTGCATAAGATTCTGTCTCCAGGTTCCTACCTTAATTTCCTGTCCTGACTACCCTGGATAATGGAATACCAGCTGCAAAATGAAATAATCTCCCCCTCAAGTTGCTTTTGGTCATGGAGTTTTATCACAGCAGCAGAAACCTAACTAAGACAGTGTGTGTTGTTTGTTCATTAAATAGATAAGTAAGCATAATTTGTAAACAACTAAATAAATGCTCAGCCATTAGACATGCTTATTCCTGCCCTGTTGCTGGGAAGTGGTGGTGCACACCTTGAACCCCAGAGGCAGGTGGATCTCTGTGAGCTTGAGGCCAGCCTATTCTAGAGATACTTCCAGGACAGACAAGTCTACACAAAGGAAACCCTATTCTGAAAAACCATTAAAAAAATAACTCACACAAAAGAAAAAAAAGCCAAGGGTCACAAACAATTTAACTATAGTTTTGTAACAAATATAACTTAGGAGAAAAAGTTTGTCTTAGTCAGTGTTCTATAGCTGTGAAGAGACACCATGACCAAGGCAACTCATAAAAGAAAGCCTTAATTGGGGCTTGCTTTCAATTTCAAAAGTTTAGTCCCTTTTTATCATGGTGAGGAGCATGACCATGGCATGAAGGCAGACATAGTACTGGAAAAGTACTGGAAAAGAGTCCTACATCTGGACCAACAAAACCTCAAAGCACACCCCCAGTGACACACTTCCTCCAGCGAGGTCACGCCTTCTAATGCTTTTCAAATAGTGCTAGTCCTTGATGACGAAATATTCGGGGTTTGTTGGAATCTAAGAGAGCCAGTGGGGAACCCCGGAGTGTCTAGGAAAGTGTGCTTAGGGTTAGCAAGTCTCCTAAAAAGGAACAGAAAGGAGCCAAATTAAAGCTCTGTTGTTTTAAATTAGAACTTAAAAAAAGCAGGCTGGGTTGGCAGTGAAGATCTACAAGGAACTGTCTTTAGCTGGTGCCTCCTGGAAGGAATAAGCACAGCACCTCATTAGGGGCTACTTATTCCTCCCATTTCTGTGGCATGTCTTCAAGTAAAGTAGTTCTCCCAAGGGTGGAGAACTCTTGGCCAGGTGACTGATAGGCCCAGATGGACTAATTCTTCAAGGAGAACACAACATGTTTCTATGTTCGAATCTATCTGTGGGACATATCTCTACCCAGGCATCTACTCTGAATCTATCCCCTTGACGAGGAGGAAGTGGTCTTCTCTTCATGGACCTCAATAAAGCCCTGAAACCTCAACCTTCTTATGTGGTGATTTAAATCTTAAAGGGCCAGTTATAATGTTCCCCCTTTTTGTAAATATTGAAAAACAGTTTTAAATTTTAAATTATACGTATCTGTGGGTCTGTGGACATGTAAATGCAGGTGCCTGTAGAGGCCAGAAGAGGGTATCAGATCCTCTGGAGCTGAAATTACGGTCATTGTCAATTACCTGATCTGGGTGCTGTGAATTTTATTCAAGAACTGTATGTCAGTCCTCTGGGAGAGCAGCAGGTGCGCTTCCCTGCTGAGCTGAGTCTCCATTCTGATGCCGGCTTCCTTCTAGTATTACCAGGGACCAAAGCCAACCATAACGAAAGGGTGCATCCTCAATAGCCTTCAAGGCTGCTAATATCTGTATAGCTACCTAATATAGCTTATTACACACAAACACACACACACACACAGAGCGAGAGCAAGCGAGCGAGCGAGCGAGCGAGAGAGAGATTATAAGAGTTTATGGTAGTTGCTAATAAAAACCACAAATGTCCAAGAGGGAAAAGTCACCAACATTTCTGTAGTAGTTGTTCCTGGGAAATAAGAAATTAGATGAGAAAATCATTAAACTGTATCCACATTACTTTAATTCCCTATTAAAACTGAAGACCAGAAACTGAGTGGTGGTGGCATGCCCCTTTAATCCCAGCACTTGGGAGGTAGAGGCAGGTGGATCTCTGTGAGTTCAAGGCCAGCCTGGTCTACAAGAGCTGGTTCCGGGACAGGCTCCAAAGCTACAGAGAAACCCTGTATTGAAACAACAACAATTAAAAACAACAACAACAACAACAACAACAACAAAAAAACCCTGAAGAACAGAAAGATCTGAACCAAGCTTGGCAAGATGGTCAAGAGGTAAAAGTACTTGCCATCATGCCTTAGACTGGAGTTAAATCCTCAAGATCTCCATGGTAGAAGGATGCAAGTTGGTGTCTGACTTCCACAAGCATGCCTGAGCAGCACTGTGACACACGCGTGCACATGCATGCACACACTTCTCCACACTCATGATAAGAAAATAGGCAAATACAGGTATTTAAATAGAAATGCTTTCGGTTGTTCTGTTTTGTTTTCTCTTTGGGAGTCATGGGTTACCATACGGAACCACACCACACACAGCCAAGTCCTGAAAATGGCATAAAGAAATCCTGGTCACAAAGATACGCACCTCCTAAGAGGGTGGTCCCAAAGCTCCTAAGGAGCAGGCGCTTTGTCAAGAAGCACAACAAGAGAAACCTGAAGAAGATGCAGGCGAGCAATGCTTAGGCAATGAGTGAACGTGCAGAAGCCGCTAAAACCCCTTGTGGAGCTTAAGGCGGTTAAGCCGAAGATGCCAAAGGGATCCAACTCCAAACTCAGCAGTCTTGCTTTCGCTAGGAAGCAGATCTGAAGCTATATGGCCAAGGGTCGTAGGCTCTGACAACCAAAGTCCAAGGTTCAAACCCGGGCAGAGGCTGGAGCTGCATCCAGCTCACGCTCCCAGAGGAGCCTAAGCCTCCATGAAGGCCCCATTGAAGAGCCTTGCACACTGTTTGCAGATAGACAGCGTTCAATGCTGCTCTTATAAAAATATACTTGAAGCAATATCCATTAAATAAATAAATAAAATGTGCGTGAAATATGACCAGATATTCACATTTATGAAATATCCTTGGGAGATGGGGCATGATCGTGTGACCGCGTTTATTCTCTGCTCTGTTTGATTTGTGCCCTAGTTCGCTTCCTGCTGCTGTGATAGAACACGGTACCAAAACCAGCACAGGCGGAAATGGCTTATTCCGTTTCCGTGTTACAGTCCATCATCGAGGGAAGCCACGTGAAAACTCGAGGCAGGAAAAAACGCAAAGACCACGGAGGAGACACCGTTTCCTCACTTGCTTCCCATGGCTCTTTAGCTTGGTTTCTTGTATAACCCGGAAACATTCGCCAGAAACAGCACTGCCCACCATGGACGGGGCCCTCCCTCCCACACCGACTATTTTATATCCGTCATTTAAATAATGATTTTAACTTTAAAGAATAAAATGAATTAATATATAGAAATTAACCAGGTTCCATCATCCAGAAAAGTATAAATTAATTAATGGTCTTTCCAGAACAATTCCAGTAAGACCAGTAGCAGAATGCTCAAATTTATTAAGAAAGCATAATGCGTAGATGCTGTGAAGGTCAAGCTATTGTACAGTTCCGGTTCAGGGCTGATGCACTGGCGCCATCTGGTGCTGTAGATCATAAACACCGCAGGTACTGAGAGGAAGCAGTGGGGGCTGCTATCTGTTCAGCACCTAGTTTGTTACAGTGTTAAATGTATATGCATGCATGCCCATGGGTGGTTTCAGCGACATTTCATTATTTGTACTTTAAAGAAAATCTTAGGCTGAATGTGCTGTCTCATCCTTGTAATCCTAGCAAGATTCTGGGAAAAGAGGAAGAGAGAGAAATAAGAGATAATTAGCTGTATATATTTGAGAAGTCTATACTGTTCACCTACTGAATTGCCTGCTAATCTTTTAAAGATAGCACTTACAAAATATAAGTGAGCCAGGCATGGTGGCACACAGGTTTGTAATCCCAGAACTCCGGAGGCAGAGGAAGGAGACTCACTCTACAAGTTATATGCCACCCTGGGCTACAAGGGGAGCTCTAGGCATGTTAGGGCTATATAATGAGATCCTGCCTCAAAGAAAGAGACAAACAGAGAGAAAGAGAGAACTCACACACGCACATATATACATACATATACATACATACATGCACACAGAGAGAGAGAGACAGACAGACAGACAGACAGACAGAGAGAGAGAGACAGAGGCAGAGAGAGAGACACAGAGAGAGCTAGGGTCAAGCTCAGTGGATCTGTTCCCTTCTGACCAAAGGTCAAAGAATTCAAGCCCATTTTTGCTCCTTAAGGACACACCTGGAGCTTTGACCCAAGGAGTGGCTGCCTACTGGTGTAGTTGGTACACAGCCTTTCTGAACAATAGAATGCTTAACAGGATATAATGGCTTGATGTTTCGAGTATTGAAGCAAGTAACGGCTCTGTTTATTCTTTGTGTAGTGTTAACACAGTCCTTTGCCTCCCCCCACACACTTGGACTGGGGTATATTAGCATATGGAAAATAAATGCAGGCATATTCAGCATCCACTGAATTGCCCTCCCAATCCAAATTACCCTATGTCTGTATTTCTTTTGTATATCTGCTCCTCCTACCCAGGTTTCTAATCCTCAAGCCCCTACCCTGGAGCTTGTGAACCCTGTCAAGGCGGGACCTTATGAGGGACAAAGAAATCCAATGAAAACTCGCATCTGTCTTAGGTCCTGAAATGAAGCTTGAAGTTTAAGTAGGGGGTGAAGATAAACAATCCCTGGTACTGGCCTTGAATACCAACACTCAGGAGGTAGAGGCTGGTGGATCTCTGAGCTTGAGGCCATGCTGGGGTCTGCAGACCCCCAGACCCCAATTTTCTGTGACCCCTTGCCTGACGGAGTAAACAGTTTGTTTTCCCATGCTTGCAGCTGCTCTGAGCTCCTGATGGCAGGGGAGTGGTTTCTGCTGGGCTTGGAGCTGAAAAATCCCGAGAGCTAGGGTGTGGCCATTAGTCAAGGAGAGCCCTACGTAAACTGCCCTGGAGGCTACAAGGCCAGCCAGGTCTGCACAAAGAAACCTTTTCTTGAAAAGCAAAACAAGCAAACAAAAGATAAGCAGTCCTAGTGAAAGTGTGGTCCCACCTACCACTGAGTCACCAGTACCTGGGCTTCAGTCTCAGCCCTGTAAGGTGGTCTGACAGGTTGTGACTTCTCTTTCCCTTCTCCTAGCATGAGTTTCCTGGAGGAATACCCATAGGTTATGGGGGACACAAGTGTCTCTTTAGAATATCTGCATCTGCCAGACTTGTGAAATTATAGAAAGGTATTGTGGGGGGTGGAAGCCCAGCTGTAGCACCCCCCCCCAAGCCCCACCCTTAGAAATCCCAGGGGCAGTCCCTCCCGCTGAGATGACACACCTCCAGGGTATTTAAGACCTAGACCTTAGCCTTGCCATGAGATTTCTCCCCCCCACCATCCCAGATCACCCAGGAGTTGCTTTGTTCAGATTAAACCTGGTTTTGTTAATTAGCCTAATCTGATTTGTTGCATTGGCAGAGAGACTTAAAATTCAGGGTACAGAAACCCTTTCAGGAATGATAAGGACCATTCTATAAAGCAGAAAATCATAAGGGGGCTTAAATAGGCACTAAAGATACACTCCTGGGTTTGCTGGAGAGTGTCACCTCCTGGGGTCCCTCCCACCCTGGTGATAACAGACTAAACCCCTGCACTATAAGCCAGCCAGCCCAGTTAAGTGTTGTCCTGTGTAAGAGTTGTCCTAGTCGGGCTGTCTTTCCACAGCAATAAAACCCTGGCGAAAACAGAGGCTTTTGTGGATGAGGACAGATGTGTTTTTTGTTTTCTCACCCAGAAAACTCAGGACCTTCTGTCTTCCTCTTTTGGAGTTGGGTGGACAAGTGAAGTTTCTCTGAACCCCCAGGCTGTTCAAGCCACCTGAAAAATGATGGCTGGAGACTCCAGCCATCCCAGTCAACTTCCACATAGCAACTGGTGGCTTTCTCTGGTGCAAGACCCACACCCCGACTTAAGACCTTTACCCTCACCCAGAGAAACCAGACCTCTGTCTGTTCTCTTAGCCCCACTGCCTATGCCTCAGCAAGGACTCTGGCCATTCCCATTGAGAGGGAAGAAGGCATGGACTCTGACTGTTCCCGTTGAGAGGGAAGAGATAATCTCTTCTACCTCACAGCCCCTCTTCCTTCCATGTATTAGAGTGGCTCTGACTGGGTAGAGACAGTTCTCTCTCTAAGGGAGTTGTACCTAGCAGACCTAAGATCTGAAGATTCCTTCTCTAACCCATTCATGGTTTATGTCTTTTTTAAAATCAGTGACTTGTATAATTGGAAAACTCAGAATCCACACACAACTCTCTGAAAAACCTCAGGCTCTTCTTAGTCTCCTTGAGACTGTCTTTTATTCCCACCAACTACATGGGATGAAAGTCAACAATTCCTAGCCACCCTCTTCACGACCCAGGATTGGGACAAGATTCACTTTGAGAATAGAAAAGATGCTTTTCAGCCAGGAGGTGGTGGTACACACCTTTAATTCCAGAATGAGAGAGAGAGAGAGAGAGAGAGAGAGGCGGGGGAATCTGAGTTTGAGACCAGCCTGGTATACAGAGCAAGTTGAAGAAGATCCAGGACTACACAAAGAAACCCTGTCTCAAAAAGAGAGAGAGAGAGGGAGAGAGGGAAAGAGGGAGGGAGAGAGGGAGGGAGGGAGGGAGGGAGAAAAGGAGAAAGAGAGACAGAGAGAGAGACAGAGAGAGAGAGAGAGGAGAAAAGCAGCCTCTGAGTGAAGGGTCACTTAAGGACAATGCATCCCAAATCAAGCAGATTTTCCTCTCTGACTAGGTAAGAAGGCTCTAGACAATTTCCACAAGTCCCAGTTAGGAGAAGGATTGAAAGCAGTTGCTAGAAAACTCAGCACTCTATCTTAGGTGAGTGAGGTTATACAACGCCCCAACAGTCGCCTGCCAGATTCCTGAGGTGCCTCTGCAAGGCTTTCTGGGTGCTCTCTGACATAGGCCCAGACATGCCAGAAAACCAGTGAGCTTCCAGTACTGGCGCCCCAGATAGTAGAAAGAAAGTTCAGAAGTTAGAAGGGTTTGCGGGTATGAATGGGTCCTGATTATTGGCGGTTATGCAGAAGGTTTACAATATCCATGACTCTGTGGAAGAAAAACAGAGGATTGACCCAAACAGTAGTTACAGTGGTCAGGAGACCAGTAAGAGAGATCCCATGGGGTGGGGGACGGGAGGGAGGAGGTATAAGAAAAGAAAGAGGTTGGGCGGATGAAAGTGCTTATTGTAAATAAAAATGGCAGTAAAAGAATAAATCCCCAAATCAGAAGAGGGAGAACGGAAATTCTATTCTTTATTTGGGTGAGGACTGACAGGGCCAGAGCCCCACTCCACTGAGCCCCCAGGAACTCAGAGTAACATCAAAGGTAGGGAACAAGTCTGGTAAATTCCTGATAGACACAGGAAAGCCCACTCAGTCCCAACAGAGCCACTGAGACCAGTGCTGTCTCCATGAACAGCCATCCAAGGGGAAACTGGACCACTATTCTCCTTCCCTGGAGAGCTCCCAGATGGTGAACTTGGGACAAAGGTCCCATGATTCACTCATTCTTCATCATGCCACACTTATTACAAAATCTATGGGCCACCATATCTTTGGAGAGGCCACACCCCACTTTACTTTGAATCTTACTAAGCCCCTAACTCATATTCTCATGGTCTTGTCTCTGTCAGAGCAATAACCCCTCCAACCAAAACTGTTGCCTGAAAATGATGCTCAAGACTCGGTACAGCTGCAACTTCTGTTTCTATTGGTTGGCCCGTCTGTTTTCAGGCAGTTGTGCCTACAGTTCCACTAGAAAGAAGCTGACCACCTCCACCTGGGCTGGGAACTGTTGCTGAACACCTGACCTCTGTAGAGGCTCTTCGAGGGCGACTCAGAGGTGGATGCTCACAGCCTAAATAATGCAATTTTAGATAATTCTCCTGGACTAGATCTGTATCCAATTCTGCAAAACTCCAGCCGTCTAGTCAGTCTTCCTACTGTTAGATGACACAGTCCAGTCCCTGGGACCTGCCCAGCAGACGTCATGCTGAGACAGGTGAAAGAGATCCTGCGCACTGATGCTAGCAGTTCCGTTTGGTCAGGACAAACCAAAGCCCAGTCACTCAGCTGAGGGACTTCTGCATAAAGGACTGAGCTTCTGGCGTTAACCCAGACACTGCGCTTGGGGAAGGGCAAAGCCACCACTGTGAACCCATAGCCCGTACCCAGGAGCCCCCCATCTATTCCTCCGTCATTATGATTGTCCTATTTTGTCTTCTTGCCTCCTCGTGGGAAAGGCCCATAACTCCAACATCATGTTGGGATTGAAATTAAACAATAAACTCCACTTCCAATCCTGACAACTGTGAGACCAACCCAAGCTTGCCCTGGGGGTCTTCAAGGAAAGGGTATCTGCCTAATGTCACCAAGTGCCACCTAGATAGTTCTCCCTGTGCAGATTCCTGTAGTCATAAACTCCGGGAAAGACAGTTGAGGTTTATTTTCAGGCCTCAGAAATTACCTGGGTTGCTTGTGCTAACAGCATAACCAGGTGTGCATGTTCTGAATTGTTTGCACTGAGGAGACCCCACTCCTCTGCATCCTTGTCATACCGCAGATATTCACGTATAGTGGAGAAGAGGCAAGACACACTTAAATCTAGACTCTGGGCCTCCACAGCTACAGCCAGCCAACCCCTTTCCCAACTGGAACTTTGGTCCTAATTGTGGGAGATAAAACCTTTAATGAACTCAGTGTTCAAGTATTCATAGACCTAGGTCATCTGACAATTCTGTTTCCAATCTGGAAGCCCAGGTGGAAGTTGCTCTTCAGGAAACAAGGCTTCTGTATGGCACTGGGCCAAACTTGCTGCTTCTATGCCAACCAGTCAGGGGTAATTAGAGAAAGTTTCCCTATGATCAAAAACAACCTTAAAGAAAAAAAAAAGACATCAAGAATCTGATAGCTGGTACCAATCTTGGGTAGGTACTATACATATGGCCTATACATATGGCCATGGCTCATAGCCCTCACTCTAGACCCTGCTTACTCAACCTCTGTCTGAGTGTTCTATTGTTTTGAAGAGATATTATAGCCACACCAACTCTTGTAAAAGAAAAGTTTGATTGGGGGTTGCTTAGTTTCCAAAGCTTAGTCTATTATCATCATGGCAGGAAGCACGGCAGGAAGCGTGGCAGGAAGCGTGGCAGGAGGCACAGCAGGAGGCACGGCAGGAAGCGTGGCAGGCATGGTGCTGGAGAGGCAGGTGAGAACTGCGTCCTGATCTGCAGGCAGAGAGAGAGAGAGAGAGACACTGGGGTCTGATGCAGGTTTTTGAAACCTCAAAGTCCATGCCCAGTGACACTTTCTCCAGCAAGGCCACACCTCCCAATCCTCCCAATTCTTTCAAATGATGCCTACTGCCTGGGACCAAGCATTAAGTATGTGAGTTTATGGGGCCATTCTTATTCAAACCACCACAACAATATTAGCTGATGGGACTCTAATAGTGGCAGATAGTTGTTAAAATCTAATGCTTAGTATTTATTTTCTGGTCATGCTCTTCATTTGAGAGGCATTTAGCTTGCCCAGCCTGTGAAAGATGGAAGAAGCCATAAAATGGAGACCTTTTTAAGGGAATAAAGCCTGAAGCTGAAATCACTCATGTTATGATTTCTGCCTTTTAAGAATGAGTCTGATATTTTGTTGTTCTTCCATAGAGATATAAACAAAGTGTGGTTAAAAAAATAAATATTTTAAAAATATATCCTATTTCTGTTCTTGTTCCTCCAAGCCTAGATTTCTCCTCCTATTCATCCTCTCTCCCTATCAGCCCCACCTATCCTTTCTCCTGCCTAGCGTTTGGGCATTCAGCTTTTTATTAGCTCAATCAGGTGCCTTAGGCAGGCAAGGTGAAACAAATGCCTCACATATATCCGTAATTAAACAAGTGTAGCATAAACAAAAGTAACATTAGCTCAGGCTTCTTATTAACTCTTATAACTTGTATTAGCCCATAATTCTTGTCTGTGTTAGCCACGTGGCTTGGCACCTTTTCCGGCGAGGCAGTCATGTCTTGTGTCCTCTGCATCTGCGTGCCGACTGCAGACTGGATCTTTCTTCTTTACAGAATTCTCCTCCTCCTGACTCTACTTCCTGCTGATAGCCCCACCTATACTACCTGCCTATCTACTGGCCAATCAGTGTTTTATTAAAATACAATTGACAGAGTACAGACCATTGTCCAATAGAACTTTATGCAGTTAAATATTCTGCAGCATAAACAAATGTAATACATCTTTGCCTAGTTAAAATAATATCCCACAACACTATTCTATTAAAGGAACATAGCAGTACATTGACTCCTAATAACATTCTGCTAGATCAGTGTCTGACACAGCCATTGACATAGAAGTGTCCTCCTGCAGTAGATGGGCACTAATATAGAGACCCACAGTTGGGCAATGGGCAGAGACCTGGGAACACTCAGTTCTAAATGTGGTGTCTTCATCAAACCCTTCCCCCCAGGGCTCCAGAGCTATGTGGAAAAGGAGGCAGAAAGACTGTAAGAGCCAGAGGGGATGGACAACTCCAAGAGCAGTGTCCTCCAGACACAGCAGAACTGCTGCACAGGTCAGAGGGGATGGAGGACTCCAAGGACGCAGTGTCCTCCAGTCACTGTGGGACTATGGCAGCATGTGCAGGTCCACCATATGTGGTCCCAGTGCTGAGAGGGCAAGTAGATAAGCGCTCCCATCCCCAAGTTAGAATCTATCTCCAGTTGACAACTGCTTGCAGAGGAAAAGTCAGTCTTCCCCAAGGGAGTTCCACTGGGTGTATAAACTACATTTAAAGGGCAGTTCACAGGTCTAGAAGTGTAGACCAACAAGAAGTGAACTTAATGGCATTTTTAGAGATACTTTTTTTTGTCTCATATTGATTTGTTTGAACATTTTTTTAACCTTAAATGTCTTTTCTTATATATTATAGCTTCTGATTTTGTATTTGTATGGGTTTTTTTGTGTGTGTGTGAATATGTATGTCTCTCATCCTCTTTATTTCTTTCTGTTTGTTCATTTGCTAGTTTATTTTATTCTTTATTTCCTGTCTCTTTTATTTGCCTGTTTGTTTTAAGAAAGTAAAAGAAAAGCTGGAAGAAGGAGCGGACCTATGAGGAAATGAACAGAAACCATGTCCAGAAAATACTATTTCATATACTATATGAAAAGTACTATTTAAAAAATATATTGCATAAAAGTTTCAAAAAATAAATAATAGGACTACCTTATAAAATTGTTTAGTGTGTGTAGGTGTGTATGTACTAGAGAAGATAGATAGATAGATAGATAGATAGATAGATAGATAGATAGATAGATAGATAATCTGTAGAGTTTTTTGAAGCATTTTTTTCTCTGCTGCTCAGCCTGTCCCAGAATTCTAAGGCTATCCCAGGGCTAACCTTGAATTCAATATCTTTCCACCTCAGTCCTGAGATTACAAGTACGTACCACCATGCTAGCTTGTAAGTGCTTTTTGATTGGCACAAGAAGCATCCACTACAGAATCCAAGCCCTTAGAGTTTACGTGGAACTGAATCTTGTCCCTTTGAGCATAGGAGCACAAGCTCAGGGACACCTTAACAGGAGAGGGAAGTGCAGTGAGCTTCTCTGAGGGGCAAGCAGCCATTGGTAGCCTGGGCCGTCTTGGCTAACAGAAGCAGGGACTATGGTTTGGTCAGGATTGTTCCTGAAGCGTTCCTGTGTTAGAGGCTTGCTCTTCGGGGTCTCAGTGCTGAAGAACCTTTAGAAGGTGAGGCCTGGTGAGAGGTGGTTAGGTCCTTGGTGCTGCTGCTCCTGAAGGGGGCAATGCTGGTCACACAGAGAAGTTGGCTCTCACAGAAACAGGTCATTATAAAAGAGCAAAGCTTTCTCCTTCGGTCTCTAGTTTCTTGTCTTGGTCTGCACATCTCTCTTGTGCACCATGATGTCTATGATGTTGGGACAGAGCTGAAGGAGCCTCACAACAGGCTGAACCGATGGAGTTTCTCAGTGTGTTAGCTCATCTTCTGTGGCTATGATGCAACACGTGACCAGAAGAAACTTTTATCATGAAGAGTTTATTGGGGTTTGTAGTTCCAGAAGGGATAGAGTCCATCATGGTGGAGAGGCAAAGCGAGTGTTGTGCCTAAGTCCAGAGACCCCCCAAGAAGACCACCACAGAGCCACACTTCCAAATTCAAAAGCAAGGTTTTGTTTACTATGTACGGGCTGGCACGGGTCCCCTGCCTGGCAAGCTGGCACAGCGGGTGGAGGGAGAAGAACCCCATCTACTATTGTAAGGGGTTTGTAAGTACAAAATCCACAAGGCAATCACAAGATTACAGTCTCAAAGTACAAAATTACTTATCCTGCATCATAATTGGCTGAAGGTTAGGCAAAGCTTGTTACTCTCTGATAGGCTGCCATTGCCTGGGGGCGGGTTGTTCACCCATAGCAACTGTCCCGGGTCACATCTCTGGGACAGTCTCTGGAACAGCTGCTTGTTGCTCAATCGATAGGGGAAGTTAGGTGGGCAGCAGTTTTGTGTGACTTGGGTGTTCCCCATTAGCTAATACTTTCCCTAGAAGGGGGCTAGCACCCCTGGCTTTTCTTGGGGGTTGGGTGAATTTCGAAGTCCCACAAGGTCCCAGCACCAAAATGGAATCTTTTCCAGCCTCACAGAAGCAGCAGGTGTGGTTGCAGGATCAGGAAGCTGAGAGCTCACATTTTCAGCCACCAGCAACTGGAAGTGACATGAGGCTTTTAATTTCAAAGTCTGCGCTCAGTGACGTACTTCCTCCAGCAAGGCTGAGCCATCTAAACCTCCCCAAACAATGCCAACCAACTGCAGACAAGTGCTCAAGTCCCCGAGACTGAGGTGGCGCCTCACTCTGACACCACACCCAAATGAAATACCATGTCCAGATCAAATACCATACCTGAACGTGGGTTTTCAGTCTCCCAAACTGTGAGCGAAATCAACCTTTTTCTTTCTAAACGCCTAGCTCTAGGTATTTTGTTATAGCAACAACAAAGTCACCAATACAGTGGGCCTCCTTGAGCTTGTTACTTTTCTGTTAAATGTAATTCAGTAAAACCAGTCTAGGAAAGCTTGTAGGAGTGTTCGGGATAAACAATGGTAGTTTTCTTCCTGCCTGAGGCCATCTAAAGACCTTTGAAACATTGCTTGCCCAGTGCTTGACAAGGATCAGGATTTCTCACTTCCCCTAAATGAGTTTATGTTTCACTGTAATTATTATAGCTTCTGAGGAGGTACTGGATGGATAGTCACTAAAGAGATTATCAGGTACCTGTAAATGTGCTGACAAAGAACATGGAAGAAACGTGTAATAGAGCTGCTTCCACAGAGATGCTTGCGACCTAGCTGGGGTCATATGTAAACAAATCCATCAAAGGCTAATTGGATAATATGTATGTGTTGCAATGCAATTCCGTACCTGAAACTTTTGAAGCCTGTGCTTTTTGGAACTTGGAACCTTTTAGATTTCCAAAAGCAAAGTGTCGGGGCCGGAGAGTTTGCTCAGTGGCTAAGAGCACCGACTGCTCTTCCAGAGGACCCAAAATGGGTGCTTCCTCCGTCTAAGTTAGTTCTCGGGTCTTGTCTGACAGTAGCAGAAATCTGGCTAACGTCTAATTGAAGTATAGTAAGCAGAGGCAGGGTATTGGGAAAGTGTGGATCTGGGATCAATTAGAATGACTAACGAGCTATGGTTCAGATAGTCCGACAATGGTTGTCTACCAATAGAAAGTCTAAGAATTCAGTAGCTGTTCAATCCATGAGGCCAGATGTCTCGGCCAGTCTTCAATGTACAATGGAACCTCGAAGAAGTAGGCTCTAATACCAGTGAAGTAATGAACTTGCCAGGAAGAGTAAGGGCCAGCCAGCTAAGAGAGAGAGCTTCCTTCTTCCATGTCCTTTGTCTGGGCTGCACCAAAAGATGTGGCACAGATCAAAGGTAGATCTTCCTACCTCAAAAGACACAGATTAAAGACCCTTTCAAATGATTTAACTAAGAAAAAACCCTCACAGGTGTACCCAGCTGCTACCTCAGATGTAGTCAAGTTGACAACCACGAACAGCCATTTCTATCTTCCTCCTTTCCTCCCTTTCTTCCTTTCTTTCCACCCAACCTCTAACTACCCAGGCCAGACTCAGTCTATGGGACCAACCTCTGCTTACCCAGTACAGCCCAGTCAACACATATTAGCTGCCTGAGTGGCTCAAAAGACGTCTGGAGAAACAGGGACCCTCCATAAAAAAAAGGGTGGAAGAAAAGGAGAACACAGAAAGCAATAAGAGAAGAAAGAAACAAAGGAAAAAGAAAAGAGGAACAAAAAGAAAGGTTGTGAAAATAGGAGCAGAAAGGGGAGGGGAACAAGAAGAAGAAGTGGGCCTTACCCAAGCACTGGTTCCTCTTGCTCCACCCTGTCAGCAGGCTCGATTATTTTCCAGCCTAACCATGTGACTTTCAGACACAGTCCTAGATAGAATCATTTTAATTGCATCTGAGAAGTGCGTTGTTCTGCACAGGACAATGTGATTACCCAGGAGTCTGTGATTACCACAGAGGCCCCGTGAGGGTAGCAGGGAAGAAAATGGGTAAAGGATGCATCCAACTCTCCTACTACATGCCCGGGTTCTACTCAGTCCAGGGATCAGGCTGATGACCACGGCTAAGGCAGGGTCTACCTACCCCTCGGCCTTTGTAGGGCAGGGCTGAAGGTGAGAGACAGCTCGGAGAAACTAGGCATTATTTTGCCATTTCTGACCCCCAGAACAAAATGCCAGTTGGACGACCCCTAACGCAGAGAATAATTATATTTTCAGAAGACAAAGATCATAGTGGTTCACCCAGGACCTTCTCGACTATGCACCCAAGTTTGGGCAGAAGCATCAGCAAATGGGACAAGGTGAAGGGAAGGGAAAGGCAAGAGTCTTCAGTTAACCTCCTGCAACTTCGTGTCACTGCACGTTATGATAATGACCTTTTCCATTATATAACTCAGATAATGGCAGTTGGGAGTGACTTGGCCTGGTTTGGACAGCTTGCACAGTGTAATATCGAAAGGACGGGGACTTTTGTGACATTTGAGCCCCTTGAGGTTACAGGTGACCGCAGGGCTGTCACAGACGGCCTTGACTGTGCTTGGCTCTTCATGGATGAATGTGTATTGGTCTGTGCAACTGCGATTATGCTCCTTCATCTTGGGGGCCATCATGGTGTTACAGTCCCTGGGGCTCAGGTCAAACCTGAGGTAGTCCTGTTTGCTCTGAAACAGCATCCTGCTTCCTCCAACTTCGTCTTCACCGAGGACAGCCTCTTCTGGCCAGATAGGCTGTGCCATTTCTTTGTAGCCCAGCACCAGGGTTTCTGTGGTCCTTGTGCCTTCTCCCTCTTCAGTGGCCTCAGCTGTGCCCTCGGAGCCAGCAGGCCAGAACTCACTCAGTGGTGGATCCAAGACTGCAGCAGCCATGTGAAGGCCGAGGCCCAGGCCCAGCCCCAGGCCTAGCAGCAGTAGCAGCACCATAAACAGCATATGGACCACAGTCACCTTCATTATGCCTGGGGAAGAGGGGGAAAGGAAGGCATGACAGACATGAACTCTGACCCGTGTCTCAGGTTCTCCACCCAGTCCACAGCACTCCACCCACCAAAGGCAATGAATCTCTTTCTTGAGTATTTCTTTTGTCTCTCCTCACCAGATTCCCCTTTCCTGTGTAAAAGGTGTGGGTCTTGAGGATTGGAAGGTGACTGGTAGAAATGGGTCTTAAACAGGTTTGCATCTGAGGAATCAGGAAGGGAACTTGATACTGCTCCGTCCTTTCCCTTGCGGTGCTGGAGCCTTGCACACGCCAAGCCAGAGCTCTCCCTCTGAGCTCTGGCCCTAGCGCACACCAGTCAATTCTTAAACAGAAATGACCTCCTAATCACCAAAGAGGATAGCTAAGCCAAGTGAGTGTCGAGAAATTCTTACAGAAAACCTTGCTCTAGGTAAAGGACTAGGCTCATCATAGTAGACACGGTATTCGTTTCTTGTCCCAGACTTATTTTCCTTGCTATTACATTACCCTTCTCCCCTAAAGAGATAAAAATGGATCAAAAAGTCCTAGGCTCATTCTCACTCCAAAAGGAAAGCTTCCAAAAGGAGCAGCCATGGCTGGGGCCTCTGCTAAGCTTGTCGGCCGAGCTCTGTTTGTCGTGGGGGGAAGAGAGGCAGCTGCTCTCGCCTGGTCCCGTCCCAACTCCAGGTCCCACCTTGCTATGAAAAACAGGAAGGACATGCTGGGTACCAGCGGACTCTAATGGTGAGACAGGAAGCGTCTAACTGGCCGTCCTGCTCAGCAACTGCCCAGCTTTGCGGAAAGCGGAAATAGAATGCTGTGCTCTTGGCCAAAGCTGGCATTCATCCCTCAGTGGCAATGTCGCCCTGGGCCCAGCAGCATGTGGGAAATGCTACAGTGTGTGCTGCGGACTGTCATGGACTCAAGAGATTAGATCTCAATATTAGAGGCTTGCTAGAACAGACTATGGGAAATAAATCAAGAAAGCTTTTCTTTACTAAAGCTAACCAGAAGAATGAGGAAAGAAGTGTGGGAAGAATGAAATCAGATGGGGTACAGCTGTAGCACAGCAGGCAGAGAGCTCCCCAGGCATGGGACGCTGCTGCTGTGGCTCACCTATCCTTGTAAGCAGCTTCAGACAGTCCTGGCTCTTTCTGTGCCCCTGGTTCTGCCCTGCTATAGCTTTCTTCTCTGTGAGCAGTTCCCAGAAGCCACTCTCCATAAAAATCTATCCCCTTGTGTGCCGTGGGCTTTTAAACACAGCCGGATTTCCTGAACCCATCTCTCTCCCCTTCTTCCCAGCACAGAACACACTCACTCACCTAATTTGCATTTCTGCTCCCACAAACACTTTGAAGTAAAGCAATTTAGGCCAGGACAGGAAGTGTTTTCTGACCCAGGGAAAGAGTGGGCAGTTTATTGTATCAGTCAACTGTTCTGCTCTGAGCTATGCCCACTTACCTGTGGTCTAGCTCCCTCTGACCCTGTGCATGAATTTCCAGGTTTATTAGTCTTGTTTTCTACACGTGCTGCCTTAATCCCTTTCCTATCACTTCCAGAATGTTAGTTTCTGGTGTTCTGCTTCTTTTATTTGGATCACCTTCCCACACTGCTTTCCACAGGGTACAACTGTGTTATGATTTCATTTGACTATTTGCAGTGGGGGAAAAAAAAAAGTCCAGATTTTGTAAATGTAGTTACTTGGGCTAAGAAATAGATTATGCAGAGGAGAACAGTTCATCAGCTCCTGCATGGGGTGAAGAAAGCCAGTCAGCTCACAGTGTAGGGATTCCCTTCTCTACCTTGATTTCAGATCACCTGGGGACTGATAAGACTACAAAGACACTCGCCGGATCCACCCTTACATAGGTGCTTTCTCTAGTTGTTGGGCAGGGTTCCGAGTTCTGTCATCCACAAAAATTTCTGATTTCTTTTCTTTACTTTTGAGTTAAGGTTCATTCACGAGTGGCAAGCAAAGGCATAAGCAGAGACTGAACCTCACCTGCCCTCTGCTAACCTGACTGAATAGATGGCACAGAGTCACCTCAGCTAGAGGAACGGGCCTTTCTTATAATTCCTGTGAAGGAGATCTGAAGATCCAGACAGATGGTTTTCCATTTTAGGTCATTTTCACATACGTCACTTCATGTGACCCTCTGACCTCTTTACCAGATGAGGTTCAGAATTAGTCCTCCAGTTTTATAACAAAATCGAAGCCGCAAGATGTTTATGGACCTGTATAAGCCACATTAGCAGGATGTGTTCTGCGGCTCCCACCCCCTGCTCCTGAAGCAAGCCTCCGCAGAGACGGTGTGTGTGTGGGGTGGGGGGGGGGAGTTGGAATGCTCTAGGCCCAGAGGCTGAGACCTCATCTGTGCTAGTTCCGGCCTCCCCAACAGCCATTTCTAGCTGGGTCAGTGGCTGAGCAGCAGACTGTGACTTAACAGACAGAAATCTGTTACAATCTGGTAACTTAGCAGATCACTAGCGTCTAGCAACCCAGGAGCTGAGGATGCCATCAGAGAGCATCTTACACCCATAAAAAACTCCCTCCACCTTGCTGTACCCGCCTCTCTGATGGATCCACCAAAGTATTTTAAATCTGCCTTGGTTTGTGGCTTTCACCGTTCTGTGAAACTGTTTCCACACTGGAACATGGAACTTGAGGTAACCTAAATCTGTGTTCTGGGCCATGGTCACTGACAACGGCTGTTTTTGGTCCCCATCAAGATGAGAGCTGTGGTTTTGTGTCTCCATCTTGTATCCCCTTCTTCTCGTGGCTCTAGAGAACAGTTGGTTACCCCAAGGACAAAAACCAACTTGAAGGCATGAATTGACTCTTTTACTTACTTGTTCATGTGTTTATTTATTTGGTCTTTTGGAGACGAGGTAGCCAGTGTTGTCTGTGAACTAGTGCCATTCCTCTCAGGCTCCCACTGCTGGGACTGCAGGAAGAGTCCATGAAGGCAGGTTTGGTTATTATTGTAACAATGCACACCTGCAGAATGATCTCACATAAATCTGATCACAATTCATAGAGCATAAACCTTCCAACTTTGTTCTTATAATCCTTTCACCCTCTCTAATCTCTGCGATTTCTCTGACTTGGGGTCTCCCCCATTCAGGCCCTGGGTCCAATTGATAGACTACAACTCTTTGAAAAGTTTCTGGACTGTCTTGTTCTTTCTACCTGACTGATTTGGAAGCTTATGTACTAACGGAGGAGTTTTACTAATAACATATAAACTACAAAATGTACCACAGTCACCTCACTCTGGTGCCAAAGCAATTTCCAGAACCACTAAAATCAGTGGGAGAAGCTCCCCGAGATGCTGAAGCAAAAGTTCTGTTCTTCACTGCCCTCACTTTGTTTCTAGATAAAAGAGGCACGAATGTTTCGAGGGTAACCAACCAAGTGGTTATTGAAGCTGAGGCCCAACAAGAAAGTGGTTACAGTTGTGCACTTTGCACCACCCTGCCTAGCTGTGGCTTGCTTTGTAAAGGGTTTGGTAGCATTCATCTCTAATTTTTTAGACTCCCGTGAGAGAAGAAAGTAGGCTGACTGTAGATCTTCACCTCTCCTTCTCTCCTCTAGATCACACTAAACACAAAGGCACCCAGTTTGTAAAAGAAACACGACCACAGCTTAGTCACACACCAACCCTCACGCGCTGATGATGCGGTGTCACCTCCAACATTATTCCTTTTCTCAAGGTTGCTTTGGTTAGCCTACATTCTTTGTGCTTCCATATGAATTTTAAGGTTGTCTTTTCTGTTTCTCTGAATAATAACAACGGAATTTTTTTTTAATCAGGAGTGCATTGGTCTGTCAATTGCTTTTGATAGGATGTCCATTTTCACCATATTAATCCTTCTGATCTGACAATTAAAAGTCTTTCCATTTTCTAATGTATTCCTTAATTTATTTCTTCAGTGTTTTAAAGTTTTTATTTTAGGGTTCTTTTATTTCCTTAGCTAGGTTTATTCTAAGGATTCATTGTTCTTGTTTGGTTTAGTTTTTGTTTTGTTTTGTTGTTTGTTTTTTATTGTGAGCAGCATGGTTTCACTGGTGTTTTTCTCATTATTGCATTTGTCATTGGTGTGCAGGGAAGCTATGGGTTTTGTGTGTTTATTTTCTATCCTGCCACTTTGCCGGCTTGAGGGTGTTCTGGTGGAGTTTGTGGTGACAGAAGCATATTATCTTAACACAGACAATATGGCTGCTTGTTTTCCCAATGGAAGCCCATTTATTTCCCTCTTATTTTGTACTCTCATTTTGACTTTAAGCACTCTATCTCACAGAACTGGAGTCAGTGGACCCTTTCTCTTGTTTCTGATCTTGGTGGAAATGATTTGACTTTTTCCATGTTTTGTATGGTTTGAGATATAGATTCGTCATATATACCTGCTATTATATTAAGATATTTTTCCATCTGTAATTTCTCTAGAATTTCAAATCATGAATCAATTTTAGTTTTGTCAAGGAACTCATCTATTGGTATAATCTTTATTTGTACAAATAAATCATAATGATATAATCTTTATTTGTACAAATCTTTATTTGTAGCGTACAAGCAAGACGTCACCACATTTATTGTTTTTACCTAAAATAAAAAAGGTTATAATATAAGAGAAACTATACAGTAAGTGCAATGACGCCTCTGACACCCTCACAGAGACATACATCCAGGTAAAACACCAAAGAGCACAAAATAAAAGCAAATTATATATTTAAAAAAAATGATTGATGTTAGTTCTTCTTTAAAGGTGTGATGGAATTCTGCAGTGAATTCATCTGGCTTTGGAATGGTTTAAGTTGGTAAATTTTTATTATTATTATTTTTATTGCTTGACCTTGTTGATTTCTATATGTCTGCTTGAATTGTTTACTTCATCTTGGTTTAAGATTGGCATGTTACCGATACGTCCACAAATTTACCTATTTGTTCTATGGTGCTATTTAATTCCAATGTTTCTCTGTCTATTTCTTTTTCAGAGTGAACTGTCTATTGGTGAACGCGAGCTACTAAAATCCTTATCACCGTGTTGGGAAGACCTCTGACTTTGGTTTTAGCAGTAATTAGTTTGACATTTGGAACCTCTGTGTATGGATATGATTATATAGGTGTATTATTCCATCAATCAATGTGAAATGACCTTTATTTTTCTCTTCTGGCTAAGTTTAGCTTGAAATCTATTTTTACCAGATATGGGAACAGTGTCACCTGCTTGCTTCCTGGTTCTCTATGCTTTGAACTCCTTGTCCATCCCTTTGTCCTGATAACATGTTGCATTTCTTGGAGACAGAAAAGAGAGAGATCCTTTGAGATGGCTTACTGGTTAAGAGCCCTTGTTGTCCAGCCATGAAGATCATGAGTTCAAATCCAAGCACCCGTGTATCAAACACGACATGATCTCATGTGTCTTTGTAGTGATGTAGACTGACTGAAGCTTTCCAGAACTCTTCGTCCCAAAAGAGACTAGCTCTATAAATCTACTAACTCAAGAGAATAAAAATAGACAGACGTGAACAAGCTGCTACACACAACCTATACATGTGTAATACGGTTTTGGAGCTCTCCTCTAACCCTGATGTTCTGTGTTCTATCCTGAACATGCCCTAGACCCCTTTTCTTTTTTCCCAACTCTCTGCTACCCAGGAGTTATTAGGTTGCTGTGGAATAAAATTATCCTTTTGTACACTGTGAAGGTGTGTTGCTCTCATTGGTTTAATAAAGAGCTAACTGACCAATAAGTAGGCAGAAAGAGGTTAAGTGGGAGAGCCGGATTGAGAGAACATTAACGGAAGAAGGGTAGTAAGCCATGAGTCACATGGCATCACATAAATCAATAAATATGGGCTATTTTAATTTGTAAGAGCTAGGTAGTAATAAACCTAAACTATCTGCCAACCATTTATAACCAATTATTAAGTCTCTGTGAGTTTACCTGGGAGCCAACAGTCCCAACAAAAAACCCACCTACACTCTAGGCTTCTATAACCCAAGTAAGCATCTTTAATCAACTGTGTGTGCTGCCACATGCCTCTTAATCTCAGTATGCTGGAGTCTGGGACTGCCACAAATTCAGGGCCATCCTAGGCTTCACAGGAGTAAGGCCAGCCTACAGAGGAAGGCTTTGTCCCTCCCCAAATCAATAAACAAATGAAAAACAGTAAAATGGGCCTTTTAAAATGATGACGGGTTCTTCCTGACTCATACACCCTCAAAGGACAGTCCAAAAGTTCTGAGCAACACTAGTTGTTGCACAGGGCCAAATAGTTTGTCTTTCTTACAAGAATATAAGGGCAAAGTCAGTTATTCAACACGGCCTCTGAGAAATTCATCTAACCATGTGGCAGCAGTGGAGACCTCGCAGGGAAAGGAAGGAAGGTTGAGCTCCAGGAGCCTGGATTGCTCTGCACAACCTCCAATTTTAAGATCAGACAGGCAGAGATTCCACTAAAATAAACAGCTAGCTCTGAAATATCCGAGCAACAAACAAGAATAATAAAATAATGTCCATGTAACTCAGTGGGTAGAAGGCTGGCTAGCATATTGGAAGACCTGGGTTCAAATCCCCAGAACTGCCCAAAGCACGCCAGTGGAAGCTCAGAGCCCTGTAATCTCAGCTGCTGCGGAGGTGGAAGTTGGAGGTTGCGGACTCAAGCTCATCTCTGGCCTTCAACAGCTCGAGACCCATCTGGGTCTAAAACAACAGAAAACTCGCATTGTTCTCCGTTTTCTTCTTCATGGGTTCAGCTGCTTGCCGGCAAATCTGACAGCCTGAGTTTGATCCCTGGGACCACGTGGTGGAAGAAAAGAACGGACAAGTTGTCCTTTGTCCTCCACACTCACTCCATGGCACACGTACACAAACAAAATAAATTAGCGTGATTAAAACTGTTAAATTAACAAACAAATGCAGCACTCTTCATAGTAGCTAAATTATGGAGCCAGCCTAAGTGTCCGGCACCAGAGGAACAAACACGGAAAGTGTACTGCGCATTCTCAGTGAAGTTTCTCAGTCATGAAAAAAGAACAAAGTTGTGTCCGTGCAGGAAAATGGGTACAGCTGGAGTTAATCGTGGGGAGTAAATTATCAGAAGGAAAAATGTTTTATCCCATTTGTGGTTCCTAGGTTTGGTAGAGAGAGATAAAATTATATAAGAATATATGCCATGAAAATGGAATTCAAACTGTCTAGAGAGACAAAGGGAACTAATGGGAAGAGGGAGAGAAGAAGGTCCAGGAGTTATGACCAATATACAACAGATAATAAATGAAAGTTAAAATTAAAATAATAAAATCAGGAGGGAGATAAAGCACAGTGGGTGAACGCTGACAGCCATTCGAGCCACGTGTGGTGAGCTCCTGCAGATCATAATTACGCTCTTTGTACTTCAAGGTCTGAAACTCTTATATTAAAAATAAACAGCAAAAGTCTTTGGGTGAGAAAAAAATTTAAAAAGTCTGTTGACAAGAACAGGAAGGAGGTAAGGTAAGTGAACGTTAGAACAGTTCTGTTTCATGTTGGGTGTTCGCAATGAGGAATTCCTATCACTCTGGCCGCACATCCCGTTCCTGTTCCTGTTCCAGCTGAGGACAGACTAGAGGCTTCGGGGAAGAAACGCCCACATGACTTGGTTCTGAACCTAAGGGTTCAGAAGTCAGCACACCCACACTCAGGGCCCTGCCAGATCTGAGGTGATGAGACAGGGGTCACGTCCTGAGGAGGACGGAAAGAGCTGGATCAGCTCTGGGGATCATCAAGAAGAGTCAGCAGTACTGTGGGGGTGGGGGCCGTATTTGTTATCCTCTACTTTAGATAGATTTGTTATCTATAAATGGTGTCAGCTCTGGGACAGCGGGAGTGTGAATGCCCCACCTCTACTGCTTTACATAGGGACAGCACTAATATTTTCATTTTATAATTTAATATCATTTACTGTGTGTGAGTGTGCGTGTGCTTCTCTGATACATATATAGATTGGTTCAGGTGTGAGTGTGCCAGGGCTTATGTGTGGACGTCAGAAGGCAACTTTCAAGGATCAGTTCTCTGGTTCTACTTTTGGTTTCAAAGATGGAAACCTGCCAGGTCGAGGGCCAACATGACTGTACGCACAAGATAAAAGTTATCTCATGGCGTATTATTTTCAGGATTTTCCCTATAACACCCCTCCAGAACTGCTCACATTGAGTAAGACTGGATGATTTTAATTACCGTCCTGTGACATCAATCTCCTTCCCCCAGGATTTTTCCTTTTCAGAATGGCATTTCCTTGGAAAGGGTTGATAGATACACTTAATAACCTGCACTGAGAACAGCTTAGTACGTGGCCATGCCCAGAACTGCTGTCTCCGGGAGACAGAAAGAGCTAAGCACAGTTCAGGTGAGGACTGGAGGGGGGAAGGTCCTCGCCTGGTGTCCAGGGTCTTGGACACAGAGGGGCACATGGACAGTCAGAGCAGCAGGGACAATGAAGAAGGAGAGCACTTCCAGAGGACGTGGACCAGACCTGATGGGAAGGTTGGACCCCAGCGGGTCCTGTGCCCAGACAGGACTCTCACAGGTCATCTATAGGATGTGCACTTTCCTGCACGTGTCTATTTCATAGCAGCCTTGGTCGGGCGGATCTTCCAGGCGTAATTTTATATGCTAATTTTGACTTTACTCTCCACTCTTCCGCCATAATCTCACTTAACTCAGAAGCCCAGGTCAAGCACCTTTTCTGCATTATCTCACCTAGCCCTACTCTAAGAAACTGATGCCATGTCTTCATTTTGTAGATGTAGAAATAAACCGTTAGGATCATATGGCTATCAAATGATAGGTTCAGCCTTTAAACTCAGGTCTGTCTGACTTTGAATCTATTCACAGAAGTTCCTGTATAGACAGAAAAGAAATACGGAGGTGCAGAAATACACTCACTTGCAAACCCCACAGTGAGGAAGTCCAGGCAGCCATGGAGGCACCTGATAATTCTGGACACTGACTGTGCTAAGTGAGAAGAAAGAAACTGATAAGCCAGAAGAGGACGGGAGGGTGGGGGCCCAACTTGAATATCCTCTTTTCAAGCTGAGAGGCTAAAGCCTCTCTGATATTGATCTTAAATGATATATTGGTATTTTTGTGTCAACAAAGTATGGAAATGTGAGATAAGAATGCACTTTGAAATATATGCATGGTAATTTGGAAGAATTGTATTCAGTGGAGTAATTTAAGCATAAACCTCTGCTATAAAAACAGCCATACCACTTTGCTAGACATTTAATAGAGCAACAAGAACCCAAGAAGTTTGTAGATCTAGAATGAGGTGTTGGTGAGTCCAATAGCTGCTAAAATCTACCCGTTCATTCAACTGCTTGTTGGCATAGATACCAGTGGGAAAAATTATATTTGAATGGGAATCAAAACAAAGCCTGTCAAATTCTGGAGTCTGGGTTTGACTGTCAAGTTGTAACATGTATTATCTTAATAGAACATTTGAATTAAGATGATTTGCCAGATTTCTCAAGTTGGTATCGGGGTACTTGTCACGCGTGTTTGTTACAGCATACCAAGCTGAATTCAACCCCCTGTTTCCCGCAGCAACCCTCAGAGACACAGATCATAAAGACAAGTGGAGCAGAATGGAGTTTTAGACCTCAGCTTTGTGAGTGACTAATCACTATACTTACTGTGTGGCATCTACTAGGGCAGACGAGCCATCCAGCACGCATTGAGAATGTTAAATTTTATACCCCAATAGGCATCTGCCAGAAAAACAGTGGAAAAGCATCAGAATCCTTCCTTTTACTGCACAATGACTAACATAAAACTAATTTTATAGCTTCCTAGCCAAGTTTGTATCACAAAAAGAAGCTCAAACTAGTATTGATTGGTGTGGTGGTTTGATTGGAAATGACCCCACAGCCTCATATGTTTGAATGCTTGATTTCTAGTTAGTAGAACTGTTTGAGAATCATTAGGAGAAGTTGCCTTGTTGGAAGAGGTGTGTCCTGAGAGTGGGCTTTGAGGTTTCAAAAGTATATGCCGTTCCCAGTGTCTCTCTCTCTGTCTGCCTCTGGTAGGGGATCAGATGTAAGCGCTCAGCAACTGCTCCACGCCTGCCTGCCAGTGCTATGCTCACTACCAAGGCTGTGAGCCTCCAATAAGCTTTTTCTCCTATGAGTTTGCTTTGAACATGGTATCTCTTTACAGCTCAGCAATGTCTTTAAGACAGTGGAGAAGGGGATACAGGTGGAACAATAAAGAACAAAGATCAAATTGGGCAGTAAGACAAACAACTCTGACTCCTGCCTTAACCAACCCCTCCCTCACCACCACTTCCTGCATGCAACAAACGTACCTCCTGCTGGGAGAAGAATTCACAGAGACAGTAAAAGCCAGAAACGAGAACCCCCACAGGCTTTCCTATGGAGGAAAATATCCTTCTAAAGACATGTCGATTATTCAAAGTTGCTTCTGTGACCAAATATTCCCAGAAAGTAACCATACCTTCTACTGGACTTTCAACAAAGCTATGTAACTGATTAAATCATTTTTTGTTTGGTGGGTTTTTTTATTTGTTTGTTTGCTTCTTTTTTTGAAACAAGCCTTCCCTGTGTAGCCCTGGTACGCCCCGTGTATACTATGCTAGCCTTGAATGGCCTCTGCCTCCTGAATGCTGGGATTAAAAGTGTGAGCCCCATAAATAACTTAATTAGTTATTTAACAATTGTAGAACATGGTGTTTTATCACAGCAACAGAAAAATAACTAATACAAGTTCTTAGTCCTGTTAATAAAAGAGCTTAGAATGAACTCAGAAGGAAGATCAAAGACAGAGTGGGCAAGCTAAAGATCAAAGCAGGTGTTAGGAGGAGGAAAGAATGATAGTCACGCCTTTTAGATCAGGGTCTGTGGCCTTTGAATGACAAAATCTCCCATAGGCTCACTATATGAACATTTGGTCCCTGGTTGGTAGTGCTGTTTGGGAAGGTTATGGAACCTTTAGGAGGTGGAGCCTTGCTGGAGGAAGTACATCGCTGGGGAGGTGGGCTTTGAGAACTCATAGTCTCACCCTGCTTCCTGTTTGATCTCTGCTTTCTGTGTATGGAAAAAGATGCAATCAACCATGCCTTCCCTGACATTGTGACTGCAAGTCCTCTGAAAGTGTGAACCAAAATAAACTCTTTCTTCTGTAAGTTGTTTTTGGGTATAGTATTTCAACACACACACACATACTCACACACACACATATACACACACACACACACACACACACACACACACACACGTAACTAATACATGGTTTAAAAAACAAGCAAACAGGTTTGGGAGTGAAGGTGAGCAAGAGCCACATGGCAGTCAAGTAGTGAAAGACTCCCGTGGGTGTCTTCCCTCGAGAGAGACCCCATGCCCAAAGATCAGTCGAAAACACGCAGCCGGATGCAAATTGCAAGAGGTTTATTGGTTACACAGATACCTGGGGCTGCAAAGTCTCTCGGAGGACTTGCGCGCCCCAGGTTGGGGGTGAGGGGTTTTTATAGGAGAGCAAAAAGCGAGGTTTACAGAAGCGAGATGCAGGGTGGTAAATTTTTAACCTGGTTAACAATGAGGGGAATACTCAGCGGTTTATTGTTTCTCTTATCCTGCCTCCCCCTCTCCCGGCTGGCGACCCGATGTCTGATTTGTACAGCCCCTGACTTGTGAGCCCTGCTTTCTACGTGACTCAGGCCTCGCAATCTTCCCTTTCTTTGTTCCTATGACCAATCCATAAATCTCCTGTCTCGCAGCCAGATAAGGCTGTCTTTGCTCAGGTGTCTTTGCTCAGCATTCCGGAGAGGTCCTGAGCTCCGGGGGCCTCTAATTAAGCTTGCTATCTGAAAACCTTTGCAGAACGGCATAATTGTGGTTAAGGCGAGTTGGGGTCCTTCAGTAACTGCATAGGAGAAGTGGGAAGGGGTTTCAGAGATAGCATGGGAGAGCCAGACTGCCAGGGAAAGCATGCTTAGACTGTGGGCCAGAGTAATAAAGAAGGTGAGATATGGGAAGAAGGAATAGTGAGAGGGTGACGAGCACATTGTCTTATAAGGGATAACAATTCTTGCCCTCTCCTTAGCAGGTCTTTGGGTGAGCCAGCTCTTGAGGAGAGCTAGACTGCTGATTGACAGGCCCAGCTGAATTGACTCTTAAGAAAGAAGATAATAGCATATTATGTTGTAATCTTTGGGGCAGATCAAAACTTCCTGTCTCCACCCAGGACCAGTGGTATTCCATTCTTTGAACCAGTAGGCCTAAGGAGTGTAAGGCTGACACCTGTCTTCTTAGTGTTATCAGGGACACGGGAGGCAGGGCTCAAAGCTGACTGTGGTGCAAGGCTCCATCCTCAGCCTCTGTTTTATTGCCTTCTAGATGAGAATGGTCTTTTGCATTCGTACAAGATGAAGAGCAGATGAGGCTTCCTGTTGCAGACTCAACGTGTTTAAGCAGCAATGGTTCATTCATTAGGGGTGTCCTGCATAATCCTTGGGATTAGCAGCCTATTTTCTGAAGTTCAGGTTCTCAGTGATAGTAGGAATCACAGAATCTAAACTTGGTGTAGACATGATTTAAACCACACTTTAAAGTTGTAACGTAAGTCAGGTCCTAAGTAGGTAAAACAGATGCTTAATGAACAGGCAGCCAGACTGTTATCTCTGAGAAACAGCAAAATGGCTTCAGCAAACTGTGGAATGTTTTCCTTTAAGTTGGAAGTTCTCCTCTGATGTTTTCTCAAGCATAAAGAAACTGAAAATGTGTCAACCTTGAGCTTCCGGTATTTTGGTAACGTAACTTCCCTGGAGGGATGAAGCTGTTCTAAGGAGACACCGTTTCTCTCCCTTTGGCTATCAGATTTGAGAGACTATAGCCCAAGAAATTGGTTCCTCAGGAATTTTCTGCTCTGGAAAGAAGAAAATCTGAAGCCCTGTGCCAAAGAGAGGGGTGTGGCCCCAGGGGATATTTACACCGGCGTCAGGTGACTTTCTGTTGGGAGCATCTGGCCTTGCAGTGTTGAGATGATGGACAACACCATGATCAGAACTACTTAGCTGCGAATAATTTTGGTCCTCTCCTTGAACCTTACCTTCATGCCAGGAGACTTGGGGGCAGGGAGTGCTGGTCCTCTCTTTCTTCCTAATATGGTCACATTTAATCCACCCTTTTCTGCCTTTTGCCATTGTTTATTTTTAAAATTTATTTATTTATTTTTATATGTATGAGTATTTTGCCTACGTGTACTTCTGTGTGCTCATGAAGGCCAGAAGAGTGTGTTGGATCTCTGGGGACTGGCGTTAGAGATGTTAGTGAGAGCTGCCTCATGGGTTCAGGGAATGGAACCGGGGTCCTCTGGAAGAGCAGCCAGTGCTCTTAGCTGCTGAGCTCTCTCCAGCCCCAATTACTTATTTATTTAGTGACAGAGTCTTATCACTGTGTACCTCTGGTTGGCTGGAACTGGCCTTGAACTAACCAGTTCAAGATTCCCTCTTCTGCCTCCTGTACACTGGGATTAAAAGTCTGTGCCACCAGGTCTGGTTAATTTGACTTTCAGTGGACACACTGAGGAGAGTGGCTAAGTCTAGTGCAGACTCTGACCCTAAGTTCAGTAACAGTGTTAGATGTGACATTAGAAGTGTGGTTTTAAAGTAGGTTGGGATGGGGAGTAGCTTCATGGTAGAGTGCTCGCCCATGCAGAAGGTCCTGGGCGAACTCGCCAGCATTTCAGGGAGAAATAAGGGAACGTTAGTGTGAGGAGCGAGAAGCGTGCCACAGTATAAAACGGCCGTTTGAATGGGCCAGACTGAAGCACAGTACTCTGAGATCTCTTTTCTACCCTTCCTATTATTTCTGTTATCTCTTCTTTTTTTTAACTTTTATTCTCCCATACAATACACCCTGGCCACAGTTTTCCCTACCTCCACTCCTCCCAGTCCTTCCCCTACCTTTTTTTTGGATACAATCCTTCTCCATTTCCCCCCCCCAAAAAAAAAAAAAAGCAGGCCTCCCAGGGAGAGCCACCAAACATGGACTCACAAGCTACAGTAAGACTGGACACAAGGCCACATATCATAGCGTATACTCAGAGGACCTAGCTCAGGCCCGAACACGGGGCCGCCACGGGCCGATCCTGTGAGCCTAGGGTTTGACTGTGAGTCTCTGCCTCTGCTGCCATCGGTTGCCCAAAGCCGTCCCTCTGATGACAATCCGGGCCACTCTATAATCTTAGCAATCATGAGACTGAGGCAGGACGGCGAGTCTAAAGCCAGTCTGGAGAACAGGCAAGCAAGCAAGCAAGAAAGAAAACAGCGGAAGGACAGAGGAAATTTCTTTTTAAAGGAAAGAAAGATGAGCAAGAGCAAAATGGTCTTTTCCTTTCATCCCATCTGCCTTGAAGATGGTCGTTCTTCACATCAGCCAAGTGAGGTTAGGAGACTTCCCTGAAAGGGTTTCAGGTAAAAGCCCCACAATTAGCCACGTTGGCTCAGGTCCAGACATGATGCTGCCTGTTCACTACTCCCTTATGATCGACTCACACCAAACAATTCTAGATTAGAAAGTGTAGTGTGGGGGTCCTCTTTCCCCCATGGCCTGTTAGCCACCAAGTTGAGAGGGGAAAGAGGCAGATGGGGGGACAGAAAGCTTTGGGGGCCCATGAGCATGAATGGAGACAGCCCTCTGGGAGACAGTTTTCATTGAATCAGCTCAATTTCATTTCAGAGTATCAGAAATATGTAGGAAGATGGCGCGTCCAGCTTTAAAGTTGTCTTACACGTACACACAGGGGTTTGACATGACTGTGTCATACACAGCGATGGGGTTCACGCATGCATGCAAGGGCTTAGTTGAGTCATACGTGGATGATGCAACCACGCATGCATGTGAGTCACGGGGCCAGGGCCATTAGGCACTTCCGCCTGAGGGCTTGTCTGCACATGCATGGCCCAAGAACCCGGAAGTATCAGCCTTATTGTGGCTGAAATCATAGCATTCCACCCTTTTGTTTGTTATAAAACTTTGGGTAGTTTGGGGTCTTTAATGGGTGGGAATAGGGCGTCGTAAGGTCTCTCGTGACTGCTTCCTGCTGATTTTGTAGGCGTTGGAGAGTTGAGGTGCTTGACCCTGTTCTGGGCTGGCTGATTACTTTTGTGTATTTTCTGGGCTCTAGGAACTGGCTGGCTGGCAGCTTAGAACTTGCAAGATGCTGGAAAGGCAGAAAATTATGTCTGGAAAAAATTTTAGATCCCGGTGATTAAGGGAGGAGAGTCCCAAGATGGAAGATAGAAGGGTTTTGGGGGGGTGGGGGTGGAGGAGGGAATTTCTCAGGGGTTCTCAAGACCAGAAATGATAATGGAAGAGTTAAATGATACTCATTCTGGGCAAGTCTGGTCCGTTTAGATAAGGTCCCTGGAGCTTATGAAAAAAAAAATGTTTGAAAAGAAATAAATTTTAAACATATTAAAATCTTATGATTATGATGATATAGTATTGGAATTGAAGACAGTGGGGGGGGGGAAGGAAAAGAAGGGGGAAATATTGGAAAGGGGAATTATTAGACCCCTTAATGTTTTACCTGAAGCAAATCTTAAGGTATTTGTCATGACCTTAACATCCGGGAGACACTGCTGCAGTCAGTGATAAATCTGTTATGTTTAAGTCTGTTCTGTGAGTTTTTGGAGTTTGGGGCTGTGCATGTCTCCAAACTCTTTATTGTTTCTTACCACCTGGGCTTTTGACAGTCCCTGTACCTCAAGCTCTATGTTTAATGATGGTCCCTGTAACAACAGCTGAGTGGTTAACTGGAAATTTAAGTATGACATTGGAGATACAGAGAAGTTGGTAAAGCAGACAGGAGAAAGAGGAAGAGGGAGAGTATATGGAGTTTTTGGCACAGGGGAGTTGAGTACGGTGATGAGACTTTTATTTTTCTGGAACTGGAGAAAAAGTGGCTGATCTTGGTGTCCTCTGGAACTTAAGGGAGCAGGGCCCTGTTTGAATTTCCGTATACAAGGGAGTATTTTGACCTAGAAGAGTAAAGGGTTTAAGGTGGGACAGGTGGATCCAATGAGAGAGTCCCTCGGGCTTGGCAGCTGTGGGAGCTACAGGGATTACTTTAAAGGGGCCCTGCCATTTAGGAGAAAGGGGTGGGGGCATTGATCTGGGGGAGAGAATAGAACCTGATCCCCTATTTTAATCAGTGGTGGGCATGAATTAGCACATGGTTGAGGTAATGAGTGGTCGGTGAAATCCCATGATAGGGAGTGAAGATGGGATAATAGCGGAGTAAGCAGGAGATCAGGAAGGGGAGAGGTTTTAGGTGAGAGGCTGGGGGTTAAAACCGGCCACTCATACATGAGTTCAAAGGGTGAGATGGAAAGGGGGCGCTTGGGGAGAGCCCTAAGCCTAAGAAGGGCCAGGGGCAAAAGTTTTACCCAGTTGAGGTGAAGCTCCTGTGACATCTTAACAAGAATTTTTTTTAAGGAATGGTTAGTTTGCTCTACCTTTCCTGAAGACTGAGGGTGGCATGGGATATGAAAATGCCAGGGAATGTTAAGGCCATTACCCAACTAAGGAGAGGTTGGGATTCCAAACCAGGGGATGATTTCTTAGAGAAGAACATCGAAAACTGTCTGGGCCCTCTTGTTAGTGGTGGGAAACACTTCAATCCACCTTGACCTTTTGCATACCTTATGAAATGTTCTCAGACCTTTGAACTTGCTTAAGCATCCAGCTTCCTTTTGCATTCTGGAAAAACATCCAGCCATCTTATGAAATACAACAACAGTAACAAACCAACAGTCAATAGGCCTATTCATTGGTTTTCCAAGCAGCACAGCTGAGGTCATGGCAGCTGGCTTGGAAGATAGCATCGTTAACACAACCTTTATAGAGGAAGGTTGAATCCCAACTGTACACACAGTAAATTAATATTACCTATGTAGATACTGTCATACTGTGCGGTTTGATAAGCCCCCAAGATTACCCTATGGAGAACACAGGACAGTCCTGAATACAGTACACAGAACAATCTACCCTGAGCCTGGGAAACCTCAGAGAGTAGTGTCTCCTGCAATAGAGAACTCCATACACACAGCAGGGATGTGGGGAAACCTGGGCTGGAGAAGGCACATGTGTGTAGAGTCTCACCTCTGTGGACTGCTGCTAATCTCACACTCCTCTAGGCCCTTGTGGCTTTTGCGGCCTCACTCTCTACCCTTTCCTATGGATGTAGCCACCATTCTAGAACTCTGTGTTTGTTGCAGGGGGAGAGCCAGGCCGCTTGTTTTTTCCAGACACCCTGCTATCTTAGACTCGAAATAATCACACAGAAACTGTATTAATTAAAGCACTGTTTGGCCCATTAGCTCTAGCTTCTTATTGGCTAACTCTTACATCTTAATTTAACCCATCTCCATTAATCTATGCGCCACCACGAGGCCTACCAGCAAAGTTTCAGCACGTCTATCTCCGGTGGCGGCTCCATGGCGTCTTTCTCTCCGCCTTCCTTCTCCCAGCATTCAATCCAGTTTTCTCCACCTACCTAAATTCTGCCCTATCAACAGGCCAAGGCAGTTTCTTTATTCATTAATCAATAAAAGCAACACACAGGCAGAAGGACCTCCCATACTATGTGCTAGTCTTCTACCCTCCACAAAAGCCCTGGTACCAGACATCAGGTCTTTTCCCTGGGCTTAGCCAGGCTAAGCCCTGACCCTCCCTGAGTGCAGTGATAACCCATGGCTGTGTCTTCCTCCAGCCCTCCCTTAGTCCCGGTGTTGGCCTCAACTACAGGTTGCAGTGTCTTTTTGCTCCCAGTCCCCCCTCACCCATGAGAATGGTGTCTCCCATACCTTCTTGTTCCCTTTTGGGATGCCTCCCAGAAAACCTCCAGTCTCTATACCTGGCACCTGACCTTAAGGGCCTAAACTTGTTTGTCTTTGCTATCAAATTTGGCCTCAATACCCCTTAGATAATCAATTCAAATTTCTGCCTAATGGCACTCTAGATCCCAATATGATCCACGACCTCTACAAATGCATGTGCAATTAGGGAAATGCAAAGAAATTCCCTATGTTCAGGCTTTCTTTATTCTCCACTCCAAGCCCTATTTGTTTTTGTCTGGTCTCCCAGCCATACAATGTAAATATCCTATCTTTAAATTAACCTTGATGGATCTATAAACTTGATAGATCTATAAATTTGGTGCAAAGACTGGGGATCTGGAACCAAGAGAAGGGGGAGAAAAGTAAGAACAGGCCAGTTACAGCCAGGACACACGGGGCTCACTCTTCACTGGCCGGTGGTCTCTCTACCCCCTCCCTCCTCCCGAGTCCTCTGTGCTGTAGCCAGGACACATGGGGCTCACCCTCACTGGCCGGTGGCCTCCCTATCCCCTCCTTCAGAGTCCTCTGTCTATAAGCCAGTGCTCAATAAATCAGGAAATCATTCACGTGTGGAATCTGAGGATTCGTGGAAAAATAAATGATCTCGCCCGTTCAGTCTGAAGATTTGGTAGGGGTAAAAGGTCTCTCGAATAGTTGACTGCTTTGCTTTTCTTATATTCAGGAAAGCTTTATTTATTAAAAACATATAAAATATCACTATACCTCTTCTTCTTTGTTCTGGACTACAAGGATGCCTTCTTTTCCATCCCTTTTGTTGTCTAGCAATAAATATCTTTGCCTTTACTTGGACTGACATGAATACTTACCTCACCACCTGGATGCCCACCTCACCACCTAGATGCTCACCTCACCACCACCTCACCACCTGGATGCCCACCTCACCACCACCTCACCACCTGGATGCCCACCTCACCACCTGGATGCCCACCTCACCACCTGGATGCCCACCTCACCACCTGGATGCCCACCACTCTCCCAGGGACAGGGACCGCTCTCCCGAGGACGGGGACCGCTCTCCCGAGGGACAGGGACTGCTCTCCCAGGGACGGGGACTGCTCTCCTACTGGCTACAAGCAGTGTGGGGGGGGGGCATCTCTCCCCTGCTCGTTACACGACAGATGAGGGGTGGGACAGATGAGGGTCACCCAGCTCACATTTCCAGGTCAGTTCCCCACATCCCTGTCAATAATGTCGGCTCTGCTGTGCTGTCCAGTCGAGGATCAGGGCTCACTATCCTGAGTGCTGTAGCTGGCAAGGGTAAGGGGCAGCAGGTCAGCTCCCTTGTCCATCACAGGCAGCAAACGGGACCGTGTGGGCGGGCAGCTCTCCCCTGCCCACACCTCCTTGTGACAGACGAGTAGTGAGGACAGTTTTCCCTCCTTTTTTCCTTAATCCTCCTTGTTCTACTTAATCTGACTTAATCCGATTTAATCACACCCTGCCTTGTAAACTTCTCGTCTAGATTTCTTCCACAGTAGAGCCAAAAGATTTCTAACCAGACTTATTCAGTGTCTGTTACAGGATTACCAGCTCCTAGCAATGGAGCCAGAGGCCTCTGAGTGCCAACCACGCCCTGGAGGGAAAGGTCAGATTTGCCCCAAGGACCTCCATGCCCCAATGCCCAGGAAGTAGCCTAATGATAACACCATCCTTTCACTTCCACACAGGGTAAAGGGGCCAAGAAAAGAACCTGACCCTGACTTGACTCCAAGACCAGGACCAAGGGAAAGAAAAAGAATCCCATCAACCCCTGAGTTTGCCCCAAAATTAGGTCACAAAAATTCCACCAATCCCAGGCCACCCTGGAAAGCTCCACTGCTCCCAAGAAGTTCTGCAGAAAGTCTGCCTTCTGCTCCGTTTCCTGCTGCTTCTCACCCAGACAGAGACAGCCACCCTCCTGGGTCTTTCCCAATAAATCTCTTGTGTGGGTTTGGTTGTGGGCTGTGAGTCTGTGGTATTCCTTGTCTCCCGACTGCCAGGATGAGAGAAGTTCAAGGCCATCTTATTCTATACGGGTTCACATACAAGCAGCTGGCATTCCTGAACTCCAGGGCTCGACACGCAACCTCATCTTAGAAAAACAGCAAACAAGCAACAGAACGGCACAGTTGCTGTGATCCCAGCATTGGGGAGGTAGAGGCAGGAGGATCACAAGTTCATTCACACCCATGATGAGTCTAGTCCAGCCTAGGCTACATGAGACCAACCCTGTTTCATTTAAAATGGGGCTGGAGGAACTGGTGAGGGGCATAGTATTACATGCCCATAGTCCTGGGAGGCTGAAACAGGAGTATTTCAAAGCATTCAGCGTTATCATAAAACAGATCAATAACTAAGGCACAAAGATGCAACTGAATAGGCAAAATAATGCTGATGTTCCAGATGAGATCACCTTACTGAGGTCAGCCAGTGCTACACAGTGAGGTCTTCTCTTAAAAAGCAAAGCGCAGGCCGGGCCGTGGCGGCCCACACCTTCAGTCCCAGCACTGTGGAGGCAGGTATGCCGGTCTCTGAGTTCAACGCCAGCCTGGTCTGTCGAGAGAATTTCAGGACAGTCAGGGCTACACAGGGTTGCATAGTGAGATACTGTAGCAGAAACTAAAAATGACAAACAAAGCCACAACCTGCCATTCAGGTCAAGTCATATCTTTTTGCCGCACAAAGAATCACCACAGTACAAGTTATTTCAGGCTGGAGAGATGTTTTCTCTTCATTAAACCGTCAGGGATCCTGGACAGTAACAGTGATCATCAAGGTATCTGATAATTCGAGAAACTAGCCCTTTCCTTGGGAAGGCCATGAGCTTTCAGGTAAGGGCACCTGGACAACAAGCCACTCACGCCTATCAGCTTGATAGTCAGTTACAAAGCCTAGGAAAAGAACAATTTATCAATGAAAAGCCACCTTTCCAGAACTTTACTGAGACCAAAGGTCAAATTCGCTTGATTGATTGGCAGATACTGACTCAGGAGTTAGAAAAGCAGAGAAAGGCACCAGAGACCCCAGAGAAACACCTACAGAAAGGGAGCTGAGATGAACTCCCTCCAGGGGCAGGAACAAATGTTGGGCACCCTCTCTGTCATCTCGGCTTGTCGGTCTCGGACAGCTGGACACACCTTCTCGGTCTCGTTCTACCCCCCTCCCCATACGAGGTACAGAACTGTTTTGCCCTGGCTGCCTAGATAAACAACCCAGGTTCCACCTTCCAAAGACAAGAGCTAGCGTAGTAAGAAAGAGGAATTTAGAATTGTTGTAAGACACAAACGTGCAGACTAGCAGAAGTGCTGTCTAAGAGAACAGCTGTCCTCTTGCTGAGGCAGGATACCTGCGGAGTACGTGAGAGGTCAGAGAGGCGGTGCATTAGGTGAAAGGCACAGTAGCGCTCACCACATGGTCTTCTCCAAGCTGAATAATGTTCTGTGTCAAATGTCGGGCACTGTCCCCCAAATACACAGCGTCTACCTTAAACCCACCTTTAGAACTCGTAAGAATGTGTTTGGCTGGCAGAGTGGGTTCTTTTTGTTGTTATATTTCGAATTGTTCTGCATTCATATACATTGCTTTTGTATTCATATGATATGTACATAAACTTAAGCGACATCAAAGGCCTGTTCTTCTGTCCCTCTGGGGCTTCCTGCGGCTGGGCCTCAGCAAAGCAAGTCTTTTACAAACCACACTTCTCAATGGGAATCACTAGTTCCTTACGCCTCCTCCAAACACATTCTTTTTAAACTCCTGCCCACACAAAACGGCCCCTTAAACTGCTCTACGAGAACAAATGGCTTCCTCCCTTGCTCCTGCAGAGCTCCGCGGTCAGGTGAGTTACTCCCCGCCCCCATGCCCCTAGGTCAGCCTCACCGAAGCTGGCTTGAAGTTGAGGATTTCTCAGTGGCAAAGCTAAGAGGTTGTGCTTCCAGGTTTCTCTGGAACTTACTGCACTCCTTACCTTGCTGTCCTAGAGATCCAGCCCTTGGGTCCCACCCTGACGCGGGTCAGAAGGAACGGAGGTCATGTAATTATGGTAACACAGCAGGACTGCGACATCCCGCTCCGTGCGTCATCCCAGCCCTAAGGTTTTAGATGACATGATTTGAAAAGTATTCTAGACATCATGGGTAAAAAGTTTCCCTATAAAGTGGAACCACTAATACCCTAGTCCCTGACTCAGCTCCTCACAATGTTGCCAACAACGTTTTCTTTTTACAAAGAAACGTTTGTAGGCATGGGAAGTTTATGTACCCAGGCCAGAAGACCACACCAGTTCCACAGGGACTGGAGATGGCCAGTGAGCTGCCACACAAATGCCGGGAATGAAACCAGGTCCTCTGGAAGAGAAGTCAGTGCTGAGCGCTGAGCCATCTCTCCAGCTCCTTCAAGCACTTCTTTGTAGAGTTCGCCTACTCTTCGCAGAATCTCTTTCCTGTCTTAACATAGCTCTCCAAAGTTTGCGGAAGATGAATTTGGGCCAGGTGTGGTGGCACCCTGCACCAGCCTGCCTCCATTGTAGGCTTCAAAGCCATCTTACGTGAAGACAGATCCCAGAGATGTGCTCATTCCTATTTGTGATTAAACCTCTGCTTTTCCAGGGTTACCTTAACTAGAAATGGCTCTGTGCTGCCTGTCCCAGGAAATAGCCACCCCCTCTTTGATTCAAAGGTTGTTCTGCTGCTCCTGTAACCACCCCTGTTTGTCTGCCAAATCCCCCATTTGGAATCCCCCTTCCCCTGAGCTGTAAAAACCCCTATCTTGCCTACGTCCAATGCTAACCCTTGAATGCCATCACAGGGAGAGGCAGCCCCGTATATGGATAAAAAAGATTGCTTTAATTAATTACTTGTGCCAGGTGGTGGTGGAAGAGGCAGGCAGATTTCAGAGAGTTCGAGGCCAGCCTGGTCTACAGACCTAGTTCCAGGACAGCTAGGGCTGTTACACAGAGAAGCCCTGTCTCAAAAAAATAAACAAAAATTTCAATAATTACTTGCTTTAATTAATTTGGCCATGATGCTTTGGGTCTGTGATTTTACTCCTCACATCTTTAGGATTGACAGTATTTGCCTTTAATCCCAGCACTCAGGAGGGCAGAGGCAAATAGTTCTCCATGAGTCCCAGGCCAGCCCGGGCTAGTGGGGCTGTGGGTGCTGACTTGGGATGGGGGTGACAGCGGTGAGGGGAATATTGAAAGTTAAACAAAGTCTAAGTTCTCCCTTCCCTGTGGGACATCTGAGAAGGTCAGGTGGGGTGGGGGTGGGTGGAGAGCAGGAGCCATGGACCAGGAAGGAGCCGGTGAGCAGTGGAGGGGCTGCCTGACCTGTAGTTTGACGGCAGGGACTGGAAAGGAGGAGGTCAGGGTCTTGTTGCTCAGCTCGATGAGGTTCGGCCTCGTCCCGACTCAGAAATTACAGCTTTTCCTGTTTCTGTTGTACTGTTTATTTGACCAGAACCTAAATACGCTTTTTCCTGGTACTTTGCGCTTCTGTGCTCAGTCTCTAAGGCTGCCTGCTGCTGTGTGGCTGACCCCTGGACCAGCTCAAGTGGCTTCTTCTCCTTCCCTCCTCTATTTCCCTCCTCTGGGCAGCTGCTGAGACTTACAGCTTGGGGTGTTTTTCTTTTAAGCTCTAAAGAAATGTGTCCCCTTTTCATAAACTTTGGCTTTGCTTGACTTTCAAACTTGTCCTGTTTCATTGGTGGGGAAAAGAAACCTGTTCCCATCAGTACTCGAAGGGGCAGTAAAGTCTGGCTGTGGCTCTTAAAATGTAGGCGCCGGGCAACTTCTCCCACCCATGTTCCCTCTGCCTACGCTCACTAGCCCTCGCCATAGCAGAAAGGAAGGCAGGGAGACGCAAAACCCACAGCTCTTATCTTAAAGGGAATGAGAGATAGTATATTCCACAGCCATTTTTAAGTGATTGTGGCCTGGGTGTGCAGATTTAAGCCACCCCAGATTCAATGTTCTGATGTGGAAGCAGTTTCATGAACTTTTAAAGCTGTACAGAAGGAGGAAAGTCACAAATCAAGGCAAGTTTAAAATACAGTGGTGGGTACATCAGGGTGGTAGCTTTCTGATGCTCTCTGATGACATTCTTAGCTTTTAGGTTGGTGGAACTAAGTTAACAGATTCTGAAAGGTTGTCTATTAGTTACAACATGTAAGTTCAGGCACAAAGGTGGGCAAGGAATGCCTATTAAGGAAGGAGGGTAGGAGGGTTGCCAAAATTTAGCCAATCAGTTTCTGCAGGCACGGCTTCTTCTCAGGAGTTTTCATTTACACTAGCTCACAATAGACGTGAAAGGGGAGTGTACCAAAGGGAAGAGACAGGGACTAACGCCCATCAGACCTTCAACCCTTGGTACAGAGCTGAGTTCTGAGGGCCGGAAGAGGAAGATGAAGAAGGCAAAGCTTAAGCAGGAAAATCGAATGTTGGTCCATGCTGGGCATAGTGGTGCCCACCCTTAGGCCCAGCATACAGAAGGCTGATCTATGAGTTTGAGGTCTACATAGTCAGACACTGTCTCAAAAAAAAAAAAAGGAACAAAAAAGAAAAGAAAATGTTGTTCCATGTAAAATGGGGGCAATTGTGGTCTCTGAGGATGGAAGAAGCTTTCTCATCCACAGCGTTAAGGAACCAATGGCGTCTCTTTGTCTCACCAACTCAAAGAATGAAATTCATAGAATGTTGTCTATGAGGCGGACACCATGGAGCAGCTAGTAGGGGACACAGAATTGAGTCCCACCAAATCATTTGTACATGAACAACGTGTCCAGGTGCCTCTCACGCAAGTCTCCAGGACGGGAGTGGGGGTGGGTGGGGGTGCTCATCTCTTGTGTAAAAGGGAAGGAGAAAGATGAACAAGAAACCAGACAAGGAACTGGGGCGCTCTCTTCCGAAAGGCGTCTCCTCTGGCCAAGTCATAACCTAGGATATTTCTGGCCTCTGGCAAGAATTAGAACTGCTTTATTCCTGAGTTCCTGCCCTAAAACTGGCTGACCAGTTTGCACCTCCTGTGCTCAGCACTTTTGGCTCATTTGCATAGCATGGGCTTCCCGCTCATGCTCAGAGCACATAGTTCTGCTTACCACCGTGCATCTGGGGAACAGGAGCAGGAACAGAGATACAGCCCCACACTGTCACCTCCAGCAGTCTGGAAAGTTCTCTAACCTTTTAGAGGTCTTGGGTAGAATTGGATCCTTGGCTTCAACCAGAGGAAAAAGAAAAAGAAAAAATCAGGATGAGCCAATATGAAAGGAGCTGCCGTGAAAAATGGAAAGAAAGTTGCTCAAGGAAGAATAAGGCGTAACAAAAGTGTGGGTGTGGACTTCTCAACGTTGCCATCCACTAAAAGATGTTTTTAACACAGATTCTAACCGTGGATGTAGAGAGAAAGTGAGATACTTGGGGCAACAGTAGGATATACTCAAGCATGGGCTTCTCAAAGGAGAGTTGTCACTGAATGTCTTAGCCGTAGCTGTGTTTACCATTTTGGTGGGTTTTAGTTCACATATGAAAGGGCTGCTAAGATTATTTTCTCCTTTTCTTACGCGTGTGTGTGTGTGTGTGTGTGTGTGTGTGTGTGTGTGCACACATGTGCACGCACCAACAAGTGTCTGCCTGATGTCCTCAGAAGCCAGAAGAGGGCATTGATTGGATCCCCTAGAATGGAGTTACAGTCTGTTGTGAACCTCCGTTTGGGAGCTGGAACTCGAACACCAGTGCTCTGGGAGAGCAACCCGCACTCATAATCACCGAGTCTCTCCTTCTCTAGCCCTCGATTATTAGTATTTTTTTAAAAATATAAGTGGCTCCAGAGGTGTCTCTGGAATAATAATCTGATAAAACAAAACCAGGAGCCACTAGGGCTGTATAGGAGGGATGGGAAAAGTCTTTTATGCTGAATAGTGGTTGGGTAAGAGTTCTAGAAAATGTGGGTTTAAAGCTGGGAAAAGAGCAAGGGCTTAAGTGTTCATTGTGTTAGAATTCGTTTTTAAATTGTTTGTTGTTGTTGTTGTATATGTTGTCTGAATGCAGGTGTAGGCATGTGCAGTGTTATAATGAACCACAGGTCAATGCCAGATACTTTCCAGTGCTTTGCACCTACGCCAGGGCCAGATTTAGCCAGAGTCTGCTAGGAGTTCCAGCCTTCCTATTTGCCAGCCTGCTCTTTACACGTGCTGATGTGGCGCCTCTGTGGGACTCCCCAGAGGCTCGTCTCTGCCCGGCTCTCCTACTTTATTATTTCCATGTTATACTCACGTCCCCATTGGTTGACTTCTTTCTGTTCCAAGGTATCTTCCCTCACATAAAATATTAATAATAATGGTGATGATAATTTATCATGCATTAACTTATTGTATATGATTAATATTAATTACTATAACAATAATGTTGTTATTATATTAATAAATTATTTATTTGAGGCAGGATAGAAAGATGGGGAATTATAGGGGCCTGGAAAGGAAAGATTGAAGCCTTCTGCCAAGAGATAGTCAAGGATCCCAGCACAATCACCAACACTTGCTATGAAGAGAGCTAATAATGTAGATACAATATGTAATGTTCTGTCTCTTTAATAGACAAGCCACGCCCACTCCCTTCCTGCTTGCAGCCTCAGACCCCCTCTCTCTTCTTGTTCTCTCTACCCACTTTCTCTCTCTCTCTCTCTCTCTCTCTCTCTCTCTCTCTCTCTCTCTCTCTATCTATCTATCTCTCCTCTTCCCCTTTTCTTTCCCCTCCATAACAGTCCAAATTTATTCTGTATGGTGCGCCTATCTCTGTGTCTCCCACCCGCTACCTGCCCACAGCGCTCGCCGGGACCAGCCAGCTGCCACATGGCTGGGGACCAGCCACCTTCGTTTGGGGACCTACCGCGTGGTTTCGACCCCGGCAGCTTGCAAATCCATTTCACAATACTTTTCCTTTAAATTATTATTATTTATTCTTTAACAATTTCATACATATAATGCAATATTTTTTACAATATTAACCACTCCTTCCTTTCTAGTATTTGTTTTATATTCTGATGTTTTCAAAGCAGAGTGTTAAAGGAGCAATAAAAAGGGTGACGATGGAAAGATATCTGAGCTTGGATAGGGCTTCACTCATCTCTGGAATGTGTCTTGGGAATCTCAATGGTGACTTTGCCTGCAAGGCTCCTTCCTGCAGCCCCAAGATCTGATTTACCTTGCTGATGCTAATCCAGCCAGGTGGCTCCTGAGCTGCACCTGACAGCTGCTGTGTAACTCTGGGAGTCACAGTCCTTCAGGCCCCCGGAGTCTGCGAAGATATCATCGCCTGTCTCCCCACTCCCAATTCATTTCATTTTATTTATTTTGGGTTTTTGTCCTCCTTCAAAACAAAATTTCTCTGCGTAGCTTGACTGTCCTGCAATTCCCTCTACATGTAGACCAGACTGACTTCAGACTTGGAGATCTGTCTGCCTCTGCCTTCCAAGAGCTAGGCCTAAAGGTGTTCACCACTATGCCCAGCTTCTAATCCCTTTTATTAAAGTAGGTGTAACAATGTATGCCTACAATCTCAGTCCTTGGAGACAGAAGGGTCATTGTGAGTTTGAAGTCATCCTAGGCTATTGAGGGGGATCTTGTCTTAAGCAAATAAATAATACAATACATCTTATTGGGGTATATTTACACGCCATAGAACCCACCTGTTTCATGGGTGCAGCCCAGTGGTTTTTAGACATTTTATTCAATGCTGCAATAATCACCATCAGTTGGTTCTGGGCTATTTTAACACTAGAGATAAAACCTCTAGGCTAATTTATAATAATTGTTGTTCTACTCTGAACCACAGAGACCGCTAATCTACTTTTTATCTCTGTAAATGCCTTTTCTGAACATTTTCTATAAATAGAACCACAAATCCATGGTCACGTAGGTGGCGTCTATTGTGATCTGCGTCAGTGGCTTGCTATGCCATCAGACTGATAGCACACACACAGAAACGGTTCCTTCACCAGCTGTGGACACGTGGGCTGTTCCACCGATTGTGAGCAGTGCTACTGCGGATGTTTTTCTGGATGTGTATCGCGGTTATTCCTCTACTGTGATGAAACACCATGATAAAGCAACTGAAGAAGGCATTTAATTGGAGGCTTGCCTACAGTTTCAAAGGGTTAATCTGTGACCATCATGGCAGGGAGCATGGCCTCAGGTAAGGAAGCCCAGCCCAGAGCAGTAGCTGAGCACCTGATCTGCAGGATGGAGAACGAGACTGGGCTGGCGTGGACTTGTGAGGCCTCAAGGCCCACCCCGGTGACCACACCTCCTACTCAGCTATAGAAAGAGATCTTAGGAAGAGGGAGAGGAGGAAAACATAAAATACGCAGACAAGTTTGACTTCGGGAGCCTCTCACACCTCGTTTCACTAGACCCCAGGATGAAATGCAGCACCTACAACAGCATAATAGGCTTGGGGACCGTTTCCCAAAGATGTCATTGACCCCATTAAAGCATACTCTTGCGGTGGCCAGGGCAATCTTTTGGAATTCTTTTCTATCAGGTTTGGTGTTATCTTTTAACCAGCTGGCTTGGCCTAGCATGTTGATCTATGGTTACCTTACCAAGAAACTAAAACTATGTAGCTGAGAGGGGTCCTCAGGCTGAACTTTGGTTTTGTTTTATTTTATGTGTATGATTTTTGCACCACACTCCAGCAATGCCCTCAGAGGCCAGAATCAAGACTCTTTACAACTACAGTGGAAGGTGGTTGGGATGTGTGGCTTCTGTGCTGAGACTTGAACCTGGGTCCTCTGCAAGATCACCCCGTAGTCCTAGCCGCTGAGTCATCTCTCCAACCCCTGTGCTTTCTAAAATGATCAAACCATTCTTCAGTCATGCTAGCTACAGGGGAGCGCACTGTTTCTTGGAATCTTTGCCACCACTTGCTGATATCGATCCTATTTATCACAGCCATTCTAGTGAGGGGAAATGTTATCTCACGGGTCATCACTTTAGTGCTAAGGATGGATTTCAGGGTCTAGGCAAACATAACACTGAGCTACATCCCCAGTGAAGTGTTATCTCATTGTAATCTTTTATTATTTTTTAAAATAGATTAAATTAAGAGAGTGTGGGTATGTGAGTGTGAGTGCAGGCTCCCAGGGAGGCGAGAACGCCAGGTCTCCAGAGCTAGAGGTGCAAGCCTTTGTGAGCTAGCACCCAGTGTCATGGGATGTCCTTCTGTATGCTGCAATTGTTTTGCTTTTGGCATTTGGCAGGGCAGAATATAGCTAGCCAGGAAAAGCAAGCTGAATACAGGGGGGGGGGGGCAGAGTCGGGAAGACACCCGCAGCTGCCGGAGAAGCAAGATGTGAAGTAACAACCTTCAAGCCTTGTGGTAAAATATAGACTAGTAGAAATGGGTTAATTCTAAGAGCTAGTTAAAAATAAGCCTGAGTTAATAGACCAAACAGTTTTTAAGACTCTGAGTAGCTATTTTAAAAGCAGTTGTGGGACCGGGCAGGAAGAGAAGTCTGCCACAAATGCCCAGTCCTCTGCAGCAGTAGCGAGTGCTCGTGACTCTAGCCATCTCCTCTAGCCCCTATAATTTTTTGTTGTTGTTGTTAGGTATGTGTGCAGATTTTCTCCACACAAACCCACCAGCTACGCTGCATTAGCTCCTCAGGTCCGTTCTGGAGAAGTGATGGGGGAGAGGCCCTGGAAACCTCTTGTGTACCCCAGGTGGGCAGGCACAGGGATCCTGTGTAACAGCTTCACTGGTCAGCGGTGGGGCAGCAGGCCAGTGCATAGACGGCCTTTTTCTTGTGTGGATTCTCACGAGTTAGCTGATTGCCACTCCTACTGCCCAGTGAAAAGCCGCAATGGCTCAGCAAAATAATGTTGCTCCAAGAAACAATCAAATGCCTCTGCGTTTGTTTTGTTTTGCTCTTTTCTTCTATTTGTCTTAACTTTATCTTTTTATCCTTTTTTTCTCTTCCTCTGTGGTAGTTTGAAGCAGATGTCCCCCACAGTCTCGAGCATTTGAACACTTGGTCCCCAGCTGGTGGCTCTGTTTGGGAGTCTGGCCTTGCTCTAGGAGATGTCATTGGAGACAGGCTTTGGGGTTCTAAAGTCACATGTGCGTGTGCTTTGTACTTGCAATTTCAGAGGTGAACGAACGCCCAGCTTCTGCTCCAGCTGCTGGAGTCAGGCGGGTTCATCAGGGCAAAGGTACGTCCCGAGTCTGAGGATGCATACTAGTGATTCTGAAGAACAAGCCTGCCTCTATTTTAGGCTTAAAAGTCATGCTATAGTAGAGACAAGCTAGGTTCATTCCTGCTTACGATTAAACCTATTTCTCAAGGATTGGGCTCTGCCCACCTTAAGTACAAAGGGCTCTGCATTGCATGTTCCAGGAATGGCAACCATGTCTGTTTCTGGAGGGACTAACTTCCTATGGGTATGTTCGACTTCTGTGACCCCACCTATCTTGTCCTCCAAATTTGAACCCCCTACTCCTAGCTATAAAAGCCTTGTCTTTGTCATGTCCAATACTGACCTCTTGAACCTCCCCCCGCCCCCGTACGCAGCCTGTGTATGCAAATAAAAAAGCTTGCATTAATTAATTAATTTGGCCATAATGGTTTGAGTTAACAGTCTCTCTCCTCACATCTTTGGGATTAACAGTCTCTGTTCCTTTGTGAGGGAAGAGCAACCGGCTCCCAGGAGACCTAGTGACTACCCCCTGAAATTTCAGACACTAGACACAGTTTAACTTGGCTTTGAATCTCAGGGGCTTGATGGGCTCCCTAACATTTATTATGTCTAGAGTGAGAATATTTAAAACACCTATACTAAAAAACAACAACTGAAGCCAGGCATAATGACATGGCATATGCTCGTGAGCTAAGCACGCAGGAGGTGGAGGCAGAAGGATCGGGAGTTCTAGGTCATCCTCAGCTACGTAAAAACTCTAAGGCCAGCCTGGTCTACATAATACACTGGTTCTCAAAAGTAAAAACAAGAGGCAAAATGTTGCCTAGAGAAACGAGCCGGAGAAGAGAGCTGGGAAAAGAAGAAACCAGCTGAATGGAGGGAGAGGTTCTTTGGTTTAAGGCCAGAGAATAAAGGTAAAGTCACTTGCTGCCAAGGCTGACAACCTTTGAGTCCTGGGAGTCACATGGTAGAAGTCAAAATCCTCAAGCTGTCCCCTGATCTCTACACCTTTGTACTTGTCTACACTTGTGCGCGCGCGCACACACACACACACACACACACACGTGTGCACACACACACACAGGCACACATGCGCACCAAATAAATGAATGTGATTTAAAACAAACAAACAAAAACCAATATACCCATCTTCACTCCCTGATGACTAAATGACTTCCATGCTTTGCTGGAGTTGGGCGATAGAACGGTAGTGACTGTGCTCTGTTTATTCCGGTGCAAAGATTCACATTCATTAGAGCTGGAAATGGCCGTAGGCCACCCTTGGTGAGTAAGGAACATTTGGAGGAATCAAAGCAGGTCAGGCAACGGTGCAGAACAGCGAGTCATTCACTCTTTGTTTCAAGCCCCAGCAGGAGCCGGGAACAGCACTCAGAATGAAACTGGGGAAACAAAGCCACTGCTAACAAGCAAAATGGTGTCCCTCCCACAACGCACTGGAGAAAGAAGCCAGACAACAAAGCTGGGAACGGAGGAAACTGGCAAGTGAAATAAACCAGGCAAGGACCCAGCAAACCGACAGCGGGATGAAAGTGAAAGCCAAATGGAGGAGGGGTTTCTTTGGTCTGACGCAGAAGAAGGAAGGCAAATAACTCTGGGAAAGTATTAAATCTAATTTAAGCCAAACCTAAAAATGAGGTAGACAGATTATAAAAAAGAAAATTTCCATTTTTATTGAATTACAAATTAATACTGGCAGAAAACCAGGCATACAGCCAGTATTAGTTCAAAAGATGTCCCTTAGAAACAAAATATTATTACAAAAAGCATACGTAATTTACCAGGAAAAGGGCCACACAGATTTCAGGCAAATCACAGTTAGGTAGAAGGCACAGCAGAGCGCCAAGAGCTCCCTCTGGCTGTGCCAAGGAGGGTGCCAGTGTCTCTTTCCTGCCCTCTGGCTGTGCTGGAGGGGAGGTAACCTTTCTTTAAGTACCCCCTGTGTGCTGACATTGTTCTTTTGTTCCCATAGATAGTCAATCTATGTATAAGGAAACAGCTTTAAAAAAAAACATTAATGTCATAATCTGTTGTGGCAGAATCACAGCTCCCAGCTCAAAGTGGATAGGACATAGTTTATCCAGGAATCAAATATGAGTGACCATAACCTGGCGGCACAGATTTAGGTTATCCTAAATTCTCTGTTCCAATATGGCAGAGTTTCATGAAGTTTTTATAGTAGTTAATATAGTTAATAGTTAATAGTGATCACAGGCAGTTTGATGGTTCAGCAAATCAAGGTACTTCCTGCCAAACCTGACAACCCCAGTTTGATCCCTGTGACCCTTACAGGAAAAGAGCACCACTAAACACGCAAGTGAACAAAAGACACTTCTCAGGTCCACTGGGAGAGACATCCAAGAAGCAGGCTGCAGAAAAGTGAGGAAACCTTTGCTACAGGTCTCAGATGTTATCTGAGGACACTTTTAGCTCTTGGTCGGTGGAAGATACGGGTTCACCGAAGGAATCTGGTGCCGTCTGTACATTCCAATTGATTTTCCCAGCTGGCACAAAGCTTTCGGTCAGCGACAGGGGAGGGAGGTGAACGGATTTAAGAGGGTGGAAGGGGGCCTCTGGATTTGTGACACTACAGCTCCCAACAGTCAGCCTTGCAGAAGGTTCAGTTTGAGGAGCAGTTTCCTCCTGGAGAGTTTTGTTCACACTTCCTTGGCTTCCCAAAAAATTAAGGTCATGAAATGTATTCTTGGCTGCACTGACTTAAATTATCAAGGAACTCTACTTGTGTAAAATATCTCAAAATGTGCTGATTAAAAGAAGCATGATAGAGAACAGTACATGGAACACGCTAACTGGCATGTATGATACAAGCAGAAGTCTTCCGCTGGCCTGTAACTCACCAGGTAGGCTTGCCAGTATCTGCTGAGCCCAGGGATGCTCCTGTCTTCACATCTCCAGCTAGTGTGTTAGATTGTTAGTACATATATGTCCTGATGCATGCCCCATTTGTACTGTTCTGCCCCCCTGAAAGCCTCACACCTGTAACTCCCAGCTACACAGTCAGTTGAGTTGCTGTCTAGTTAGGGCTACAAGACTCTATTGCAAAAACTACCATTTGAAAAAATAGTGCTTTTTGTTTCCTTTAGGCAGACAAGATAATCAGTGCAGTTGGCTGTAGGTCTTTAGCTTATTGGACTTGAATGGCCACCTATTAGCCTAGAAGATGCAGTTTTCACACCTCAGGCGAGATCAGGGCCCTGAACAACTTCTGCCTTTCCTGCTTTACCTCTTCTCTTTCTGTTCATTTCTTCAGTTTAGCCATTTAAAAAAAATAATTCCCAAATGTGTTTAAGTAGTGCCTTCTGGGATATCTTTGCCACCGTCTTAAACTCAAGTCTCATGAATACATTTCCACATCCCTTCCCCACCCCGAGTTAGTTCTCCTTTGAATTCCAGAAGCAGAGAGGATCATTGACACTCACAGTATTCTGCTTTCCACATATTATATTCCTCCTTTCCCTCTCACAACTGAGGGTGTCCTCAAAGTTTAGTGGAAAGAGATGATTCTGAATCATGGTAATAGAAAGTTAAACAAGATTAGTAAGAAGTCATTAGCAGACAAACGGCATGATTAGCTTAGCCTTGCTCTTTATTTCTTATATTTTCTGCTTCCCACCTACTTCCTCTTTTACAATTTATGTTACAATTGTTTAGGACAATGTTCCACACATAAGAATTTGTTGATGATAAAGCTGACCATGGTAGATTCAAGGAAAAAATACAATTTGAGCTATGTTTTGAACAAACATACTTTCCACAAAGCCCCAAGGAAAACCAGTCCATTGCAGGCGCCTTGGTCCTCTCACATAAGAGTGGACTCATCATTAGTTGTTCCAAGAAGTTCTTTCGATTTGGGGATCTTTACAGACCTAGCTCTCTTGATATAGAGCCATTTCTCTTGTCTCTTAAGATCTGTTTAGTTTTGGATGAGAGGGTAGTGCAATTTCCTTAACGTGTAAGCAAGGTGATGGATGGATGGATGGATGGATAAATGGATGACTTACAGGATTATCCAACATTGGCTGACTATGAACAAAAAGTCCAAGAATCCAGTAGTTGCTCAGTCCACGAGGCTGGAGGTCTCATCTGGTTTTCAGTGTGTGTTGGGATCCTGAAGAAGTAGACTGTAAAGCCAGTAAAGGAGTAGACTTGCTAGCAGGAAGAGGGAAGCCAAGAGCAAAAGCTTCCTTCTTCCATGTCCTCATAGGCTTCCAGCAGAACGAGTGGTCCAGATTAGATCTGGATTAAAGGTGTGTCTTCCCAACTCAAGGTCTGAATTCAAGGTGTGGTTTCCTACCCCAAAGATCCAGATTAGAAGTAGATCCTTCCATTTCAAATTAAGCAAAAATCCCTCACAGGTATGCCATCTATTTTTGAGTTTTAATTAATTCCAGATGTAGTTACGTTGACAACCAAGAATAGCCACCACATAGTGCTTAAGGAGAAACTGAGTATGACCCAACTTCACAGGCTTGGCTGGGGTTGGAAAGAACTTGGCCAGCAGTGTGAAAAACAGCAAAAGCTATCTGCCGCTTCCCTGTCGGGAGGGAGGATGGGGTGGAAAAAAATACGGCTGAAGAACTAGAAGGATAAAAAGAATGCAATAATGGAGAAAAATGCATAGCACAATAAAAACAAGGAAAAATTTAAAAAAAAGGAATGCAGTAAGAAAGTGGCAGCTAAGGTAGAGGAAGTGAGAGCCTTGAGCTGCAGATGTACAGGAAAGCAACCAGAGCAAAGCAGACCGACGGGCAGGGACAAGTCTAAAAGAGGGGGTCACTCTGCTCCTCTGCTCCTGACATCCTCACTCTTCCACCTTTGTCCTCTGCTCCTCACCGGCCACCTCTTTTCCATCCTTAGTTACTTCTGAAAATCAGAGAATCAGACAAGACATGTGGTCCCACAGTTTCTCAAGCCCATCTTGGCCAAATTACACAAAACAAGAAAGTACTTGATCTCTTTATTCTCAAAACATTATGGTGCTAAATAAAATCCAAGAGGTATTGGGTTGGTCTCTGGTGCTTTAGGGGAGCCAGACTGGCCCAGGCGGGCACCCCGAGTATGGTCTCCAGGTCTGGAAGGTACTGTCTTACACACACACCCCGAGTGTGGTGGGGCACGGGCTCCAGCTCTCCAGGACTGAAAGGTAGACAGTTTTGAGAAGGCAGCTGAGCAAGAGGGACGGACATCAGAAGGGTGGAAGAGTAAGGGGGAGGTGAAGGGCAGGAATCCTCCTCTTTCCTTTCTGCAACAATCTAAGAGCAGCAAGGGACCAAAGCAGGCAGCTACTTGGACTCCAGCAGGGAAGCAGCACAAACCCTGGAGGCCCGTCAGCTGGAGGCGTGCTCGCGGGGAGGAATGCTCTCCATGAGGATGCAGACGAACTGCTCCAGTTTTTGTGCGGCTGCTTTCCCGGCCTCTAAGACTTCCTTGTGATTGGCCTTCTCCAGGTTTGCATAATCCATGACGACCTTGTTAGTAATGAGCGAGAAACCGAAGACGCGAAGCCCACAATGCCGGGCGACGATGACTTCTGGGACTGTGCTCATCCCTGATGGGGAGAGGGAGAAGATGACCGTCACGTGCTTTCCTCACCCGCCACTCTCCTAAGAAGGCAACTGTGCTGATGTCCGCAGCTGCTGAAACTCAAGCTTGTCCACCACGTTCCCAGTAACCCAATTCCTGCTTCCCCAGATCCATCACCTGGTCCTCCCTTTCGCTATTTGACCAGATCCAGCCTCCAGCCAAATCCCGCTTCTCACCAACAGCATCTGCTCCTAGCATCCTTAGCAAGCGGCTCTCTGCCACAGTCTCAAAGTTGGGACCCGCCAGCATCACGTAGGTGCCCTCCTGTAATTCCCGCTGCTCCCCCATTTGTTTCCAGGCGTTCAAAGCCTTCTGCCTCATATTCCGGTCATAAGCATCAGACATGGCAGGGAAACGGACGCCAAACCTGGAACACAGACAAACGGCACCAAGTGGGCTTTCTTTCCCAACTCTTGAACAAATCTGGACCCCTGCATCGAGAGCAAAGGGCGAAGATACGTACCTTTCATCGTTGGGGCCGCGGAGAGGGTTTTGACCAGAGAAACCAGGAAGGTTTATGTGATCCCGGATCAACATGATGTCTCCAACTTCAAAGCTGGGGTTGAGCCCTCCAGCTGCATTAGTGACTACCAAAGTGTCCACACCCAGAAGATGGAAGACCCTCACTGGGAATGTCACCTCAGGTGGAAAAGATCAGGAAAGACTTTTCAAAACCTCACCAACCTACCCACAAAGGTGTACATAATACACACTATGAAACAACAGGCAACAAGAAATCAAAAATTCACCTAGCCCAAATAGACAACGAAGTCGAATAGCCCCGCCCCCATTTTCTCCAAGTCCGACCAAGCTTGTGCCCGATTTACCTTTGACAGTGAGTAACCCTCGTACGTATGGAACCTGCCCTGCATCATCACACAGGCTCTTCCATTCAGGAATCCAAACACCAGGCGACCTGCGTGACCCTGCACTGCAAACAGAAAAGGAAAAGCAAAGCGATTATGCCGGGCGTGATGGCACTCAGGAGGCAGACGCAGGCAGATCCCTGCCAGTTCCAGGTTGCAGGGATGCACAGTGAAAGCCTGCCTCAAACGGTGACCATTCTTTCCTGTAACACACACACTGGCCCTTAGAGAAACCACTTGTGTGTAACGTGAGATGATATAATCAAACATAAGACAACAGAAGTCTGGTGACCAGATCGTCATAATCATACAAACAGCACCAGGTGTGAGGTAAAAATATGTGATGTGAACATTAACAAAACAACAGAAAGGATTTCAAAAGATGTTTCCAAAGATGGAGAAACTTGTTTGTTCGTTTTACATCCTGGTCACAGTTTTCCCACCCTCCTCTCCTCCCACTCCCTTCTCCCAACCCCTCTTCTCCCACGCCCACTCGTCCACTCCTTCATTTCTGTTTGGCAAAGAACAGGTTTTCCATGACTATCAACAAAGCATGGTGTGTCAAAGAGAAACTCGTATGTGAAGGAGAAAAAGTGAGTACAAACCAAAATTAGAATCAGTGGACTCAGTAACTATAGGCCTTTCCTGAGATTTCCCAAGTTCTAAGCTATGTCTGATAATTAACTCTAACTATGCCGGCATTCCAAAGGAAGAAGAGTCCGTTTGAGACCCCTGCAACTCATTCTTTCTGACCCATTAACAGTCCCGTGGGAAACAATACCCATGCGGGGTATGTGGGGCTAGGGGGCAAGATTAACTGTTGTCACCACCCCCATCTGACAGTGTCCTCTATCGGAGGGCAGCCTAAACTTCTTTAAGGAATGGATCTGCCAGGAAGAGGAACTAGAACCAAGAATCATAAGAAAACACTAGTAATAGAACAAAGTTGACATACCTAGAAAATCCCCCAAATGAAAAGTAAGTCAATCAACTTCAAAGCAACTCATCCCTTAGTACTGGGCTCTCGTCTGGAGAAAGGAGTGGCAGATGGAGTCAAGGCCACTACTATTTTCCTTTGCTCTTCTCTCTAACGTTACCTTTCTACTCATTATCCCCATACCTCCCTACTCTGGCCTTCCAAACTTGCCCCAAAGGAAATAAATTAAAAAAAAAAAGCAAAAATCAAGTACTCTTGCCTGCCCTGTCTCACCTGAGCCCATGTTTCCAGGCTGCGGTAGCAGGGCAACACTGAGATGTCAGAGCTCCATAATAATGGGGCATGTGGGTCCCTTTCCAAAGCTGCTGTAAACCAAGTGTTCTCCTACACTAATCCCTGTGTGCGTACATAGCCACGTGGTGGCCACAGCATTACTGTTGTCTTGTGTATCTAAGCTGCAGATGGAGCAGATGCAGCAGGAGACACTGAGAACGGATGAGATCTTGTCCTGGGTCTTCAGATACTGCTTCCTCCACTGAAGCCATGGACTGGAGGAGAGAGCCCGTGACAGAGTGTGTGTGTGTGTGTGTGTGTGTGTGTGTGTGTGTGTGTGTGTGCACGCGCACGCGTGCAGTGTGGTGTGAAGACAGCTGGAGGGAGTCAGTTCTTTCCTTTCAGTACATGGATTTTGGGCACTGAACATCATGTCTGTGGACAGGCAACTGGTATATGAGGTCCTTCTGTCTATGTGTTGCTTTCATTGGTTAATAAAGGAACTGCCTTGGCCTGTTGATAGGGCAGAACTTAGGTAGGTGGGGAAGACAGAACTGAATGCTGGGAGAAAGAAGGGTGGAGTCTGAGACACCATGGATCCGCTTCCAGAGACAGATGTGCCAAATCTTTGCCAGTAAGCCACTGCCACATGGTGATACACAGATTAATAGAAATGGGTTAGCCAAAAAGAAGCTACAGCTCATGGGCCAAGCAGTGTTTTATTAATACAGTTTCTGTGTGGTTATTTCAGTTCTGGGAGGTCAGGACAAACAAGTGGCTCCTTGCTACAGGCAACTTTTCCTGCTGAGCAATCTCACCAACGCAGCACACACACAGGACATACTATAGAATTTCACCACCTCAACACACACCATAGAATTTCAATCAGGGTGATTTCTTTCTAAAGTCATTCTGATTCCACAGTGGTCAAATGATAGGACAAAAGTAGAAACATCTCCTTGATTAGATTCCACACATGTTCATTATGGAGGTTTGAATGAGAACGGCCCCATGCTGGTTGATAGTGGTGCTTGCCTTTAATCCCAGCACTTGGGAGGCAGAGGTAGGCAGCTCTGTGAGTTTGAGACCAGAATGGTGTACAAAGCAAGTACTGGGCCAGGCTCCAAAGTGACCCAGAGAAACTCTTGTCTCCAAAAACAAAAAACAAAACAAAGCAATCAAACAAACAAAAAAGGAATGGCCCCAAGGTGCATAAACTTGCATTCTTAGTGGCTAGGGAAGTGTGGCCTTGTGGGAGAAGTATGACACTGGTGTTGGGTTTTGAGGGTGGAGCTCTTGTCTACAGCCCTAGTGTCAAGTATGCCGCCAAGCTCCACAACACGATAATGGACCAAACCTCAGAAACGGAAAGAAAGCCCCAAAGTAAATGCTTTCTTTCCTTAGAATTTCCCCAGTCATCGCGTCTCTTCACCCACCAACAGCTCCCAGGCCCAGCCAGTACCTGTGCTTTTGGGAAAGTTGGGTATCTCACTGTACTCAAAGACCTGGACCTGAGTTAACTTAGCAGTCAGACCTCCTAACCCAGAACCACAGATCACTGCCACTTGAGGTCGATGCGTAGTGTGAGACCGAAGCCACTCAGCGGTGCTCTGATAATCTTCGTAAGTGAATCTGGAGGGAAAGAAACAAAGTGAGTTCACCTGCTATCCCAAGTGCAGAGGAAAGTGGCTGTTCGCGCAGAAAACCTGGCGGGTATTCTACCGCAGCAGAGGACTGTTTACCCCTCCACTTCCCCATCTCTCCTTTGAACCGGCCCACTAAACCTCTGCCGTGAAACACCCTTCATCCCAGAGCCTGTTTCCATTAACGCGCCCTCCAGGGCTCCGCCACTAAGTTGCACCCAGCACTAGGAGGCCCATACCTTTCCTGGTAACAGACATAGAACCAGGTTTCAGGGTTATGATGCAGAATCAAACCACAGAGAGGACTCAGAATGAATTAAGGCCTTCCTGAAGGCAAGTTTCTTGCCTTTTGTTTTGTTTTTTTGTTTTGTTTTTTGTTTTGAGACAATGTCTCCTTACTCTGCCTACACTAATCTCCAACCCCTGGGCTCCATGGATTTTCTCACCCCAGCCTACCACTAGAGTAACTAGGACTTTAGGCAGCTCTTTGGATAATTTTTTTTTTCCTTGTTTTGTTTTGAAACAGAATTTCTCTGGGTAGCTCCGTCTGTCTTGGAACTCACTCTGTAGACCAGGCTGCTGGCCTCAAACTCACAGAGATCTGCCTGCCTCTGCCTCCTGAGTGCCTTGATTAAAGGCGTGCACTGCTACCACCCAGCCCAGGTGAAATTTTTTTAATTTAATTTTTAATTTAAAAGTTTGATTTAGTTGGCGTATATGTGTGTGATGTGCACAAAGCATGCTACAGCACATGTGTGTTTCTTAGTGCTCTCCTTCTGCCACGTGGGTCCCAAGGACGGAACGTGAGCAGGCTTTGCAGCAACCACCTTCACCTTTGGAGTCTTGTCACCAGCACTGAGCTTTTTATTTTTATTACTTATTAATAAGCAATAAGAACACTCCTAGTAGAAGTGCCTTAGTTCCTCTGGACATGTTTGTTAAACTTTCTAAAAAGTCAGGTGTGGTGGCACACACTTTTAATCCCAGCACTGGGGAGGCAGAGGCAGATACAGATGGATCTGTGAGACCCAGGCCAGCCTGGCCTACAAATTGAGTTCTAGGACAGGCAGGCACCAGAGCTACACAGAGAAATCTTGTCTCAAGAAACCAAAGGGTTTAAAAACAACAACAACAAAACTCCAGAACCTTCTCATTCACAGTCCCAAGTTCAGTTCCATCACAACCAACTGTAAAGATTAAAGATTCCTCTTTGACATGGAACATAAATTGAGCACAATTAGCTGGGCGGTGGTGGCGCACGCCTTCAATCCCAGCACTTGGGAGGCAGAGGCAGGTGTACCTCTGTGAGTTCAAGGCCAGCCTGGTCTAGAAGACAGGCTCCAAAGCTACAGAGAAACCATGTCTTAAAAAATCTTAAAAAAAAAAAAAAAAGGAAGGAAGGAAGGAAGGAAGGAAGAAGAAAAAAATTGAGCACAACTAAAAAAGCCTCAACAAGAATTTTTTTTTTCTTCCAACAAGAAAGTCTTAAGTCCCAGCTATGTGGCAGCCCCAGACTTTAGGATAAGGAGCCCAGCCTGGAAGTATAGGAGGACTTTGTCACACACACAGTCAAAGAGGACTGCAACACAACAGGTTACCCTCGATGAAACAGCTAAGGCAGGGAAAGAGCGAGTCACAGGGCGACATAAATAGCAAGAAATGAATGAAACCGCAACCCAAAGGGCGGGAAGAAATGGGGCATGACAACTGGCCATGTCCAGCCACAGTTCAGTCCTCAAGAACACCCGACCTTGTGGTTATCCCTACAGCTCTGCTGGTGAATTAATCTGGAAATTCCCAACACAAAACGGAGGGGTTTTTTTTGTTTGTTTGTTTGCTTGCTTGCTTGCTTGCTTGCTTTTCGGACAGAAAAGAGTGGAAGTCTTCTGAGCAGATCAATAAATATTTCTCAGTCTTACAAAGACTCCATTCCCAACTTGTTAATGCGACGTCTAGTTTGGAGGGAAGAGAAGGGCTGTCTTGGAAAGTGAGCATTTTCCTTCTAAAGGAGGAACTGCGGACTAGCACAAGAGAATTATGTCCTGGTTACCTGGACCCATAGAATGCAAAGTTGTGTTATGAAGTGGACAGGGCTGTACCTGCTTCCCCACAAGCATCCCAGCACACACAGAGGCACCAGTTCCCGACAGGAGTCGCCTACACTGCGCTAACCTGTTCCTTCCTGCTCCGGGCGCCCTACAGCTGGATTCCCGCGCCCGCCCGCCCGCCCCAGCGTTCCGGAACCCCGAGTCCGCCGGGCTCCGCGCCAGGCCTCTCCGCGTCCCCCGCGGGCTCGTTCCTTTCCTGGGCCCAGCCCGCTAGGTTCCCAGGTCTCGGCGACAGCCCGTCCCCTCGGCAGAGCGTCCAGTCCCCGGGCCACACACTCACTCGTTGTTCTCCATGGTGTCACCGACGGCCGCGCCGAGATCCTGCCCTTTCCGCTCCGCGGGCGACACCGGCTGAGTCTGGCTGACGCTGTAAGTGCACCGTGCTCCGGGCCCGGCTTTATAGCCCCGGCCGGAGGCGCCAGCCAATGGCAGCGGCCTCGTCTCCATGGTGACACACCCTCATCCAGAGGTGTGGCAGGAAGCCTCGCAAGAGTTCTCTCCAGTCTAGGGAACCCAGCATCTCGACCCCGCACACAGACACTGTCCTCCAACCCAGGAAGAGGACTAGACGGAGGGTGGAGAGCCCCGGAACCGCCGACCTGCAACTCCATTCTCCGCTGAGCTATTGTGTAAGAATTTGGAAAGCGAAAAATTCAAGTCATAGATTGTGCAATCCTAGAATAGAATGAAGCAAAACGTTGACTAAGTTACTTTCGGGAATAGGGAAGTAGGGCCACGCGGGAGACAGAGCTGACTTGGTGCCTCGCGGATCTGCGGAACACATAACTCGAGGTTGCGTCTAGACAGCTTGGCTCCTGGGCACAGACAGGATTGGCGACAAATTGAATGGACGCACCTTACCGGGTCCAGACAATTCTGCTAACCCCGAGAACTGTCAGGAAGAAAATTCACCCAACAGAATTATACACACGGACCCTACACACCTAAACAGTACACCGCCTTGGTAAGCATTCGAAATTCCTCCTCCTTAACCAAACCTTACTTAGATCTCAGAATCATTTTTCTGCCTCTCTTCTGGGAGCTCTCTCCTGCCTGCTGTTTTACCACAACTCAAGCCACTGTTTCTCAATCCTATTTTTCTCATTCAAAAATATTTATTGAGCCTTAACTACGCACCAGTTTAATAGCTGGAAAGCCGGTGTACACACCTTTAATCCCAGAGCTCAGGACAGAAGCAGGGGATCTCTGAGTTCCGGGCCAGCCAGGGCTGCTCATTGTGAGACCCTGTCTAAATAGTAGTAGTAGTAGTAGTAGTAGTAGTAGTAGTAGTAGTAGTAGTAGTAGTAATGATTGAGGCCAGCCTGGGCCAGTCTGTGCAGTTGGGGAGGGGAGGGTGGGGGTAGGGTAGAAAGAAAGAGAAAAAAAAAAGTTCAAGGAAATTACTATTTTTTTTTTTTTTCTGAGAGATCTTTCCAGACAGGGTTTCTCTAGCTGTCCTGGAACTCACTGTAGACTAGGCTGGCCTCAAACTCACAGAGATAGGCCTGCTTCTGCCATTCTCACCCGACTTGACTGCTCTTTTTAATTTTTTTATTTTTAATTGGTTTATATTATTATTAGCATTATTTTTGAACCATTAGGGCCAGGCATGGTGGCACACACCTTTAATAACCTTTAGTGGCTTTAGCTTTGCCTCTGGTCTTCAGGCAAGATTTATTTATCAAATACAAATAATATACCACTACATGTCACCCATCCCCAAGAAAATTTCTATGCCGAAATTTTCTCATCTGGAAAATGATTAGAGTAATTTATTTGCTACTCTTGCAAGGATCATATAAAATAGGGTTAAGTGTTTTGTTAAGTACCTGGCACTGTAATTATAATAACCACACATTAAATGCTGACTGTTACTATTTCCCACTGCCTCTGTTTATGTTTTAATATCCACCTAACTTTAAATTGGATCAGAGAAAAATTAGCAGCTCATTTAGTCTATCATCATCATCTAGAATCCCACAATACTCAGAATAGTCACATGTGGTTATTAGCACTTAATAAAATTATAATATAGTCACAAGTGCACATTTTTAATCCCAGCATTCAGGGGGCAGAGGCAGGAGGATCTCTAAGGTTGAGACCAGCCTGGTCTACAGAGTGAGTTTCAGGACAGCCAGAGCGACACAGAGACTCTGTCTCAAAAAACAAAACAGAATTCATGCGGTACCTCAAGAGATGGGATGTACTTGGTAGAGTGTGTGTCTAGCTTGCATAAAGCGCTAGGCTCAGTCCCCAACACCACATAAAGCTGGGTATGGTGGTGCATATCTGTCTAGAAGCCCAGAACTTGGAATGTAAGGTTCAGACATCCAAGGTCATTCTTAGCTACCAGTAGGTTGAAGGCTGGCCTATATGAGATCCCATCACATAGGTAAAAATCTCCATGTTTCTGGGCGGGAAGCCTGTTTAATACTTGTCCTTAACTGTTATCTCTCATCCTCTCTAGATCACAAAATGGAGTTTTCTCCACTTGAAATATTTACTCCCACTACCACCAATATTTCTCTAATTATTAAAATATTTGAAGTGTATTTTGTTGTTTTCATTTCTCCATTTGTGCATTCCTTAGTGCTTGGAATAACTGGGTAGACATTAAGAAGTAATCTAACAGCTTTGGCCCCGAAGAACAGCTCCAAGGATAGAGGCTGACTACTTCCTAAATAAAAAAGAGGAACTAGGACTCATGAAAGACATGAACCACAAGGGAGCAAAAGTCCAGGAAGTTTTCCCACTCCTATACCACCCTATCCAACCCCGCTATCTGGGCTAATTTACTCTGCATGGTATGAAAATCATGTTTTAAATATTTACTTTATGCTGGATATATATAGTAGCATATGCTACCACTCCAAACACTCCAGAGGCTCTCTGTGAGGTCAGCCTGATCTTCTAGAATTCTACGATGGTCAGGGCTACATAGAGAAACTCTGCCTCCAAAGCATATATGTGTTAACTCTAAATATGTGTATGTGTTTGTGGGGAGGGAGTGTACATTCATACAGGTGTTTATGAAAACCAGAGGTGCTGAATTCCCCGGAGCAATTGTGAGTCGGCTGATATGGGTGCAGAGAACAAACCCGGGTCCTCCGCATGAACAGTACACTCTGCTCTGCAGCGCTGATGTGGGTGCAGAGAACCAAACCCGGGTCCTCCGCATGTACAGTACACTCTGCTCTGCAGCGCTGCTCCCGTCCTCTAGCTCCTCAAAACGTTCTTTAGTCTGGAGAGGAAGCTGAGAAACCAACTCAGAGAAGAAAAGGAGTGGAGTACATGGCTGGAGAGATGCTCAGTTGTTAAGAGCACTTGTTGCTCTTGCTGAGGATCCAGGGTTGGTTCCTAGCAACCATGTTGCAGCTCACAGCCATCTGCAACTGCAGTTCCGGGAGATCTGGTGCCCTCTTCTGATCTCCTCTGGCACCAGGGATTTACAAGTTCCATAGACATACATGAGAGTAAAAAAACTCATAAACCTAAAATAAATCTAAAAGTTAAAAAAACATAAATAAAAAGTATAACATTCTGAGTCACAGAAGTCAGACAAATACTGCTCCCTGCTGTGCCCATGCAGTTACTAGTTACCATCTGGTTGGTAATGTGAAGAAAATGTTTGTAAGTATTTGCAGTTTCTTTCTTTACGTCTTCCTGCTAAGTTTATTGTTCTTTCCTTCCTTCCTTCCTTCCTTCCTTCCTTCCTTCCTTCCTTCCCTCCTTTCTTTCTTTTTTTCTTTCTTTCTTTTTGAGACAAGGTTTCTTTGTAGCTTTGGTGCTTGTCCTGGAACTCTTGTAGACCAGGCTGGCCTCGAACTCAGAGATCCACCGGCCTCTGCCTCCTGAGTGCTGGGATTAAAGGCATGCGTTACCACTCCCAGGCTATTGTTTTTTTTTCTTTATCTTTCCTTTTATGAACAAATTTATAGACAGAAGCTCCTCTTAATCCTGTATCTGAGGATGACCCCTCCACACCCTCATTGCCACCCCAACCTCCTCACTCTCATCCGCAAACCCCTTACTGCAGACTGAACCTAACAGCTCATATGTGCTGGGCAAGCTCTGTTGTTGTTGAGACATTTCACTAAGCTACCTATGCTGGCTTTAGAATCACTATGAAGCTCGTTCAAGTCTTGAACTTGCATCCACTTGCCTTAGCCTCTCAAGTATGGGGTCTGCACCACCAGGAGAACATTTATAAAGAAGGAATTGCTCCTACTGAGGAGCCACACTTCATGGGTGGTTTCAATAAGAATGGTCCCCATAGGCTCCATATTTGAAGGCTTCACACCACGGAACCGAACTGTTAGAAATGATTAGAAGAATTAGAAGGCGTGGCTCTGTTGGAATAGATGTGGCCTCACTGGAGGAAGTATGCCACTGGGTCTGACAGGCTTTGTGGTTTCAAAGGCCCATGTGAGGCCCAGGCTCTCTGTCTACCTGAGGATTGTGATGAAGCTGTCCTGCACTACACCTGGCTGTGGCCAGGCTTTCTTTCATGTCTTGGTCTCGGTGTCTCTTCACAACAACAGAACAGCGACTAAGCCAGAAATTGGTACCAGAAGAGGTGTGCTTCTGTGACATGTCTAACTATGCTCCGTGCTGGTGAAATGTGGACTTTGAGACTTTGGGTTAGGAAGGGAGTTGAATGCTTTCAGCAAGGCTGAATGAACCACACTTGTAGAAGCATGGAAGAGAGTGACCGAGAGCAACGTAGATTATGACAGCCCAGCTTAATGAGCTTCAGAAGGGAAGAATATGAGTAAGTGACCTAGAGGTTATTCTTGTGGTATTTTGGGAAAGAGTGTGGCTGCTTTTTGCCCTTGTCCTAAAAATCTGTCTGAGGCTGAACTGAAGAGTGGTTTGAATAAGAAGCCCCATAGTATAGTCATTAGGAAGCTAGCTACTTTTCCAGTCCCATGCTCCCTGCTGCCATGCTTCCTGTCATGATAATGAACGAAGCCTCTGAAAGTGTAAACAAGCCTAATTAAATGCTTTCCAAGAGTTACTTTGGTCATGGTGTCTCTTCACAGTAATGGAACAGTAACTCAGACACCCATATCCTATCTAGTACCTCCCACATGTTGCTGAACTTGCATACAACAGTCCTAAGGTAGGGCGGGACAACAGAATTAACTTCCCGAATTATTGCTCTCTGTCTGTCCAGTCTAGTGCCTTCTCAAATCTTCTAAACTCAGAAAAAAGGAATTTCCTTTGCTACTCCGGTTGCCGTTCTATCTCCTACCCCAGCCCTCTCTCCTGCCACTCACTACCGTAAGCATCTGACATTACTAGAGGACCCTATTGTCTGAGATCATGCTCAGTGCATCTCTCTATTGAACTTGCAAAGAATCTTCATTATTTATTTATTATTTTTTTTCATTTTTGTTTTTTGAGACAGAGTTTCTCTGTGTAGCTCTGGCTATCCTGGAATGAATCTTCATCATTTAAAACATGGCTATAATAAATAAGAGCCACGTTCTATAAGAAGAGGAAGAGAAACCAGGGAAACACACTTCAAGCCAAGGAGAATGAGCTTCATCAACTGTGAGCAGTTTACAAATACCATTAGTTTTGCATTTCTCTACCTATTGGATTAGTGAAGATTACTCAATTTCAATGGATACATTACTCATACATGGTAATATAAATTTGTCTTAAAAGAAGTCAAACCTCAGAGCTAGAGAGATGGCTCAGTGGTTATAAGCACCTTGCTGTGGGACAATGGTCTGTACCCTGTCACTTGTATTATTTTTAATAAAATGCTGACTGGCCAGTAGCCAGGCAGGAGGCATAGGTAGGCGACAGTGACCAAGCAGGAAGTAGAGGCGAGGAAGAGGAATGTTTCAGTCTACAGTTGTGATCTGGATGCAGAGGACACAAGATGTGACTGCCTCGCAGAATAGGTACCAAGAAAGAAAAAGGTACCAAGGCACGTGGCTAACACACAAGAATTATGGGCTAATATCAGTTATAAGAGTTAATAAAAAGCCTGAGATACTAGGCCAATCAATTTATAATTAATGTAGACCTCATCTGTGTGATTTCTTAATGACTGCGGGAACCGGACAGGGCAGAGACCTCAGACAACAGCATCTGGTGCTCTTCCAGAGGACCTGAGCTTGGTCCCCTGCATCCATGTCTGTTGACTTATGATCCCAGGACTCACATAAAAAAGTCAAGTATGGCGGCTCCTAATTGTAATCCCAGTTCCTAATAGGCAAGTGCCAAGACAGAGAGAGACCTTGTCTCAAAAATCAAGGTTGGGGCTGGAGAAATGGCTTATAGTTAAACTGAGCCAGGCATGGTGGTGTGTGCCTTTAATCCTAGCACACAGGAGGCAGAAGCAGGTAGATTTCTGTGACTTTGAGGCCATTCTGGTCTGTATAGTGAGCTCCAGGACAGCCAGGACTACACAGAGAAACCCTGTCTGAAAAAGCAAACAAACAAACAATAAACAAAAGCCAACAAGAGCACTGGCTGCTCTTCCTGGACCTGAGTTTGATCCCTAGCACCTCCATGATAGCTCATTCCAATTCCAGGAGATTTGAGGCCCTCTTCTGACCGCTTCTGGTACTGCATGCACATAGTACACAGATATAGATGCAGGCAAAAAACATCTACACATGTTGAAAAGACGTCTTTTTAAGCAAGAGCAATGCTGTTTTTATAGAAGATCCAAGTTTGGTTCCTAACACCAGGCGGCTTATAACCGTTTATAATTCCAGCTCCAAGGGATCTAACACTCTCATCTGGATCCCACTAACACCTGGGAGTCCACAGACACATACTCACATATATCCAAAAACCAATGAGGATAATTATTAAAGAAAGGAAAGACAGAAGACCTAAAAGGAGACCAGGAGAAAACAGCTTTATAACTGTGAGCAAATTAGAAATGGTTTTGTATTTCTCTATTGACCTATTGTAGATAAGTCAACTTCGAGTTACTCATGCATAATAGTCTAATTTATTTGTTTTTAGTTATTTATCAGTTGAGACAGTGCCTCACAATACACATCAGGCTACCCTAAACTTACAGAGATCCACCTGCCTCTCATTCCCAAATGCAGGATTAAAGGTGTGTGCCATCAACCTGCCTCACCCAATTATTTTTCTAATTTTAAGGGTTCTGGGGCTTGGGAGATAGTCTAGTAGTTAAAAGTACTCATTGTTCTCACAAAGAACAGGGGTGTATTCACAGCACCCACATGGTAGCTCACAACCATCCATAACTCCAATTCCAGAGGATTAGATGCCTTATTCTGACCTTCTCAGGCATCAGGCATGCACTTGGAGCACATATATGTGAGCAAAAAACTTTTACACATAAAAAATAAAATAAATATATCTAAAAATAAAATTTAAAAACTGAATTTTTCTGAGATATCCTGACTAGACAGAAGTGATCTCATTTTTGCTGTCATTGTTTTTGTCTTGTTTCTTTGAGGCAGACTCTCACATATCCAGGCTTTCTATTTGGCTGAAAATGAAGCTCTGATCCTCCTTATCCTACAACCTAAGTGCTAGGACTACAGGCATGAGTCCCCGTACCCAGTTTATGCAGTGCTGGGGGTTGATCCCATAGCTTCAGATATGATATCAGCTGAACTAGTTCCCCAATTCTAACCCCAATCCTCTTCTTTTCTTATACTAGAATTACATTCTTATTTATTAGGAAGCAAGTATGCTGTACCATGACTTTCTAGCATTGTTTTTTTTCCCACAAAATAAAAGATTACTAGTGATGACATTTTACCTGTCAATGTTGACATTATTTCGTTCCCCCACCCTGCGTGTAGGTTTCTCAAGGAGCGTCCCTCACAAAGAGTAGCGGTCCATGAAGCTTCTGTAGCGGTACTGATAGAGGAACGTATTGGAAAGCACACCCACTGAGGCTGAGGTGGCAGTGAGTTACCGTGCTATTAGAGCAGTTGCTTAGCATGCATGGTGACATGAAGTTGATCACAAGGAGACAGAAAAGGAGAGGAGAAAGGCAAGGAGGAGAGAAAAGGAGAAGCAACGGTGTGATGGTTTGAAAAAAAAATGGCCCCAAAGGAAGTGGCACTATTAGGTGTGGCCATGCTGGAGTAGGTGTGGTCTTGTTGGAAGAAGTGTGTCACTGTGGAGGTGGGCTTTTGAGGTCTCATATGTGCTCAAGCCACACCCAGTGAGACAGACCACTTCCTGTTGCCTGCCTATCAAGATGAAGGACTCTCAGCTCCAGCACCATGTCTGCCTGCACACCACCATATTGCACCATCATGATAATGGACTAAACCTCTGAACTATAAGCCACCCCAATTAATGTTTTTCCTTTATAAGAGTTGACATAGTCATGGTGTCTCTTCACAAAAACAGAAACCCTCACTAAGACAAAAGGAAAGAGAGGGAAGGGGAAATAAGAAGGTCAGATAAAGCTACACAGGGAAACCCTGTCTTAAAGAACAAACAAACAAACAAACAAAGGTCAGAAAGGGGATAAAAGAAGAAAAAATAGAGTGGCTTTCATCAATAAGTAAAGTCTGTCTAGATGTGGTGGTGCATACCTGTGATCCCAGCCCTGGAGAAGCCAAGAGAATCACCAAGAATTCAACACTGGTCTGGCCTACATAGTAAGACTCTACTTCAAAAACAGTGAGGCGGGGAGGGGAGGTGTGGAGTCTATATCATACTGACTATAGACAGGCACATGCTTTACTGTGAACACTAAAATATAATAACAATGAAGCAATCGTGGCTGTGCTGTGGCCTAACCTAACGAGGCTTGGTAATGTCTCTTTATTACTCTTGCACCATCATCTGCAGCAGCTCCATGCTCCACAGAAGCTAAGCCAGTCTGGTACTTGAAATGGTCATCTATGTGAGTGAGGCCATCGCTGGCTAATGAGCTCTTTCCAGTAATCTGAGTGTGTGTTCATGAGGAAGCCTGAGTGAGATGTTAACAGAACCACTCAGAGAACATCACAGAATCAAGAGACTATGTCACTGTTAGGAATTGTCCTTGGACTAAAGACCATAAGAGCAGAGCTGGAGAGGTGGCTCAGCAGTTAGGACACTGGATGCTCTTCCAGAGGATCTGGGTTCAATTCCCAACACCCACATGGTGATTTACAATCATCTGTAATCCAGTAACAGCGAATCCGATGCCCGCTTATGGTCTCTGCAGGCACTAGGCAGGAAAGTGGTACACAGACAGCCATGTAAGCAAAACACCCATACAAATTAAAATATATTTACTTTATATTTACGTATAGTGTGTGTATTTCTACCTTCCTATCTCTCTATCTGTCATCTTTTAGACCAGAAGAACTATTCCTCAATTTTGGTATGTTTTATACAACCTTTATGGTCTTTGTCATAAATTACCTTATTTTCTGGGTATGTAATTTCTGATCACTACCAAACCACACTGTCACTTGAGGGAAAGACAGACTTTATTGACCTAGATTCTCCTAGAGTGCTATGCCCAGAACTGTAGGCAACGTTAGGTCACAGACACCTCTCTAGAGGGGATCAGCCATACCTTCTGTCCAAAACTGCTAATCTGTTATCATAGTAGCCCCAAGGTATGGTGGGACAACAGGATTAACTTCCTAAACTGTGGCCTGTCCAGCCCAGTATCAACAATCTGTTAAATTAGAACTCTTCTCCTATAGTCTCAGCGACCTCTCCCTCCTAATGTCTATCAAAGTAAACAACCCCCTTTGTTCTGAGTTCTGTTAGATATTCTGTCCCAGCTTATCCCTCTGGGTGGTGGCAATAATAAGAACCTGACTAATAGAGAACCCTCTCGATCCATTTATTCTTTAAAAAGGTAGTGAGTGATCACTCCATCTTCAGACTAAGTACTGGCTCCTTCCAAGAAAGTTTTGGCAATCAAGGTTTACAGAAGGGGCTGGAGAGATGGCTCAGCAGTAAAGAATGCTTATTGTTCTTGGCATCTGCACAGCACCTCACAGATGCCTGTAACATCAGTTTAAGGAACTCCAACTACCTCTTCTGACCTCAGCAGGCCCCTGCATACACGTTGCACATAAACTCATATATATGCACACACACACACACATAATAATAAACACATAGGAGGTGGTGTGAGGGCTTAGAGGGTAAAGGTGCTTGCTGTCAAAGAACCCACATGGTGGAGAGAACCAACTCCCGAGTTGTCTTCTGACCTCCTCACAAATGAGTACACACACACTATACATATATACAGTGAACGTCAGGCCAGCCAGGGCTACAAAGACCCTGTCTCAAAAACAAACAAACCAATAAATGAAATATAACTTTTAAAATAATCTTCTTTAAAAAGGAAAGAACTTGGGCCACGTGACCCAGGGTGGTGGCAGAAGACAGTCAAGTCCCACCCAGCGGTGGGCACCACTACGAAGAACAAACATGTGATGGAGAGGTGGGAAAGGCAGAAGAACAGAGCAGTGTGTGCATTGTGGAGAGAGGCAGAATTGGAGACACGTGGCAGGGGACGGGCCTGAGGTCCCTATGTTGCCATTCCCCAGGCGGTGTGCTGGGGTGATGCACAACGGCCTAGAGCTTAAGCAGGTGCACTCAGTCCCTGAACTTGCCACCTGGCCTCGGGATCCTCCTGGCTCTGGGCAACGACAGAGGACCAGGACCGGGATGAGGAAAGGTTCACGTTCTGGATTAGACCTCCTTGAAGAACCACCATGCCCTGATGGTGTCTGTGGTTCAAGCTCCTGTCCCAGACCACAGTGAATTCTGAGATTCATATATGGTCTTACGCTGTCTGTGCTGCTGCCTGAGGCCTTGTTGATGTCTTTGGGCTTTTCTGCCTTGGGATACTATGCTGATGTCAGCAGCACATGCAGCCACCTGAGGCCATGTTGGGGACTGTGGCCGCGCAACAGCTGACGGTCATGAGTGGGTCAGTGGTCCTGATACAGCCAAGGGCCATGTTGTTGTCTGCAGCCATGTTACCACCAAAGCTCATAGGCTTGTCTATGGGCTGGGTTACTGCCTGAAGCCATGTTAATGCCCTGAGGGCTCACAAGAGCTTGCCCTGTCCATCTTAGAAGAGTTGGCCCTGGCCCTTGCAGGCACATAGCACTGTGGTACAGGCAGTAGCAGAGCTGGTTCCCACCAAAGGGCTCTCCTCAATTGATGGTTTTTGATGTGGATATAGGGAGAGAAAGATTCATCCTTCCCTAGAGGGCTGGACATTAGGAATGTGACCATGTTCCAGTGAATACATTCCTGGTGTGGGAAATCCTTCTGTATATGTGTTGTTTTTATTGGTTAATGAATAAAAAAGCTGCTTTCAGGGGCTGGAGAGATGGCTCAGCAGGTAAGAGCATTGCTTGTTCTTCCCAAGGTCCTGAGTTCAATTCCCAGCAACCACATGGTGACTCACAACCATCTGTAATGAGGTCTGGTGCCCTCTTCTGGCCTGCAGGCATACACACAGACAGAATATTGTATACATAATAAGTAAATAAATAAATATTAAAAAAAAAAGCTGCTTTCAGCCAATGGCTTAACAGAACATAGAGAGAGAGTAGGTGGAGTCAGAGGAAGCCATGTAGCCACTGCAGGAGACAGATGGAGTCTGCCAAAACTTTGCTGGTAGGCCATGACCTCGTGGTAGTGCACAGATTAATGGAGATAGGCTAGTTTAGGATATAAGAGCTAGTTAGAAATACCCTTAAGCTATTGGCCAAACAATATTGCAAATAATATAGTTTCTATGTGATTATTTCGATAGTCTGGGTGGCCGGGAAACGAATAAGCTGTCATTCCCAACACAACCCAAAATGTATTTTTTTGAGGTGGGCATAGGGGACATGGGAAGACTGTGAGGTCAATGTAACTGGGGTGCACGATGTGAGATTATTGATTATTTAATCAATAAAAAAATGAAAAAAAACTTCCAAGACTATCTTTTTCAAGCAATAGTTTTGTCATAAGAACACTTACAGAGCTATAAGGAGACAGTGTAGGTGTTGTGTCTCAGTCTATAATCACAACATTCGGAAGACGGAACTGTAGAATCACCAATTCCAGTAGAGCCTGGGTCACACAGATCCTACCTCAAAATACTACACAAAAGAGTGTAAAATATATACTGAGGAACTCATTCATCATGTATTTCCTTCAACACTTCACATATATATCAGAAGATATCCCACCTATTGGCTGACATTTACTTCACTTTATTTCTAGCCATACATCCCTATATCTAACCTATAATAAAAGCATCACCTACAGGCCAAATGAAAAATGAATAGTTAATACATAAACCATTCTACTCATCTTCTTTATTTTGACCCTTCAAGAGTACAAAATGGATTCTTTTTCCCATTCTTTTTTGGGGGGGTGGGGAAGGCATGCTAGAGGTTCATGCTGGGTTCAGGGCACGATGCATGCTAGGCAAGTGCTCTACCACTGAGCTATAGCCACGGTTCTAGTCTTCCCTTCTGGCATAGCTAGAACCAGATTTAAGTGGTCATAAACTACAACTTCAGTGAGGATGGAGGTATCACAAAAGGGTAGGTTTGGGGTCTTATGTATAACCAGGGTTCAAATAATGAAACCTACCCTGAACTCAGAATTAAGGCTTGAGAATCTTTGTAGGAATTCATCAGCAAACCGGCCTGCTCCGTGCAGAACTATAACCCTTCCTAACTTCGTGTCTGCAGACTCCTTATTTCTTCAAGTATGTGTGAGGCAGTGATGGGGTTAGGCCATCTTGTTCGATGACCTAACTGATGGTAGAAACTGACCTAGGAAAACCTGAGTCTAAAACTATCAGAATCTAGAGTCAGGCATAGTGGCTCAGGCCTTTGCAGAGAGAATGGGGCTTCTCACGAATTGAAAACAAGCCTAGTTTAAGAATGAGACCCTATTTAAACAATAAAACAAAGACCAAAACTAAAAAACAACCTCCATTCAGTTTCTGGGCTGAAGACAAAAAAAAAAAAAAATAAGCAATTAGAGACTTCCATCTACCAAGTGGATTTACCAGGGGAATCAGCAAACACTTGTTGTACCTGAGGGGTCATTAGACATCAAGTAAAAGGATGAGCTCTCCTTCCACCAGTGGATACCCTCATAAAAATACAATTTTCATTTCAGCCTTGGAAACATTTATTTTTTATTATTTTCATGGGTAATTTTGAGCAGTCAAATATGTGTACCTCTTCCTCCTCCAACTCTTCTCACATCCCTGGACAAACTCATCTTCAGGACTTCATCTTTATTGTACACACACACACAACACACACACACCTCCATATAATACAACCTGTTGAGTCAATCTGTGTTGCTGAGCTGTGTATGTGTTTACTAATAACCACTGGGGACTGGATGGATAATCTAGCAGGGGGCCTATCCCTGGAGAAGACTGATTGTTCTTCTCTTAGCTGCTATTGCCTATTCCTTTCCGGTAGCTCCTCATCTAAAGGTGGGGCCTTACGAGGTTCCCATCTATGCTTTGCTGTCAACTGGCATCGGCATTGGGCAGGTGTTATTTAGGCAGTAACTGTTAAGATTTCATGGGTGCCGATGTCATATACAGAAGACCCTACTGTACGGCATCCTGGTCCTCTCAAGGGTTGTGCTATAGATGTATCGGCTGGAGACAGGCACACCACAGACCGCAATTCTTTGTTTTCATCAGTTATGGACCACTGTAGTGGCCTCCACCTGCTGCAAAGGGAAGCTCCTTTAATGGGGGAGAGAGAGAGAGGGCGTATGCGGACATCTGGGTAGGTATTTAGAATGCTGCTAGAAATTGTACTGGCTTAGGAGGGCAGCAGCAGTAGGTTTTCCACTAGGGTCCGTGACTCACCAGTTACAGGCAGTTGACAAGGTTTATAGTACCACACAATTCCAGGCCTAAAGTCCATTGGGTGGTTGTTCCCCTTGAGATACAAGTGCCACCACTGCCCCTGATCTTGCTGTGTTGGTCATTGTTGCTTGTAGGCTTTACAGCTGATTAGGGTTTTTAACTTCTTTTCTTGGCAGCTTGCATGGCACCTTGAGACACTATGAGAGCTAATCCTCTAGGAGGAGGCTTTCAAGTCAGTTCCAACTTGAATTCTGGTAGAGACATTTGTAGAAATACTAATTTCACAGTCATGTATAGTGGCAAGTGCCTGCAATCTCAGTTACCCAGAAGGCCTTGGCAGAACCACCAAGTTCCAAGCCAGGGTCTTGTCTCAAAACTGAAAAAGGACAAGGGATGCAGCAGTGGTAGCCGAGCACTTTTATAGCATATTTGTGCCCTGGCTCCAATTTCCATTTAGAAAAAAAAAAAAAAGGATCAGTTATTACTACTTTTTTAGGTGCTGAAAGGAAGCCTGGGCTTCCAGCATGGCTACTGCTGAGCACCAGATACCACCAGCAGCCTGCAGGAACAGGTACAGCATCACTGTCTGTGTGTCAGATTGGTCTCAGTCAACCACCTGACGACTGATGCGGGCCTAACCAGTATGCCCACCATTACAGGTTTTAAGGCAGTCTCCCTGTAGCTCAGGCAGGCCTGAACTCCTCGCCAAACCTGAATGTCTGATCCCCCTGTCAAACCTACACTGAGACCTGCTCATTTTTAAATTATGGGTGGCTTGACTTTTATGTTATGTATACGTGCACACTCACATAAGCCGTATGTGTCTGGGTGCTGGGTGCCCACATAGGGCATAAATTAGCACCGGATACCCTGGAGCTGGCGGTGCAGGTAGCAACCGCCCTTGGAGGGTCCTGGGTACCGAAGTAGGCTCCTGTGACTTGGCAGTAGGTGTTCTCAAGTAGTAAGACATCTTTCCGGTGCCCCGCCCACTGGTGTTCCGGTTCACCTTGTCTGGTCCAGGATGTCTCGCTGCTTCCGAGGCTGACCTGGAGTCCCCTGGCTTCCTAACTCATCCTTCTGTGCATTTACAGGCCTGCGCTTCCATGTCACCAATCTCCGCGAGGCTGGACCTGGACTCGGGGCCCGAGCTCGCTCCGGGGGACTCTCCATGGTCGCCCAGACCCACTGCAGGCCGGGACACCCAGCCCAGCCGCACGTTTGTGGCGCTAAATTCGGGCCAATCGGTTGGTGTCCCCCGGGAGACACGCGACAGGCGGGGCACGTGACATGTGCGGGGCAGCCGCCCACTGGGGCGCAGGTAGCGCGATGGCCGCACTTCCAATGGCTCGCACAACTTCCAGTCACGTGCGGTGTTTACGGACTCAGCGGCTACGAGAGGGTCACGTGACCATGACGCACCTCGCCGCCGTCCAATGGCGCAGCAGCGCTTCCTCGCAAACCGGGAACTTGTTTCCCTTCACGAATGGCAGCACGGAGGGGCGAGGCCAGCCTGTCACGTGAGCGGGGCGGGGCGGGGCGGCGCGCAGGCGCCGTGAGGACCCGGTAGCAGCGGCGGCGGCGGCGGCGGCTGCTGGTCGCTGGCTGAGCGCGAGGCGCCATGGCAGCGGACGGAGAGCGCTCTCCGCTGCTGTCCGAGCCCGGCGACGGCGGCGCTGGAGGCAACGGCTTAGCGGGCCCGGGTGGGAGCGCGACCGGGCCCGGTGGAGGCCTGACGCCCTCCGCACCTCCGTACGGAGCCGGTAAACATGCCCCGCCCCAGGGTAAGCCGGCGGTCGGAGGTGCACCGGGGCCTAGGGGCGGATCGGGCCGGGGGCGGAGCCTGCACCGGCGCCAGGTGCGGCCCCGTGGCACCTGTCACCCGCGAGGCATCTTCCTCCGTGGAGCATCCGTGGGAAGTGTCCGCATGATGAGTGGGTTTATCTGCTTCCTCTTCAGCATTTCCCCCGTTTCCCGAGGGGCACCCAGCCGTGCTGCCGGGAGAGGACCCACCCCCCTACTCACCCCTGACTAGCCCGGATAGTGGGAGCGCTCCCATGATTACCTGTCGAGTCTGTCAGTCTCCGATCAACGTGGAAGGCAAGATGCATCAGCATGTAGTCAAATGTGGTGTCTGCAACGAAGCCACCGTGAGTTAATCCTGTCTGCAAAAACAGGCCTTGTTTCCGGGATCCTCTTCTTGAACCCACTTTCAGTTCCTGGATCTTCACCAGCCATTTCCTCAGACGCCGTGCACCAGAGAAAGTGCTCGCCAGCTCTCACTTTCACACCTTTGCTGTATCCTGAAGTGTAGTTCTCATTGGCAGTTGTTGTAGTTGCTTTTGATTTTTGTATTTTGGGGTTCTCTTGTTTGTTACTGTGAGACAGTCTCACAATGATCCAGGCTCCCCTCAGACTCTGCAGCCTCATGAGTGCTGAGGTCACACAGACAGACCTATACTGGCAACGTTTGTTTCTCTTAAATGTCTGACTTTTCCTTTCTCAGTGATGTTCTTGGAGAGGGTTGGGATAGCCGGTTTGCTTGCTGATGTACCCATTGTTCTTTTATTCATTGTTCCCTAGCCCATCAAGAATGCACCCCCAGGAAAGAAGTATGTTCGATGCCCCTGTAATTGTCTCCTTATCTGCAAAGTGACTTCCCAACGGATTGCCTGCCCTCGGCCCTACTGGTAAGATACATAAGGTGGGAAGGCTATACTTGGGCAAATTGTAAAGGAAAAAAAAAAAACAATTTAAAAAAAAAAAAACCTGAAGCTGGGCAAGGTGGTGCATGCCTGTAATCAGTCCCAGCACCTGTGCGGTGGAGGCAGGAAGATCTTTGCAGCACCTCCAATTCCTGGTCGTCTTGCCTACACCTCCCAAGTGCTGGGATTCTGTGTGTCATCAGATCCAATTAAAATTAAGGACTTTTAAAAACATACTTTTCCCCCCTGTATAGCAAAAGAATCATCAACCTAGGGCCTGTGCATCCAGGACCTCTGAGTCCAGAACCACAGCCAATGGGTGTCAGGGTCATCTGTGGACATTGCAAGAATACGTTTCTGGTGAGGAGGGATATGGGAAACCCTGGAGGAGGCAAGTACTAGGAATAGTAGTAACTCCTGACCGAGACTGTCCTGTTTCTCATTTGTCATCCTCCTCCTTGCCTCAGGGTTCTCATTTCAGGAGAGCCTTCGTGCTATGGTTGTTTTTCTTTTTCCATAGTGGACAGAATTCACGGACCGAACCTTGGCACGATGCCCTCACTGCAGGAAAGTGTAAGTGGTTAGCCATTGCACTGGTAACTGGGTAATGTATGGCATAAGGTCAACGGGGCTATTCCAAATCACCATTTCTGTTGGCTCCCCACAGGTCATCCATTGGCCGCAGATATCCTCGGAAGAGATGTATCTGCTGCTTCTTGCTTGGTTTACTCTTGGCAGTCACTGCCACTGGCCTTGCTGTGAGTAGTCCTGATACAGACTCCGTATCTGCCTCATCAGTGGGCTAAAATCTGAGAATGTCGAAAGAGCTGGGTGTTGGGGTGTGGCCTTGAATCCAAGAATATGATACGAAAACAGGGAGTGAATTGCTGCCAGTTCAGATGTGGTTTTGCTGATAAAAGTGTTGGCCTAGCGTGCTTGACCGCCTGGGTTTGATCTCATCACCGTATAATCTGAGCATAGTGGTGCAAACATAGGTCCCAGTGCCCAGGAGGATCAGATTTTAAGGTCATTCTCAACTACTGGATTTGAAGCTGCTCAGGGGGGAGCATTTTCAGGTTCGGGTAAACTAAAGTTAAAGGTGGCTAATAAACAAGAAGTAGAAGGTACTCCTCTCTGGAGAGGACAGCAAGTTGTTTCGGGTCACTTGTTACACGTGAAAACTGTCAAATGTCTGGGATGGCAGGAGGGAACCTTGGAAAGATCCCTGAAGGTGGTTACAAGTGCCTAGGGAACAGAGAGTCGGCGTTTTATTACTGCTCTAAGACTTTAGCAGTAGACACCAAAGGTAACCTCCTCTTCTTCTTCTTCCTCCTCGTCTGTCAGTTTGGCACATGGAAGCATGCACAGCAATATGGAGGGATCTACGCAGCCTGGGCATTTGTCATTTTGCTGGCTGTTTCATGTTTGGGCCGGGCCCTTTATTGGGCCTGTATGAAGGTCAGCCATCCTGTCCAGAACTTCTCCTGAGCCCCTTGATCCAGTCTGTGCCTGGCGGCTGCCTGGTAGCAACAATAACACTACAAAAGGCTCTCTGTGGACTTCTGCAAGGAAGCCAAGCAGCTGCCTCCCTCTTCCCTGGGGAGAGGTAGGAAGGAACCAGTCCCTTACTTAGGTTTGGAAGGGTAGGTAAGACCATTGCTGGCTGTCTGCTTTCCTCCAAGGGTTGCTGTTTAGGGTAAATAGGCAAAATGTTGCCCCTAAGCCTGGATCCTAACGATGGTTCTAGCCATGTCCTTCCTATATGTGCTCCCTGAGAACCATTCCTGACCCTTAGACATTCCAGGGCAGGGTGGGGGTGGGAAGTGGGGGGGTGTTCCCCTCCCTCTTGTGCACCATTAGGACCTTGCTGCTGCTATTGCACTTCACCAGGGGCTGGCTCTGGCCTCAGTACCCTGTCCCTTCTCTCCACATTCTTGTCCTGTGGGGTGGGGTCAGCCACTGCTCTGTACAGAACTACAGGAACTGATGTATATAGAACTATTTAATATGGAATATGGTCTCCTAATTCTGTATTTCCCTGAATTCCTCCTGACTTTCCTTACTTCCAGTTGCAGTATTGAACTGGGCTGAGGTAGGGTCGCTGTCTCAGGAGAGGTTAGGGATTCATCTGTGCTTGTAAATAAATAATGTCATGACTCTAACCTTTCCCATTCAACAACTTTTGTGTATGAAAAAATAAAAAAGGGAATTTGTAGGTTCACAAAGGGAAAAAAAATGATAGCCAAGTTGAAAGTAAGACCTTTTTATTTTACTTCGATTGTTCAAAGGAGCCCAATGTTTGGTTTAACATTTAAAATGGGGGGGGGGGGCAATACAAAAACAAACCCTGGGGTCTAAAGGACACCTATTAAAGTGTACCGGGGAGAGGAGGCTATTTCCCAGGCATAGATACTTCAGCAGGTGTCACAGGGCGAGGTAAAGGGTGATGGGACAGTGGTCGCTGCCAAGAGCCTTGGAGCGGATCTTGCTGTCACACAGTGCAGGTAAGAGAGAGTGTGACAGCAAAAAGTAATCAAGGCGCCAACCGACATTCTTGGCCCGAGCATTCATCATGTAAGTCCAAAAGGTGTACGCATAGGCAGTGCTGGGGTAGAGATGCCGGAAGCTGTCAGCCAGCGGGACGTCCTGCAGCAGCTCCCCAAAGCCCTGGCGCTCCTGGGGGGTGAAGCCAGCATTCTTTTTGTTTCCTTTGGGGTTCCGAAGGTCAATCTCCTCATGAGCCACATTGAGGTCCCCACATAGCACAAGTGGCTTTCGGGAAGCCAAGTCCTTCAGAAACTTGCGAAAGGCTTCATCCCAACGCTGTCGGTACTCCAGTCTTACCAGACCCCGGCCTGCATTGGGGACGTAGGCTGTTACCAGGACAAAGGACTCAAATTCAGCCACAATCACCCGGCCTTCTTGATCATGCTCTTCCTCACCTACAGAAATAAAACAGCATAAAAAAACCCATCTAAGAATCAGCAGAGTTAACAACTGGCCAAAGGACATTGTGACACGAAAACCAATAGGGTCTCACCAATGCCGTAAGAGACTTTGAGTGGGCACTGGCGGGAAAGTAAACCCACACCACTATATCCCTCCTTGTCTGACGGAGCCGACCAGTACTGATGGGTGAGTCCAGGCAGGTCTTGAAGTTCAGCTGGGAGTTTGTTCTCTGAGCATTTGGTTTCTTGGAGGCACAAGATATCTGGTGCTTCTTCTTTTACCCACTGAATGCAAACGTAAAAAGTTAAAATCGTATGTGCTACATACCATACACAGGATGGAGTCCCTGTGCATAAGGAATTCAAGCAGCAGGATACATGCATGTGGCCAATGGTTCTTGTCTGTGTGAGTGCTTGTTGAGCGTTCGGAAGCTCAGCAAAGTGCTTTTAACTGCTGAGCCTTCTCCAGCTCCCCCCACCCCACACACACTTAGATTTTTAGTAGTTGGGAATGAGGCCACACTACAATATTGTAACGATTAGTTAAAAAGGATATAAACAAAGCGATTGTGATGGAAGGAATAGACAGTCGTCGTCCCCCCAACTACAGTCAAGAGAAAAACAACATCCTCTACACTCAAAGGAAACAAGAATGTTTTGGGTGGGGGTTCACAGGGTTTCTCTGTGTAGCCCTGGCTGTCCTGGAACTCGCTCTGTGGATCAGGCTGGCCTCGAACTCAAAGAGATAACGCCTGGCTCTGCCTCCCGACTGCTGGAATTAATAGCGAGCACCACTACCGCCCAGTTCCAAGATGATTAATTCTTAAGACTGGTCTACCAAGGAAAGTCTACTTCCCTCCTGAATTGTACTCACATCTAAACCTTTCTTCTTAATCCAGGCTCGAAGCCCATCCACATTCCACGAGCATATCTTGAGTGTGGCAGATTTGCCACTGGGTGAGGTTTTCTGATCTGGGGGGTCCTCATACAAGACAGGGCCCTCTCCCGCGGCCTCTTTCTCGTTTTTCTTTGCTGCCCCTTTTCTCTTCTTGGGCTCCGGCTCTATAAAATAAAGTAAGAGCTGGCGGTTTCCAACCTCGGGCCAGTGTTAACTATAGTCTCACGAGGCGCACTAGTTACCCAACTTCTCGCGCTCCTGCAGTGTAACTTGGTCCATTTTTACCGTGTTTACCGTGGTCTAGTAGAGTCGTAAACTTGCCTGGGTTGGGGAGGATGGAGGTGCCCATGGGCTCATTTCATCTCCTTACCTGACTTGGGTTCTTCCCCGTCTTCTGCTGCCGCTTTCCTCCCACGCTTTGGCATCCCGGTGACGAAAGCCCTTAGGCGCCTGGCGCACCGAAGCAGTGTTTACTGCGCTGCCTGCAGATAAGAAACGGCGAAATCAAACGCGAGGAGAGCCTCCTCCCTCGGGCGTTTGCACACCACGGGGCCTCGTTCACCCAGTCTCCCCGCCACGCGCCCCGCAGTCCCCGTGAGGTCATGCAGTGAGCAAGCTCGCCGAACCCGCTACCTGGCCTCCCCGCTAAGCCCGGGAGCCCCTCACAGCACAAAGAATGGAGTCTGCTCGTTCCCACGTGGGAGCCTGGCGTGGTCACGTGAACCGAGGTCGTCCTTCCCCCGACGTGGGTCAGGAGCGCGGTGATTGGTCCGCCTGGCGCCTCGTGATGTCACTTCTGGCGCCCGCAGGCCCCGTCGCTTGGTTCGGGGCTGTTCGCGGTGGTGCCGGTTCCGACTAGTCCCGCACCCGGGATCCCGCGTCGGGCACCATGCCCGCCGTGCTGGGGTTCGAAGGCAGCGCCAACAAGATCGGCGTGGGCGTGGTGCGCGACGGCACGGTGCTGGCGAACCCGCGGCGCACTTACGTCACGGCCCCGGGCACGGGTGAGCGCGCGGCGTTTTGTGCTACGGGGCTCCTTCCCGATGTTCTGTCCTGTTGCCTGCTCCCGCCTCCCGGATGCTGGTGTTGCAGGCTGGTCCCAGACACCCTCTTACAAAACTTGATTCGCCTTTGGATGATAACTCTGACGGCTGGAAGTGGCTCATACACATAAGTGGGTTCCTTCAGGGTTTTAGTCTAGCCTCCTGAGTGCTGGGGATAAAAGGTGTGAGCCACCACTCCCGGTTGTTTTAAGATTTTATTGAACACCTTCGAAAATAAGTGTTCCAAGGCCGCTCTGTAGTCGCACATAGAGATTGCTTTACACTACCGCATGAAAAACATTGTTTAGGATGAGCCAAAGGACAGCAGGGCGGATATCAGAAGTTACTGTATTTCGTAGCTGTCTGTTTTTCACTACTCTCACAGTGGAAATGGTTTCAGTGGGCTTTGAGAACTATGTAAAAGCACCGGATACTGCACGATTCTCAATTAAGATTATTTACAAATTGTATCTTATACCCTCTCCAAAAGCACCCACACAACATATAAGCTGCGTGTATCTGTAAAGACTCCCCAGATGTTTCAGGTTACATAGTAGAAATATATGTGTATTTAGAACTGACTGTTGTGCACTGGGCCAGGGTTACTTTAGTTAAAGGGAACGCTCCTGACAGTTGTAGCACTGTAGTTATTATGTGCTAAGTCCAACAATGTGACCTGTGTGCAGTTCTGCGGGATTGCAGAGAAAGTCACTGAAGGGTAGGAAGTCTGTATAAATTGAATTGATTCTGGAGGCTGTATGTGAACATGGGCATCTCCAGAAAACCTGCGTAGCCTGTATAGAGGTTGGAAAGAAAGCTTAGTTGTGGTACAATATATAATCACAGCAGGAGGTGGAGAGAAGAGGGTTTAAGGCCATCTTGGGTTATGTGTGACCTTGTCTCAAAATTAGGGACTTGAAAAGAGACTGTCTTAAAACCTAGGTGTGTGTGGGAGAAACCCAGGTGAGTAAAGGGATTTTCTTTTTCTACGTTATTAAAATATTTTTGTTGGTTTTTACTTTTAATAGTTTGGTACAAAAGTAATTGGAGTTTTTGCGTTGTTGACATTTGTTGTTTGATGCTGGAATAAATGGATAGTTGTTCGTTCTCATTCTCTCCCTTTCCCTCCTCTGTGTGCTGGGACTGCAGGCATGTACTATGATGCTTAGATAGAATACATTCTGCAGTGTTACAATAGCTCATTTTAACATGCATTTATCATGTTTTGTTTTGGTTTGGGGTGAGTTTTTTTTTTTACTGCTGTTTATTTATATACTATGGAAATGATGTTAGATAGAAAGTAAACTGAAGCCAAGTGGGAGCTCAGACCTGTAATCCCAGTTCTCCAGGAGGCAGACGCAGGCAGATCTCTGAGTTTGGGGCCAGCTTTGTTCCAGGTAAGTTCCATAGCAAGTTCCAGGCCAGCCAGGGCTACATTCCAAGACCCTATCTCTAAATAAATAGGTAATGAAACACCAACAATAATAACATTTTGGCCCCTGGAACTGCTAAGGAACAGAACCCTGAAATAGCTGGCTATTAAAAGTTAACTCTGACCTGTTTGTTGTGAGCAGCTGTGGAAGCCGATCTTACAGCTACAGAAAAACTTGCTCGGGGTGATCATTCAGTGATCATTGGATATTTGAAGCCAGCTGGGAAGTCTTTTTAAAAAGCTCAGTAAGTTGATGCCTCATAAACAGCCGTTGTCTTCAGCTCTCATCCAGGAAACTTTCCCAATCAGACTGTGGCAATGGCAAATAGTTGATTGCATGGCAAAGTGGTCATAACCAGCTTAATGGCCCCAAAGCTCTTCCCAAAGCCAAACCTTTACCAAAAAAAGTTCCCAGCCATTGATGGTCTGTCTGAGTCCCAGGGAACCATTGCATTTGAGAAGGTGCACTTAGCAAGCCATTGAGATGAACTGTCCTGCAGTCAGCGTTGATAAACAGAAAGGGCCCAATCAGAACAGTGTCTGACTGCATGTGGCATAACCAGAGCATCATTTCCACAGCCAGCAGGGTACAGAAAGGGCTTGCTAAAAGTTTGCTTCAGGAATAAACAAACCAGTTTTTTTTTCTTGTCTTGGTTTTTGTTTGTTTATTTTGTTGTTGTTTGTTTGTTTTTGAAACAAGGTCTTTGTACAAAGCCTTGGCTGACCCAGGACTACTTTGGAAACTAGGGTGGCCTTGAACTCACAGATGTCCATCTGCCTCTGCCTCCAGACTGTTGGGATCAAAGGCACGTACCACCATGCCCAGCTAACAAACTGGTGTCTTAGCAAACTGTGTTGATTAAAATGGTTCCTGCTTTGTTTAATAAAAATGTGTTTTGGGGGGAAGTAGAAAAAGACAAGACCTCCTGAGTAAATTGGGAGCGTGGGGACCTTAGGAGAGGGTTGGAGGGGAGAGGAGAGGTAGAGAGGAGAGCAGGGGAAAACGTAGAGCTCAATAAAACAAAACAAAATGTGTTTGAACCTAGATATAATGATTTAAAATTGATAGCCCTGTATCACAGTTCCCTTTGCACCAGCCTAATATCTGCCTTCCTTACGGTTCTTGATCTGCATGCCTTTCCTCAGGATTCCTTCCAGGTGACACAGCCAGGCACCACCGCGCAGTTATCCTAGACCTGCTGCAAGAGGCTCTGACAGAAGCTGGGCTAACCTCCCAGGACATCGACTGCATCGCTTACACCAAAGGCGAGTCTGGGAGAATGGCCAACGAGGGAGGCGTATGGGTGGGCCCACAACTTTCTTCAGCTGTTTTCCTCATTCCCATTTGTACCCTGTTAGGTCCTGGTATGGGAGCCCCGTTGGCTTCTGTAGCTGTCGTTGCCCGCACTGTGGCCCAGCTGTGGAATAAGCCTTTGCTAGGTGTCAACCACTGCATAGGCCACATTGAAATGGGCCGCCTCGTCACAGGAGCCGTAAGCCCAACTGTTTTGTATGTCAGCGGAGGAAATACTCAGGTATTTAAGAGTGATCTTGGTGTTCCGCCCTACTTCTTAGGTCCAAAGACACAACCTGGTTCTTTGGACCTAAGATACTATAGCAGACACAATATAGGAGGAATGTTGCAAGTTTTGGAGGAGAATTTGCAGTTTAAAGAGAAAGGAATGTGGATTTAACTCTTCAAGATAATGCCTTTTTAAAAAACATGTTTGGATGTTTTGTCTGCATGTATGTAGGAGCACAAGGAAGGTCAGAAGAGGACTTCAGATCTGGGGAATAATAGAAATTAATAGAAAATTGTGAGCCAGAGTCTTCAGATAGCCCAGCCGCAGACTCGTGGTCCTCTTTCCTCAGCCTAAGTAGTTGGGGTCACGAGCCTGCTATTGTTGTTGCTGTTGTCACTGTTTTATGCTGTTAGTGACAGGGTCTCACCATGGTAGACAGGTTTTCCCTGTGCTATTTTGGTTTTTCTAACTCCTCCCAAGTACTGAGATTACAGGTTTGCACCACTGCACCTGGCCCTGTTTTTTCTGTTTCTTATGGAATGTCTTGTGTGGGTCACCACAGCAAGCTCTGTTTTGAATTCTTATTTTTAGGGTTTGTTTTTGGTATGTATCTGTGCGTGTGTGCATCTGTGCAGTTTTTGTTGGTTAGTCTGCGTAATACAGATGTTTCATGAGTTGATGTAATCTGTGCATGGGCCTTGCTAATCTTCTCTGTATCATTATAATTTTAGTGTGTGCTGCAAAGTAAACACTGGTTTGTTGGTTCTTTGATAAAGATTTTTTTAATTTGGCAACTTCATACATATATATGATATCTTGATCATATTTGGATTTATTTATCTAGTGTGTGTATGATATGTGTGAGATGTGGCCACACACATGTGCTTCTCAGGGAACAGCCTTCAAGAGTTCCAGAGATCAAGCTCAGGTCTCTAGGTTTACTAGGGAAGTGTTTTTGCCTCCTGAGCCATTTTACCAATTCCTGGTTTGGTTTTCTTGAGACAGGGTCTTGCTATATGTCTAGACTGGCCTTAAACCTCACTGTGTAGCTCAACATGGCTGTCTGTCTGAGCCTCACCAGTGCTAGAATTACAGGTATGAGCCACTAGACAGCTTGCCTTTCTTTCTGTCTTACTGGATAGTGTTGGCCCTGTGCTACTTCCTTCCACACAGCTAAACTCTCCTCTGTAGACTTGAAGTGTCATGGGCCTTCTCATCGTTCTTAGGTGATTTCCTACTCAGAACATCGTTACCGCATCTTTGGGGAAACTATTGACATTGCTGTAGGAAACTGCCTGGATCGTTTTGCTCGCGTGCTGAAGGTAGGCCATTGAGACTGTAGAGAGCGTAAGGTGTGTTTCTGGGGAGCAAGAAGAAATAAAAGGCAGGGAGCAGTAAGTAGGTATTGGGCTTGCAAATCGAGTTGACTTAGAGGGAAAAATTAACCCTTTATGTCTCTATGTATCTGTTGCTTGTTACAAATGTGCTTCTTCCTCTGTATGTATACAGTTTATGAAAGTGTATGCTGATTGCTTTTCTTCACTTTGATTTGAGGAGGAACCCCAGAGTGATGAGTATATTCACGTGTGTAGAAATATGCATTTTACATGATGCTTTCATGGTTCTCTGCTTCTCTCTCCTGCTGGTAGATTTCCAATGACCCGAGTCCAGGCTACAACATCGAGCAGATGGCAAAGCGGTGAGGACATGACGAGGACTGGCCACTCATGCTTCCTTGTGCATAGTGAGCTGTGGGGGGCAGGGGTGAGCCACCAGCTGACCGCAGGTCTAGTGCCTTTATTCATTTCTCCATAGAGGCAAGAAGCTAGTTGAGCTGCCGTACACTGTGAAGGGGATGGATGTCTCATTCTCAGGGATTCTGTCTTTCATTGAGGTGAGAATGGGAGATGGGAGCACACACTCTTAAAAACAGTGTGTCTGCGCCGCTCAGTTTACTTCCTGTGTAAGCATTCCCTCATCATTCACGTTCTGTGTGCCAGGCACTGTTCTGATAGGAGGAACACAGGACAGGGTGAAGCAGTCCCTCCCTACTCGGGGAAAAGACTCGAAAACAAAAATAAAAAGGAGCAGACGACGTGGGTGTGTGGTGGCGACGTGGGTGTGTGGTGGCGACGTGGGTGTGTGGCGCTCCTGTAATCTCAGTTGTAATGACGTCAGCGGTCCTTCTGAATGCAGGAATTTTTGTTTTCATGAAAGCCTCACGCACCGCGGTGTTCATCTTTTGGGTTGTTTACCTTTTAATTGCAGGATGTAGCGCAGAGAATGCTGGCCACGGGGGAATGTACTCCTGAAGACCTGTGTTTCTCCTTACAGGTAAAGGAGTGAAACGCTGGGGTGCAAAGCTTGCTGTAGAGTAGAGCTGAACTACCCCACTCAGGTGGGGTGCTGCTCTGATGCCTCCCCTTGTCTGTCCTCCACAGGAAACGGTGTTTGCAATGCTAGTGGAGATCACAGAGCGAGCCATGGCACACTGTGGCTCCAAGGAGGCCCTCATCGTAGGAGGAGTTGGATGTATGTGTCACCAGGAAGATGCTTCTCCCTAGTCCTGCTAGTCACCCTCCTCCTGACACTCGGCTTCCCCATCCTCTTCCCCGGTCTCCTGCTAAACTGTCCTAGGAGCACAGCTGGGTTGATAACAAGACAGGCGGACCTCAGTTCTCTGTGGCTCCTACTCTTCACAGGTAACACGAGGCTGCAGGAGATGATGGCGGCCATGTGCCAGGAGCGGGGAGCCCAGCTCTTTGCAACCGATGAGAGGTGAAACCATTCTCTCTGTCTTAAGTTCTTCTCTTCCCGTTATTAGGGTTATAAGTGGTTTCTGTGTTTAGGCCTCAAGTCTTGTTATCTCTTCTTCCCCAGATTCTGCATTGACAATGGAGCCATGATAGCCCAAGCAGGTTGGGAGATGTTTCAGGCTGGACACAGGACCCCTCTCACAGAGTCTGGAATCACACAGAGGTGGGTGGCGTCCTCCTGTGAGAGAGTAGACAGTAGGTACGGGATGTCAGAAGAACAAAGGGTGCTATGGTGACATGCCCTGCAGTCCCGGCGGAGGACTGTGACTTTGAGATAAGCCTGGGCTGCAGGTGCTATCCCAAAAATCAAGGAAAATGAAGTACTAAGAGGCAGTCACGGGTTTTTCCTGTTTCTCGCAGGTATAGGACGGATGAAGTAGAAGTGACGTGGAGGGACTGATGGCATTAGCAGGAACAGAGTAGCTTGCCATGTGGTGCTGATGCCGGAGTGATCTTGGTGATACTGAGGACTCCGCTTCTGTCTGGCAAGTGTATGGATCCCACGCGAGACTTAGGGTCCCTATGGAACCCCAAGATGACTCCTCAATAAAAAAAAATCCTTTTTGTATGTTGATAACTGGATTGTGTTTTTCAGGACTAATACAGAGTTAGCGCTGGGTAAATTCTTACTGGTGAGGTCAGTGGACAAGCGGGTGAGGGTCAGAGTAGCGCTTGGTTGATGGTGCAGATAGTTCTGATAGCAGCTACGTGGAGAAAGCTGTGGGTGTCCTCCTACCATCCCGTTAATGATAGCATCCTAACTAAGAGTATTTCAGTGTCGTGCCCTGTGCTGACAGTTCTGCGCTTAGTGAATTGTCATATTCACTGAAGGAGACATTCAGAATGCCCCTTAAAAAAATCACAACTTTAGTAAAACACCTGTCCTTCATAACCTTTATTGTGTACTCCTACAAACACTTCACTGGCCAATTTGGGGAGCACCCCAGATATACAACACCTCAGCACCAGTGCAAGCACCAGAACTACAGATCCATGCCCTTTACCTTGTATATATTGCCACAAGAGGCCCTGAACTACCACGCTCCCTCTGCCCACTGGCAGCCACGTCTTTCTATCTTTTTTGTTTGTTTGTTTGTCCCACTTCCAAACTCCCGAAACTTCCAGCCATTTGTAAAGTCCATATGTCCTTACCCTCTCCTCCGAGCGCTTCCTTCACAATGTTGCTCTGGGACCTGGTTTCTTAGAAAGACTGCTTCTGTTAACACCTGGTGGTAAATCTGTTGTACCATTGGACCTGGAGTTAATGCACACATCCTCTTTTCCTCTTCTTTCTTTCCCTCCCCTCTCTGAGACAGGGTCTCTCTATATAGCCCTGGCTGGCTTGGAGTTTGCTATGTAGACTATACTGGCCTCAAACTCACAGAGATCCACGTGCCTCTGTCACTGCCTCCTGAGTGCTGAGAGTAAAGGTGTACATGACCATGCCCCGCCTCTGCAACACACTTATATATCTCGGTCTCATCCCATTCTGATGCCATAATCTGGCTATTCGGTTGTTATTATTATGCTGAATCCTCCCTTTGCCAGGACCTGCAGCCCTCTGCTCTTCCTCTCTGTACTGTTTCCCTTCCTCAGTTAAATTACAGTAACAAACACCTTGTTGCAGATGTCTCACCACACCTAATCTACACAGCGTGGACTACAGCCGCACCTCACCACACCTAATCTACACGGCGTGGATTACAGCCGCACCTCACCACACCTAATCTACACGGCGTGGATTACAGCCGCACCTCACCACACCTAATCTACATGGCGTGGATTACAGCCACACCTCACCACACCTAATCTACACAGCGTGGATTGCAGCCGCACCTCACCATGCCTAATCTGCGCAGCGTGGATTGCAGCTGCACCTCACCACGCCTAATCTACACGGTGTGGATTGCAGCCGCACCTCACCACGCCTAATCTACACAGCGTGGATTGCAGCTGCACCTCACCACGCCTAATCTACACAGCGTGGATTGCAGCTGCACCTCACCACGCCTAATCTGCGCAGCGTGGATTGCAGCTGCACCTCACCACGCCTAATCTACACAGTGCTAGGGACTGACCACAGTGGTCTTCCTGCTGAGCTGCATCTGTGCAGCTGAAAGGGCAAGCAGATGGCCGTGCTGGCCAGTCTGACCAGCTGATCACAGTGACACTGAGGGCACTCAGCCCCGTTATCTTCCGAGCCCTCTCATTTGCCATCTTTAATAACTCCCATAGTCTTTGATGCTAAAATCTCCAATCTCTTTCCCTGTACTCATTATCGCCTTTGTGTCTCAGTTACTGTTCAACTATTTCTTATATATTGTATATATTTCAACAATTTTTAAGTATTTTAATAAGTTAAGTAAGTTATTCTATTGCTGTGAAGACACGGTACACCATGACTTCCCTCCCCACACACAAAAAAGCATTTAATTAGTGTTCTTTGTCCCTAAGGGTAATGAAGCCCATGGCTGTCACAGCTGACATCCTGATCTGCCCACTCCCAGTGCACACCTCCCAATCCTCCCGAAACGGTTCCAATATATGATCCCGTGGGGGCATTCTCATTTGAACCACACCGTGGTTCTGTAAAGTAGAAGCGAGTCCCCAGCCTCATCATGAATAGCTCCTAGCGTTTGCACTCATGAACTCTGATTTCTGTCCCGTTGTCGCAAACCAGAGGTTCTCAACCAGGTCTGATTTTGTCCTCGGAAGACAAAATGAAGATGCTGCTAAAGAGAAGCCAAAAAGGCCTGGAGAGCGGCTCAGCATCGAGCACAGGCCGAGGACTCAGCCTGGCGAGCGGCTCAGCATCGAGCACAGGCCGAGGACTCAGGTTCGATTCCCAGCACCCAGGCGGCAACTCAGTTGTCTGATGCTTTGTGGCCTCAGGCACCAGGCACATGTAGTGCACAGACACAGGGAAGCCAAGGATGCTAGAAAATACCCTACAGTGTGTAACAAAGCCCCACAAACAAAACCTGAAAAACTCCAAACACAGCCCATATTTCTACCCATGAATGTAAAGCAAAGTAGGTCTTGCCATCTGTCAGAAAAAGTTTTTTGTTTTGTTTTGTTTTGTTTTTCAAGAACTCAATGGAGTACCCATATACAGTTGCTTGACTAAGGCAGTTCTGAGCTATGTCCTTATGGCTAAACAGCCACCAGCAGGTGTCACTGAGTGTGAGTGAGTTGACCAGACGACTGTACTTCACAGCACAACTTCAAACAGTTGGCTCCAGTTTCTGTCTGAATCTTCTATCAAAATCTGTTCTGTGACTGAGGATGGAGCTTAGGGTGTAAAATGCTTTCTTAGTTCAAGGCCCTACACAGTGGTGGTGCACACCTGAACCCAGTACTCTGCAGGTAGAGGCAGGAAAATGTGTATTTCTTATGAGTTCAAGGTTAGCCTGGGCTACGAAGACCCTATCTCAAAAAACAAACAAACAAAAAAAAAACACCAAAAATGATGCACTCAGGAGGCAGAGGCAGAGGCAGGTAGATCTCTGAGTTCGAGGCCGGCTTGGTCTCCAGAGTGAGTTTCAGGATACCAAGGATTATAGAGAGAAACCTTGTCTCAAAAAATAAAGCAAAAACCCAAAAATAAAATGATCGTAACAAATTTGTTCTTCCCAGGGTCACTGGTGACGTGGCCACAGATCTAAGGGTAGATGCTGGTTTGTGTGCAAGTCTGATTTGAGCCTTGCTCCTTGAGATGGCTTTAGACTGTCTGCCTCCAGCTGACGAACATTTCTTTGTTCCGTTGCTGTTCCTCATTTCATAGCTGGAGCTTGCACTGAGCTGTCTTCTGCCTTCAGTCTCAAGTGCTGGCCCACGCCACCACGTCTGTCCGTGTCCACAGTCCTGACTTTCTAGAATGTAACTCAGACTGTTGGCACAGGCACCATAGAGTTCACCTCTGGCCTAGACTCCTCTCACAAGTGCCGAGCTGCTCTTTGGCATCTCTGCTCGGCACCCACTAAACAGTTCTTATTAGTTAGGCTGCCTAGTGCTCTGGTAAACACCAGGACCAAAATCTGGAGAAAGAAAGAATGTATTTCACCTTACAGTTTGTGATCATCACCTGAGGGAGTCAGGGCAGGAGGCCCCGGAACAGACGGTGGAGGACTTCTGCTTACAGGCTTGCTCCCGGCCTGCTCAGCCTGTTTCCTTATCACACACACGTCAATCATCAATGAAGAAAATGTGGGGGATTTTTCTGTTGAAGTTGCCTTTTCCTACACTTGAGCTTCTGTCAAGTTGACATAAAACTGGCCAGCACACACCTCAAAGTTAAGGTGTCCAAACTGAATTTGTATTTTCCCCAACTTACTCCTTCAGTTACTTTTAGCTCAGTGGTAGCTACCCTTCTGGTCCATGTCAGAAAGCAGGCCTGGCATTCTCTTTGATAGGTGTGTGTGTGTTTCACTTCCGGTTAATTGAACATTTAACAAAAATCCCATTTATCCTTCCTGCTAAGCAGAACCAAGGCGGTGGCTTTTCTTCCAAATGTCTCAACTCTTTCTCTTGCTGTCTGCGTTTAGGCCTCTGCCATAACCTTTTGGGTTTTATGCCCAGCTCACTCTGCAGCTTCTCAGAGCAGGGCTTCTTATAAAAAGTCAAAAAGGTCATTACCTCTATTTTTTTCTTGAATGTTAGTAGATCTGAGATTAGCATAATCCTGTGACAATAATAAGAGAGATGACAGTCTTCCTGGCCGCCTTGTAGGTGGGGGCTGAGAAAGTGTAACACCCGACGACAGTTTCTCAAGTGAGAGTGGGGTAGTGATTGTTCTCACGACTCCTTCCCTCTACTAACAGAAAGTATTCCAAGTCTCAGGCCATATCCAATTCACAAGCTCATCCCCAGCACAGGGCCTGGGGAAGGGTTTGCTAAGCAATGGTCCCGGTTCTTTCAGCTACCCTGTGGACTCAGTATCCCAGTGAGGCATGATTCAGTACCCCGAGTCTCGCTAAAATCAAAGGTGCAGTTTCTGAAATCAGGAGGGTGACATCCGCGGTAGATAGTGCTAACAACTGCTTCTGACCAAGAAGGCCTCATGCCTGGTCCCGAAGTGCAAGTTGGCCATCTTCAGCCCCGTTTTCTCTGTCTTCTTTCAGACCTGGGTCCAAACCTCAAGCCTGGGCCTTGCAGGCACCTCACGTGCTGTGAGCCATCAGCCAGGCTGAGTTCTCTTGTTCCAGGCCAGGTGACTGCCAGGTCTTCCTGTCACACAGCAGACCTCTCAGACTGCCTAAGGCAGTCCGGAAACAGCTCTGCATCCTGATCCAGTCCCCAAAGAGCCTGCCTTAGAGAGAGGGAAAGCCCACCCCAAGCTGCTGCCTCATGCATTTGAATTAATACCTGGTAACCTGACTCAGTGGGAACCTGGATTTGATCTCTGGGACCCAGGGTAGAAGAGAACAGATTCCTGCAAGTCGTTCTCTCTGTGTGGGCTGTGGCAAGTGTGCACTCCTTCCCCCATGCAATAAACGTGATAAAATGCTTTTCAAAGAACAGAAATTTCACTTTAAAACTCGGATAGTGGGGCCTGTGAGATTGCTCAGTGCTTTACAGCACTTTCTGCACTTACCGTCCTGCCCACGACAAGGTGCAGTTCAGCGGTCCTGCACCCCACCTCCAGAGCTTCTGCTTCTTGCTGGACTGCAGCTCTGGACTCTCTGTTCCCCACTCCTCCCCAGCCCCACTCCGGCAGCTGTTGCTCCACTCCCCGTGAGTCTGATTACTGCGGACACCTGGATGAAGTCACAACTACCGTTTCCCGTAATTGACTTATTTCATTTATAGTAGTGTCCTTTGGTGTTAGCCGTGTTGTGACATGGGTTCAAATTTCCTTCTTTTTAAAGATGAGCCTCATGCCTTTAATCTCAGCACTTGGGAGACAGAGGCAGGCAGATCTCTATGGGTTCTAGGCCAGTTGAGTCTACAGAGTAAGCTCCAGGCTCATCCACAGCCAAAGCTACATGGTCTGTCTCAGTGCCCCCGACACACAAAAGCTTGAAGCTTGTGTTTTTTCAAGATTGACTTGTATTGTTTTTAACTGTACAGATGTGTATCTGCATGTGTTATGTTCACACCAGTACAGGTACCCACAGAAGCCACGGTAACACATCCTTTGGAGCAGAATTCTTTAAATTAAAACCTCCTGATATGGGTGCTGGAAACAGAACTCGGGTCCCAGGAAGAGCAGAAAGTGCTCTTAGGTACTAAGCCATCTTCCAGCCCCTACCTTTTATTCTTATAAAGACTTATTTTAAGCCCCCTTTTATATGAAAAGAAAGATTTTGGGCTGTCTGAAAGGCTCAGTGAGTAAAAACACCAGCCATCAAAGCCTGCTTCCATCCCTGAGACACACGTGGAAGGAGAGAACCAAGTCTTTCAAGTTATTCTTTGACCTTCCAAATTTACACACACACATGGAAATCAAAACATACTGGTTTGAGAGGAAGAACTTACATTGTTATATTGTAGTTCACAGTACACACAGAGACGACTGTGGGAGTTAACAATGTAATTGCAGGGTAATGGAGCAGACAGAAATTTAAGTCACTCTGTAATGACTTGCTATTAAGAATAGTGTGTGTTCGTGTGTGTGTGTATGTGTGTGTATGTGTGTGTGTGTATGTGTGTATATCTGTATGTGTATGTGTGTGTATATGTGTGTATCTGTATGTGTATGTGTGTGTATCTCTGCGTGTGTGTATGTGTGTGTATGTGTGTGTGTGTATATGTGTGTATCTGTATGTGTATGTGTATGTGTGTGTATCTCTGCGTGTGTGTGTATGTGTAAGTGTGTGTATGTGTATGTGTGTGTATGTGTGTGTGTGTGTGTGTGTGTGGTCTGAGGATGACTAGCAGGAGTCAGTTCTAACCTTCTACCACCTGGTTTCCAGAGATCAAATTCAGGTCATTGGTTTGGTATCAGGAACTTTACCTTCTGAGCCATCTCAGTGGCTCTCAAAGACTTCCTCTTCAGAGAAGAGGCACTGAAACCCAGAGCATCTGGTCCCAGATGAGGCAGCATGTGTGCATGGTATACCTGTGGCCAACAGGGAGTGGAAGTCGGTGCTTTCCCCTTGCTGTGAAGAGACACCATGACCAAAGCAGCTCTTCTAGAAGGAAGCATTTAACTTCGGGAGGCAGAGGTTTCATGGCAGGAAGCATGGTGGCAGCAGGCAGGCAGAGATAGAGAGCCCAGGCCTGGCACAGGCTTTTGAAACCCCAAACCCATGGGAGCTGGAGAGATGGCTCAGAGAGAGGTTAAGAGCACTGGCTGCTCTTCCAGAAGATCTGAATTCAATTCCCAGCAACCACATGGTGGCTCCGAAACATCTATGAGCTCTGGTGCCCTCTTCTGGCCTGCAGGTGTGCATGCAGGCAGAACACTGTATACATAATAAATAAATAAGTAAAAAACAAAACCCAAACCCAAACCAGTGACACACTTCCCATAAGGCCACACCCACTAGGCCCCCCAAACAGTTGCACGCTCTGGTGACTAAGCATCCAAACAGCGCCCGTGGGCCGTGTTCATCCCACCATCACGTGAACCTCTTCTGTGAAGCCTGTGTGAAGAAGGTGGCCGTGCTTCCTGCTGTTATTAAGGGATGCCTTTGTTTTCAGGATGATGTGAAAAATTAGCATCAATTTATAATTGTGTTGAGAGACCAAGTTAAAAAGAGACAATCCATCTATTTCTTAGTTGTGAGTTATTTGATAAGACTATGAAATTGACAATATTTACTGCTTTGACTTACTAAAACAGCCCGTCTACATCATTCAAACTAATAGAATCCTTTGACAATTTTTCTTCATCTGTCACAATAAATCATTCATTACTCTGTACCAAAAAGCATACGCTGGCAGTTAAAGGTGCACGCAATTGATGCAAACAGACCTGGATTTGGACCCTCACTCTTTGGCTCTGTAGTCGTGTGAACGAAGGAACTTTGTGGAGCTCCTCACCAGTAGAATGCACATCAGAGCAGAACCTCTCCCAGAGGGCTGCTGGGAATCGAAAGGATAAGAGCTATACAATGTTTAGCGTGATCGCTAGCACATAGTGATTGCTCACGCCAACGCTTATTGTGACACCAAACACCCGGAAAGAGTAGCACACTGAGGTAAAGTGGTGTTGAGTCCTGTGTCTCAGGTCATTCTCCTGGGCTGTGAGAAAACACCCCAACAAAAAGCAATTCAAGAGAAAGGGTTTATTTTGTCTCACTGTTCAAGGGGAACAGTCCACCATGGCAGGGCAGTCAAGGCAGCAGGAGTTTGCCGTGGCTGGTCACATGACATCCACAGTCAGGAAGAGGAAGCAGGCAAGGATGACTGCTACTTCCAGCATCCAGGGAATGGTCCTACCCACGTTAAGGTGGGTTTTCCCCCAGCCTGGTCTACAGATCTAGTTTCTGGACAGGTTCCAAAGCTTCAGAAACCCTGTCTCGAAAAACCAACCAACCAAACAAACAAAAAAGATGGGATTTCCTACACTAGTTCACATAACAAAGATAATCCTTCACAGCCATTGTCAGAGGTTCACCTCAACCTAAATATCCCTCAGGAGGGTGCCCAAAGGCTTATTTATCACCTAGGTGGCGTAGATTCGATCAGGTTAACAATTAACACTATTACAACATATTAAAGTCAGGTGATAGCAAGTAGTGAGCTTGGCCTGGTGTTCTTCCCCACTGCTCTGAACTGGGATAAGCAACATTGTAACAACAGCAAAGCGGGTGGGGCCGCCCGTGGCCCCTGTGCTGAATGTCTAGGGCCCGGTCTGGCTCTGCTTTCTGGAGTGTGTCCTCTAAGGATGGGGTACTAAAATGGCAGGCCAGCACCGAATACTCAGACTTCAGCAGAGAATGCCATTAAAGGAAAGGGACACATGAGTGACTTGTAATTTTCAAGTTCTCTGTTTCTCTGGAAATCAGCTGTATTCTGCTTGCTTCATTTACTGTGTACCAGCCAGTTCAAAATAAACTTGTACTGTAATTTTAATATCAAGCACATCCCAGAGACTTCTCACACTGGACTCTTGGCAGTGTTTAGCATGCAATCTGTGAGTCTAATCACTGTGATGGTTTGGGAAAATCTTTTCCTCGTTGCGGTAAGGCCTGGGTCCTTCTCAAAGGCAAGAGCATATAAAGGAGGAATTGAAAGACCCAAAGGCATGGGTCACATTCAGCTCACTGTCTCGTGTGCATATAGAGCGGGGATTATTTTCTTGATGAGTCCCGTCACACCAGGAAATCACATTAATACACTGAAGGACCGGAGAAGCAATGCGTCTAGACCCTAACGGGTCCTGTCCTGCTGGCCTGCGTTTGATCTGCTGTCGTGCCTCTTGGGACCCTTGAGCTAATGCATACTGTGTTGGAAAACTCACAGACTGTTTGTCTTGCTTTTTTGTTGCTGTGAAGAGACACCATGACCAAGTCAACTTATAAAAGAAAGCATTATCATTGGGAGCTTGGTTGTAATTTCAGAGTGTTATTAGAAGCCATGGCCATAATGCGTGGAGGATGAGAGCAGGAAGGCATGGCCCTGGGGCAGTAGCTGAGAACTCAGATGTTGAGACAACAGTTACAAGGCAGGGAAAGAGCTTTTGAAACCTCAAAACCCACCCCCAGTGACAACCTTCTCCAACAAGGCCACACCTTCTAATCCTTCTCAATCAGTTCCACTAACTTGGGATCAAGCATTCAAACACATGAGCCTATGGGGGCCATTCTCATTTAGACCACCACACTGTTTGATATCATTGAGAAGCTGGGTCTGGAAACAGGGTTGGACCCCACCCCTTTTCAAACCTAATTCTGTTTGTCTCCAAGTGTCCTCTAAGACCCAGCTCATACCTAGACATGAACTGACCTCTCTTGTCTCTGACAGGAAGAAGGAACAAGTATCTCAGAATAGTAAGGAGCCTTGTGATCTTGAGAACAGCTAAGGTAAGCCATTCCAACAAGAGTGATGATTGTTTATCCCTTAATATCAAAGTGCTGCCAATGGAAGTGGGGAGCCAGTGCCTCAGCATAGAAAGCTAGCTCATCTGTGGAAAGAGTGCTATCAATCAAGAACTCTGGCTGATTGCCTCAGTTTCTCCGGTAGGACTTATTTGATGATGTTCTCTGTCTGTTATTTGCTGTTTGTGTTTTACTTGGCAGTCTTATCCAAGAGAACACTCTGCTGCACCCATGACGCTCACTCTGCTTGAACCCCAGCTGGTTCCCACAATGAGACATCTCTAGTCAATCTCTGCCGGGTGATTGATTATAGGTGCCCAATTTGATAGTGCTTTATTGTCTAATGAGTCTATCTACTTGTTTTGAGATATTTGATTATACTGTGTAAAGATGCATCACTGTGATTGGTTGAATAAAAAGCTAAATGGCCAATAGCTAAGCAGGAGGTATAGGTGGGACTTCTGGACAGAGAGAGCAATGGGAAAAGGAAAGGGGAAGTTGCCAGTCAGATGCAGAGGGAGCAAGACATCCAGGAGGGGAAAAACCATGTGGTAACACGAAGATGAGTAGAAATGGGTAAATTACTGTAGAAGGTAGTGGGGCAAGCCTAAGCTATGGGCTGAGCTTTCATAATTAATAAAAAATCTGTCATTTTTTGGGAGCTGGTGGCCCAAATGAAAAAGCCACTACAACTGTTTGCTATTTATTCTTTTACTTTTAACTGCTGTGTATTTAATAAACTCATTCATGAAAGCATGGCAGTTACAGAATATTTTTTAGAACATACAGAACACTTGGCAAGTTCTTTAAGCTTCTTCTGCCTATATTTCTTGTAAGTTTGAAGTAGTAGTAGAAATTCTTAGTTATTATTGTTAAATTATTAAAATAGTACATTCAGAATCAATGAAATAACCCAAACTTTAAAATCCTTTGAAATGACTATATAAAATTGTTTATTTTAAAGTCTTAAATTTTCAGGAACCATTCGGGTTTAGGGAAAGCTATTTGGAAAGTCATGTAGAAAATCTGGGCTTCTTGATTACTTTTCTAACCCTACCTAAGTGATTTAAACACACCTGGAGAAAGCTCAAAGAGTTCAGACCAGAGATCTAGCTGGGTTGTGGTCATTTGAGGACAGTCATGGGAAAGTTGACAGGCAACCGGCTCCTGTAACCCAGGCTGTAGGTCCTACGTGGTTACTGATCCTGTCCTTTCTGAGGTAGACTTCAGTCACAAGGTGGGGTATGTGGAAAACATCACTTGGTACCCACGAGGTAGCTCTGAGTGCTGGGATGTGTGACATGGGGTGGGGGGAGGGGAGAAGCCCAGCTGGAGCTCTCATCAGTGGACAGCTTGCAGACGCATCCTTGAGAATCCCTGGTCCAGCTGGACCTACAGCCTCGCTTCTCTGTTCCCCTCTGGTTTAGAGGTCATGGCCCAGGGGGTAGGGAAGGACAAGAGCCATTAGAATTCAGCTTTCTGCCTGTGCTGGTGGTGCATGCCTGTAATTCCCCCACTCAGGGCCCTTCCGTGGGAGGATTAGGACTACAGGTAAGCAGAGGCTAAAGGGAAGACATCATCTACTAAAACCAGGTTTTTTGTTTTGTTTTTGGTTTTCTTGAGACAGGGTTTCTCTGTGTAACAGCCCTAGCTGTCCTGGAACTAGCTCTTGTAGACCAGGGTGGCCTCAAACTCACAGAGATCCACCTGCCTCTGCCTCCTGAGTGCTGGGATTAAAGGCATGTGCCATCACTGTCCAGCCCTAAAACCAGTTTTTAAAAATATACAACTTTGATTTGCACCTTCAGTTTGGTTTTACTGATATGTAAAGTGTTAGGCTGCTGTGGAGGTTTTTGCTTAACCCTCTGGGGTTTATGGACGTACAGCGATTATAATCACCAACCAGGACAAAGTCGGGCAGAGGTTAAGAAATTTCTTTTCCAAATCTCACAGCTATTGAGAAGGAAGGTAAGCCAAACTTCAAGTGTTGTATAGGATAGACTTCAGACCCCTTCGCTAGTTCCCTGTCACCAGTCGTGAAAACAGTTCTGGCCTGTCTCCACCCAAGTCTGCATTCTCTCTGCCTTGCAATTTCCCCATTCAGCACCCTCATATGACCTACAGGTGGAAGGGAAGGGGGAAGTCATCCCAGGACTTGGCTCAGTGCATTGGGTGTCAGCTTCCAGCCCTAGTCCTTGGGCTAGCTATAATTAGCCAAGTGGGGCCGCTGCTGGGATCGGCACACAGCAGTCCTAAGCAGAGTGGCGACTCAAGTGAGGGCAAGCGGAAGCCTGGCGTCTCCTGCCTGGGACTAAAGCAAGCAGAAAGGCGGGCTTGACCCTGGCCTGATGGCTACAGGTGTTTGCGGTTTTGTTGCACTTGGAGAACCCTATAGTTACTATTCCCAAGTTAGCGTGTCCCCTTGGGGTGGAGTGAGGGGCTGATCGCTCTGTGAACTGCAGACAGCTCTGCTTTTCTGGACGCAGCTCAGGCATCCTTCTCTCGTGCCTTCACCTGCAGCAATCTCACAAGTCTGAGCCGTGAGCTTTTTTCCTCAGACTTGGAGCATATCTCCTTTTCTGTTTGGAAGGACGGTCTTGAACTCCCTTTACCTGCCGAAGAGCCTCCTCCTGGTCTCCCTCTCCCGACGAGGACCCTGGCTTGCTTTCCTTTTCTCTAGCAGAGCCTGACCCCAGCCCCTTGGTTTCAGGAAACCTTCACTTTCCAGCTTCATCCCTGGAGAACGGGAAGGAACAGGATGACTGCGACGACTCAGCAGAACCTGAGATGCTGTGCAGCATGGAGCACCCCGGTCAGTTCTTCGCTGAAGCACAGAGGCTGCGGGAGCAGAAGTTGCTGCTGGATGAGGAGGTGTCAGTAGGGGGACAGGTATACGGGGTGCATCGAGTGATCTTGGCTGCAATCAGCAGCCTCTTCCAAGGCAGGCTTCGGGGCGGTGGAGGTCAGCAGCCTCACTTCAGCCTCGACGTGACCCGGAGGGGCTGGGAGGCAGCAATGACCTTTGCGTATGAGGGGGTGCTGGGCCCCGCCTCGCAGGGCGAAGTGCTGGCTGCTGCAGAGGCGCTGGGAGCGCCCCGGGTGAAGAGCGCGGCCCAGCTGAGGTCAGAAGGGCATGGCAAGGCCAGCGAAGATGAAGAGAAGCTCAGCCAGGAAGAGGAGCTGAGGGAGAACCTGCACAGCATTGAGCGTCTATATCAAGAGGGCGTCGGGTGCGACTTGGAGTTGGAAGCAGAGGGCTACTGCCTGCGGGGTGAGGGCCTGGGAGCACCTGCTGAAAATGCATGTCTCAGGGTTTTGTTTATTTTGCGGTGCTAGGGATGGAACCTAAGTCCTCACTTCCACTCTACCACTGGGCCACACCCCCTGCCCGGTGTCAGAGTTTTGGATCATTGCTCCAGCAAGTATGTCCTTTTTGGTGTTTTTCCAGCACCACCAAGAGAGGCGCATGCGCAGTTGAATTGTTTTCCTAGATGCACGGACAAATTTGAACTGATAGTTCAGGCGCTTTCCCCGCTTGCCCAGTAGCTAGATTTCCAGCCAGCTGGCTGGGGCTTATAGTACAGTCCATGGCAGTAAAACAAGCAGAAAGTGACTGACTGGCCCAGGTTAGCCAGAGGCCCTTCTAAGCACGCAGCAAACAAGAGACAGTCGGTAGAAGTCTCCCAATGTCCTTTCTCCTAGGTGTGCTTGACTCTGGCAACAGACTCCAGTCTGCTTCCTCTAACACAGTGGATCTCAATCTTCTTAATGCCACGACCGTTTAGTACAGTTTCTCGTGTTGTGTCTACCCCCCAACCATGAAATTATTTTCGTTGTTACTTCATAACTATAATTTTTCTACTGTTTCTGAGTAATGGTAGCCCACACTTTTGATCCCAGCACTCGGGAGGAAGAGGCAGGTGGATTGCTGAGTTTGAGGTCAGCCTGGTTTACAGAGTGAGCTCTAGGACAGCCAGGGATACACAGAGAAATCCTGTCTCAAAATTAATTAATTAAAAAAAATAAATTGTGAGTACCTATCTCACAAACCAAAATAAAAAAGGAAAGAAAAAACAAATCTAGTAGGGCCTTGTGACACACACCTGTAGCACTTAGCCGGCTACAAAGGGAGGGTTGTCGGGAGTTCAAGGCCAGACCATGCTGGCTTCAGCAGCGCTCAGTCACACCACTGAGTGCTTAGTGGAGGTACTCCAGGAGAGCTATCCTTGGCTTTCTGCCTCACGGCAACAGCTAGCGGATGATACTTTACAGTTTCATAATTATAACATTTTCATGAAGGTTTGGGGTTCCCACATATTCATAATGCTACCTGGAAACTCATCACTTTAAATCTTAGGGTACAGCAATGAGTAAGAGGGAGATTCCAAGTAGCTGTGAGCTTCTCACAACTGAGTCTCAGATACAGATGTTGGTTGGTCTGTAAGATGAGCTGGTTTAGCTCATTTCCCAGAATGTAGATTTTCTCCAACAACATAGACTAGGAAGCTGTAACTAGTGCTTGTTCTTGGGGACACACCAGGCCACTACCTTCTACTTAAAAAGACAATAGAAATATCATTATCCTCAGTTGCCCTGTGAGAGGTACGATTCCACAGCTGGTCTAAAAACAGTGTGGAATTCAAAAGATTCACTCGTGGAGAACACAGACACCCGACTAAGACTTCCTGGGACAGTTTCTAGCAGAGTGGTCCTCTTTCTATCACAAAACACTTCAAACGCAAAGCAAAAATTAACACTCAAACGTTCATCCCACTGTCTTAACAATCAATAAGCTACTATGTCTAGCTCATCTCCTCATTTCTGCTTGGCCTTTTACTGGGGGACACGTGTTTTAAAGGAAACAGAGAAGAGGCTACGGAGATGTCCTCGAGAGGACCCAAGTACAGTTCCCAGCATTCTCATCGGGCGGGTCACAGCTCTCTGGCCTCCATAAGAACCCATTCTCCCATGCACCCACCCACACATAGAGACACACTCATGGGCATATTGAAACAATTAAAACAAATCTTTGAAAAGGACATTTGAGCTTTTACTTTCTGTTTTGTTTTTTCTTTGGATAGAGTCTCACCAAGTTGCCCAGGTAGTCTTGAAAGCATTCTTCAGCCCAGGCAGGCTTTGAACTCATGATCATCTTGTCTTCATGTAACTGGGGCTACAAAGCCTTCAGCACAAAGCCCAATTCTATTAAAACAAAAACTCTTCTCTACTTAAAAAAACATTGCATATAATTATGCGTGTGTGAGAGTACATGTGTATGTGAGTAGCAGTTCATGTGTGTGAGAGTTTGTGTGTATGTGAGTAGCAGGACCTACAGCGTTCGTGGAGTCAGAGTGCAGCTTGCAGGAAGTGGCTCTCTGCTTCCATGTGGCTCCCAATTCCTGATCGGTCTCGATGACAAGTCCCTTTACGCACTGAGCCACCTTGCCTGCCCTCTGTTGTTTCTTTCTTTTCTTAAAGGCACATTGGTTTTATTTTATGTGTATGTGACTGCCTGCATGTATGCCATGTACCACGTGTGTGCCTGGTGCCTACAGAGGCCAGAAGAAGGTGCCCAGTCCCCTAGAACTGGACTTATAGGTTGTTGTGAGTTGCCAGGTGGGTGCTAGAAACCAAGCTTGGGTCCTCTGCAAGGGAAGTAAGTATGTCACCACGCCTGGCCTGGATATAGTTGTTTTGGTGGGGTCTCTCGCAGCTATAAATGAAAAGCACCTCTTGATTTTATTCACAGTGCACGGAAGCCTTAATAAGTTGTCCATTGCCCTATTCAGTTTGTTTTGTGTTCCCTATTAGCAAACCGCGAGTATAGGATTTTCTCATCTGCATTCAAGACTGGTTTTCTAGCTGGGTGGTAGTGGCACACGCCTTTAATCTCAGCACTTGGGAGGCAGAGGCAGGTGGATCTCTGTGAGTTTGAAGCCAGCCTGGTCTACAGAGATCCAGAACAGTCAGAGCTGCACAGAAAAATCGAAAAAGAACAGACTGTTTTTCTAACTGACATGAACCTGAAACACTAAAATGTCTTCCAGACACTAACATGAGCATAATATAGGACACTTGAGAATTTTAAAATAGTCTGGGAACAGCAGCGCATGTCAGGTCTCCACGGTTAGTCTGGGAACAGCGGCGCATGTCAGGTCTCCACGGTAAGTCTGGGAACAGTATTAAGTAAGTTCCAGACCAGCCAAGACTACATAACGAGGCCCTGTTTCCAGAAAGCAAGAGAAAGATATTAAAGCAAAGATTCTCCAAGTTACTATTGAGACCTATGGAATCATAATCCAGGGATGGGCAGCGAGGGGGATGGAACCCAGGCTTTGCGTTTGCTAGGCGTGTGCTGCAGCACTGAACTACACTCCCGGAGTGAAAGCTGCAAGCAGTCCGTGTTCCTCCCACTTACGGCATTGGAATAGCTTACAGTTAGAATCGGAGGTAGCAGCCTTGCAACACTGGCTTTCCTTTGCTTCCTCCCTATTGCAGTGCACCGAGTAGCCCTGGCCTGTGGCAGTGAGTTCTTTGGGGCCATGCTTCTGAGTGGGATGAGGGAGTCCCAGGGCACAAAAGTGTCTCTGCGTACCATCTCTTCGCAAGACCTGAGACTCCTCGTTTCGTTTGCCTACTCTGGAGTTGTACGAGAAAAATGGCCAGGATTGCTAAGAGTCGCCCAGGCTGCGCTGCAGTACCAAAGCTCCTCCTGCCTGGATTTGTGTCAGAGAGCCTTGGCTCAAAGCCTCTGCCCTGCCCTTTGCCTGGCTTTGTTTCCTATGGTTGAAGCTCCTGGTTTGGAGAAAGTCTGGGGAAAAGCCCATCGTTACCTCCTCACTCATTTGCCTGCTGTGTCTTTGTGCCCTACTTTCCCGTCGTTACCGGCTACCTGCCTGGCTGAGCTCTTGGATAGTGATGAGCTCCACGTACAAGAAGAGTTTGAGGCTTTCATGGCTGCACGGCGTTGGCTGGCTGCCAACCCCGAGACCCAGGAGTCCGAGGCCAAGGACCTGCTGCGATGTGTCCGCTTCGGTCGCATGTCTACCCGAGAGCTGAGAAAGGTGCGGGCAGCTGGGCTCCCTCCCCCTCTGTCCCCCGATCTGCTGAACCAGCTGATGGTGGAAGCCGAAGTCCCAGGCCAAGAGAGGTGGAGGAAGCCTGATCAAGCGCTGGTGGTGATTGGTGGCGATGGTCTTAGACCTAACATGGACCGAAGGCAGCCATCTTGCAAAGTGTGGTGGGCCCGGGCTTTCCGCTGTGGCATGGGTCTGGTCCGCACTGTGGAATGGTGTCGGCTGCCTGACCTGCCTGCCCCAGGGCGCTTTCGCCATGGAGCTGCAAGCCTAACAGGAAGTGAACTCTATGTCTGTGGGGGACAGGATTTCTACAGCCATAGCAACACTCTGGCTTCAACTCTCAGGTACCATCAATGTGTATATAATAGGTCCCCATGTGGGCAAGCAAGAGAATGTGTTAATCTGGCAAGCCATAGGCTCCCAAGGTCACTCTTTCCATATCTTTCCCATTGTGTCCAGGTGGAGCTCCAGTCAAGAAGACTGGGAGGAAATGGCACCCTTGTGTCAGGCTCGGAGCTTCTTTCCTCTGGTGGTGTTTGATGGAGAGCTTTATGCCCTGGGTGGACGGGACAATGGTGTTGCCCTTAACTCTGTTGAGACCTATAACCCTGAACTCAACATCTGGAGGTAAGCAGGCAAAGAACCATCCGGAGAAACTAGATTTGGAACAGGAGAGTGAAGCTGGGCATGGTGGCACACGCCTGCAATCCCAGCACTTCAGAGGTGAAGGTGGGAGCCTAGGCTATAGCAAGATCTACCTCACAATAAAATGAAATGAAGTTGAACATGCGGTTGCCTGATCTTCCGTTCTGCTCTCCCTCAGGCCGGCACCTGCTCTTCCAGTACCATGTTTCGCCCACGCAGCTGCAATCCTCGAGGGCCGATTGTATGTAAGCGGCGGCTATAGTGGGACCGGCCAGTTCTTGGACTCCTTGATGATCTATGACCCCAAACTTGAGAAGCCTGAGACACTTTTGAGCCCAATGCGAGTAGCACGGGCTAGTCATGTGATGGTTGCTCTGGGTGGGAGGTTGTATGCGGCGGGTGGACTAGGTGACACTGGGGACCTGCTGAGCTTTGAGGTCTATGAACCGAAGACCAATAGCTGGACTCACCTGGCACCCCTGCCCTCCTCCCATGTGGGGGCTGCAGGTGCTGTTTTGCAGGGGGAGCTTCTGGTACTGGGGGGCTACAGCCACCGTACTTATGCCATCTCCCACCTTGTCCACGCCTACTGCCCTGGTCTGGACCGCTGGCTCTGCCTGGGAACTCTGCCAAAGCCTCGGGCTGAGATGCCTGCCTGCATCCTGACATTGCCCAGTGTGCAGCACATAGCTTTGGTCCCTACTCAGCACCAAAACAAACCTGCTGGGTGACTGAGCATCAGCTGTGTATGAGGAGGAAGGGAGAAGAACACAATGACAGGGACAAAGGACAGAAGTTATGAGAGGGTTAATAAGTTGTATTGGTTGCTTGCTTTTAAAAATCGTTATCATTAGAAAGATTCCTATTACTGTAGCTCCGGTTGGCTTTGAACTGGATGTGTAGCCTGGGCTGGCCTCAAACTCAAAGTCCTGCGTCAGTCCCCTGGGTGCTAGGATTGCATGTGCTACTCCACCTTGATTGAGGGGTCTAATGATAATGATTGATGGGGCCTCTTGTATCCTAAGCTGGTTTCTAACTCCCTATATAGTCAAGGATAATCTTGAGCTGTTAATCCTCCTGCTTCCATCTTGAAAGCGCTGGGTTCACAGGCATTTACACCTGATTGGTGGCCGAGATCAAACTCAAGACATCCTGCATGTTAAGCAGGTACTCTGCCAACTGAGCTACATCCCTAACCCTGAAAGAAGACTTTATTCTTTTTTGTTTGCTTATTCTGTTTTTACATTGTTTAATATTTATTTATTTCATATGTATGGATATTTTGCTTGCATGTATACCATGAACCACATGTTTATCTGGTGCCTGCAGAAGGCAGAAGAGGAACTGGGGTTACAGATGGTTGTGAGCAGTCATGGAGTGCTCAAAACTGAACCCCGGTCCTCTGGAAGAGCAGCCAGAGCTCCTAACCACTGAGCTTCCTCCAGCCCTGTATGCTGTGTTTTGAGGCAGTCTCGTTACGTAGTGCAGATGAGAATGCTTTATTCTTGTTGGTATGTTCCTCCACCCTGGACATGGAAGCTCATAAACTCCCTCTGTGTATATGATCTGTACCAAGGAACAGGTGGTTCTGGAACTCGTGGGAAATGGGCCTTGGGAGATGGGCTGCCAAATAAATACTCCGGTAAGAGAGTCAACCAGGAAGAACTCCGCAAGGATCAGTTAGGAATTTTAATGAGAGAAGTACAGTTCTCTGGGAGCTAAAGCTGGAGCTCACTGATAGAGTGCCTACTTAGCATGCAGAAGATTCTGGTTCAATAACCTCTGGAATCAAAAAAATTTGAAACTACAGCAATCAAACTTCAGAAGTCAAAGTATAGGGACCAGAAAAGGACATTGGGACAGTTGGGAAATTGATGGAGGAATGTGTAAGGGATTAAACAACCCCCCCCCCCCTTCTCGGCAGTTAGTGTTTATTCTCCCGTCTGCAGGATACCTACATCTTCCCAACAATATTCTTCCTAGTGTAGCTTTGTAGACCCATCCTTGACTCCACAGGCTGCCTGTAGAGGCTCCCCATTAGGTCTAGACATGGTGGTGCACACCGGGAATCCTGGCGTTTGAGTGGCAGAAGTAAGAGGACCAGGACTCGAGACAGTTTTAAGAGAACCAAATCAAACTCAACAAAACAAATAAAAGCATCAAGAAGGAAAAGCTCTATCAAGACTTGGACCACAGAGTGACCTGAAGCCATGCAGGTCTACCAGGGTGAGATGGGAGTATTCATGGGGGCGGGGAGGAGGGGCAAGCCAAGCCAAGAGGGGAGTGTGTGTCCATGGTGGCCAAGGAAAAGTCTGAGGTTGGGAAGACAGGAAGAATCCACTCCAGTGTCTTTCCTTCCCTTTGATGAACTCAAGAATCAGGACTAGAAAAAGGGCAATTGTGTGAGTCCCGTGGGATCAAGAGGGCGGGAGACTTGGGAAAGCAGTTTCTTCTTGTCAGTCCCTTCCACATATTATTCTGAACCTGTTTTCCTCTTCAGGTTTTTGTTGGTTTTAGACAAGTTTGCTTGTAGCCTAAGCTAGCCTTGAACTCATTGTATAGCTAAAATGACCTTGAATCATCCTGCCTCCAACACCAGAGTGCTGGGATTACAGGTGTGGGCCACCATGTTAAACTGTATGTTTCTGTTTAAATAGACAAGGAATAGAGTTGATAATAAAAAAGGTTAAGTAGAATATTTAAAAGAGAAAGATTGAAGAAGAAAAAGAAGAAGGAAATCAGGGGATATTTTGCTTGTGATATGTTCATAAAGATGGCTATAAATAAAGGTTTCATAATGATGAAAGAGACTTGTCTTGAAGTCTCTGCTATAAACAACATTCAAAGTGAAAGTCCCCATAATTTGACTTGGGTATTATTCTATGAAACTTTTATTATTAGTCTATGGAACCACTGTCCATTTGTTGCTGCCAGCAAATCCATGGCCACCCTCATTCCCCTCATCTTTCTCCAGGATCTGAATCTCATCCAGAAACTGTCTTTTCTCTTGGCTCCAGAGGTAGCATAATCTCACGGTGAGCTTTTCCATCTGTCTTTAACCCAAAGGCAGGGATCCTCCCCAAGGGGTGTGTCTTTGTCCCAGGGGATGTTGCCAGCAAGGGCTGAAAACTGCTTTGGGTTAGAGCATGGACAATGTCTGAGCTGGACTGCAAAGCTGAACTGACCCCACAGTTATTCTTTGACCTCCACACGTGTGCCATAGCACATGCGCCCCCAGCAACATGTATCATGCATTCGTGTGTACAATAATAAATAATTTTTAAAAGTGAAAACTGTACAGAAAGATTATTTAATAGAATTGTGGAATGGAGAGATTTTGAAGATAACATAATTCAAACATTTTGTTTTCCTTTTAAGATTTATTGTTTGAAAATTTGAAACATGCACATACTGTTTTCATCAGAGCCATTCTCCATTCCCCTCCAGCCCCTCCCACACTCCTCAACTTTACCATCCCAATTTCTTGTGTTCTTTTTATAATCCAATTACTCCACTTAGTGCTGCCAGTACGGGGGTCTCTGGGACTACCAGGGCTAGCAATCATCTGAGAGAGGCAAGGAGGAAACCAGGTTCAGCAAGACAGCCCGTGCCGGCTCACACTTACAGATCCTGAGCAGTCTACTGTAAGCATGTTTAGATAAGCGCAGTGTAACTTTGGAAAAACTTTCCGGGGGTAATAGAATCCCCTGTGCACAAGGAGGCATAATTCCACTGAAACTCAACTCAAAGTGCATGCCACGTCTTCCAAGAAGAGAGGTTCTAGAGATAGAACCTGTATTCACTGACAGGCCCCAGTCAGACCCATAGCATAGAGGTCATCGGGATATCAGCCACCTCTGGTCCTGGTTGTTGGTGCCTGGGGGAGCCTCTGGTCACACAGATAATGAAAAGACAATATTAGGTATTGCAGATCCTGGTTGTAGGAGATTGGTATAGCTAGGTTCAGGTAGCAGACCACCAGGCTATTAATCCCTTCCATTCCCAGTGGGTGGAAAACCAAATTATATATCCTTTTTTTTTTTTAAAGAAAAAAAAAAGACAAGCCTGCAAACCTTCCCGCTTTCCCTCATGGTCTGAGAGCACAAGGACTTTTCCACAGCTAACCCTACCAGTATGGGCATGGGTTTCCAGAAAAGACAGGGCTGCTGTACATAGAAGCTCACATGAACTGTGATTGCACACATAAGACCTGCGCACAGTCAAGCCAGACAGGAACTCTGGCATAGATCATGGAGGGTCTCACAAAGTAATAATGCCCCTAGCTGGGTAGCTATTGGCAAGTGGTGGCTGCTTGGGACAGGAGGATGAATCATTTTTACTACATTTATTTATTTATTTATTTATGTGTGTGTGTGCGTGCAAGCGTGCATGTATGCGTGTACGTATGTGCATACATGTTCAATTACCTCAGCACTTGTGTGAAGGTCAGAGGAAAGAAGTTCTTGTCTTCTACTCTGTGGGTCCCAGAGATCACGCTTAGCTTGTCAGGCTTGGTGACAAGTTACCTTATCCCCTGAGTCATCTTGCCAGGTCACCCTCTCTTAAAATTAAATTTTGTTTATTATTAAGAGGCATGTGTATGTGTGTTTTATGCATGATTATGAGCACTCATGAGCCACGGTGCATATTCTGCTCTGCTTCTGTTACTGTGATAAAGCACTGACCAGAAGCAACTTGAAAGGAAAGGGTTTATTTTTTCTTACACGTAATAGGCCTTTTGTGGAGGGCAGGAACTGATGCAAATCCTCAATTAAGATTTCCTCTTCCAAGGTAGCTCTAGTTTTTCTCAAGTTGACAAAATCTAGCGAGCCCAGTGTGTATGCAGAAGTCAGATGAGAACTCTGGGGAATTCGTTCTCTTTTTCCACGGGGGGGGGGGGGCGGGGGGGGTTCCAGAGAAAGAATGTAGGTCATCAATTTTCCACAGAAGTGTTTTCATACACTGAGCTGTCTTGCACATCTGCAATCTATTTCTTATAAAGGGAGGAAAATAAAGGCAGGTGCTACACCTGCAGAGTTTAGAAAGTGAAGAGGAATGGGCGGGGGAAAAGAAAGCAAAAAGGATGGATTTTTCAAGCGTAGCCTCTTAGTGTTGTAACTGCATGAGATCTGGAAGCCTGGCTGACAGAACCAGCACAGTCACAGGGGAGGCTTGAAGACAGGGCCATCCTAATCACTCTCTCATGGTATAGACTGTGTTCTAAATCCTAGCTAAGCTTTGGGATTGTAGACAATAATTATGAATTTATACAGTTTCTGGTAACTTCTGAGAACTTACGTGTTTGTTTATACACATACACACACATGTGGGTCCATTTCTGAAAGATGTTCATGTATTGTTACCATAGTTGACTCAGAATATGGTGACTTGTGTCTCCTCCCAGAATAATGAAACAGATAAAGTCTTGAAAGTCTGCTGAGCTAGAATCACAAATGTGGGTACAAGTTCCAATTCAGTTACTGCCTTGGTAGCCATGAGTTGGTCATCCACTTAGGTTCTATGCTAATGTCCTAATCCATAACTATAGTTCCTCATACTGTAAACACCACAGTGCTACCACAGTTCCAAATATGGGGACATATTTGGGGAAAGTGGTCTCCATAGGCCACAAATCAGCTTCCCAGGTGTCTTGGGATGGGTTTCTTTTGCTGTGAAGAGACAGCATGACCATGGCAACTCTTCTAAAGGAAAACATTTAAGATTAATGGTTCAGTCCATTAGCATCATGGCAGGGGGCATGGTGGCATGCAGGCAGACATGGTACTGACTACATCTTGATGAGAAGGTAACAGAAAAGTGGACTTTGACTTGGACCAGTATCTTCAGCACAGGGAACCTCAGAGTCTGCCCCCACAGTGACATACTTCCTCCAACAAGGCCACGCATACACTCCAACAGTCACACCTCCTAATGTGCCACACCCTCTGGGGGGTCATTTTATTTCAAACCACCACAACGTACCCCACAAAAGGAGATATGATTGCCCTTGTATACTTCCTCACTCCTACACCCACCATCGCTCTACTTCCGCACATACGCTCAAGCCACACCCAGTGTCTCAGGCCACTTCCTGTTGCCTGCACGATGTAGAACTCTCAGCTCCTCTCCCACACCACATCTGCCTGCATGCTGTCATTGTTGGAGTACCTGCCATGATGGTAGTGACTGCACCTCTGAAACTGTAAGCCACCACCTCAATTAAATGTTTTCCTTGTAAGAATTGCTGTGGTCATGGTGTCTCTTCTCAGCAACAGAAACCCTAACTAAGACATATGGGAAGACACACTGTAATCCTTTATGAATAGGACCCACCTCATGAATAAAATGATGTTTCCCAAACAGCTGATTAACTAAAGCATGTATTGTCATGTAACATGAAGGCCGGCTTGTTGGGGTATCTGTCCCACCCAGTACCCCACAGCTGGCAAGTCCCAAAGAAAATCACACAGAGTCTACATTAGGTTATAAACTGATTGGCTCATTAGGTCAGGCTACTTATTAGCTCTTATAACTTATGTTACCCCATTATCCTTATCTACGTTAGCCACATGGCTCAGTACCTTTCTCAGCTGGGCAGGTTACATCCTGTCTCTTCGGTGGTCTGCGCAGGAGTGGTGGAGGGAGCTTCCTGCTTCCCAGAATTCTCCTGTTCTCATTGCATCACCTCTACTTCCTGTCTGGTTTTCCCGCCTATACTTCCTGCCTGGCCAATCAGCATTTATTTAAAATATAATTGACAGATTACAGACAATTCCCCCACACCACTGTCATCTCTGAAACAGGGCTGCAGCAGCCTAGTAGGAGATATCAATGGACTGTCCTCCCACAGGGGATGCTCAATATCCCCACCTTGTGCTAATACTTTGTAAGTCAGCCATTGGAAATAGTATGTAAACAATTTCTTAAGTCTATAATTTACCATTACATGGATGACATTTTGCTGTCTGATTCAAACTTTAGAAAGAATGTCTAAAGAAGTAAAGAAAGTTTTGCCAAAATGGGGACTACAAATTGCTTCTAAAAAATACGAGAGGAGATTCTGTCAAGTACCTAGGTTATAAAATAGGTTTGCAGAAAATTAGGACACAAAAGACACAAATTAGGAGAGACTGATTATGGACTCTTAATGAATTTCAAAGATCATTGGAAGATATTTCCAGTCTATGACCGGCTGTTGAGATAACACCTGGTCTAATAATTCATTTAAACAAAACCTTAGATGGTGATAAAGATTTGAATAGTCCCAAGAGAATTAATAGCTGAAACGGAAAAGGAACTGACAATAGTTGAGAAATTGCAGGAGGCACATGTGGATAGGGTGAATCCAAATCTTAATTGTATTCTAGTCATATTGTTTCCAGAATTTCCCCTACAGAAATTTTAATGTAAAGGGATGATATTATTTTAGAATTGATCTTTTTATCATATAAACCAAGTAAAAAATTAAAAACTTATGTGAAAAAATTCTCTGAATTAATTATAAAAGGTAAATTAAGACTTCGTCAATTAGCAAGTAGAGACTCAGCAAAAATTATAGTGCCTTTCACTACTGATGAAATAAAAAAGTTATGGGAAGACAATGAACCATGGCAAAGAGCTTGTGCTAATTTTTTGGGAGAAATTAATAGCAATTATCCCAAAAGTGATAGACTTAACCTTATAAAGAAAACTTCTTGGATTCTTTCCCGAATTGTACATTGATGCTCCAATAACTGGGGTCCACACATTTTATACTGATGCAAATAAATCAGGGAAGGCAGGTTACAAATCAGAAGAATTAAGTAAGGTAGAACAAAGCCCTTATAATTCTGTCCAGAAGGCAGAATTATATGTTATTCTCATGGTGCTAAGGGATTTTAAAGAACCCCTTAATATAGTTACTGATTCACAATCTGCAGAAAGAGTTAGCTTGTATATTGAAACCACTAATTTTATACCAGATGATACAGAATTGAGTTTATTATTTATCCATGTGCAAGACATAATCAAAAATAGGTTTTGTTCTATGTACATAAAACACATCCAGTCCCATATGGGTCGGCCACATCCTCTAGCACAAGGTAATGCAGAAATTGATCAACTATTGATTGGAAGCATGTTACAGGCTTCAGAATTTCATTTAAAAAATCACGTCAATAGCAAAGGTTTAAAGAAAGAGTTTTCCATTACATGACAACAAGCTAAGGAGATTGTAAAGAGATGCCCGACCTGCTCTTTCTATAACCAAACACCACTACCTGCAGGGACTAGCCCAAAGGGAACTCAAAGAAATTAAATCTGTCAGATGGATGTGTTCCACTTTGCAAAAGACAGATAATGGTCCAGCATATGTCTCTAGCAAAATAGAACTTTTTTTTGCTTATTATCATATTAAACATGTTGCAGGTATACCACACAATCCTACAGGTCAGGCAATTTCAGAAAAATCAAATCAAACCATAAAGGATATGTTAAACAAACAGAAAGGGGTAGAAAATACCACCAGAAATAGATTGCATAGTGCTTTATTAACCTTAAATTTTCTTAACACTAATGAGAAAGGGACAACAGCATCAGAGAGACATTGGATAATAGAAAAGTCTTCTGAATTAAAATAACTGGTTTATTTCAAGAATGTGCTGATCTCTCAATAGAAGCCAGGAGATGTGTTGCATTAGGGAGGGGGTTTTGCTCTTGTTTCCATAGGAGAAGAAAAATTATGGACACCATCAAAATTAATAAAGATTTGGTTTGAAGAGGAGAAACCTCTTGGAAAGAAGAAATGACAGCTCATCCACAATGGTGACAACCATACAGGTGGTAAGGAAAGCATATAGGATGGGGGCAGGGCTCTGTTCTTGCCCTTTCAGAACACTCATCTTCTAAAATCCACGAGACCCTTGATGTTTGGATGCTGACAGAAGGAAAAATAACTACCCAAAAAGGATCATCAAGAAAATCAAATATGATTCATAAGCACAAATCTTAAAAAATGTACATTTATATATTTATGAATATATAGAGCTAGTTTTGGAGTTGGGCAATGACTCTGTCCTTCTTTAAATCCAATCATGTTGTTAAAAGAAAAACCCAGAGTTTCTGTCTCATGACATGAGCCATGATATGGGACAAAAAAAAAGTATTTATAAAAAATTTCACTTTTCTTTACATCTATTTTATCTTTATTGTACCTTTCATTGAACATATATGTCTGTATATGTCTATATAAATAATGCTTAAATTTTCCACAATGAACAATAAATTTTCCTGAAGTAATCTTTGAAGTTTCCAAGAAGAAGATGGGGTCCCATAACAACAACTTCACCTGGTGATAAGACATTATGGTGCTGATAGCGCTACTACAAGACCTGTTTTGGGTGCCAGCTGCTCAAGATGGTTCCAACTTGGTTAGCTAAAATGGTTCTGGCCAGACCTCCACCAAATACCCAGAAACTATTTACAATTATACCAGACATTAATCTTGGAACTTAACCATCATTTTACTTTCACAGGATCCCATAGAAAGCACATCGCCCCCATGACAGCTGCAAGTAATTCTGGAAGATGATGTCCCCTCTCCCAACAAAGTTTGTCCTCAGGATTAGGGACATCATTTAGGAGTTGATTATAATTGGTATAGGGTAGGGGGTTGGAGGAAAAATTTTATAGGCTCAGAGATCTCTTTGAAAAAAATTGGATGTGATAATAGATTGCTATGAGCTTACTCACACTAAAAATAATAGTGAGTAATAGAGTGAATACTTATGAGTTATTATTTATAGGCAATTACATTGGTATAGATTCTTGTATATTGATATAAAGTTAAATTATATTGAATATTGTATGCATGCATGCTTCTGCCTCTGCTTAAAACATTTTTATGTATTGATATAAATTTATTATATTGCAATGTACATCTCTGATCAAGATACTTATACATTGTTTACATTTGGAGGTTATTGTCTTCATTTGTTGCACAGTTGTTTATTGTCTTAATCTTAAAGTTAGATAGGTATTAAGAATTATAGCTCAATAGTCATCTATGTTTGTCATACTTATAGTTAGACTAATCAGGTCTTTAGATACATAGAGATTATATTCTGCATAGATAGATAATCTTCAACCACTTCAAAGAGCTGTCAAAAAAGGCATTTAAATAACTTAGGGTTCTGTTGAAGTGAGACACGATTGCTCCTGGCAGCACCGATCTATTCTCAAGAAAATGTTGAGCACCAAAGACACTCCACTTGGAGCTTGTTTTCTTCTTGGCAAAAACTGCCAAAGAAATGCCCATGCCTTAACCACTGACAAGATACATAGTATCCGGAAATGAATAAGCAGAACTGTCAAATCTTGCCAAGACAGGGTAATATGGTTTTGAAAATTTTCCTGCCTCTGAAAATGATCTGTCAGTTACCCTAGGCTTTGCCAGAGTTGGTTGCTTCATCGTTACAAATGAGACTTTGGGTGATTGCCCAGGTAGCCAGTTGTCTCTGTCATTTGTTGCACATTTTGGAATTTGCTTGATTGCATTTCTTGCTTACTCAAGTAATATTATTTCCCTTCTCAGATCTTCAATGGGGTTGAAGACTGGATAGTTGTAGCTACTTTCCTCTCATGACTTGGCCAAGTTATTTATTATACAAGACTTAAGCTAGTGAGGATAGGATATTTGTTTTTATTGTATATAATTTTGTATTAGGCTTAGAATTCTCTTATTTAAACAAAAGTGGGAGGTGCTGTAGGAAGGCTTGCAGCTTGTGGCTGCCTGCCTACTGGGGCGTGGCCTCCTGCCTGCTGGGGCGTGGCCTCCCGCCTGCTGGGGCGTGGCCTCTTATACTATATATGCGGATGCAGAGCCTGGATCCGTCCCTCTTTTCCCTCCTTTTCACCAGCTGCTCGTTCAGATTGTTGGATTGCTGGATTTGATCTATGTCCACCGTTCAAGCAGAGAATTCTAATTTGTGATTTTACCCCTAAATAAATAATTATTTATTTCTCATTTCTGAGCTAGTGTGGGATTTCTTTTAAGCGTCTGTTCATTAGTTCAGGTTATGCTTGGGAAGCCATATTGGTGTGACTTCTGGGGTAGCATCTGACATACCTAGGAGACACAATCTCATAGTAAACGCCTTGGTCCCCTGGTTCTTTCAGTCTTTCCACCCTCTTTTCCACAGTGATCCCTGAGCCTTGGTTGAAGGAGTTGCCTTGCAGCTGTACCCTCTGGGGTTGGGCTCCACATCTGCATGCTGGTTGGTTGCAGTTTTCTGGAATGGTCTATGTATGCTGCCAAGAGAAGCTGCCTCAATGAGGGGCGAGGACATCACTTATCTACGGCTGTAAACGCAAATATTTAGAAGGTAGTTAGGGAGTGTGCTGGCTAGTTTTATGTCACCTTGACACAAGCTAAAGTCATCTGAGAGAAGGAGACCTCAATTAAGAAAATTCCTCCATAATATGAGGCTTTGGGTGAGCCTGTAGGGTGTTTTCTTAATTAGTGGTTGATGAGGAGGGCCCAGTACATTGTGTGTGGTGCCATCCCTGGGCTGACGGTCCTGGGTTCTATAAGAAATAAGACTGAGCTAGCCATGAAGAGCCCCCTCCCGGGCTTCTGCATCAGCTCCTGCCTCAAAGATCTTGTCCTTCTTGAATTCCTGTATTGACTTCTTTCACACTGAAATGTGATGTGGGGGGGGATCTGGAGAGATGGGGGGAAGGGGGAAGGAATCTGGAGGGATGGTTTAGCGGTTAAGAGCACTGACTTCCTCTTCCAGAGGTCCTAAGTTCAATACCCAGCAACCACATGGTGGCTCACAGCCATCTATAATGAGATCTGGTGCCCTCTTCTGGCCTGCAAGCATACATGGAAGGAATGTTGTATACATTTTAAATGAATAAATCTTTTTTTAAAAAAAGAATGTATGATTTAAAAAAGAAATCAGAGAAACATCACCACTCACAATAGCTACAAATAGCATAAAATAACTCTGAGTAACTCTAACCAAACAAGTGGAAGACTTGTATGAAAAGAACTTTAAATTTTTGAAAAAAGAAATTGAAGAAGACACCAGAAAGTGGAAAGATCTCCCATGCTCTTGGCTAGGCAGAATTAATATAGCAAAAATGGCAATTGGCAACCTTTCCAAAAGCAATCTACAGATTCAATGCAATGCTCATCAAAATCCCAGCAAAATTCGTCACAGACCTCGAAAGAACATACTCATCTTCATATGGAAAAGCAAAATAATACTGTACAATAAAAGAACTTCTTGAGGTATCACAATATCTGACTTCAAACTCTACAGAGCTACAGTACTTAAAATACTCTGGTATTGGCATAAAAACAGACAGGAGAACCAATTTAATTGAATTGAAAACCCAGATACTAATCCATATACTTCCAAACACCTGATTTTTGACAAAGAAGCAAAAAATATCAAATGGAAAAAAGAAAGCATATTTAACAAATGGTGCTGGCATAATTGGATATCAACATGTAGAAGAATGAAAATAGACCCATATCTATCACCATGCACAAAACTCAAGTCCAAATGGATCAAAGATCTCAACATAAAGCCAGCCACACTGAACCTTATAGAAGAGAAAGTAGGAAGTACACTTGAACGCATTGGCACAAGAGACCATGTAACATCCGATTCTGTGTTACCCTCTTGGTACAGTTCGCGCGCCTCCGTACCGATCGTGAGTAGGGCAAAGGCCTGGAGATTGAAAGAAACACACAAGAGACCTGGGTCATTCGAAAGGAGATCAGCGGAATGCCACTTTATTCAGCTTTTTTGCAAAACTCATATACTTTGGCTGCTGCAAAAGGATTACCTCCCAGGCAGGGGGGAATCTGGCTGCTGCAAAAAGATTTCCTCCCAGGCAGGTGGGAAATTACCATACCAAAGATGAAACAATGCCCTTCAGCTAATCCCCAGGCTAGGGCAGAGGAAGCACAGAAGCAAACAGGATACTTAGCCTGCTGGCCAGAAACCATCCTCAAATTACACCCCAAGGAGCAAGGGTAGACCGCGCCCTACAAGACCACTTCCTAAATATAACCCCAGTAGCACAGACACTGAGAGAAACAATAAATGGGACCTCCTGAAACTGAAAAGCTTCTGTAAAGCAAAGAACACGGTCAACAAGACAAAACAACAGCCTACAGAATGGGAAAAGATCTTCACCAACCCCACATCAGACAGAGGTCTGATCTTCAAAATATACAAAGAAATTGGTTATCAAAATAACAAATAATCCAATAAAAAAAAATGGAGTACAGACCCAAACAGAGAACTCTCAACAGAGGAATCTAAAATGGCTGAAAGACACTTAAGGAAATGTTCAACATCATTAGTCATCAGAGAAATGCAAATCAAAACAACTCTGAGATTCCATCTTACACCTGTAAGAATGGCCAAGATCAAAAACACTGATGACAACTTATTCTGGAGAGGTTGTGAGGAAAAGGAAACACTCCTGCATTGCTGGTGGGAATGCAAGCTGATACAACCCCTTTGGATGACAGTGTGGCGATTTCTCAGAAAATTAGGAAACAACCTTCCTCAAGACCCAGCAGTACCACTTTGGGGTATATAGCCAAAGGATGCTCAATCGTGCCACAAGAACATATGCTCAACTATCTTCATAGCAGCATTGTTTGTCATAGCCAGAACCTGGAAACAATCTAAATGCCCCTCGACCAAAGAATGGATAAGGAAAATGTGGTACATTTACACAATGGAGTACTACACAGCAGAAAAAAAATAACGACATCTTGAAATTTTCAAGCAAATGGGTGGAGCTGGAAAATATCATTTTGAGTGGGGAAACCCAGAACCAGAAAGACAATTATCACATAAATGGTTTTTAAACATAAAGCAAAGAAAATCAGCCTACAGTTCACAATCCCAGAGAACTTAGACAACAATGCAGACACTATAAGAGACATACATGGATCTAATCTACATGGAAAGTAGAAAAAGAAAGATCTCCTGAGTAAATTGGGAGCGTGGGGACCTTGGGAGAGGGTTGAAGGGGATGAGAGAGGAAGGGAGGGGAGCAGAGAAATATGTATAGCTCAATAAAAATCAATTTAAAAAACTGGAAAAAAAGAAAAAAAAAAGTGTGATGTGCGAGGAAAAGCCAAATAGACCCTGTCCTCCTCACCTTGCTTTGGGTCATGGCGTCTCATCACAGCAACAGCAACCCTAACAACGACAGGATCTTGTTAATCACTACGTCTGTCTGTTCTGAAAAGTGTGTCCTTTTCTCTGCATCTGCTGCTCACCATCTCCCGCTGTCCCTTGCATTTCCCTGGTATCTGCTACCGTTGTTCCTTTCACAGCTCTGTCTACTGTCTCTCCCAGGGGTCCAAGGCTTTGTCACCCAACAGAACAATCCCAGCCGATTCCCTAACCAGGTGCCTCTTACCCCGTTTCTCCCCCATAACAACGTGGGTTCCAGGGATCAACCTCAGGTTGTCAGTCTTGGCAGCGAGTGGCTTTACCCTCTGGGCCAACTCAGATTTCAATACATGCAAAGAATTTGTTACTAGAGAGAACTTGTGCAAATTAATGGAACGTAGCAAAACCTGTGTTTCTAAAAATCTATGGGACATCAATAGTTCACATGGTAGAAACAGAGAGATCCTCATAAATATCAGGGAAAGGTGCAGCAAACTCACAGACGGAAGCTTATTATAAACCCATGTTTTCTGAATAGCTTCTCTACTAAAATCAGATAAAGCATAGCTTTCACATAGTCTGTTATTTGAAGAACAAGATTGCTCCCTGAGAGCTTATTACTGTTTAATTACTGTTGCTTCCATATAAAGACTTTATATGTGAGCCTAATATTTTTTGTAAATAAAAGCAACAGAACCAAGCACAGCTGGCTTTTTTAGAAAAATAGCAAAGTCGGTGGTTTTATCGAAGAAATACACACTCTGAATCTAAAGAAAGTTGTTGGAGATGAAGAAGAAAATATTCAGAGAAAGTCAATGGTGTTTTCATTCCACATTTTGTTACTCCCTTTTAAGCTTCTTATCAGAGGTTTGTCCTTCCCAGTTCAAAGTCTGTCTTCTCCGGGAAGTTGCTGGAAATTCTCTAAACCCAACACACTATATATCCCTGTAGTTTATGGCTTGTAGCACCGCCCTTTGCACTTGACAGAGGTTTGTTGAATCAAAGTGGAGGAGGACAATGAGTGGGAAATAAAACTGACACTACTGCAAGCAATTTTAATAGATGTAAGGGACTTTTCAAAAGGACTGGTGTGGGAGAAAGGCATTTCCTGCTGGCTCTCTGACCACACGTGTGCTATGAACATGCGAGCATGTATGCATACACACAAATTAACTAGATAAAATTGCAAGAAGAATGTTTAAAAGGCTTCCAAAGATTGAAGGGAAGGAATACTGGCAATTCAGAGGTAAGTTGGTACATGTATTATACTTACCAATAGCCGCTGAAGCTCAATGTCACTCAGTAACAGCCAGGGGTGTATGGAATAGAGAGAGAAAACCGTGATGGAGAGGAGGAGATCTTAAGGGATGGGTGAAGAGGGAAAAAAGGGAAGACTATGGGGACACGTGACATGACGATAGAGGGGTGGCTCCTGGGGAGAAGGAGAGGAGCAAGAAGGAGCCAGGGAGCTGGGGTCTGGTGGTGGGGGTCGATACAAACAGAATGAAGTGTAATGGTGTGTGTATAAGGAAATGCCATGCTGATAAGGGGAAGAAAGGAGTGAATGTAATCAAAATGCATTGAATAAAATCTCTAAGAATTAAAAACTACTTACAAAAATGTTATAGTTAAATCCGTTACTTTGTACACTAACTTAAAAAACAAATTATAGAGGCTAGAGAGATGGCTCAGTAGTTAAGAGTATACTTTGCTCTTCCAGAGGGCCTGAGTTCAATCCCCAGTGCTCATGCCAGGTGACCGTAACTCCAGTTCCTCTCCGCCCCCCAAGAGCAATCAATGTGCAGACACTGCACATGACATTAAAAGTCAATCTAAGAGAATAAAATTTAAAGTTGAGCAATTATTTAAGCACTTGAAAATAAAGAAACTATGACATTGGGGGATTAAATGAATTCTCCATGGTGGAAAATGGCAGAGTGTCTCATAGGCTCTGAAGAGTGACTTGACTGTCAGGATCCCAGTTCACCAGTGATAGCCATGGAAGGAAAGCCTGCTCCAACCCACAGGTGCTACAGCTCAGGGAGTCAGGTGTAAGGAAGCAAATGTGGGCAGTGAACATCTAGCACCATCCAATCCAAAGACGAGCGGAGGCTGGACTTGGTGACCATCTTCTTAGTTAAAGGTTTTCCTTGTTTTCTTTCCCCAGCTCCCAGCAGACCCGTCCTTTAGCATTCAGTCAGTGTTAGGGACTGTCTCTGGAAGCTAAGTCCAATTCAATTTGTAATTTATTTTTGCAATGATTGTTCTGTCTCTTTAAGAGACAAGCCACATCCACTCCCTCCCCATCTGCTGAGGCTGATCTTCAGCTTCCAGTCTGAGCTCACTCTCTTTTCCATCTTCCTCTCAGAGAGGCAGCTTCGCTTCTGCCTCTCTCCCCACTTCTCCGCTTCCCCCCTTCTCTGTCTCTTTCTCCTCTCTCTCTCTCTCTCTCTCTCTCTCTCTCTCTCTCTCTCTCTCTCTGTCCCCTTCTCCCTTCCCCCTCATAACCCCCTGAATAAATAGTCAACCTCACTTTGCATGTCATGTCTATCCATGTCTCTGTCTCCTGCCCGCCTGCCATGTGTCTCTCTGTCTGGGACCAGCCATTGCTCGGGGACCAGCAGCCGTCTCTGCCTGGGACTGGCTGCTCCCAGGGCCCGCCGCCTGCCGCCACATGGCCCGCTACCACCATTTGGGACCTACAGCATTTCTGCTGCCTACTGCCACCTGGGATCTTGCAGCATTTTTTAAAAAAAATCATAAAAGTTTTCTTTGTTGTTGTTTTGTTTTGTTTTTAAACTAGAATCTCATGTAGCCCTAGCTGGCTTGGAGTTTGATCTCAAACATACAGCAAGTCTCTTGCTTCTGCTTTTGTGCTTGGATTACAAGTAATTATGCATGTCAAATTTTTAATGTATATACTTACAATTCAGGTTGGAAGGTATATTCCTTATTAAACTTGTTCAATAAAAATTACAGGAAACCATTGTTTCGGATTACATTTCTACACTAAAAAACGGAAACTGATGTGGTAGACCATGCCTATGAGCCCACAGCACTAGGGATATAGAGGCAGGAGGATCACTTCAAGTTCAAGGGCAGTCTAGTCTCCATGACGAGTTCCAGGACAACCAGGACTTTGTAGTAAGAAAGACTGTTTCTCAAAGAGCCAAACCAACTGATCAAACAAATTAACAAATGAACAAATGAACAAAAACCAAAACACCCTTGCTGAGGTTAAAGCTCCAGGAAGCAGAGTCACAGCCTAGTTTCAGTTTCAGGGACAGGGACAATTTCTTTGCTTTAACCCTTAGTTAACCAATCGTTTTTCTGCTGTTAAGTCTTGCTGTTCACAGTTGTCAGGGAAGCATCTGAAATACCCAATCTGCCTCTCGTTCTTTTGTCTCTGCTTCCTTCCACCTTTCTGTCTGCAAAAGCAATGTTTCCTGCTGAGCCTACAGGAATGTGTATTTTCTGAAGGACCATTCAATTCGGATTTTATCTAATGAAGATCTTTAATGACTGAGGGTGTAACTTTGTCACAGAGTGCCTGCTTAGCGCCCACAGCAGCACCTAAAAGAGAAAGGTCATTGATGGGGTCTCTCCTCTTAGTTCCATTTTCTCACTATATCTCTTGTGATGGCTATCCTTTTTAAAAATAAAATATACATTTATTAATTTTCTGTGTGTGAGTGTTGTATTGCCTGAGGAAGCCAGAAGAGGGATTCAGAACCTCTGGAGCTGGAGTTGCTATGGTTAGCACTATGCGGGTACTGGATCTTGGTCTTCAGCAAGAGTAGGCTCAGGTGCTTCTAACTGCTGAGCCATGGGATACGCCTTCTTGTTGTCAGCTTGACACACGCTTGGAACTGACTTGGTCAAACTGGCCTACGGACATGTATGTGGTGCACTATGTTACTGTTGTTACTAACTGATGAGGAGAGCCAAGGCCACCATGGGTGGTGCTACCCCTGGTCAGATGGGCCTGGGATGTGTAAGAAAGCTGGCTGAGCAGAAGCAGGAAGAAAGTCAGTAAGCAGCATTCCTCTATAGTTTCTACCTTGGTTTCCCAGGAGGATAGATCTGTAAGAGGAAAAAAATCCTTTTCTCCCAAGTTGTTGTGGTCAGGTTTTTCCCTCCCTTGCTCCCTCCCTCTCTCTTCCTCTTTCTTTCTCATCCTAACAGCAGTCTCCCCTCCTCTCCTCTCCTCTCATTCTCTTTCCCTCCATCCATAACCCCCAATCCACTTCTCCCCTATTTCTGTTCAGAAAGGGGCAGGCCTCCCATGGGTATCAACAAAGAATGGCCTATCAAGTTGCAGTAGGACTAAGCACCTCCCTTGGATTAAGAATAGGTAAGGCAATCTGGTATGAGGAATAGGTTCCCAAGAGCCAGCCAAAGTGTTGGAGACAGCCCCTGCTCCTACTGTTAGGAGTCCAAAAGTAGACCAGGCTCCAAAACTGTCACAAACACGTGGAGGTCCTAGGTCGGTCCGTGCATGCTCTCTAGTTGGTGATTCAGACTCTGAGTTTCTGTGAGTCAGGTTAGTTGTTTCTGGGGTATTTCTTGTGACCTTGACCCCTCTGGCTCCAACAGTCCTTCCTCCCTGTCTTCTGCAGGATTCCCTGAGCTCAGCCTAATGTTTGGCTGTGGGTCTCTGCATCTGTTTCCATCGGTTACTGGATGGAGGCTCTCTGCTGACAACTGGTGTAGTCACCAATCTGATCACAGGAGATGGCCAGTTCAGGCTGCATAGTCACTATTGTTAGGAGTCTTAGCTGGGGTCCTCCTGAAGATTTGTGGGAGTTTCCATTGCATCAGGTTTAATCCTGACCCCGAAATGCCCCACCTTTCCAGCCACCTCTGTCAATACTCTCCCGCTCCATCCATCTCCAACCTGATTCCTTGAGCTACCAACCCCAACCCCCTCCCCCAGTCCACCCAGAACCACTCTTGGGCATATTCCCAAAGGATGCTCGATCCTACCACAAGGACACTTACTTAACTATGTTCATAGCAGCCTTATTCGTAATAGCCAGAACCTGGAGACAACCTAGAGGTCCCTTAACCAAAGATGGATAAAGAAAATGTGATACACTTACACACTGGAGTATTACTCAGCTGTTTAAAAAATGACATCTTGAAATTTGAAGGCAAAGGGATGAAACTAGGAAAAAAATCATCCTGAGCGAGGAACCCTGATCCAGAAAGACAAACATTGTATGTACTCACTCATAACCGGACATTAGCTGCAAAGTAAAGGACAACCAGGCTACAATCCATAAATCTAGAGAGGCTAAGTAACAAGGAGCACTCAAGTAGGGCGTGGGCTCTCTCTGAGAAGGGGAAATAAAGCAGGTTTCTGTTTGTTTGTTTTTCTTAAATCACAGCAACAGAAAGCAAAACAAAACATCCATTCTAGTAACCTTGCATAACTGCTTCTTTTAGGTTTCTGAGGTCTTGTTGCAGGATCAGCAAACTCATTGTCTTTCCTCATAGTGGGGTTTCTATTGAGATTGACAGCTATTAATATGGGAGGTACTGCACACTTGGGATGGTTTTAGAAACTGTTCTCTATGCGCGCGCACACACACCGACACCCACCCACACACACACACAATCAGGCTTATTTTTGGCATTTACTATTTAATAGGAGGGACCCAAGACTGCGAGACATTTAGAAGTTGTGGAGAGCATGTCCACAGTGAGGAGCATTCTTGTTCTTACAAGTTTGAATGATTCTGCCTGTCTTTCACATTTATTAAAAATCCACTGACATTACTATTTATCTTTAGGGTTTTTGTTTATTGGTTTGTTTCTAATTTAGAGACAAATGCCCCCCTAAGTAACCGGGTTGGGACTTGGGATCTTACTGTTGTAGCCTTTAAAATCTCTGGAATTATAGGGTGTGCTGCCTTACCTGGCTATGAGTAGTTTAAATCTTTTCATTTTGTGTTTATGAGTGTTTTGACTCCACGGACATGCATACCAGGTGCTTTCAGAGGTTAGGAGAGGGCAGCATTGGTAACTGGAGTTTCCAACGGTTGTGTGGCACGGTGTGGGTACTGGGAATTGAACCCAGTCTTTTGCAAAAAAAAAAAAAAAAAAAAAAAAAAAAAAAAAAAAAGTTCTCTTAATTTCCAAGCAGGTGGATCTCTGTGAATTCAAGGTCAGCTTCATCTAATACCAGGACACCCAGGGCTTTATAGGTAGACCCTGTCTAAGAACAAAAGCCAAACCCCCCCCAAATCAAAACATTAAAAAGTTTATTCCTGGGCGTGGTGGTGCATAGCTTTAGTCCTAGCACTTGGGAGGTAGTGGCAGGTGGATCTCTGTGAGTTCGAGGCCAGCCTGGTCTATAGAGTGAGCTCCAGGACAGCCAAGGCTAGAGAGACCTTGTCTCAAAACAAACTAAATACAACAACAACAACAAAACCCAAACAAACAAACTGGGATTAAATGTGTGTGCCGCCATTCTGGATCACAGTTTCAGAGGTTTCTGTTGACTCTTACTTTTGGCTGGGGGGAGGAAACGGGGGGGGGGGGGGCGGGGGGACGGGGGGGGGCGTTCATGGACGGCGTGGGGTGGAATTGGGTGGAGTGGTGAACACTGGCAGAGGAAACTGTTCACTTCCACGGTGGTTGGAAGGAAGGAAGGAAGAGGGAGAGAATGGATGTGACTTTCATAGTCCCTTCAAGGGCACACTCTACTTGCTTTGACTTCTTTCCTAAAGGTTTCACCACCTTCCAATAGCTGGCCCAAGCTGGCAATCATGTTTTTAGCATGATTTTAGTAAGCCTTTTAGTAAGCCTTTGGGGGATTTTGAAGATACATAATACCATCAGAACATGACCGTACTGGGTAGGGATGCAGCAGCTGGTAAAGTTGGCCTGGCTTTGAGTATGAATCAGGGAACCCTATGACCCAAATCGGGTGTGGTTAGCACAAGCCTGCCTTCCCAGCATTTGTGATTATATCCCCCGCTGCAGTCCCGCCCTCAGCCCCGCCCCGCCCGCAGTCCAGCCTCACCCTGGCTCCTGCGCCCTTCCAGTTCCGTTTCCAACCTCTCCACTGGCTGACCCAGGCCGCTCTCTGCTCCATGTTGCGACGAACCAACGCGCCCCTCACTGTGCACAGCTTTTCCAGTCCCGAGCGCAGGTAGAACCCTGGCTGAGACTGTGTGGCTGGACTCCGGGCAGGGCATCCGGGCGAGCGCAGTGCAGCCGCCTCGTCCTTCCGGGCGGCCTGGTGGGTGTGGGGTGGAGAACAGGCTCCTTTTGCCGTAAGTGCTCCTAGAAGGAATGATTGTCACAAATGAGGGGTGCTGTGAGCACTTTTAGCAACAGAAAGTCGCCAGACTGACCACCGCGCTTAACACAGAGAGGTGGACGCTAAGGTGCTAACATAGCAGGCCTTCACGACTTCCCCAGACCAGAATTATGGCCCCAGTTGTGAAGCCAAAGAAGAGGGGCGGGAGGTAGAAGTGGGGGCAGATGTACATACTTGTATATATGCACAGAGAGTGTTTGAATCAATAGAAGTATCTCTGGGATACTTCTGGGAAAATGGGGATAAATTTTCCGGTTTGGTTCATCTGAATCTCCATAAACTCCAGGGGAAGAAAAAATTATGTGTCTTTGTTTTCCTGTTAACTTAATTTTTATTTTGAGGACTTGTTTTTCAATTTTGAAGTATGTGGTTGGATGGTGTGATTGTACATGCCTTTAATCCTAGCACTGGAGGCAGGGGTGGGCAGAGGCAGGTGGTTCTCTGTGAGTTCGAGACTAGCCTGGTCTATATAGTAGTTCCAGGACAGCCAGACCTACGTAGTGAAACCTTTTTTCAACAATAAATAAATAAACAAGCAAAAAAAATCTTGGATTAATTCTAGGATTCATTATTACTCGTGTGTGGGGTGTATGTGTGTACATGTTCATGTGTGCAATAGTATGTACATGTGTGGATGTATCTTCAGGCTAGCGGGCACATCAGCTGCTTACTTTGTTGCCTCCCAGCTTGCTTTTCGTAGGCTGGCTGGCCAGCTTGCTGGAAGAATCCACCTGTGGGTGCTTCATCAGCTGACCTATCTTCCTAACTCCTCACCCCTTTTGGACAACTTGCTAGGTAGCCAAGCATGACCTTGAACTCCTGATCGTCCTGTCCTGCCCCTGCCTCAAGTGCTGAGAGGGTGCGTGGGTGCCACGCCTGCCCTTATTGCCCCCCCCCCCCCGGTCCATTCTACTACAGAGACAGGAGAATAAGCTGGACACATTCTCTTTTGAGAAAGAGTGTGTTAGCACAGCTCCCAGAGGCCTGGAATTTGCAATGCAGCCCAGGCTGGTCTTTTTGATGCCCTCCTCTCTCTTCTGCTAGGCAGGTCTCCACCGTGCCCCCCTCTCTCTCTCTTCCTAGGCAGGTCTCCACCGTGCCCCCCTCTCTCTCTCTTCCTAGGCAGGTCTCCACCGTGCCCCCCCCTCTCTCTTCCTAGGCAGGTCTCCACCGTGCCCCCCTCTCTCTCTCTTCCTAGGCAGGTCTCCACCGTGTCCCCCCTCTCTCTCTTCCTAGGCAGGTCTCCACCGTGCTCCCCTCTCTCTCTCTTCCTAGGCAGGTCTCCACTGTGCCCCCCCCTCTCTCTTCCTAGGCAGGTCTCCACCGTGCCCCCCTCTTTCTCTCTTCCTAGGCAGGTCTCCACTGTGCCCCCCTCTCTCTCTCTTCCTAGGCAGGTCTCCACCGTGTCCCCCCCTCTCTCTTCCTAGGCAGGTCTCCACCGTGCCCCCCTCTCTCTCTCTTCCTAGGCAGGTCTCCATCGTGCCAGGCTTTCTTTTCCCTCAAAACTTCTGCTTCACCTTTCCCTACCTGTTCCCTTAGATTTCTCTCTGGATGAAGAAGGGCCAACAAGGTGGCTCAGGGGCTAAAACTGTCTGTTGTGCAGTCCTGACCACATGAGCTTAATCCCTGATCCCAGTGTTTGAAGGAGAAAGCCAACCCCCAAGGGTTGTCCTCTAACTTCATGTGTGCTGTGACACACATGGCTGAAGAAATACACATACCTCTTCCCCAGCACATACACACACATACACATACTAAACACTACTACTACTACTATATACATACATGCATGTATACCTAATTTTAAAAAGAAATAAAAATATTGCTTGTTCTTTGCGTATCATTGGCACACACACATGAATCTGGAGTTGGTATGTTCTAATACAGCTCATCCCTGCTCTTTCCCTCCAGGTGTATGTTGGCTGTACAGCAGCTATGGAGAAACTCTGTAGGCTTGTGCCTGTCCACCCAGACGTCCTCTCCTTGGAGAACCAGTGCCTGACCATGCTCCCTGACCTCCAGCCCCTGGAAAATCTACATGGACAAACGTCTGTCCACCCAGACGTCCTCTCTCTGGAGAACCGGTGCCTGACCATGCTCTCTGACCTCCAACCCCTGGAGAAGCTATGTGGACAAACGTCTGTCCATTCAGACATCCTCTCTCTGGAGAACCGGTGCCTGACCATGCTCCCTGACCTCCAGCCCCTGGAGAAGCTATGTGGACAAACGTCTGTCCACCCAGACGTCCTTTCTCTGGAGAACCAGTGTTTAGCAACCCTATCCACTGTCAAGAGCACTTCATCAACCAGCCCCTTGCTCCAGGGTCTTCATGTAGCACCCACAATGCAGGCTGATTTGTGTAGCCCGAACACTAGCAATCGTCTGTTCCCTGAGTCTCCTACCAAGAAGGTTCCATGTTTCTCTGCGAATCTGAACCTTCCAACTTGTTCCAGTACTCCGAGATCTACCCCTGCTACTACTGGAGTTCAGGAAGTAGCTTTGGTAATTGTTTTTGGATGCTGATCTTGATTCTAGCCTTATCTGTTATTATCACTAGATTTCAATGCCTTGGTTTCCTCCTCTGATTTCTGTGTCTGGGGACCTTTTCTCGGAGCATTTTTGGTATCAGCCTTTTGTTTCTTTGGGAGAGTTCTAGGAATTGAACAGCAGGCATGCGTATAGGTAGGCTTTACTACTGAGCTATGTCTCCAGTCTGTCATGGCCTTTCCTGAGTTACTCTGTACCTTATGGCTGTCTTCACTGGTATCTTCATTCTTACCAAGTATCTACTGCAGAGATTCTGGGTGATAGATCTCAAAAAGAGTCCACGTCTCCAAAAAGTCTCTGATTGGGAAGCACGCCGCATAATTATCACAGCAGTCAGCGGGGTGCATCCAAGGTTAGATGTGCAGTATATCTGTTACCTGAGAACTTACTTCCTTTGTCTGCTCAACAGATCCATGTGAACACACTTAGTATATAGATCAGAATTGGCAGACAGGAACACACTTCCTCTGTGGACTCTTGGGGGAAAGCTTACCTGAACCATATGGTATCTCTGCTAACTATCAAGTTAGCCTTAGGCAAAGCTAATATCCCAGTAAAAACGTGCTTCATAAAGTTCTGGTTCAAAGTACAACTGCTGTTACCCTGATGTGATTTAGAGTTTTGCAATTTGCAGAGTCAAACATACATTATCCCACTGAATTTTCCAACGGCCCTATCAGGGAGGTGGTAGCGAATGGAGAAGCTCTTTGCTTCTGGAGGATTGACATGGGACTTGCCCTTCTTCTGACTCAGAAAGCACCATCCTGCATTTAGAAAGTATATGAGAGGCCTTGGGCTGCCGGATTGGCAGTCGTGAGATGGCAGCTGGGAAGATTGCAGAGCCCCTGGGCAGAAAGCTGAGGAACCTGAGTAGAGAAAGGTAGTATGAGAGCCCAAGCAGAGCCACAGCCCGCGTGGCTGAGCGGTTGAGCGCCGCGCACTCCACCTCAAGGATCTGTGTTCGAATCCCCGGTCTGGAGGTCCAGCAAACACTCGGGGCGGTGGTGGCGCACGCCTCCAGCACTCAGGAGGCAGGGAGGCAGATCTCTGTGAGTTCGAGGCCAGCCTGGTCTACAAGAGCTAGTTCCAGGACAAGGCTCATAATAAAATCACAATGAAACCCTGTCTCGAAAAACAAAACAACAAAAAGAGAGCCCAAGCTGAGACAGGACCGGCTAACGGTGGTCAGTGGGGCTTAGAGATATCGGCCTTCACTGTCTTTGGGAGACGCTTTTGGTCCCTCTTTTTTAAATTTATTTATTTATTAAAAATTTCCACCACCTCCCATCCTCCCATTTCCCTCCCACTACCCCTACTCCCCATCCCCCTCGCTCTCCAGTCCTAAGAGAGGTCAGGGCGCCCTGCCCTGTGGAAAGGCTGTAGTACTCGGTGTGGTTTGTAACTGCCACTGTTTCTAGGGTCAGAGGTGCTTCTCCGAAGGAAAGGAAGGGCAGGGAGAGAAAGAGAGCACACAAGTCCAAATGCCGTTGTACTGCCTAAGCTTGGGAGAGGAAGAGGAGCTGGATGTACCGGTCCCGAAACTCACATCTGGAGACTCGGAATCTCATTCGGAAACCACTGACCGGATCCTCCAGGAAAAGAAGGTAAAACTTAGGAGGTTGGCAGTGGAGAGAATGGTGAGGTAAGAGACCAGAACCAGGGCTTCTCCCTAACACGATCCTGTTCTCATTCCCTACTTCTCAATCCACCATTGACCCTGTCAGCTGGGCAGACACCTTTCTGACCTGGAGTCCATTGAGAATGTGCACCGTGTGTCTTGTGCTTGTGGAGGTCAGACCCCTCCTGGCGTGGTTGGCACGTGACGTTTAGTCCGAGTGCATGGGAGGCAGGGGCGGGTGGATCTCTGGGAGTGTGAAGCCAGCCTGCTCTATAGTGAGTTCAAGCTAGGGCTAACACTGAGACTCAGCCCCCTCTCCCTAAAAAATGTTGCAGCCTTTGGAGCTGAGTTAAAGGGAGGTCATGAACCAGCCCCTGTCCTTGACGTCCAAGCTGGTCGGTGTAGATCCGTAATTCTCCTTCCTTCTGTGCTGCCCGTTCTTAGATGGCTCTCCTGACCTTACTGTGTTCTGCTCTGGCCTCACATATAAATGTGAAAAGTACATCGGACCCTACTCGGGCATCCATCCTTGAAGTCTGCCGTGAACTGGCCCCCTTGGAACCTGAGTTCATCCTTAAGGTATGTGGGATGAAGGAGTGGGAAGAAGAGGTGAACTGGGTGACATTAATGTGGTTATCATATGAAGAACTGGTGACTGGCTCCTGGTGGGGGCGGAGTCTGGGGCCTAATTCCTGGGGCTCTGTGGAGTGGAGAAAGGTGCCATGGGGAGAGGTTTACTAGGATTGGGCTTGTACAAGCTAAGTGCACAGTGTTAGGTGTGGGAGTCTATTAGCATGATGGGACTTGGATCTGGCTCCCAGAAAGTAAAGCACTTCTCCGAATATCACATGTGGAGTAGATCATGTCTGCGTCTGACTCAGAGTAGAGGCCATGTTCTAATTTCATTCTGTTGCTGTGATAACTCACTCCAAAAGCAACTGAGGGAAGGAAAGGGGACTTTTTGGCTTACACTTCCAAGTCACAGCCCATCATTGAGGGAAGCTAGGACAGGAACATGAGGAACCATGGAAGAACTCTGCTTGATAGCTTACACAGGCTCATGCCGAGTTTACACAGGCTCATGCCTAGTATACACAGGGTCATGCCTAGCTTACACAGGCACATGCCTAGTGTACACAGGGTCATGCCTAGCTTACACAGACTCATGCCGAGTTTACACAGGCTCATGCCTAGTGTACACAGGGTCATGCCTAGCTTACACAGGCTCATGCCGAGTTTACACAGGCTCATGCCGAGTTTACACAGGGTCATGCCTAGCTTACACAGGGTCATGCCGAGCTTACACAGGCTCATGCCTAGCTTACACAGGCTCATGTCGAATTTACACTGGCCCATGCCTAGTGTACACAGGCTCATGCCTAGCTTACACAGGCTCATGCCTAGCTTACACAGGCTCATGTTGAATTTGCACTGGCCCATGCAGAGCTTGCACAGGCCCATGCTGAGCTTGCACAGGCCCATGCCGAGCTTGCACAGGCCCATGCCGAGCTTGCACAGGCCCATGCCGAGCTTGCACAGGCCCATGCCGAGCTTGCACAGGCTCATGCCAGGCTTACACAGTTCGTTAACCTGGCTAACTGGCTCCAGTAACAGAACAGCCACAGCCTCTCCCAGAACCTACTTCAGACCCAGCCCCTGTCACTCCCTCCTGCAGTAAAAACACCCTTAGCCAAGGTGCCCAGTGAGGAGAAAGTGTCCTCAGTTAGATCTCCTTGCTTGAGGGGAAGGGTGGGGACAATTAGGATACTGACTTCAAACACCAATCCTCAGTTCCACATGTAGAGAGAATTATACTTTGTGCTTTTATGGGGAGGGAGGACAGTATTTTGCCAACGTTATCACATTCATTCACAGTGTTGCATACAGCTGAAGCTTCCTGTTGCTATACATCTACACACCACAGCCTATCTATTCACAGCCATAGTTTAGTAGTGAGTTATTTGTACTTCTAGGCCATCACAAATAATGTGACATGAACACACACGCCATTTCGGTGTATACATATAGACACTTTTATTTTATATTCTTGCACCAAGATTTAAAATTTCAGATACTAGAGCCAGGTTGTGGTGGCGCACACCTTTAATCTCAGCACTCGAGAGGCAGAGGCAGGCGGATTTCTTTGAGTTTGAGGCCAGCCTGGTCTACAGAGTGAGTTCCAGGACAGTCAAGAACAGCTAAGGCTACACAGAGAAACTCATCTCGATAAATGAATGAATGAATGAATAAATAAATAAATAAATAAAAATTTCAGATTAAAAAAATACTGATCAACCATAATTTAAAAGTATTTGTACCAATTCCAACTCTTTGGTAGCTTTGTTATACAGTCCAGGATGACCTTCCTAAGGATAGTACTACCCACAGTGGGTGGGCCTTCTTCACCAATTACTAATTCAGAAACTCTCCCTGAGACATGCCCATGGGCCAGTCTGATCTAGGGGGAAGTGTATTCTATGGGGTTTGGAAGATGACAGGTTTAGCCAGCAATTTGGATAAGCTTTTTTTGGTTACAGTACTTTATTTTATTTAGAAATAATCTAGTGAATATCTTACTCAATATATTTTAGCATAATTCTGAGACTGAAAGTCACTGAAAAGATTTCAGAAACTTTTGTTCATGGGATCCAGAGAACAATTTTCTTCACAGGGTCTAGAGAACAATTGGGGTGGAAAGATATAACAAATATATCTTTATATATATATATATATGTGTGTGTGTGTATATATATATATCTTTGTATCTTATAACAAAATAAAATTTTTGTTTTCAAGCAAAAAAAAATAAAAAATAAAAAAATAAAAAAGATTTCAGAAACTGCCTTCAGGAAGATCATAACTAGTTACTGTCTCGTTATTTCTCTCTAACGTCTACAGCACATCCATGTTGCAATTGGTGAATCTTTGATTGATGTTGGTATGAAGGGTTTTCCAAACAAGGACAGGGTCTCTCGACTTTGTAGGTATTGTGGCGTGCTCAGGAAAGATTTTATACTGACAGATTCAATAAGCAAGATAGTTTAGGGCGTGGAGCTATGAGAGTGACCGACATGACCACCTTTTCCATCCTCCATCCCAGGCATCTCTGTACGCCAGGCAGCAGCTTAACATCCGGGAGGTAGCCAATATAGTTTTGGCTGTCGCTGCCTTCTTGCCAGCCTGCCGCCCCCATGTGCGGCGGTATTACTCTGCCATTGTTCACCTGCCTTCAGACTGGATCCAGGTAGCTGAGTTCTACCAGGTATGGTATTTAGTACCCTGCACTTTGACCATCATGATTTCTCTCCCTTTTCTTTGTTCACTGAGGAGATTTTCAGACAGGTTTCCTCCATCCAAGCGCCTCGAGGAGCTAGGTTTTCTCTGTAAGAGCCGAGTGGATTAGTAGAATACTGACAAGGGTGGGATCAAGGTTTGAGATAAAAAATTAACCTTAATCTGAACATCCTTTATAATGATGACAATGAGCTCAGAGAAGACCACTGTCTTGCCTCGTACACAGAAATGTAATTTTGGATGTGTGGTTCCTATTCTTGTTTCTGTATGATTCTAGGGTTCTGTTGTGTGCGCGCGCGCGCGCGTGTGTGTGTGTGTGTGTGTGTGTGTGTGTGTGTGTGTGTATGTGTGTGTTAGTGGTGGGAGGTTGGGTCTCTCCTGATCTCCTGTGTTATGGTGTGTGTGTGTGTGTGTGCATGTGTGTGTGTTAGCGGTGGGAGGTTGGGTCTCTCCTGATCTCCTGTGTTATGGTGTGTGTGTGTGTGTGTGTGTGCATGTATGTGTGTTAGCGGTGGGAGGTTGGGTCTCTCCTGATCTCCTGTGTTATGGTGTGCATGTGTGTGTGTTAGCGGTGGGAGGTTGGGTCTCCTACTGATCTCCTCTTTTCTCAACAGAGCCTGGCAGAAGGGGATGAGAAGAAGCTGGTGCCCCTGCCTGCCTGCCTCCGTGCTGCCATGACTGACAAGTTTGCCCAGTTTGATGAGTACCAGCTAGCTAAGTATAATCCACGGAAACACCGATCCAAGAAACGTTCCCGCCAGCCACCCCGTCCCCAAGTCAGTATTTGCCTCAGCCCTGGGCAGTCACAGCCCCTTTTCTCTGGGAAGGGAAGGATAAAAGAACGTGGTGGTCTTTGGGGCACCCACACAGAAGTATCCGGCATGTTCACACATCCGAAAGCAAAGGAGCCAGAGAGGTCCAGATGACCTGTGTGGAGCTCAGAACAAGAAAGAACAGGGTCACCTCTGTGAACTCACTTCCTGTTTAGTAGTGACACTCTTTCAGGACTGCTGGAATGGGAATCTGCAGGGGCAACTTCTGTTTCCCTGTTTGAAACTGTTTCTCCTGTCCCCACAGAAAACGGAACGACCGCTTTCAGAGCGAGGGAAATGTTTTCCAAAGAGCCTTTGGCCCCTTAGAGATGATCAGATCGTGGTGAGTCACTTGCTTGGGAGTTGTTCGTACAAACGCACAATCCCCTCTGAAATTGCATTTAGAAATAGAATCCCATTAATTTAGAAATCCCCGTAGCCAGTGTGGTAAACACTTACTTATCCCTACCTGGGGAGGCTCAGTAGTGCTTATGAGGTTTGGTTCAGAGGATAAAGGGAAGGAATTTTTTTCATCTCTGTCGTTGTTGTTATACTTTGTTGACAACTGACATATCCAGTTAGACAAATGAAGGTTTTTTTTTAAAGTTTTTATTTATTTATTTTATGGTGCTGGTGTTTTGTCTGCATTTATGTCTGTGTACCATGTGTGCCTGGTGCTCTCAGAGGCGAGAAGAGGACACCAAATCCCCTGGGATTAGAGTTACAGACATTGTGAGTCACCCTGTGGGCGCTGGGAACTGAACCAGGTCCTCTGGAGGAGCAATCAGTGTTCTTAAGCATGGAACCATCTTTCTAGCCACTCACAGAAAGTTTTCAAGACAAACAGATGCTACCACTATTATAGGCTTATGGTGTATATAAGAGCTGCCTTCTTATTCCTTCTCTGAGAGAATAAGGATGTTCTCTGTTCTCATTCCCTGCCTTGCTTATTTTATAAACTAGTCGCCCCATAGTAACCCTGATAGTTCAATCTTATATGAGTAAAACACAGGGATCCCCAGAAATCTGTTGTTTGTTTTTCTCCTTTCTTATCTTTTGGAACCCACAGAACTACTAACGTTTATTTCTTTTTCTGTTTTGAGATCGCCTACCATGCTGCCACGCTGCCTTGCATGCTTGGGATCTGCTGTGCAGTTTTTTGCCGTGGCCTCCCACGTGGCTGGGGCTGTAGGAGCTGCCCCTGCTGCAGTGTTTAGATGCAGCTCTGCCCTTGGGAGGTCCTTCCTCCCCTCAGGGCTTTCCTTGCTGCTTCTGCCCTTTGTCAAATCGGTTTTGGAGAATGAAATCACCTCAGAATATAATCATTTTATGCTTTACTTCCTGATACGGTACAGCAGGCTTGTGCTTTTATTTTTGGTCCCCATAATTGTGGCTGAAGCTAACCCCATGGTGCTTGGGCTGTGTCTACAGTTTGAAGCAGCTTACAATGCAGTACCAAGGGAGAAAAGTCTGCCGAGGTTCACCCTGAAGAAGTTGGTCGAGAGACTGCATATCCATGAGCCCGCGCAGCTCGTCCAGGCCCTGCTGGGCTACAGGTGAGACGCTGTGTCTCAGACACATGCATCACGTGATCATCCCTGTCATTCATGGCACTGACTGTGGCAGTTCTCAGTCCTAGCAGTATGGGTTTAGGCAGACAGTCTTGTGAGCCAAACTTTGGCTCGTTTGAAACGATGGGGTCATCTTTCTTCTCCCAGGTACCCGTCCAACCTAGAGCTCTTTTCTCGGAGTCACCTCCCTGGGCCGTGGGATTCTAGCAGAGCCGGGCAGCGGATGAAGCTCCGAAGGCCAGAGACCTGGGAGAGGGAGCTGAGCTTGCTGGGAAACAAGGCTTGTGTCTGGGAGGAGCTCATAGGTAGGTGGCCTTGGCCACCACCATCTTCCTTTTCGCTCTCCCCCATTCATGCTTCTGTATTGTAGATCCCGTGTCAAAAATTTCCACAAAATGGTGCATCTAATTTGCATAACCAAAAATGATTGGAATTTTGAGCTTTGCTATTTACTATACTGCTGCTTAACAGTTAAGAGCACTGCTTGCTCTTCCGAAGGTCCTGAGTTCAGTTCCCAGCAACCACAGGGTGGCTCACAACCATCTGTGATGGAGCATGCTTCCACACACACACACATGTACACGAATCAAAATAATTTTAAAAAGAAATAAGCCAGGTGGTGGTGGTGGTACACTCCTTTAATCCCAGAACTCAGGAGGCAGGGGCAGGTGGATCTCTGCGTTTGAGGCCAGTCTGGTCTACAGAGCGAGTTCCAGGACAGTCAGAGCTCCACAGAGGAGCTGTGTGGAAGGTCAGAGCACAGCTTACAGCAGTCAGTTGTCGCCCTCAGTCAGGTGGGTGAAGAAAAGGGATGCTCGTTACTAGCTGGGCCACAGCTGGAGCCGATGGTAGCGACCCAAGTTGTTCCTGAAACGGCTACCCCGTGAGCAGAGTTCCGTCGATTTTACTGTCTGCTCCAGGCGACTCAGTGTTGAGGAGAACTCATTGCGTTCTCCAGTTTGAGCTTCTGCGTGGCTCTGTGTTTCCTACTGTGGTTGCAAGTTTGTGTCTGTTACTCACTAACTTTATCCTGTCCCCCATGTCTGAAGACAATGGGAAACTCCCCTTCATGGCCATGCTCCGGAACCTGTGTAACCTGCTGCGAACTGGGATCAGTGCCCGCCACCACGAGCTGGTTCTGCAGAGACTCCAGCATGAGGTGAGTGTGGGGTGTAGCGGGTGCAGAAGCACAGAGAGTAATAACTGTTGTGATTACTCTGCAAACTCAAAAACATACAAAAAGGTTCCCATCTATGAATTAGCTCACTTCAGGGGCAGCATAGCATTAAAACAATGCAGCTCTGGGGCTGGAACGATGGCTTGAAGGGGTAAGAACACCACTGCTTTTCCAGAGGACCTGAATTGGAGTCCGAGCACCAACATGGCTGCTCACAAGCATCTGTGACTTCATTTCGAGAGGTTCTGGTGCCCTCTTCTGTCCTCTGTAGGTACTGCATGCATGTGCTATGCATATATATCATACACATAAATTATTTTTTTAATTAAAAAAATAAAAAGAAGCCAGGCAGTGGTGGCACATGCCTTTAATCCCAGCACTCAAGAGGCAGAGATAGATGGATCTCTGTGAGTTTGAGGCCAGCCTGGTCTATAGAGTGTCTTCCGGGACAGCCAATGATACACAGAGAAACTCTTATCTTGAGAAGCCAAAATAAATAAATAAATGAATAAATAAATGATAAAAAATAAAAAGAAAGAAATGGGGCTCCTGTTATATCTTCTTTTTAACTGCTTTCCATACCTTTTTTTCCTTTTACCTGTTCCTTCTTGAGATCTATTTTTCTCTCTTTACCCTCCTACAAGCCTAGTAGAGTTACTGCTTCATAGTCCTGGCCCTGCAGGCCCCGCGGCCCTCGTCCTCCCTGGACCTTTGCTCGCGGTTTTTCCTTGTTTTTCAGAAATCTGTGGTTCACAGTCGGCAGTTTCCGTTCAGATTCCTTAATGCTCACGATTCTATCGATAAACTTGAGGCCCAACTCAGAAATAAAGGTATTCTTTCTCCTCCGATTGCCGTTTCCTCTCCAGCCCTAAGGATAGGGGTTTAGAATACTGAGCTAACAGAAGTTGCCTGATTTGGATGTTTTCCTGTCACACACAGCCTTGCCCTTCCCTTCCAACACAACGCTGATGAGGCGGGTGATCACAAACCCAAAAACTATCAGGAGGCGCACTGTTCGGAGTTACCTACGCACCCTGACGCGCCGGCAGCTTCGGGCAGCAATGACTATACCTGTGATGTACGAGCAGCTCAAGCGGGAGAAGCTGAGGCTGCGCAAGGCCAGGTAAGTGCTTGCTAGCTGGGAGAAAGGCAGGACAGAGGAACGCGGGGACAGGCTGCGGAGCCATCTGGGGACCGGCATCCATTGCCTTCTGGACATTCACGCTTCCGGAATTCCGTGCTGCGCACCCATTGTGTTCCTGTCACTTTTACACCAAAACCCAGTCGCTAGAACTTACACTGAACTTCGTTCTATGAAAATTACGAAACCCAAACTTTACCAGCTTCCTCTTTGTCACTTGAGATGATCTCATTGGCTCAGATGGAGTCTGAATGTGTATCGTCTCTTGCTGCATGCTGAGTTAGAAGTGGGTGTGAACCACCTGATGTGTGTTGTGGGGAGTCGGGGGCTTGAACTTGTGTCAGCTGGTCTCAGATGTGCAGCCTCCTGCCTCAGACTCCTCAGTACTGAGATCACAGTTGTGTGCCAGCACGTTCAGCCAAACTCCTTGGTGTAGTTGATGGCTTTTTCATTGACGATTTTGCCTTAGCCAGACCGTGTTATTGGCAGTTGGAGAATGAGTTTTCTGTCATTCTGTTGTATTTCTTACCTGGAAATCTAAAAAGTGATTCCTTCATCTGCATTGGGAAGTGGAGGCCTGAGGATATGAAGGCCACCTGGTCTAGGTGAGAGCTTATCTAGAAAATAAAACCCCATGGCTAGAGCGACGGCTGGCTCAGTGGGTAAGAACACACCACAGAGCCCGGAACCTGCAGGAAAGCAAGCGGAAGTGTGTAAGGGTCGGAGAGCATGGAGCACACCAAGAAAACAAGGCCTTCTGAATCATCGTGAGCAAAGCTCACCTGAACTCCACGCACAGCGCCTGCACGGGTCTGCACCAAGTCCTCTGTGCTTACATTATGGTTTCTAGCTTAGTGTTCTTGTGGGATTCCTGAGTGTGTGAACAGGTGGGTCTCTGGTTCTTGTACCTTTTCTTAGGCTATTTTCCTTCTGTCTGTGTTGTCCAACTTTGGTGAGTTAGTTCTTGTTTCATCTTATATTTTATTATTATCTTAGAAGCCTGTTCTTTAATAGAAAGGGAATGGATCTGGATGGGAAGGGACGTGGGGAGGATCTGGAAAGAGTGAAGGCAGAGGAAACCATAGTTATATTATGTGAAAAGATAATCCATTTTAATAAAAGGAAACAACAAAACAACAGCAAAATCAAACTGCAAATAAAAATTTTAAAGAAAAGAACACTGGATGCTTTTCAGAAAATCTGGGTTTGAAGTTGGGCGGTGGTGGTGCATGCCTTTAATCCCAGCATTCAGGAGGCAGGTAGGTGGATCTCTGTGAGTTCGAGGTCAACCTGATCTACAGAGTGAATTTCAGGACAACATAGGAAAGAAAAGAAAGAAAAAAAAAGAAAGAAAAAGAAAATCTGAGTTTGAATCTCACCCACCATGTGGTAGCTCCATTCTCAGGGGATCTGGTACCATTTCCTGGCCTCTGCAGGCTTTGCACATAAGTACTGCACAGACATACATGTATGCAAAGCACTCATCCACACAAAATAGTAAAATGATTTTGAAAAAATAATGCCCCCTAATAAAGTTGTAGCAGTTAAGCCATGCATGTCTCTTGAAGCAAGTGCAGCTGAGCGTGACAGGTGATTTCAGCAGTGGCGTCCAGTCCTGGGGAGGGGGAGGAAAGTTTCTGTGACAGCCGTGGAGGTGGGCAAGGGAGGCGGGGCAGTGCTGGGGGAGGGGAGAGCGCAGCAGTGGAAGTGGGCGAGGGAGGCGGTGCTGAGAGAGAGAGAGAGAGAGAGAGAGAGAGAGAGAGAGAGAGAGAGGCACGTTGCTGTCTTGCCATCTGCTTCAGAGCCCCAGGCGGACAAATGAGCTTCTGAGCCCCGTGTCTGTGTCTTTTCTTGCTGTAGACAGTGGAATTGTGATGTTCAGTTGCTGGAGCGGTATCGCCAGGCCCTGGAAACGGCTGTTAACCTCTCTGTGAAGCACAACCTAGCCCCACTACCAGGCCGGACCCTCTTGGTCTATCTCACAGATGCAAACGCCAACAGGCTCTGTCCCAAGAGTCACTCACAAGGGGTAAATAAAAAACCAAACAAACAAACTAACAAAAAACATCTTCCACAGGGCTGGCAGGACGCAGGGTCTTGAGAGTATCTGGTTTCCCTCTGGTTCTCTGAGAGCCACACAGGCTGAAAGAAGTGGCGTGGATTTGCTTCCAAGTGCCAGTTATTGGTTCCCTGAGACAATTTTAGTCAGTCTTGCTTATACCTCATAATGCTAGTATTCAAGTTCGGTTAGCTAAGAACGATCTGTAAATTTCAGTCACAAGTGTATCTCAGATTCCCTTTGCTGTTTCCCGGTATTGACTTGGGCAGGACTCTGATGTGGGTTCTGAAGTTCGATTTCATGCCGATGCTTTGCCCCGCCAGCCTCCCCTGAACTACGTGCTGCTGTTGATTGGGATGATGGTGGCTCGGGCAGAGCAGGCAACTGTCTTGCTGTGTGGAAGAGGAGCTGTGAAGATACCAGTCCTTGAGACAGATGAAGGTGTCCTGAAGACCGCCATCAAACTCCAGGCTCAAGTCCAGGTCAGAAATAGTAAGGGAGCCAGGCGCCAGAGTGAGTGCCTTCGACCCGGCGCTCGGAGAGCAGGAGCAGAGGCCAGCCTGGGAGGCACAGCGGTTTCTCTTTTTCTTTAAAAAGCATATATGCTGGGCATGGTGGCGCACACCTTTAATCCAGCACTTGAAAAGCAGAGACGGGCAGAGCTCTGTGAGTTCAATGCCAGCCTGACCTGTATAGCGAGTTCCAAACTAGTCAGGACTACATAGAGAGAGAGACCCTGTCTCGGGAAAGAAAAAGTAAGAAGAATCACAGCTATACATAACGTTGAAGATTTCTCAAACAAATCGACAGTACTTTTTTTTTCTTTTTCTTTTTTATTGATTATATTAGTCTGTCATTGCCATTATAGAGGGAAGATGTTTATCTTCTCCCTGCTTGAGGCTGGCACTGGCATTGGCTGACTCAGGTGAGGATCTCATGGCGGGGGGGGGGGGTGTGGAAAGAAGAAAAGGGCTGCATCCTGAAACAAGCTAGAGGGGGAGCTATGGTTCAGGTTCAGGTTTTCACAACCTATTTTTGCAGAAGCTCAGAGATACCTCAGACTGTTCCAGGAGTGCTTCCCTGACAGCCAAGGACATCTCTCTGGGCCTCACCTGCCAATGTCGTGGGATCAGATTTCAGCAGATTTGAAGTGCATCCGGGGCAGAGCACTGACCCCTTGGCCCCGACCTTCTAACCCGGGTTTCTCTCCATCAGGAGTTGGAGGAAAACGATGATTGGTCCATGGACACTTTTGGGAAGTACTTGCTGTCTCTGGCTGTCCAGAGGACCCCCGTGAGTCCTGCTCAGTTCCTATGAAACCCTCCCTTCTAGCAGTTCCTCCACAACCCGTTCTTCACGTTTGTTGTCTCCTGTAGAGGAGACTGGTCTTCCACACCTCATCCTCCTGCCTCCACCTCCCCAGTGCTGCGGTTACAGAGAGGTGTCTGGTTGCTTCTCATGTCTTGACCCTTCAACACGGCATTTCGTCGGCTCAGTGTAGCCCCTCAGACAGGGTTGTGCTGACAGTGCTTTAATGACAAACGGACACTGAGAGGGTTGTTTAGCAGTGGTCACTGGTTCACCCTGCACGGTGTCGTTGCGTGCGGAGCTGCACAGAAATGCTCAGCTGGTTGTCGTTGCTGTGAATCCACAGTACCGAGAATAGCGAAATGTACTGAGGTAATTAGAAGGTGATGCATTTTGAGAAAAATAATAGACATATTGCAGTGTTGAGGACCGGAGTCTGGGCAAGTGCTTAACTGTGAACTATACTCACAGCCCTTATTTATCCAACTGAGTGCTTGAAATGGCCATGTTGACTGGACATGCAGGGGACGTACTTAGCTCAGTATGCTCAAGGCCCGCACCAATAAATATAAAATAGCCAAGCTTAAGAACAGACTCTCAGCGTGTATGATGGCACACACCTTTAATCCCAGCAGAGGCAGGAGGATCTCTGTGAGTTCAAGGCTAGTCTACATAGTGAGCTCCAAGACAGCCAGAGCTACATAGAAAGACCCTGTCTCAGAAGAACAAAACAAAAACCCCAAACCAAGCAGACAAAACTGGCTCACAAAATGAGCAGTCATCTCTCCTGAGCTTGCATGAGCTACAGAACACTGCCCACCCCCTCTTTATTTTCTTACCATCCCTGCATCCTTACTCTGTTGCTGCCCTAAGCTGGGGTGTAGCGATGTCCCCTCCTGAGCAGTCTTAGGAGCTGCAGCTTCCTTTCCCCTTCACTCTTTAGACATCTTGTTGCTCTGAGCTCACCCAGGCTTTTTCTAGCCTTGTTCCTGGGTCTCAGCCTCCTCTTTTCATCTTCTAGGTTGACAGGGTCATCCTGTTTGGTGGGACGATGGATACCGATGTGCTGAATGTAGCCAAAGAGATTATCTGGCAGCATGTGAATCCCAAGTGCCTCTTTGCTGGTGTCCTCCTGCAGAAGATACAGTACATGTAAGGACGCTGCTCGCTCTTATCCAGTGTCTGAGGCAGTGATCTGTAGTTCCCGTCTCTCCTGCCAAAGTCTTGCTTATTTGATACTTCCCATCTCTATCTTCTTGCTTTATTATTCTACAAAACTTGAGTTTCTAGGACCTTTTTACTCCTTTGTGCTATTGGAAGCTTTGCTCCTTCTAAGCAAGCATCCTAATACTGAGCTGTACTCTGGACACATAATTCTATTAAAGAAGACAAGATTGGGTGCCCTCAGTGATATGTCTCTAGGTCACAAATCTATTATACACAGATGAACTGTCTATCTTAAGGTATTGGGAAGTAGAGTCTAGGTATGTAGCCTAGGCTGGTCTTGAACTTGCTATCTTCCTGTCTTCGTAGGGCAGGTACTGGGATTGCAGGTGTAAGCCACCACACCTGGTTCCAGGCATTGATCTTGGTGTTTAGTGACTGTGTCTTCTTTTGCCAGCTCACCAAATTTGAATCCCAATGATGTGACGCTGTCAGGCTGTACTGATGGAATACTGAAGTGAGTACAGGATGGGCATTGGGCAGACGGAAGCTGCGTTAGAGTACCCTTAGATGCCAGGGCTTGTCACACGGTGTGAGTGCCCTCACAGCCTCTGTCTCCTGGCCAGAGAGAGTGCTCTGTCTTATTCAAGACTGTGCAACACTCAGTGAGGAGGAGGAAGAGTGGCCCAGAGGACTGGAGCTGAGGGCATGGGTTTGGTCCCCAGTCCTCATTCCAGATGGCTCATAACATCCGTAACTCCAGCTCCAGAGGGGTCCAGGGTCCAGTAGCTGCCTGCAGCTCGAGGAGATTTGGAGCCTCTGGTCTCTGCAGATACTACATTTATGCTCACACACCCAGAGATATCCACACACACGCATAATGTTTTTCTTATAAAATGAGATCTTTCCAGTTTCCTATTTTATTGAGTTATTTGGAATTTATTGTATGTTTGAATTTTTGTCACTCATAGCTTTATTTATTTCCTTGTTGCTTTTAGCTTTTGAAATTAAATTATAATTGTATTCCTTTCCCTTTCTTTTTTATTTCTCCAACTCCTCCCATGTCCTGCTCTTCTTGCTTCCTCTCAAATTCATGGTCTCCTTTCCTTTGTTATTCACACACACGTACACACACATACACACATGCACACGCATATATATACATGCACACACACATATATACATGCACATGCACACACATATACACACATGCACGCACATACACACACACACATAAATATGTGAATGCAGTTTGCTCAGTTTGTTTGGTGTTACCTGTGTGTATTATTGCATGCAGGTCTGACCACTTGGTACTGGATAGCAAAGTCTGAGGGCTCATCCTGGGGAAAACTCTTGCTCCTACTCTCAATTCCTTAGTTGCCTGTAGTTTTTTGTTTAGGATGGGGCCAGTGAGATAACCTCTTCCACGTTAGTGTGTCTGTTGGTGTTGCACTTCTTCAGCTCTTGTTTATGCAGCCACACAAACACATAATAGAAACTTTAAAAAATATTTTTAAAAAGAAAAGGACAGCTGAGCATAGTGGTGCAACCTTTATTCCACCATTTGGGAATCAGTAGCAGGCAGATCTTGCGAGTTTGAGGTCAGTGTGGCCTACGTAGTGAGTTCCAGGACAGCCAAGGCTGTGTAATGTGACTCTGTCTCAAAAAACCAAAAACCAAGACAAACAAATAAGAGAGAAGGAAAGGAGATATAGGAAATGGTGTTACTTATTTTTATTTTATGATATGAGTGTTTTGTGGCATATGTGTATATGTGCTATGTGTCTATGTGGCATATGTGTATATGTGCTGTGTGTCAATGTGCTATGTGTATATGTGACATATGTGTATATGTGCTATGTATGTGTATATATGTACTATGTGTATATGTATATGTGCACGTGTGTATATCTGTATATGTGCTGCGTGTATATGTGCATATGTTCATATGTGTCTATGTACTATGTGTGTGCCTGTGGCCAAGGCTAGGAGAGGATGTCAACAGATGGGCACATCCATGTGGACTTGTGGGTGGTGGGAACCGAACCCACGTCCTCTGGGAGAGCTGCAAGGACTCTCTAACCTTTGTGTTTGTTTGCTTGCTTTATGCTTTCTCTGGCTGCCACCCATCTCTTCAACTCATATTGGGAAGTTCCCAGCAATGGGCAGCTTTTGTAGTCGGTACAGAGCTGATCACCCAACACAGGGAAGATCTTACTCTGTAACTTAACCCAGCGTTCTAACAGGGACCTTAAGGTCACCGTGCACAGTGGGTGGGACCCAGTGTTCTAACAGGGATCCTAAGGTCACCGTGCACAGTGGGTGGGACCCAGTGTTCTAACGGGGATCCTAAGGTCGCCATGCACAGTGGGTGGGACCCAGTGTTCTAACGGGGATCCTAAGGTCACCGTGCACAGTGGATGGGACCCAGTGTTCTAACGGGGATCCTAAGGTCACCGTGCACAGTGGATGGGACCCAGTATTCTAACGGGAATCCTAAGGTCACCGTGCACAGTGGGTGGGACCCAGTGTTCTAACGGGGATCCTAAGGTCACCGTGCACAGTGGGTGGGACCCAGTGTTCTAACAGGGATCCTAAGGTCACCGTGCACAGTGGATGGGACCCAGTGTTCTAATGGGGATCCTAAGGTCGCCGTGCACATTGGGTGGGACCTAGTGTTCTAATGGGGATCCTAAGGTCACCGTGCACATTGAGTGGGCTGGGCTGGGTCTTCCTTTGTCGTGGTGTTCTATAGTCTCATTTATTTCAAGTGTGCTTTCCCATCTGTGGTTATCTGTTTTGTTGGCTAGTCTTTTGAGATGGGGTCTCATTATGTGGCCCCAGGCTGACCTCAACCTGTGATCATCCTAGCTGAGGTTGAAAATGGTGGGCATGAGCTACCAGGCCTGCTTTTTGTCTGTCTTCCTAAGGGACACCACAGAACTGGGCAGGCATGTCTTCGGTCCTGTTTCTCTTGGGATACCTTCCTGGTTCTGAACTCTGATGTTCTATTCTCATTACGCTTTTGTTAGGTTCATTGCAGAGCATGGAGCCTCTCGTCTTCTGGATCATGTGGGCCAACTAGATAAAGTATTCAAGATTCCTCCGCTCCCAGGAAAGACACAGACCTTAGCTCTCCGGCCCCTGGAGGAGGACATCCCAGGCCCCTTGGGCCCTATTTCCCAGCATGGGTCAGTCAAGGTTCTGTGTCCTTGTGAACTGGGAGGGTGGCCATCAACACCTGGAGAAATACTGTGACTGCCGCTCTCTTTGCTAAGGTGGCATTTGCTGTGTTTGCTAAGGACGGTAATTGTTCTCCTCCCCAGGTAGGGGCTTCCTGGAAACTGTCAGATTGGGAACTGCTCCTTGCTTTACTAGAAAAAAAGCAAGGTTTGAATGCACAGAAGGCAGCAGACTCCAGGGCTTTAGAACACAGGCTCTGGCATTTCACACGGACTTTGCCAAACGATAGCTTAGACAGGTTGTTTAATTCCTTAAAGATGTAGTTAAGGATAAGGTTAAAGTTTGCCTTCAAGTATTGCATTGGTCAAGTAGTGACTTTGGAGTAATGGTTTCTGAAGAAAGAGGACCATCAGAGACGTGGCGAGTGGGGCTCAAATCGCAGGTATTTGAGTTGATTCCACAGCGAGGTTATTCTCTGGAGCCCTGTAAGGCAGTCACCCTTCTGCTGTCTGTCGTGGGGTTTGTGTCAAGCGCAGAAGGGTGATTACGCTTTTATGGCCCTGGACTTGAGGTGGGGACTGGTCCCTAGGTCGAGCCCAATCCTCCCCATTCCCCCAGGTGGCGCAACATCCGGCTTTTCATTTCATCCACTTTCCGTGACATGCATGGGGAGCGAGACCTGCTGATGAGGTCTGTGCTGCCAGCACTGCAGGCCCGAGCCTTCCCCCACCGCATCATTCTCCATGCCATTGACCTGCGCTGGGGTGTCACTGAGGAAGAGACCCGGAGGAACAGGTACCGGGCCACAGGGAAGAGGGGCTGGGTCAGGGATGAGAGGGCCGAGCGTGAACTCAAGTCATCATGGTGGGACTGCAAGAACAAGCTTTGCCCTTTACACACCAGCAAGAGTTGGTCTCCACTTTGCCTGTATGCGTCAGGGCCCTTCCTCCTCCGTATTTTTGCCTGGATTGCTTGGAACTGCACCCAGTGACTCCTTCCTGTCCCCGTAATCATGCCTACAGACAACTGGAAGTGTGCCTTGGGGAGGTGGAGAACTCGCAGCTGTTTGTGGGGATTCTGGGCTCCCGCTATGGCTACATCCCCCCCAGCTATGACCTACCTGACCATCCACACTTCCACTGGGTAAGACAGACGAGGTTGGAGTGGCTGGGGAAGAAACAAGTCGGGGAAAGTCAGCTTGACAGGGACCTTGGAGTGATGTACCAATGGTTCCTTGAGTCTTGAAGTGAAACACAGGCAGAAGACGCTACAAGGCCGTAGTCTAGATGAAGCAGTTTCTTTGGGAAGGAGCTTTGGCCTGGGTTCTCAGAGGGTCTTCTTAGCTTTTGTTTTCAGACAGGTCTGATTCTGCCTTCCCTTTGGACATTTGTAGGTTGTGTAACTTTTTAGAAACAGAGTGATCTAAATTAGTCTCAGCTTCAGCACATTAAATAGAAACAATATCTACATTTCAATGTTACTATTAGAATTTTATTTAGCTGGGTGTAGTTATGGATGCCCGAGATTGGGTAGACAGGTCAGGAGTTCCAGGCCATCCTGGACAACCAAGTGCCCTTATCTCACAATATAATGAAAAATGTCAGGGAAGCAGAACGTGGTGGTGCATGCCTTCAATTCCAGCACCAGGGAGTCAGAGGAAGGGTCTCTGCGAGTTCAAGGCCAGCCTGGTCTGTAGAGTGAGTTTCAGGCCAGCCAGAGTCACATAGTGAGACCCCGCCCCCCCCTCACACACACACACACACACACACATACACACACCATCTGGGAATATAGCTTAGTGGTAGAGTACTTGCCTACCATATGTAAGATTCTGAATTCAGTCTCCAACAGGAAGGGGAAAATGTACTTTAAAAAACCCAGAATATGTTAATCCCTTTGGTAACTGTTAGCTGATAACTACATTTTACTGCCTGTGTCTGCGGGAAGGACACAGGTTTCCTGAGATCTGAAGGCTTCCAGGGACGGATTGACCCTTGAGGCTGACCCTGCCCATGTCTTCCTTCTTCATGTAGGCCCAGCAGTACCCCTCAGGGCGTTCTGTGACAGAGATGGAGGTGATGCAGTTCCTGAATCGTAGCCGACGCTTGCAGCCCTCTGCTGAAACTCTCATCTACTTCCGAGACCCTGGATTCCTCAGGTACCTGCTCTTGCTACCCAGCCAAATTTCCCTTCACAGAGAGCCGGGCAGACTCAGTCCTCGGTCCCCAGCACCCGGTGCTGAAAGATGAGAGTTTGTCTCTGCCACTTCAAGTCAGACCTCAAACTGAGGGCAGACTTTCGGGGAGCCAGAGCCTTATCTCCTGGCTGGCTCGGGAGGCTAGGCTCTGAGTCCGGCCCCACCCCTGGGGTGTCTTTGGTGGTCAGCTCTGTGCCAGATGCCTGGAAACCTGACTTTATTTCTGAGTCGGAAGAGATGGCACATCGGGTCTCAGAACTGAGGAGGTACCTGCACGAACAGAAAGATGTTACCTGTCGCAGGTGAGCTGAGGGGTGGAGGCACCTATCCAGGTGAGGTGGAATAGGCGAGCCAGGCCTCCTCTGACTGTTTATGTTTGCTTTGCCTACAGGTATTCCTGTGAATGGGGAGGTGTAGCTGCTGGCCGGCCCTATACTGGGGGCTTGGAGGAGTTTGGACGGCTGGTACTCCAGGATGTGTGGAACGTGATCCAAAAGCTTTACCTGCAGGTCAGCAGGCGTACCCATCACAGGGGAGCCAGCGTGGTCGTTCTGGGTGGGAAGCAAGCAGGTGGAGGGTGGGCTGTAGGGTAGGAGACCCTGAACAACATGAAAACATACCTGGTACCCTGTGACCCTCAGCTTGGGGCCCAGCTGGAACAGCCGGAATCCATCTCAGATGATGACTTGATTCAGGCCAGCTTTCAGCAGCTGAAGAAGCCACTCAGCCCTCTGCGGCCACGCCTTCTTCAGGATATGGTGCAGCAGCTGATGCTGCCCCGTGGGAGGCTGAGTCTGCTGACTGGGCAGGCAGGACAAGGAAAGACTGCCTTCCTGGTATGCATGCAGGAGGAAGGGCTGCAGAGCTGAGGGGGCGGGGCCGGGAGACTGTGTGCATGCTAAAATGTAAACGTGGTTTGTTCTGCCCCATGCAGGCGTCCCTGGTGTCAGCGCTGCAGGCTCCCCAGCAGCCCAACGTGCCCCCCTTGGTTTTCTTCCACTTTTCAGCAGCCCGCCCCGACCAGTGTCTTGCTCTCAACCTTCTCAGACGCCTCTGTACCTATCTACATCGAAAATTGCAAGAGCCAAGTGCCCTCCCCAGTTCTTACAGGTGTGCACCCAGAGATCAGTAGGCTCTGCTGCCTTCCCTACTTCCCCATCTCTGACCTGATCTCCTCACCCACAGAGGCCTGGTGTGGGAACTGCAGCAAAGGCTGCTCCTCAAATCTGCTCAGTCCCTGAAACCTGGCCAGACCTTGGTCCTGATTATCGACGGGGCGGATAAGTTGGTGGGTCAGAATGGACAGCTGACTTCAGACTGGGTCCCCAAGTCCCTTCCCCGGGTGAGTGTGAGGCGGGGCTGAGGAAGGAAGTTGGAGAGGAGGGTGCAGTGGAGGTGCAGGGAGAGGGACCTCGCTAAGGCCGCTCCTTTCTCTTCCCTTATGCACGTGTCCCAGCGAGTGCACCTGGTGCTGAGTGTGTCTGCTGACTCAGGCCTGGGAGAGACGCTGCAGCAGAGTCAGGATGCCTCAGTGGTGGCCTTGGGGCCTTTGGTGCCATCTTCGAGGGCTCAGTTTGTGAGAGAAGAGCTGGCACTGTATGGGAAACGGCTGGAGGAGTCACCTTTTAACAACCAGGTTGGACCCAGACCACAACTGGAGGGGATGTAGGGTGAATTGGGGCGCCACAAGGGTACAGCTGCTTCGCTGGGGCTGCTCTGTAGGTTTCTCCAGACCTCTCTGCCAGGGGAAATTCTGATTCCTCCTAAGACCACCCAGACTTTTCCATGGTGGACAGTCTCCCTGAGGAGGGTGAGTGGAATCATGGCTAAGGTGGGTGAGGCTGAGCGGTGGAAGTTTTTCTGACAGGATCTGGCTGGGAAGTAGGAACAGGGCTGTGTTTTGGGGTCATGCTATGTGCTCATCCCTTAATTAGACTCTCCGGGGAGGCGCCACTTGGCAGTAAGCTTGGTGCTGTAGCAGAGGCAAGCTATGGTAGACTTCCCTAGTCCCCGTGCTGAATCCTCCGGTTCTCGCCAGATGCGGCTGCTGCTGGTAAAGCGGGGGTCAGGCCTGCCACTGTACTTGCACCTCGTCACTGACTACCTGAGGCTCTTCACCCTCTACGAGCAGGTTGGTCGTTCCTGTGCACGACGTGCTGGCATATTTCCCACTGCTGTTAGCCTCCTCGGACTGCATTCCGCATGCCTGTCTGTCCTAGACTCTTTTCCGCTGCTACAATAAAACACCCTGACACAAAAACCTTAGGAAGGAAGAGTTTATTTGGCTCACATTTTGGGTATATAGTCCCTTGTCGCAGGGTTGCCGTAGTGGCGGGAGCTTGGGGCAGCTGGTCACATTGCACCTGCAGTCAAGAGGCAAAGAGCTATAAATGCTTGTTTTCAACACAGTTTCGCTTTTTAATACACTGCAGGATATCAGCCAAGGGAATGGTGCTACCCACAGTAGGTAGGTCTTCCTACCTCAAGTTCTCAGGACATGATCAGAATGAAACCCGATTCTTGGCTAAAATAATCACGCAAATAGGCCCTATCCAGGCTCCTGATAAAGTCCTGTTATTCTTTGAAACTCTGGAATCACTTTCCTTTTGCTGTGAGAAAACGCTGGCAAAGGCATTTACACCCTCACTTAAGGGTGTAAGGATTTCTTCTGTCTCACAGTTCCTGGGTGTAGCCCATCATGGCCGGGAAGCCATGAGGAGCTGGAAGCAGGAAACAGGAGGATGAATGCATGCCACTGCTTAGCTTCCGTACTTTACAAAAGTGTTAGATTTGTTCATTTTATTTTACATGTGAATGCCTGACTTCTCCGTGTACTGTGTGCAGGCTTGGTGCCCGCAGAGGTCAAAGGAGGGCATCCGATCCTCTGCAACTAGAATTACTGATGGTTGTGGGTCTGGGAATGAAACCCCCGGTCCTCTAACTGCTGAGCCATCCCTCCACGCCCTCCCACAACAGGTCTTCCCACCTGAAGGCGGGTCTTCTGTTTCCCCCAGGTGTCTGAGAGGCTGCGAACGCTGCCCGCCACCCTGCCACTGCTGCTGCAGCACATCCTGAGTACCTTGGAGCAAGAGCATGGCCTGGATGTCCTTCCTCGAGCTCTGGCTGCCCTTGACGCCACACGGAGTGGTCAGTGGGGAGAAGTGTGGGATCTTAGTCAGAGGTGTCCAGAGGGGTCGTGTATGATGCAGGTGGATTCCCTGTGTGGTGTGGTCATCAGAGAGTTTATGGTTTCAGGTCTGACTGTGGACCAGCTGCATTCAGTGCTGAGCACATGGTTGGTTTTGCCCAAAGAGACAAAGAACTGGGAAGAAGCAGTGGCTGCTGGTCAAAATGAAAACCCTTACCCTTTGAGTCCATTTGCCTACCTTGTCCAGAGCCTACGAAGGTAATGCTGCCTCAGCTGAGCTCCCACCAGCCTCATCGCCTCTCAAGTTAGGACATCTTATGGATGTCAACATTTGCTTCCCAGGTTCCTGAACGCTGCTCATATGGTTCCCGCTCTGCCGTGGGAATGCCAGTGAGCTCACTGAGTGACTGTTTCTCCTCCCTTACTTTTCTCCCCTCTTCTCTCGAGGACAGTTTACTAGGGGAGGGCCCTGTGGAGCGCCCTGGTGCCCGTCTCTGCCTCTCTGATGGGCCTCTGAGGACAGCAGTTAAACGTCGCTATGGGAAAAGGCTGGCGCTAGACAAGACTGCACATGTCGTCATTGCAGGTGATTGCAGCCCAGATCAGCATGGGCGGGACCTGGAGGTCAGGGTCACATGCTGGCCGCTGTGCTGTAGCCTAGGACCTAGGAGATGCTAGGGATAAGCCTTTCTCTACGTCTGTTCTTGCAGCTCACCTCTGGAAGATGTGTGATCCTGATGCCTCCGGCACTTTCCGAAGTTGCCCTCCCGAGGCTCTGAAAGATTTACCTTACCATCTGGTTAGTCCTTGGTCCACACGTCTTCTTGGGCCATTCTTCATTCCTCTTCCCGTTCTGACCAGTCCCGCCGGTCTTCTTACAGACTCCTCTACCTTCTTCGAGTTTTCCTGCCTTCCCTGCTGTGTCTCTGCCCTGCTTGCATAGGCTTGCTCGAACACTGGCCTATTCCTCCTCACCAGCTCTTTCATTTAATGAACCCAATATGTTCTCTCCAGCTACAGAGTGGGAACCACGCTCTCCTTGCAAAGTTTCTCAGCAATCTCCACGTGGTAGCTGCATATCTGGAAACGGGTCTAGTCTCTGACCTCTTGGAGGCGCATGTGCTCTATGGTGAGATAAGTCATGGGTGTTTGGGATACCCTGCTCAAGGGTAGGCGGGGAACAAGCATAGCCAGATCTCATTCCAGTGTGAAAATGCCACAGGTGTAAGCACAGCCTCCTAGTGGACCCTTTTGCTTAGACCTCTTAGGCATACTGAACAGTGAATTATCTAGGAAGTTGGTTAAAATTGCAGATTTTGAGGTCACAAGATTCCACCTCTCTAGTTCTGCAGTGAGGCCCAGAGCTTTATGCTTTGAATAGGTGTTTCTGATGTGATGTTCAGAGGGTCACACTTCAAGACTTTTAAATTGTGAATTTTTAATACACAATATAATTTTACTTGGTGCTGAGGTTAATGGAGTCTAGGCTAGTTTCCTAATGACACTGTGCTTCTTTCTGACCTCCACTCCCTCAGTGTGTGTGTGTGTGTGTGTGTGTGTGTGTTTACATGTAAGTGTGTATTTGTGTGTGTATGTGCGTGAGCATGTGTATGAATGTGTGTGCATGTGTGTTTGTGGGTGTTTGTATGTGTATGTGTGTGTATGTAAATATGTGTATGAGTGTATGTGTTTATGTGTATGAGTTGTGTGTGTGTTTATGTGTATGTGAGTATGTGTGTAAGTATGTGTGTTTGTGTGTATATGTGAGGGTGTGTGGGAATACGGCACACAGCCTCATATAGAGGCTAGAGTTGCTTGCTGTTGGTTGTAGTCTGTTTCTCTCCACCTTACTCCGTTAAAGTGGGGTCTCTCACTGAATCTGGAACTCACTTTTTTTGGTAGACTGATGGCCAATGAGGTCCAGCGGTTCTTCTGTTTTCTAGCCCGACCCCCAGCACTGGTTACAAGTGCATGTGGCATTTCTGACTTTTTATTTAGGTGTTGAGATCTGAACTCAGGTCTGCCTGTTTGTACAGCAAGCTCCCCAGCCCTCTGAGTCATCTCCTCTTTTAAAGCAGCTTCTTCAACATCTGAAGTGAACCCAAAGCCCCTGGAGGCGGATGTCGCTGTGTTCCATACCTTCCTGAGACAGCAGGCTTCGCTGCTTGCCCAGTATCCTCTGCTCCTGCATCAGCAGGCAGCCAACCAGCCTGTAGAGTCACCTGTTTGCCGCCAGGCCCCCCTGCTCACCCAGCGATGGCACCTCCAGTGCATGCTGCGGTGGGTTAATAAACCCCAGACCTCGGACAGCCAGCAGAGGTAGGCCAGACTAGAGCCGCCACGGAGCTGACTTGGGCAAAGGACTGCAGACCCCAATTCCCACTGACTTCCCCCACTTCCTCTTCTTGTTTTCTTTCTCCCTCTCTAGCTTGTCTCTGGCAATTTCCTCCCCAACCGCGGTGGCCTTGTCCCCTAATGGGCAACGAGCAGCCGTGGGCACTGCCAGTGGGACAATTTACCTGCTGGACCTGAGAACCTGGCAGGTATGATCCAGAACACCCTCACATACTGCGCTGAAGGTCTAGGCAAGCTGAGCTATCCTTAAAACCCTGCTTCATTCAGCAACACCATTCACCTCCTAATTGTCTAATGTCAAATTAGACATCCTGGTCACAGGATCATTCAGTAGCTGGGTGTGGCGGCTCACATATGCAACCCCAGCATCAGGGAGACTGAGCCAGGGGGACTGCAAGCTCAGTGCCAACCTGGGCTGTCCATTAAGTTCAAGGCCAACTGGGATTGATTGCATAGAACAAAATGAAACTCCGACAGCAGATATGACTGTGGGCCACTACTGTCCGGTTTCCACTCAGGCACTCTGTTTCGTATTTTGAGGAACACATATTTTGAGGCTCATAATAAGATGCCTGTGAGTTGTGTAGATAGAGGAGGGCCTTGGATGGAAAAAGGCTGTCCTTATGACTTGTCCAGGAGCCTTGCAAAAGACACAGGAGAGAATGTTTCTATAAACCGCTGTGAATGACTGCAGTAGCTGGCAATACCAGGCTAGGGAGGGGAGACACAGCCACAACCTATCTCTTCTTAGCCACACCACCTTCACCTTTGCACAGGTGATACACACACACACACACACACACACACACACACACACACACACGCAGTGAGAAAAGGTGACCCAGCTTTGATTCTGAGGTACCTTGTACCTGTGTTTGGGCTGGGAGTGTAGACAGCCATGCCCTTTTGCCTTGGCCTCCTTTGCGTGGTGGGGGCCGGGAATGGGTTGGTCCTGGAGGACGAGGGGATCCCCTGAGCCACACTCCCCAACTGGCCGTTGCAGGAGGAGAAGGCGCTGGTGAGCGGTTGTGATGGGGTCTCCTCTTTTGCGTTCCTCTCGGACAGCGCCCTTTTCCTCACCACCTTTGATGGGCTCCTCGAGCTCTGGGACCTGCAGCACGGCTGCTGGTAAGTGCTCCCCTCCTGATAAGTGCTCCCCTCCTGATAAGTGCTCCCCTCCTGGTAAGTGTTCCCCTCATGGTAAGTGCTCCCCTCCTGGTAAGTGCTCCCCTCCTGATAAGTGCTCCCCTCCTGGTAAGTGCTCCCCTCGCGTCAGATCGCAGCGAGGACGGAGCCTAGTGGCCAGGTGACCCAGGACCCTGACTTTGTCTCCCTGGGACAGGGTGTCCCAGTCCAAGGCCCACCAGCACCAAGTCACTGGCTGCTGCCTGAGCCCAGACCGACGCCTGCTGGCCACCGTGTGTTTGGGAGGTATCCTAAAGGTAACAAAAAGTAACCCTAAACCATGACAGAACTGCTGACTGCCTGTCCTGGGGAAGCTTGCTGAGGCAGGGAACTGGATAAGGTAACTCTCAGGAGCTCTGGGTCTGAGAAACTCTGCCCTTGGTACCCAACATCCCGATTCCTCTTTTCTTCTCCAGCTGTGGGACACAGTCCGTGGACAGCTGGCTTTCCAGCACACTGGTCCCAAGTCCCTGAACTGCGTTGCCTTCCACCCAGAGGGGCAGGTGGTAGCCACAGGCAATTGGGCTGGCAGAATTACCTTCTTCCAGGCAGATGGACTCAAAGTCATCCAGGTAAGAAGGTCCTGAGTAGCTCCTGGGGAGAGCATGCAGGACAGGAGCGAAAGTGGAAGCAACAACTGCGCCCCGTGTTGTGTTGAGCCGTGCTGAGCACAGGCCCTGTTGTTTCTGTTTCTGCTCCGCCCCCCCTCCCCCCAGGAACTAGGAGCCCCGGGAGCCTCTGTCCGAAGTCTGGCATTCAGTGCACCTGGGAAGTCTGTGGCTGCAGGCCGGATAGATGGGATGGTGGAGCTGTGGGCCTGGCAAGAGGGGGCACGGCTGGCGGCCTTCCCTGCTCACAGTGGCTGTGTTGCTGCTCTTCTTTTCCTGCATGCTGGAGGCCGGTTCCTGACGGCTGGAGAAGATGGCAAGGTGAGCTTACAGAGGGCCTGTGGTAGGTTCAGGGGAGCAGCAAAAGCAGGGGTGTATTCATGTGATGCTGGCCGCCTCTGCTGAGGATCCTGGGGGAGTCTGGGTGGTGACATAAGGATGGGGACCAGGCGGCAGAGTGGAGTCTCTTTAAACTCTTTTCTGGCATCCTAGGCTCAGTTATGGTCAGGATTTCTTGGCCGCCCCAGGGGTTGCCTGGGCTCTCTTCCTTTGTCTCCTGCACTCTCTGTGGCTCTCAACCCAGACGGTGACCAGGTGGCTGTTGGGTACCGAGAAGACGGTATTAAAATCTACAACATTTCTTCAGGTATCAGAGGGGTGGGGGTGAGGATGGGTTTGCACCCTTGGAGAGCAGGTACCTGCCACCTCACTTCTTTTCTCAAATGTCAGTTTTTCGTGTGCTCTTTCCTTTTCTAGGTTCCCAGGAGACTCCGTGTCAAGCACTAAATGTAGCAGTGTCGGCACTGATCTGGCTGAGTCCCAGCGTGCTGGTGACCGGTTCAGAAGATGGCTCCCTGTGTGGCTGGGTGGTCAAGGGACACTCTCTTCATTCCCTGTGGATGGCATCCCGACACCAGAAACCTGTGCGTGGACTGGCCACCTCTCAGGAGCTCTTGACTTCCGCCTCAGGTACACTGAGCAGTGTTATCGAATCATTTCTTTGAAATATGCTGGTGTCACCCTTCAGTGTGTAATCAGTTACACATGCTCATCCAAATCCGTGCACAGGCGGTTCTTATTCACAACTTTTACAATGCTTTTGAGTGTGTTCTTCCTACACAATTATTCTAGATTGTTTCTAGAAAGAGTAGAGAACAGGAGAGGAAGTGCAGGATTGGTCCTCTAGAAGTGAGAGATTTGAACCTCAAAGATTGTGAGGTGAAGGCAACAGCGAGGCCTTGAGAAACGTAGCTCCTGTAGCAGCTGCTGTGGGAAGTGTGGCAGGAAGCTGGTACAAGAAGCCACATTCCTGCCTGAGTCTGCCATGCAGGAGCCGGGGAGCAGGACCTGTGCACATCCTGGGGGCTGTCTTCTTGGCTGCTGTGCTCTGCTCCCATGGCTTCCGTTGGCCTCCTAGGCCGGTCTTGCTTTGGTTTTCAGGACACACTTCCCTTTCTGTTTCCAACGCAGAGGACTTCACAGTGCGGCTGTGGCCCAGGCGGCTGCTGACACAGCCACATGGGGCAGAAGACTTTCCCTGTGCTGCTGAGCTCCAGGGACATGAGGGCCCAGTGTGTTGCTGTAGCTTCAGCCCTGATGGCAGCGTTTTGGCTACTGCGGGCAGGGATCGGGTGAGCTGCAGAAGGATGGAACCCTGGGGTACCACAGACACTCTGCTCCTAGATTGTTTTTTTAAGCAATTTCTCATCACTTTCTCCTACTGTTGGATCTGACAGGTCTGCAGGTGGGTCTACCTGCATGCCTCACGTTTTTCTTTTCTTTAACATTTCCTGCTTGAAACCAGATGTGGTAGCACCGACCTTAATCTCAGTACTTAGAAGATGAAGGCAGGAGGATCAGAAATTCATTGATCATTAGCCAGGGCCAGCTTAGGACAATGAGACTCAGTCAAAAGCCAAACCACCACCATATCTGAAGTGGTTTCGGCACTGCTCCAGTCTGGGTCCTTATGGATCCCTGTCCTTGCCTACCCAGAATCTTCTCTGCTGGGACGTGAAGACAGCCCAAGCCCCTCTTCTGATTCACTCCTTCTCTTCCTGTCACCGTGACTGGATCACTGGCTGTGCGTGGACCAAGGACAAAGTGCTGGTGAGTGAGGGGTGGGTGAGAAGACGCAGAGCCCAGCAAACAACCAGGAGGAAAACCATCTTCGTTCACGCTCTCGGTAGCATCTGTGCATTGTCCCGCTAATGTCTTTTGGGCACACAGTATTTGCTGGGTTTGACACGAGCTCAATCTTACTGTTTACCGTGATGGCTCTTTACAGTGCCTTGTAAAGTGGTCACTACTTTGTCTTCTTTGCAGATAAGAAAATTGACCCCAGAAAAGCATTTCTAAGGTCGTATCAGTGATGAAGCTGAGCCAATAAGCGTTCTTCCTTGTTTTAATTCTTTACACTGTTGTGTGCATGTGTTTATATGTGTGTGGGCGTGCCACGGTGCCACAGTGTGTACCTGGAGGTCAACAGCAGCCTGCAGTAGTCAGTGCTCCTTTCACACATGGGTTCTAGGACCTGAGCTGCGGTTTCTCAGGCGTGGTGGCACCCTTACCTGCTGAGCCATCCCACCATCCCTTTGCCTTTGGCGTTGGATACTGAACCCAATGCCTTTTGCCCACCAGGCAGGTGCTCTGCCATCTAGCCACATCCCTCTAGCCCATGCCTTTTTTATTTTAAGGTTTAAATCTTTTAAACTTTATTTTTAGTATGTACGTATCTGTGTGTGTTTGTGCACGGGAGTGCCGTGCCTGTGCAGTCACAGGTCACCGTGAGCTGCCTGATGTGGGTGCTGAGGAGTGAATTTCTGCCCTCTAAAACAGCAGTTTTGCAATTGGAGCCGTCTCCAGCCCCAAAGCCCACGTTCCCAGCAAGAACACAGTAATGTCTCTCTAGCCTGAGGGTGAAAGATTGATTTAGAGATCTCAGAGTATCTTCTTAGGGTTTGTAAAATACATTTCCCTATGTAGAATACTTATGTTGTTTTATTTTTAAATATGTAATTTATTTTATGTTCATTGTTGTTTTGTCTGCATGTGTGACTGCACGAGGGTGTCAGAAACCCTGGACTTGTGGACAGGCGTGAGCTGCTGTGGGGGTGCTGGGACTTGAACCGGGCTCTCTGGAAGAGCGGCCGTTAACCCCTGAGCCATTCCTCTAGCCCTAGTGAGGCACACAACAGAACGCCAGGGGAATGCTGATGGTCTTGCTTCCTTCACTTTTGACTGCAGGTCTCCTGCTCTAGTGATGGCTGTGTGGGACTCTGGGATCCAGAGTCAGGACAGCAGCTTGGTCAGTTCCTGGGTCACCAGAGTGCCGTGAGCTCTGTGGTTGCTGTGGTAAGGCAATGGACTCCACCTCTGGGAAGGGCAGGAGAGTCTGGGAGACTGGATGCATTAGGTGTCTGCTCTCAAAGGCGAATAGTAAGGCTGTGGTACTTGGACTGTGCTTCAGCACTGAGTCTGATGTGATGGGTGCCACAGAAAATTGTGAATTTCTGGCAAGATTGCAGTACTGGGTCACTTGGCACCATAATTCTGAGTCCCTCATCCTTCTACATCTCCCAAGTCCGTGATGTTTGTCTTCCCCTCTTTGGAGGGAAGTAGCGTCTTGACCAGGTGTTTTCTAGGTTCTTAATCAGGAATTAAAAGCACATGGGCTGGAGATATGTCTCAGTAGCTAAGAGCACTTCCTAAAGACCTGAGTTCAATTCTCAGCACCCATGTCAGGCAGCTCACAGCTGCCTGGATCTCCAGCTCCATGGAGATCTGAAGCCTCTACTCTCCCCCTGGGCACCTCTACTCTCATGCGCATGCCTGCGCGCGCGTGCGCGCGCGCGCGCACACACACACACACACACACACACACACACACACACGCACGCACGCACACACACATACGAACACATGCACACACACGAACGCACTTGCACACATGAACACATACATACACATACAGGAACACACACTCATGCCCACTCACACGTGCACACACATGTTTAATTTTTTTTTTTAATTTTAAAGCACACACAGATTGTGAGGGCAGAGAGATAACATTATTCAAATCAAAGCAATAGCCCATCAACAAGGCCAGCAGACCACATAAGTGAAAGAATACCCAAAGGCCCGGGTTGTTGGTTAGGGCTTCTTGGATGAGGTCTGAAGGAAGGAGTTTGATTACTAGGGGTTACTAAGGGTCGAGGGAATCGTTTGCATGGTCTCTATTTCTGTCCACAGACTTGTATTAAAGAAGCTTTCTGCTCTCTGCACAGGCCTTCTACCACAATGCATCTACTTTTTAATTTCATGTATATCAAATAGGGACACAATTTGCTTTATTGCACACGCATCTAAAACCAGTTCAGGCCAGATCATAGTCCATATGATCTTTCCAGAGGGAAGAGAGGATATGATTGGATGGAAACCTGTCCAGTTTGATGCATGTTAGGAGAAAGAGAAATTTATTCCATTGTTCAAAGTAGGAGTGTGTGCAGAGCTGTGCAGGTTGGGGGCTTAGGTTGCTGATGGATTGTTGGGTGGGTTGTTTGTAGAGGGGGTATGCACGGCACATGCAGGTCAGGGTCCCAGGCTGCCAGATGAATTAGCGTGAGACATGGTGTTCATACTCCAGACGAGTGCAGTCCAAGACTGCTAAACTCTTCCCTCTGTTTGCCTTCCTGTCTCCCACCTCCCGCACACCACGACTGTCCTCTGACACTGTGATCCTGGGACAGGAGGAACACATAGTATCTGTGAGCCGGGATGGGACCTTGAAAGTGTGGGACCGCCAGGGCGTGGAGCTGACAAGCATCCCTGCTCACTCGGGACCCATCAGCCAGTGCGCAGCTGCTCTGGAGCCCCGCCCAGGTATTGGTCCCTCAGCACCTTCCCCTTCCCTGCTGCTGATCCCTCAGTCCTTCCCCTTCCCTGCTACTACCATTTTTGTTTTGTTTCCTTCTCCTTTTCTACACGGGCACTCTATTTCAAACCTTTACCTCTGGGCCTGGTCTTCTCCTCCTGAGTTGGTTTCTCTGTCTTTCCAGCTGGACAGCCTGGATCGGAGCTTCTGGTGGTGACAGTTGGACTGGATGGGGCCACAAAGTTGTGGCATCCCCTCTTGGTGAGTTCTTTGTAAGAACTGCGGTAGGGAAGAGATAGAGAAGGCATTCAGGACAACCTCTGCAACCCCCTTTCTCCTAGGTGTGCCAAATCCGCACCCTCCAGGGACACAGTGGTCCAGTCATGGCAGCTGCTGCTTCTGAGGCCTCAGGCCTCCTGCTGACCTCAGATAATAGCTCTGTCCAGCTCTGGCAAATCCCTGAGGAAGCCGGTAAGTGAGGGGCCAAGAAGGTAGCGTGAAAGAAGCCTGCAACAAAGGATGCCAAGGGCAGCCTACTACCTCTTTATCCCTTCCAGTAGCCCAGATATTTCTTCCCTTCCTTCTGAGACCAGGCCTCACTTTGTAGTCTTGGCTAGCCTGGACCAGGCTGGTTTTAGACTCACAGAGATCTGCCTGCCTCTGTATTCCCAGAAATGGGATTAAGGGTGTGCGCCACTACTCCTAGGTCAGTAGCAGAGCTCTTTTTTCATTTTTCATTTTTTCATTTTTCATTTTTTCATTTTACATACTGATCCCAGTTCCCACTCCCTCCCCTCTTCCCATTCCTACTACCTACCCTCCCCCACCCTTAGCCACTTCTCAGAGAGGGTAAGGCACACTGCTTTGAGGAAGGTCCAAGGCCCTCCCTACTATATCTAGGCTGAGCAAGGTATCCATCCAAAGAGAATGGGTTTCCAAAAAGCCAGCACGAGAGTAGGGATAAATCCTGGCTCCATTGCCAGTGGCCCCTCAATTTGCCCCAGCCATGCAACTGTCACCCACATTCAGAGGGACTAGTTTGGCCCTATGCTGTTTCCTTCTTGTTGGACTGAAGTTGGTGAGATCCCATTAGCTCAGGTAAACTGTTTCAGTGGGTGTCCCCATCATGGTCTTGACCTCTTTGCTCACATTCTCCCTCCTCCCACTCTTCAACTGGACTTTGGGAGCTCAGCCCAGTGCTCCACTGTGGGTCTCTGCATCTGCTTCCATCAGTTGCTGGATTAAGGTTCTACAGTGATATTTAAGATATTCATCAATCTGACTACAGGGCCAGGTCTGTTCGGGCACCCTCTCCTCTATTGCTTAGGGTCTTAGCTGGAATATCCCTTCCTTTCTTCACCAGATGATACGTACAAACCTAGGAGTTCTGTGGCCATCACGGCTGTGGCATGGGCACCAGACGGTTCTCTGGCAGTGTCTGGAAATGAAGCAGGGGAGCTGATACTGTGGCAGGAAGCCAGAGCTGTGGCTACAGCACAGGTGCCCGAGTCTGGGTGAATCCTGTACATTTTAAATTCTGTGTGTTTAATGGAACTTCTGTGGGTTAGAATCTTGCTTGCACACCTGGGAGGAGAAAGGTTTATGTTTTTTTTCTCAAAGGAACTGAACTGAACTTGCTTCCTACACAGGCTCCAGGCCGTATCAGTCATGTGATCTGGTACTCGGCACATTCATTCTTTGTTCTCAGTAATAATGAAAAGGTCAGCGAGTGGCAAGTGGACCCCATGGGAGGCTCAGCGTTCAGGAATCCCAGGTGAGAGAAGCAGCCGCTGACGGGAATGCTGAGCTACGCATGCCTAGGGTTTTGTTGTGATCTGTCTGTGCTTTGGGGGCACTGGTAGGATGTCAGCTGCCCCTGCTTTATCAGTTGTTTTCAGATCATTCTTTGATCTTTGTGTGTCTGTGTGACAAGGAATTGGATGTGTGGGGCAGCTAAGTCATTTTGCTTTATGCTACTTTGAGAGTGATACCCTGTGAAAATGGAGGAGTCTGAGGTGGATTAGCTAAAGTAGTGCCTCCCTCTGTGTGCTTGTCTTTGTAGTCTTCACCTGTGTGTGCCTAGGTCAGAGAATGACCTGAGGGAATTGGCTCTCCCTCCAGCAACGAGTGGGCTCTGGGAATCAAGCTAAGGTCATCAGGCTCATTGGCAAGTGTCTTCCTACTGAGCCCTCTCACAGCCTCTGGTCTTCAGTTTAAAGACAGGGTTTCTCTATGTAATAACCCTAGTGGTCCTGGGATTCTAGACTGGCCTCAGACTCACAAAGATCCACCTGCCTCTTCCTCTCAAGTGCTGGGATTAAATAAGGTGTGTGCCACCACTGCCCAGCTAAATTAGTAATTCTTAAATGCCTACCTGGTGTCAAGTTCTGGACCAGAGCATGTGGTACACATTAATTGTTTTTATTTATTAATTTGGGGTTTTGTTTTGTTTTTTGAGACAGGGTTTCTCTATATTGCTTTGGAACCTGTCCTGGCTCTGTAGACCAGGCTGGCCTCGAACTCACAGAGATCCGCCTGCCTCTTCCTCCCAAGTGCTGGGATTAAAGGCGTGTGCACCACTGCCCGGCTATTTAGTACTTTTTTTTTTGAGGCAGAGCCTGCTGAGCCTTCTGAACAGCTAGAATTAGAGGTGGCACCAAACCCGGCTGAATTTTTAAAAAGTCTCCAGTAGCTGATAGGTCTGCAAAATTTGAGAAATGTTAGCAAAAAGTTGTCTTTAAGATTAGACAAAAAGATGAAGAATTTGCTGGGCTAGTAAAGGAAGGGAATGGCATTCCAGAAAAGCCAACGGTGTTAACATGACCCAGAAGAGTAAATCGTGTTAACAAAATTTGCACGTGGGAGTTCTCAGAGTATTCTGCTTTTTTTTTATTAGTGTATGTGTGTGTGTGTGTGTGTGTGTGTGTTATGGGAGTGTGGTGATGATGTGTGTGTATGTGTGATGGTGTGTGTGTATGTGTGATGGTGTGTGTGTGTGTGTGTGTGTGTGTGTGTGTGCTTGGTCAAGGCACTCATGTGGAGGTCAGAGGACAATTCTTAGAGTCAATTCTTTCCTACATGTAGTGACTACCTGCTGAGCCATCTTTCTGGCTCTACTTGGAGTGGAGGGCCAGAATTCTCAGTGTAGCCAAGACTGTGGGTTCCTAGAGGAGATGGGGAAGAAGTTAGATGATGGTGGCACACTCCTTTAATACCAGTACTCAGGAGCAGAGGCAGGTAGATCTCTTTGAGTTCAAGGCTAACTTGAGAATTTCAGGCCAAAAAGCAAGGTTAGTACATTTAGAGACCTGCCCAGAGCTATGAACTTTGATTGATCAACTCTTTGTTTTAGTTTTTGGCTGAGTTACAAAACTGAATGGACTTTCATCATGGAGTCAGTTGTGCTGAGGTTTGGAGGCCTGGTGAGGTCTGTTACAGAAGGAGATAACCACAGGGCTTACTGAGGTCTGTTACAGAAGGAGATGACCACAGGGCCTGCTAAGGTCTGTTACAGAAGGAGATGACCACAGGGCCTGCTAAGGTCTGTTACAGAAGGAGATGACCACAGGGCCTGCTGAGGTCTGTTACAGAAGGAGATGACCACAGGGCCTGCTGAGGTCTGTTACAGAAGGAGATGACCACAGGGCCTGCTGAGGTCTGTTACAGAAGGAGATGACCACAGGGCCTGCTGAGGTCTGTTACAGAAGGAGATGACCACAGGGCCTGCTGAGGTCTGTTACAGAAGGAGATAACCACAGGGCTTACTGAGGTCTGTTACAGAAGGAGATAACCACAGGGCTTACTGAGGAAGCAAAAGCCAGCAGTGGCAGAGAATGCTCTTTTGAGCAGGTACGGGAGGTGATGGTGATGTTGGGAATATAGCTCAGTGTCTGAATCCTGCCAGGGGCTCGGGTCTCATCCCCACTACAGCAAAAGCAAACAAGCATGTACACAGAAGGTTGGAAACAGGATGTGTGGTGTAGGTGGTCATTGTGTTTTATACTTCGTTCATGAGAAGTGTGTGGGGAAGAGCTAAAGAAGTTTTCTTTCCTGTCTCTGTGTGTCTTTTGAACTACAGTCTTCACATGAAGCAAGTTCTTCAGGAGGGCTTGGGAGTCTTGACAGGCCTGGCTCTGGCCCCTGATGGCCAGTCTTTCATCTTAATGAAAGAGAATGTGGAATTACTACAGATGAAGCCTGGGTGTACTCCATCTTTGATCTGGTAAGATACAAAATACAAAACCTCTTGAGCTGAAAATAAGAAAGTGGTTTAGTGACTACCCCAGACCGAGTCAGACTCAGGGTATAGCACCCAGATCTTAAAGAGAGGCATCTTTCACTTTCTTATAAAACAGCAAGAAGTATGGAGTACGTTCTTCAATACTGTGCACCAGCCGGGAGCATGGCATGTTCTACCTGCAGCAGGGGGACCCTGGATATCTTTCCTACTTGGTGAGTCCTGTTTGGATGTGTTACAATAGACATTTGTCCAAATTCTAGCCTGTAGAATCAATGCATTTAAACACTGGAGCCCGTCATGGAGGACGGGGAGGGAAAGGCAGGTGGCTGCAGTCCTCAGTCTTGGAGGACGGGGTAGGGGTGGGGGCGGCTGCAGTCCTCGGTCTTCCTTTCCCTGTAGCAACCCCAATTGAAACCACTGGATGCTGAGTTTCCATGTAAGATTTCATGAAAAAAAAGGTTGTAGAATTTTTAAAATCAGGGACCTAGGAGGGTTTGTCATTGTTGTTGTTGTTGTTATTTTCCCTTTCCCTTCCTTCCTTCCCTTTTCCTTTTTCCTTTCCTTTCCCTCCCCTCCTTTTCCCTCCCCTCCTCTTCCCTCTTCTCCCCTCCCCTTCTTTCCCCTCCTCTTCCCTCCCCTCTCCTTCTCCCTTCCCTCCCCTCCCCTTCCCTCCCCTCCCCTTCCCTTCCCTCCCCTCCCCTTCCCTCCCCTCTCCTTTCCTCCCCTCCCCTCCCCTCTCCTTCCCTCCCCTCCCCTTCCCTCCCCTCCCGTTCCCTCCCCTCCCCTCCCCTTCCTTTTTGAGATAGATGCCTGTTGCTCCAGGCCATGCGGTGGGACCCTATCTTGCTTCTGCCTCCTTAGTGCTGGGAGGTGTGTGTCACTGTGCCGGTTCATTTTCATCTTTTTAAATTTTTGTTTTACATTAGTGTGTGTGTGTGTCTGTCTGTCTGGGCGGGCACTTGTATGCCATAGTATGTGTGTAGAAGTCAGAAAACAACCTGGTGGGTTGGTTTTCTTTCTACCATGTGGGTTCTAGAGATTAAACTCAAGTTGTCAGGCTTGGTGGCAATTGCTCCTACCTGCTGAGCCATCTCTTTGACCCCCTAGTTTTCTTCTCTCTCTCTCTCTCTTTCTCTCTCTCTCTCTCCTTTCCTTCTTTCCTTACTTTCTGTTTTTTGTTTGTTTGTTTGTTTGTTTTTTTGAGACAGGCTTTCTCTGTGCAGCTCTAGGCTGTCTTGGGACTCACTCCATAGAGCAGGCTGGCCTGGAACTCAGAGATCCACTTGCCTCTGGTTCCCTAGTGCTGAGATTAAAGGTGTGCACCACCATGCCCAGCCTGTCCCCTAGTTTTTTGAACTGTGATTTTTTTTTTGTAGTGACTCTGTCAGCATTAGCATTTGAGGGCAAGGGCTGCATCGTGTCTTGGTCATGATGCAGTTACCTCGTAGGTTTTTACACTTAGCAATTTGGGATGTCAAAGCGAGATTTCATTCCCAAGATTCCTGAGGTCTCTTTTTTTTTCTGGAAAATTTATGAAGTTCTAACCTGATACCTTCTAAAGTAACCTCCAAGAGCTGTCTAGAAAGCAGTGATTCTGTCCCCAAACATGTACCTCAGTGAAAGAAGTATACATGGTCCCCAAATGCCAGGCAAGGCATATCTGGGTCAGCCTAATTCAACATAGCCAAGACAATGTAAGTTCCTGGACCAGAAAGAATTCAGGTAGCTTCAGTGTAGAACTGTGTGGCAGAAATGTTGACAAATGGGAAATACAGACATATCATTGTTCTGCCAAAGGAGGCTACACACAAACATGTCCACAATTTGGTGCTCTCACTCGAACAAGTGGAGAACATCCTGACGCTAAAATCTGCTGCCAGCTCTGGGGGCTCTTCTGCCAGCTGGGCACGGTGTGGTGGCAACAGCAAGATGGTAGACATGTTCTGCATCTTCTCTTGGGGGGACAGATTCTTACACCCATCCATTCAACGCATGGGCTGCCCTTGGGGATTTTTTTTAATGCCCTGAGCACCTTAGAGCAGAACATCGTGGCTTTGTTAGTGGAGTTGTGTCTTATGGACAGACTGAACCAAGTTACCCAATCACCTACCTTTCACAGGAGCCGAAGGAGTCAGGGGAGGTCGAGAGGATCTTCAATTTGTACTTAAAGAATCCTAATGGATCCCCAATATCAATCACTCAGGCCAAACCTGAGTCTGGTTAGTAGGAGTGAAAAGACCAGAGGAGCCCTGGGGTGGCTTGGGGGGCTGGCGGGTACTAAAGACCTGAGACCTGGTGTTCTGACTTCGCTCTCAACATGGCAGAGTCATCATTTCTGTGTGCCACCTCTGACGGAATGCTGTGGAGCTTAGGTGAGTGCACCCTAGAAGGAGAATGGATTGTAGATAATATTTGGCAGACAAAAGCAGAAACATCTAAGACTCCAGGGACAAACTCTGAGTCAGATTCCTGCATGGAGAGCTGGCCAGAACCCAGACATTTAAAGGCACGCCAGGGTAAAAAGGTAAGCTGTGGAATATCTCATGGGGGGCGGGGTCTAAACCTGATGCGGCAGCCTTCGCGCCTCCTTACCCGAAAGGAGAACTCTTGTTGTTCCCTCCTTTCTAAGATTCACTTGGGCCCAGTCACAGCCCTCCATGTACTTCCTGGATTGCTGGTGACTGCTTCGAAGGACAGAGATGTTAAGCTGTGGGAGAGACCCAGCATGCAGTTGGTAAGTGTGTGTGTGTGTGTGTGTGTGTATGTGTGTATGTGTGTGAGTGTGCGCACACACACCCACACGCACACACACACACATGCCACCTGGGAAAGGCCTATTACAAGAAAACATTTGACGTAAGGAGGGGCAAAAGATGAAAGTTGTTTTCTCCAAGCTCTTGCATTGGCCTGTGTAGGAGACCCCAGGCCTGTAGCTTCACCTCTCCCATTTCTGCTCCTGTTTTAGTTGGGTTTATTTCGATGTGATGGGCCAGTGAGCTGCCTGGAACCTTGCCTGGGGCCCAACTCTACCCTGCAGCTTGCCGTGGGAGACACACAAGGAAACTTGTATTTTCTATCTTGGGAACGAGAATGCAGTTCTCAGGACAAAGGTGACATCTCTTGTACTAGATGATGCAAACCAGAAGACACCAGTGTCTACATTCTTGATAAGACTATAAGAATATGGGGGGGGGGGGAGAAAAGGGAGGCGGGGAAGAGGTGGAAATTTTTAATAAATTAAAAAAAAAATCATGCTGGGTCTGAGCATGACCTGACCCCATTCTGCAGTTGTTCTTTGCTCAAATAAATAGTGTTAAATTGAAAAAAAAAACTATAAGAATAAAGTGTTGGAAGATCTTAAGTACACCCTGATTGCGTCCTGTTGTGGATTTGCATCAGCAGGGAGGGGTTTGGATCTTCTCTAACTTAGCGTTCATTCTTCTTAGAACTGCAAGAAAAAAAAAACCACATCTCTAATGGGTAGGTTAGAGTCCTGTGTCCCTTTCTCATCAAGATCTTAAGTTCCACTCCTGCCAGGAGGTAGAACGAGAGCATTGTTGAACGATACTTAGTTTGAATAGAATGGAGAAACCTTGTTAGGTCATGAAATTAAGCAAGAAATAATGAGTTAAAGTCAATAGATTTGTAAGCATTTAGAAAATGGATAGACCCAGAGCAGTGCTGGGCTCCTTCCCAGAGCTAACTGGCCAGAGAGAGAAACCAAGGCCCTGAAAGCAGAATGAGCCTTTTGACTTTGCAGTTGACTTGCAAGCATTCATTGGTAGACAAATTGACACTCTTGGAAGAAATCATGACCGTTTCTCCCTCAAATTGAAGTTCACAGTGCTGGAGAGACGACTCCGTGGTCAAGGACACTGGCCACTCATAGAGAGACCCAGGGTTCAATTCTCAGTGCCTACATGGTGGCTCACATCTGGCTGTAACTACAGTTCCGGGAATTCAATCGCTCTCTTCTGACCTCCATAGTGCAGACATACACATGGTGCAGACATACAGGCAGTCAAAACACTCATACACATAAAATAAAAGCAGATCTTAGAGTTCTTAAAAAAAAAAAAAGCTGCTGCTGGTGGTGACACCTTTAATGCCAGCATTTGGGAGGCATGAATTCCATAAAGCTTACAACGTGTTAACGTGTGGAATAACCATGCCCATGGCTCTGCAGTGACTCTGGCCTACCAAGTTCTTCTGACCTTGGAGTCTCCTTCACCTCCTGAGTGCTGGGATTAAAGGTGTGAGCTACCGTTCCCAGCTCTGTAAAAGCCACTGTGAAGCATAGTGGTGAATGACTGCCTTCTGTGCTTAGGCTGAGGAAGGAAGGTCTTCCTGGCCTACAGAGTGAGGCCTACATAGCTGGGTACATAGAGTGAGATCCTGCCTCAAAAACACAAAATGATGGGGCCAGTGAAATGGCTCAGTGGGTAGAGCACCTGCTACCAACCTGAGTTTGATTTTCAGAACCCACAACAGGAGGAGAACCAACTCCTGCAAATTGTCCTGTGACCTCTGCGTGCATACTGTAGTATGTACACGTGTGTGTCCCTGTTCCCATAAGTAAATACATAGAGTAGGAAATAATTAGAAAAACAAACCTTGGTTTTCTAAAATGCTGTTCTTATGAGTGAGAGAAAAGAAAGAACTCTGCCTACGTCACTGAACTGTGTTTCGTGTATCACCTAACTGTGGGCACTGACGTTTTCACCTGGAAATAACTCTCAGTTCTCATTATTTCATAATTATAACAGAAATATAACATGATTTCCACTCACTGCTTCACAAACGTTAGCAAAGAAGTCATATGGTTATGTTAATGTTGAGGAGGGAGGGAAATTAAATTATTTATTTTTGAGACACTATAAAGACCAGGCTGACTCCAACTCAGAGTTATGCTCGCCCCTGCCTCCCAAGTGCTGGGATTAAAGGCGTAAACCGCTGTGCCTGGCTAGGAAATTTATTTATTGTTTCTGAAAGGAGAATCAGAAACAAAAACACAAATAATAGATATATCCCAAAAGAACTTAGCTGTTGGTAATTTTTCAGTGGTGTGGTATGTATGTTTATATTTATTTTTATATTTTTTGGCTTTTGAGACAGGGTCCTAAACTTCCTACATAGCTGAGACTGACCCTGATCTCATGATCCTCTTGCCTCCATCCTAGCAGACTCTGTCATATTTGTTCTTTGTGATGGGGTAGTTTAAACTCAGGACCACGTGCAAGCTGGGTAAGTTCTTTATCATTGAGCTACACCCCTACTTAGCTTATGTTTTTTCTTCAAATCATTTTTTTTTATTTAGATTTGTTTATTCTATGTGCACATGTGTTTGGGGTACATGTGCATATGTATGTGTGCCTGGTGTTCACAAGGGCTGGAAGGCAGAGCTGGGTCCCGTGGAACTGGTTATGAGCCACCTTGTAGGTTCTGTGAACCAGATCTAGGTCTTCTGTAAGAGCAACAAGTGCTCTTAACTGCTGATTCATCCCGCACACCCCTTTCTTCAAATCGTTTAAGATTTACCAAGCAGTTGCAAGAATGGCAAAGGTTGCTCTTGGATGTCCTTCATCTGCTTCCTCTACCGCTATCTCAGTTAACATTTCTACATTCCCCATTCTATTCCTTAACTAGAGCTGCCTTATGTTCACATCACACTGTTTTCACAATGCAGCTCTGGAATGAATTTTAAAATCAGGAAGTGTGTGTGCTTCACCTTTGCTCATTTTTGAGATAGTTTGGCTATTTAGGATAGATAATTTTACAATTCCACATGAATTTTAGGGCTATCTTATTCATTTCTCAAAAAAGGGAGAGGACCAGCATTAAATCTAAAACTCCATCAGCAGGGAACATCCTTCCTTTCACTTAGGTTCTTCCACCTGTGTGCTATAGTTTCCAGTATACACCATTTAACTTCGTGTGTTAAGTCTACTGTAACTTTTTTCTGAGTTGGAAATAAAAGCCTTGTGCATGCTAGGCAGGCGTTCTACTGCTGACTCATACCAAGGTCCCCAGCAAATTATTTTAATTTCCTTCCATATTATTCATTCTTCATGTTTAGAAAGTCTTGCTGATTCCAACTCTACTATATTTTGGTTGTAAATCTTTTTTGCCTCTGGCTCCCAAGTGCTGAAATTATGGGTCTGTGCTTGTGCACCTGGCTTCTCCAATTATGTCTAATCGTGAGATCATGGATATATATATAGTCCTGTCTCATATAGTCTAGGCTGGTTTGGAACTCACTATGTAGCCAAGGCTAGCCTTGAAATGGCCCTCCTGCCTCTACCTGCCAAGGGCAGAATTACAGATATCCATGTTTAATTTTCTTTTTAAAAAATAGTAAGGAGGTTATTGTATCAGCTATCTCTAAGTAATTATATAAGATATAACTATTATATAACTGTTATATTCTCACATAATTATATTCAGAAATAATTATAAAAATAGGTAAGATTTCATGAAAATATTTCTTGTTATAGTATCTTAGGAAGTCCTGCTCACATCAGTAGTCTGCATCCAGCACTACCTCAGACACATGGGCAGTCGGTTAGGGTTAGGGTACAGCTTTGGTCAGACAGAATGGGCAGCCCAAATGGCATCTGTGTTAGTCTGTAAGCAAGGCCAAGCATGTCATTCTTGTTGATGTCTAACTTCTCAAAAATGTGACCCTCAAAGATGAGGTGGCAGAGCCAGTCAAAGTTCCTTCCTCTGCACCGGAACCATCACTATCTAGATTAATTTCAGTCACAGCACTGGCAAAGTCGCTGACCTTTTCACTTGGTTAGTGGTGTTTTGCTGTCACAAGGTCTGTTTACTCTGTGTAGTCCTGGCTGTTCTGGAACTCACACTGTAGACCAGGCTGGCCTGGAGCTTCCCAGTGCTGGGATTACACGTGTGTGACACCTTGCCTGGACGCCATCACAGATTTAAAGTGGATTGTTATTCTCTGAACAGCTCCTGAGGCTGACATGTGGTGTGGGACTCCCCTCTGTATGCGGAAATGTTTTACTGTTGGACTAGAAGTCCAAACGTCAGGGAGGAGCTGCTCCAGAAACCACTCGCATAACCACTATTGATGCAAAAGCAAGAGGATTTTTATTCTGTCCTGACAGGGCCCTTCAGGTTCGGGATACGAAGGACCTCTGATAGCTGTTACGGTCCATCTTTTAAAGCAAAAATCCACAGACACAAGAGGAGGGAACCTGGAGGTTGTTTTCCAACTTATTGGATTGGCTTATTCAAAGGCTTACTAGCAGTGATTGGTCTATTCCAGGGCAAGAGAATAGCTACGTGGTCAGGTGAGATAAGGGGAGCATCTGTGGGCCATCCTGACCTTGTTTCAGTGACTAAATCAAACATCAAGAACTGAGTCAACATCTGTGGGTTGTCTTTGCCTCAATTCCCAGAACGGAGTTATGTTTGAAGATTATTCACAAAGACACGGGAGGATGAGCAGTCCAGCATGTGTGTGTGGGGGCGACTGTCCCATTTCCAAGAGAGAGTGAGTGTAAGGTTTTAGAAAAATGTCTTAGGGTTGAGGGGGCTTACAAGTGCATTTAGAGTCTTTCATTATTACCATTGGTTAATAAAGAAGCTGCTTTGGGCCTGTACAGAATAGAGCAAGACGGGGAATTCCAAGAAGAGATAGAGGAGAAAAGAAGGCGGAGTCAGGGAAACACCATGTAGCTGCCAAAGGAGAAAGACACATGGAACCTTACCTGTAAGCCTTGTGGTAACATACAAAATAATGAAATTTAAGATGTAAAAGTTAGTTAATAAGAAGTCTAAGCTATTGGCCAAGCAGTGTTGTAATTAATACAGTTTCTGTGTGATCATTTTGGGTCTGGGCGGCCAGAAATGAAGAAGCAGCCTCCACCTACAGAATGGCACCCCATGTTCCCACTACAGACATGCTCAGTAGCCAGTGGCAGCCTGGGCCACAGAAGGCCTGGGAGACAGGCTGAGCTCAGGGGCCAGTGGCCACACCTGTGTCCTTAGAACTAACTATCATGACTGTATCTCCAGTAAAATACTGAATGTAAGTTGTGGGAATGGACTTCTAGATTTGACTTGTTTTTAGGTTCTTAGATCCCCTCCTCCCCTCTGCTTTTAGACAAGGTCTCAGGTAGCCCAGAACTTACTCTGTAGACAACTTTTAAAATTTCTGATCCTTCTGCCTCCACCGCCTGAGTTCATCACCATGCCCACTTTGTGCAGTTCTGGGATGAGACCAGGGATCTGTGCATGCAATTAGTCAGGATTCTTTAGAGTAACAGAAATTCAATAGGATGAACCTCTCCCTATAAAGAGAAAGGGGATTGTTTAAAGAATGACTTACAAGCTGTGGTCCAGCTAATCCAACAACAGCTTCCTATGAACAAAAGGGCCAAGAATCCAGTGGTTGTTCATTCCACGAGGCTGAATATCTCAGCTGTTCTTCAGTGCACTCCAGATTTCCAAAGAAGGAGGCTCCAATACCAGTGAAGGAATGGACTTGCTAGTGAGGGGGGAGAACAAACAGGCAAAGAAAAAAGTTTCCTTCTTCCAAGCCCTTTATATAGGATTCCAGCAAAAGGTGTGGCCAAGATTAGAGGTAGGCCTTTCCCCTCAAAAGATCAGGATGAAGGCTGGGCGTGGTAGCACACACCTTTAATCCCAGCACTCAGGAGGTAGAGGCCAGCCTGGTCTACAAAGTGAGTTTCAGGACAGCCAGGGCTGTTACATAGAGAAACCCTGTCTCGAGAAACAAAAACAAAAACAAAAAAATCTGGATTAAAGGTATGTCTTCCTAGTTCAAAAATCTGGATTAGAAGTGAATCCTCCGGCTTCAAGTGATTTAATTAAGCAAATATTCCTCACAGCCATTTTTTCTGGCTGTGAATTAATTTCAGATGTAGTCAAGATGACAACCAAGAATATTCATCAGACCTACACAAGCACATCCCGCCCAAGGAGATAAGCTTTGTGTTTTCTCCTATTAGGTATGAAATTGGCAAAGCTTCTCAGATTCCTTTTCAGGGTGAGGAAGTACTCTTCCATTCCTGTTGGATGTCTGTCATGAAATGAATGCCAAATTTTGCCCTGGTGCCTTTTCTTCATGACCAGGTAAGTTTTGACTTTCACTGGTTGATTCTTATGTTGGACAGCCCTGCATTCCTGTGATCTCACTTAATCATGGATGGGATGCAATCCTTTTTATGTTGATGGATTAGGCTTAGTCAATATTTTGTTGATCATTATAATTAATCTTAAGGGATACTGGTCTAAATTTTTATTGTAGTAATTGTTATCTGGTTTGGGTTTATTTATCTTATAGAATGAGTTGTGAAGTATTCCCTTCTCTTATACTTTTTAGAAAAGTACATAAAACCTACTTCAGTTTTTACATTTTTTAAAAGTTATTTTTACGTATGTATCTATGTCTCTGTGTTGATATATGTGTGTGTGTCAGGTGCCCTTGAAGGCCAGAAGAGGGTGTTTGATTCCCTAGAGCTGAGGGCTACCTGAAATGGGTTCTGGGAGCCAAACTCCCATCTTCTGGGAGAGCAGTCCACTCTCTTAACTACTGGACCATTTCTTTAGCCCCTTCTTCAGTTTTATTAGTGGTATAATACTAAGTGAGTGGGTAGATTTGACCACATCCTTATCAGTGAGGACATCTATGCAAACCTGGCTGTCTGTTCTAGGTCAGAGTATGGAATTTTTGGACATTTGATGGCGACTCGGGTATCAGAATTGGGATAACTACGATTTTGAAGGGAAAAGTGAGTCTTTAGAACCTGTACTCTGTCTACAGTAACATTTAACAGACAAAGGTTGGCAGAAAAAAACCCCGGATCTAGCAGGATGAAGCATTAGTCCCTCAGTGAGGGGACTGTATACAGTGAGAATAGAATCCAGAGTAACCTGTCACAGCAGTGGGATACAGAGAGATTGGGTTCTTTCTGGAAATGAGGTAGAGTGATATCAGAAGAAATAAGTGTTTGGGGTCTGAGGAGATTACTGCTCTTGCAGAGGACTTGTATTAGAGTTCTCTAAAGGAACAACAGAACTGAGAGAACAAGTGAATATATATGTATATATACATATAAATATAATTATATATTTTTTATTTTAAGGAGATTTACAATGGCTTACAGGCCACAGTCTAGTAGTTCAACAATAGCTATGAACCAATGGCCAAGAATCCAATGGTTGTTCAGTCTGTGAGGCTGCATGTTTTAGACAGTTTCAGTCAGGTGCTGGAGTCCTAGGAAATGCCTAGAATGCTCCTGGTCTTCAGTCTACATTGGAGTTCCAAAGACCAGTCAAAGAATGCCTCAGTAACAGGAGGTGAGCCCGCCAGAAAGTGTAAGAGCAGCCAGAAGTAAAGGCTCCTTCCCCCATGCCCTTTCATGGGCTGTGTAGTTGGAATTTTCTTTGGGCTGCCAACCAGCTCCCAAATAATAACACAGAGACTTTGTATTAATTACGAAAGCTCACCCTTTAGCTTATGCCTGTCCCACTAGCTCTTGCAACTTACTTTAACCTGTTTCTATTCATCTATGTTTTGCTTGGGGCTGCTTACCTTGATTTCATTCTGTATGTCCTGCTTTCCTGCTTCCCGTGTCTGTCTGGTTGGCTGGCCTCTGGTGTCTCCCCCTCTCTCTCTCTCAAACCTGATTCCTCCTCCTACTTACTCTCTTTGCCTGAAAGTCCCACCTATACCTCTTGCTATTTAGTTTTTTTATTAGACTAGTCAGGTTCCTTAGGCATATAGGTGAACAAATGCAACACGTTTATATCATTAATATTCCATGACATAAACAAATGGAACACATTTTTTACGTAAACTGATATTCCACAACAGGGCTGCTACCAGAATGTGGCCCAGTTGTAGGACAACTTTTTCCAGCTCAGGTGATTCATTCAAGCAAGAAAATCCCTCATAGGTATGCCCAGCTGCTTGGTTTTAGTTGATTCCAGGTATAGTTAAGCTGATTTACTAAGATCAGTCATCACAGGGTCCTGTGACTCCAGCTCCAGGGGATTCAGCTCCCTCTGCTGGCATCTGCACTCATGTGCACATAACCACACGCACTTTGGAAACATACACCTACTTAAAACTAAATCTAAAAGACAAGCTAAGTATGGCTGCACGTATCTGTAATCTCAGCATTTTGAGGTGCAAAGGACTGAATTGTTGGGGCTTGTTGGCCAGCAGACTGCAGATTCAGTGAAAGCCTTTGTCTCAGGAGGACACTGTGGTCAGGCTACAGTGGTGCACACCTTTAATCCCAGCACTCTGGAGGCAGAAGTAGGTGGATCTGCGCTGGAAGCTAGCCTGGTCTACGGAGTTCCAGGACAGCCAGGGCTACACAGAGAAGACAGACAAGACGAGGCAGTCCGTCAGGTGCTGAGGTACACTCCAGCAACCGTCCTCTGGCTTCACATGTGCACACCGGCATGCACACCACACACAAAGTCAGAGAGAAAGCTACACTATTTTATTAAACAAATTATCAAAAAGTTAAAAACATGTGGTTTTTGTTTGAAGATTGGATCTTCTCTTGCTTATCAGATCAACATTTACCACAGCTGCAGAAAATTAAACTGAATCTTTAGAAGGTATCGCATATGGACCTGGTTGGGGTTGTAGACAATAAACTCATTGTAGTTGAGGGTATACCCCTCTGGATTGAGAATTCCTGTCTCACTTGCTGGTCCTAAGGGCACTGTACTCCCATTCCTGCCAAATGGAAGAAAATGTGTCAACATTAGCGTTTGGTCCAGAAGTTGAAACAGACAAGTAATTCTTAACAAACTGAAAGTTTGCCAGCAGCCTTAGCTCTGGGTACTCACAGGGTGACGAAGTGGGCAGGGTCGGGAGCCATCTTTCCCAGCCCCTTGGTGCTATGCTTGCCCTGAAGCAATCCTTCTGCCTTAGGATTAGCCTCTAGTAGCTCATTACACTGCCCTAGAGCTACCTGCAAAGCAAAAGATCCACGGATGTCCATACCCGGTCCAGAGTGGGCGAGTCCAGAGCCGACCAGAACAACCCAATTTGTATTTTATTCCCTTACTTTAATCCCATTCTGGGTGTAACTCTTGAATCCAAAATCAGATTTTTTCAGTAAACTAGCGATCACAGCTGTGTTCCCTGCCTACCTCTGACAGGAGAAGGAGTCCTGTGTTCTTCGGGCGAGAGGCGAAGCAGTAGTTGGCACTCTTGGAAGACATGTCAGCAAAGTAGATGCCTTTCCCAAACTGAAACACCAACAAAAATGGAGATCAGCTGTCTAATCTATCATGAGAAGGTCCACACCTTTTACCCCTGGATTCAGGAGGCAAAAGCAGGCAAGTCTTTGAATTTGAGGCCAGCCTGGTCTACACAGTAAGTTCCAAATCACCCAAGGTCACAGTGAGACCCTGCTTCAAACCAGCAGCAGAAAATTATAAGGAATTTATAGAGAAGAAAACTCAGCGCTGACCATGAGGTTCCGTTCTCATAAACACAGCATGGTTCCTCCCCCACTGTCCTTTCCAACACAGTCCAGAGACAACAGGACGGCCACACAGCTCTGCCTTCAGACTCTAAGAGACAATTCCTTTCAGAACTTAAAGAGAGGACACGGTAAGAGGTGATATGGTTATCAGTGAGCTATCTGAACTCTTTCAGAGAAGCACCACCCAATCCTAGTATAGGTTGGGGAACCAAGATCATCACTGTATCTCTTTTCCTTTGGGTTCCTTCTAGAGTTCAGTCTCTACTTACCATGTAGCCTGTAATGGGAGCCTCAGGTGGGGCAACTCGAAGCCCGTGGCTCAGGATTCCCACCCAGTTACTCAGTCTGGAACCATGCCAGAGTAGCATCCTAAGAAAGACCCGTTATTCTACTCCATTGTTCTGAAAACAGCGTCACAAACACAACACACAAACAAAACAGCTGCCCCCGCCACCATCTGTCCAAGCTCCTTCATTACACTCCTTCATTACACTCCAGGCAAGATGTCTACTTGACCTCGAGCTGGGCTGACCTGTTAGGAAGGTCCTTCCTGAAGGCTTCTTTCTCCCCTTCCTTCTCTACTTCAAACACATCCAGCAAGGTCATAGTGTAGTCCTTGTGTGTAGGAGCGTGGGTAGACTGTAGGTACTGAGAAATCACCTGTGGAAGGAGTGAAGACAGCAAGTGCAGACCCTGTAAGAGGCTGGGCTGAAGGATGCAGGGCTGCTGCTCTAAGTGATGGCTCACAACACAGTAGGAAAGAGCTCTACACTCCCAAGTTCCCGGTAAATACAGGGACGGGAAGGAAGGGCTTCACTGGAGAAAACTGTGAAAATAAATGACTATTTTCATTACTTTGAATTCGTTACTTTCGTGGTCCAGAGGACGCAACGCACAATGTAGGTTTCTGTAGTGTTGGTCCAGCGGGTGTTCGGGGCCTTGGCGCTCTGACTTCACCAGCTTAAGGGCGATTTCAATGTCTCCCAGCGCCTAAGAGAATGAGACACAGAATCAACGTGAAGGAGCGCAGGCTGAGTCTGAGAACCTCCCGGGCACGCACGGCTCACCTCCAGCAGCTGCACTTTGTCCGACAGCTCTTTCTCCGTCCGGATTACTGGAGGGGTAGAGAGGCTAAGAACGGAGAGACAACCAGTGTGAGGTGTCTGGTTTGCGGCTAGACGGTACATGACAAAAACGGGTACTGTGGGAAACTGATATCTGCCTTCTTACTGAAGAAAAGGAAAAAAGTTGGACTTGGTGGCGCACACCTTTAACCCCAGCACTCAGGAGGCAGAGGGAGGAGGATCTCTGTGAGTGTGAAGCCGGCCCGGTCTACAGAGTGAGTTCCAGGGCAGCCAGGACTACATAAAATTAGGATTTTTCTATTTGAAAGAGAAAGGCCTGTGAAAAGACTTCAAAGACTAAAATATAAAGGGATATTAAACACACATTCTAAGTAGGATAAAACACCTACTTAGTTTTATATCTAATGTCCACTAGTAAGTGAGTACACACTGTTTGTGTTGTGTTGGTGTGACCCAGTAACGCATCACGCCAACTTTCTTAAGTGGTTCGCGTTAGTTTACAGGAGCAGAGGAAGGGAAGTCGTCAAACTGGATATTTTTAAAAAATAATTTATTTACCTTTATTTTATGTGCATTGGTGTGAAGGTGTCAGATTCCCTGGAACTGAATTTTCTGACAGTTGTGAGCTGCCATGTGGGTGCTGGGGATTGAACCTGGGTCCTCTGGAAGAGCAGTCACTGCTCTTAACCACTGAGCCAATTCTCCAGCCCCCAAACTGGATTTTTTAAAACAAATTTCAATAGTAAAGAATGATTCTTGCAATCACTTAGGAAACTTGACAAAAGCTTATAATCTGTCTTTCACAGCCTCTCCTTATAGGTACACATATCTGTACATATACACACAACCCTTGTTTGTATACTTTGAAATTATTAAATTCTGGTTCAAATCATTTATAATATAAAATATTATTTTTGCTATAGTCTTATCTCAAGAATATATTTTTTTTTTTTAGTTTTTGGATTCATGCTTGAGTTTATTTGAGATTCCTAGGTATTTCTGTATTGTCTCAGAAGACTCATGGAGTTGTCTGGAAGTAATGACTACCTCAGCTACAAACTTTCAGTGCTCAAGGTTTAACATACTGTTTGTACTCTACATGAACGAGCAGGAACATTATCTCCAAACCCACCCTTTCCCCTTTTCTTCCCTTAGTTTCATCTCCATTTCTGTGACTCCATCACTTCAGGAATCTTAGCTGAATGGAAGCACACAGGATGAGTCTGGGACTGGTTTCACTTAATTCAAATTCTTATCCTTGAGGCCATTATAGTTTTTCATATATTATTAATCCAATACTTTGCACTGCTGAGTAATATTGTCCACTATGGATGTTACACAATACACAAACACCTACATACTAAGGATATTTGGTTATTTATCATTAGCTTTTCTACAAATAAACATAAAATGAATAATCAAAAAACCCACATCTATTTCGATTTCCATGTTCAGGACTGGAGTTGAAATTCTTCTATGGGATCCTTTTTCAAAATAAGCTACACTGGTGTTAATAAGACAGTCTGAGGACAACCTAGACAGGGTAAACCCTTTGACCATTCACGGCTATTTTGAAGTCATGGAGTTCACAGAAAACAACAGAGAAACAATGAAGACCAGGATGAAGAAAAAACTGGGCTAGGATGCAGCTCAGAGGGAAAGTGCCTGGGTGACATACACAGGGCCCGAGGACCGCACAGACAGACAGACACACACACACATAGACACAGACAGACACATACACACAGACACAGACAAACACAGACACAGACAAACACACACACAGACACACACACAGATAGACACACACACACATAGACACACACAAACACACACACACACAGAGAAACACAGACACAGACATAGACACACGCACACATAGACACAGACAGACACACACACACAGACATACACACACACACACACACACACACACACACAGAGACATACACACACACACAGACACACGCACACGGGACAGTAATGGGTTTTATTCATTTGATATCAATCATTTGGTTTCAGAAAAGTGTAATTTGTGTGAGTGTGATCACCTTAAAGGAATGGGAGGAGGGATGATTTGCAAGGTAAGGTATCAAAGTGTTTTACTTAGTGGCTAGATGCATTCTCTTCTTTTTTTTGTAGGGGTGGGGACTCATTCTCTTGTGAGTTGGCTAACTTTCACTAGGTCAGGAATATGGTTCTAATAAAGTTGGGAAATTACGTCTCATACTTCTTTTGTTTTTACAATTTTCTTGCGTCAGGGTCTAGGCCGGCCTAGACCGGCGTCTCTCTACCTCCTGAGTGCTGACTTCCCATAGTCTAAGCTAGCTACAAATCTTATCGGATCCAGTTCTCTTTAAGGTAACAATTTCCTCAGGAATAAAAGGTTAAGAGGACCACAGTTGCTGCAGTTGCCTACGGAACAAGAGTGAGTAGCAGAACAAAGAAACATCACACCCTTACCCAAAGTCATGTGGGATCCTGGTATAGAATTCATTGCATGCTTCCAGAAGAGCTCGCCCGTGCTGGCCGCTCCGAATACAGTCCTCGATCTTCTTGAGAGACTGGTAGCCTGCCTTGATTTGTGCCACCGTCAGCTTTCCTGGAGGCCCAGTCAGAGATCAGACCCCCAAACAGGGTCCCGTCCCTATAAACTATATACCCCTGCTCAGTTAAAACTCAATTTTTAAAACAGTGTCACCCTCTCAAACCCACACTCAGGGCTTTGAGCACTCCGCGACTGCTCACTAAGCAGCCAGGAGACACAGGGCTGCAGGAGACTCTCGAGCCCTACCAAGTGGGGCTTTCTTGGTGTCGTACTTCATCTCCACCATCACCTCCTCCATTGTCTTCACATCACAGATCAACCTTATCAGCTCCTGGACTCGAAGATCCAGCTGTGACTCTGGCTTCAGAGTCTCAAGAGACTCCTCTTGCTTTGTTTTATCTTCGTCCTGTAGCAAAGTAAGCACAACTTCTAATATCTGAAGGGTGTGTTAGAGCCCCCGTAGGGAGCAGGCCTACAGTGATCCGTGGGGTTTGCATGCTGGTACATTCTGTTAGGAATCTAGCTGAGCAGCCAGGGTGATTTCCACCCCATCTTGTTAGAGCTCCTGCACAGGGAAGCACTCAGAGGAACAAATGGCCCTTCCAACAAAGTCGTTTCGTTAAGTATGCAAACAAGGTTCTTAGGCCACAGCCCTTCTGATCACATTAATACAAAGTTTCTTCGTTTTCAGATCTATGAGGTTTTAGGAAAGTTCTTAGTATCTTGGAAACCTTAGTTTGTCAAAATTATTTTTCGTTCTTTCTTTTTGTGATTCTCAGATTTGAACCTGGGGCCTCACGCGTGCTTGGCAAACATTCTCCTTCTGACTGCACCTCCAGCCCTTGCTCCCCTCAGCGGTGTAGAAGTGAAGCCAGCTTGAAACAGCTTATCAGTTTGGTTATTTATCGTCCACTCCTGGTCTATAACACTGAACCTCAGGAAGCGGGGCCTTAGGTTTCATAAGAACTCTAGTACATAAGAGAGAAGACTGCAGACACAGAAAGGCATTTCCAGCCCTTTGGGATTGAAGATGAGAGAGAGTTATCTGAGGTGGGGATAGCAGTGACTGTTCTGGTCTTGCACCGATCGCCACCGCCCGGCTAGATGTCGTTTACTTGGCAGACAGCTTCTGCAGTCGGGTTACCTGCACGCTGGCGCCATAGTCCATCTGAAGCATGTCGTACTTCCCAGGTACCTTCTTAAAGTTCTCACGATCCTCCCAATTATTTTTCGTTTTGTCAAGGAATCTGTGGAGTCCAAGGAAGTGGGGAAACCACACAAGTCAAGGCCACTGCCAGAGGGAGGCACACAGCAGTTTCCCAACGATCTGTGCCCCTCACAGCTCAGACACCAGTTCTGTTGTGTGACCATAAATTAGGACACCGAATGAACAGAAAAACGGGAATAAAGAAATCAAGTAAAACTGAGAGTAAGGTTTTCCAGGTCCCAAAACACAGCAGCCATTGATATATGAAATATGACATAAGATAGACAACCAACGCCTTTCCCAGAGAAACCTGTGTCTAGACTCCAGAGTCTGCCCTCAAAATTGCCATGAGAAGTTTAAAGCTCCAGGCAGATAGTCTCCAGTGTTTCTAATTTCTTAGCTTTGCTTGCTGTGTTTACAATATTCTAGATTTTTCTGGTTACCTTCAAGGTTTTAGGTTGATTCAGTCACTAACTAAAGATACAATTTAATGTTCTAATCACAGGGCATCAGAGTAGGAAGGAATCAACGTTTAAGCCCAATTATCCTTACATGAAATTCTTCAACAAGAGAGATCCAAGAAGGGTACATTTAACTCATTTTTTAGCACTTACTTTTTCTGAAATATTTCCTTTGCTTTGTTGAGGTCACCAGAACAAGTCACTAAGCTGTGCTGTCCCGTTTTCCCAACTGCAAAGCAAACGCCATAGACAGATGGTTCCGTGCCCGTGATCCCAAGTACAGCTCTAGCAGCAACGAGGCATCTCTCTAAGGTCTCTCTGCTTATTGTGTGACAACAGGCAGGAAACGGGGAAGGGAAAAGTGCGAAGGCCAGGCAACAGATCAGATCGACACGAGATGCCACCAAGTGTCACGGCCTCACAAAGCTTCCCAATGAGGATGCCGGCCACTCCCCAACCTCAAAAGCCTAGGTGGGTTCCTGAGCCCTTTTGCAGACCTAAGCCTACCCCCTGCATTGCCTCTGTGTTTCTCAATTGCTACTCACACAATCCATCAAAGCCTTTACCTCGGCCCCACCTCATCCAGACGCTGAAGTTCCTCTGGGCATCATCCTCTAACAGCTGAATAAGATAGTACTTGTTGTTGTTGAACTGGAGATTGGTCTGCGGTAGGTGGGAGAATAACAACATAAAAGGAGAGGTCTACAGCAGGAAGTCACACAGACTACCGCTGCTTCCTTGGTTATAACGAGCCCATAATTGCCAAAACGGAAAGCACAGCATGACGAAAACACATAGATCCCAAAAGAAAAAGGATAGAAACAGGAACTTAATGATTGGTTCTTAGGAATTAAAAGTGGGATCTTGGAAACTTCCTGAAACCCCCTATCCAACATTAATGGAATTCTCCTGAATCCTTCCACCCACCACCCAACCCCATACCCTACATTAATGGGACCTTTCTGAAATCCCCTACCCAACCCCCACACCCTACATTGATGGGATCCCCTGAAACTCCCTACCCCAATCCACATCCTACATTAATGGGACCCTCCTGAAACCTTCTACCCAACCTCAACACCTTACATTAATGGGATCCTCCTGAACCCCCCACTCCCACCCCACCCCCTACACTAATGGAGGTCTTCTGAAAGCTCCCTCCGAAGGTATTTTTTTTCATTCTACATTATGGTTTGAGACAGGGTCTCTGGCCAAACCTGGAGTTCACTGGTAAGCCCCATGTGTCCTCCTGTCTCCTAGCCTCCCCAGTGCTAGGATTACAGATATACACGAGCGTACCCAGCCTCCTACTTGGGTGCTGGGGATCTGAACTCAGGTCCTCAGGCTAATACTGCAAGTATTACTGAGTCAGTCAGTTCCCCAGCCCGGCTTATAATAGTTTAGATAGAAGTAATAAAAAAGAATACTAGTTAGCTGTTAAAATTATATATATTAGATAAATACATTGACGTGTGTGGCTGGTGAGAAAGCTCAATCAGTAAAGTACTAGCTAAACAAATATAAGATCTTGTGTTCAATCCCTAAAAATAGTAAGCCTGGGGATACACACTGCAATCCCAGTACTGCTTAGCAGAGACAGGCAGATTCCTGGAGTGCCTATTAGGTTAGCTACAGGTCAGCAAGAGAACTTGTCTCAAGAAAAAAAAAAGAAAAAAGAAAAAAAGAAAAACGAAACTAGTCAATGGCACTTAGGAACAACATCTGAACTTGACCTTTGGCTTCTACATGCAAGCATACATGTGCACTCGTAAGAACACCCATTCATGTATAGACACACAAAGGTAAGTAAATTCAAGTATGAGTCATCCCTGGGAAATAAATGAACAAAGCAAGTATCTATTCAAAACAGAGAGAGAGAGAGAGAGAGAGAGAGAGAGAGAGAGAGAGAGAGAGAGAGATAAACAGAAGACTGGTTAGGGAGACAGAGATGTGTGTGTGTGTGTGTGTGTGTGTGTGTGTGTGTGTGTGAGAGAGAGAGAGAGAGAGAGAGAGAGAGAGAGAGAGAGAGAGAGAGAGTAGACAGAAGACTGGTTAGGGAGGGGGGATAAACAGAAGCCTGGTTAGGGACGCAGCTCAGTGAGAGCCTTATGTGCCATGTACATGCACAAGGCACTGGACTTGGTCTCTCAAACAGGGAGAAAAAAGAAAAAAAACCAGAAAATGTTAGTGCATACTTGTAATCCTAACACCTGAGGTTGAGGCAGCAGGATTACTGTCAGTAGAAGGCTAGCCTGATCTACGGTGACTACCAAGACGAGTGAGGACAACGTAGAAAAACACAGACATGCACAGAGGCCAGGGGTAAGTAGGACGGAGAACAGATTCCAGAGCTGTGTTCTGACCTCCACACGTGTGCTGTGGTATGTGTGCCTCCTCCCATCACATTCCCAGTAATAATTAAACATATTAAAATGTTAGGATAGACTGGGTGAGATAGCTGTGCCCCTGAAATCAAAGTCCGACAGAGATGGAAACAAGGGGACTCCAAGTTCAAGGCCTGCCTGGGCCACACAGTGAGAACCCGCCGCAAAATAAAGAAGTAAACAACCCATGTTGGTGGAACACCTAGCTCGTCTAGCATGCATAAAACCCTGCGTCTGATCCCAGGTAGCACATAAAACCAGATGTGGTGGTGCATGTCTGAAATCCTAACACCTGGAAGATGGAGGTAAAAGATCAGGGTTGAAGGTCATCCTAGACTGTATGTCCAGCCTGGGCTTTGTCAGAGTCTGCCTCAAAAAAACAAAACAAAAAATACACATTCTGAGAAGTCTACAAAACAAACAAACAAAAACTCTTCAACATGGGCAAAAAGTACATTGTAATAGTCAAAAAGCCAATGTCGATTCTGGAAAAATGTGAGCGGTTTATATTAAGAAGAAATTCTGAGATAGCCTGGGCTAGCAAGAGGGTTGGATGGGTAGAGGCACTTCCTGCCAAGTCCCCAGGGACCCTCACGGCAAACCTGTCCTCTGACTTCCACACAATCAATAAATAAATGTAATATGTTTATTAAATAAATGTAATAAAAATAATGAAAAAGAAATCCCCACACTTAAAATAACTTCCTCTTACTTGATTTAGCATGACATCATAGACATCATCGCCTTCATAATACACGTGAGCCTGGGAAGAGAGAAAACAGCGTCAGGGTACTCAGTCCTGCGAGCAAAGTGAGACCCTCTTTGTTTCTTCAATAATTTAAGGCTTATTCTCCAACACGTCCAACATCTGTCTTCCAGGAAGAGAAAGGAAATGGATGCTCTACACACAGCCTAGAGGCCTAAAGGAGTCTAACTCAAAAGAACCTATTCCTAAGTAGGCTTCCTTCTAGATTCTTTCCCCTTCATCAGTAACTCCTGCTATCCCACGACAGCTTCTCGTCAAAACCACGTGTCCTCCCTGAACAAGTACAGCTCTCCTGGTGAAAAGGAAGTAAGCTGGGGAAGCTGATGGCAACCCCGGACAACGCAATCATGCTGGTACCCTGCCAAGTTTTAAAAATTAAATTTATTCACTCCTTAATGCATGAGTGTTTTGCCTGCATGTATGTGTATGCGCCACTGTATGCCTGGTACTCGTGGAGTTCTGAAGAGGGCATCGGATCACCCGAACACGGTGCTACAGATGATTGTGAGGGGTCCTTCGGGGGCTGGGAACCGAACCCACATGAAGGGCCTCTTGAAGAGCAGCAAATGTTCTTACCCCTGGGCCATCTCTCCAGGCTCAATATTCTGCTAATTTGAGACACTCCCCCGCCCCCATTTCTCAACACTGGAGAAAATGATTCACAGGCATTATTCAGAAAGCACCTTTAAAAGGAACACCAGCAACATTCTAGCTAGGAATCACAGTAACAAAGATGTTTACTGGGCTGGAGAGATGGCTCAGAGGTTAAGAGACCTGACTGCTCCAGAGGTCCTGAGTTCAATTCCCAGCAACCACATGGTGGCTCACAACCATCTGTAATGAGATCTGGTGTCCAGAACACTATATACATAATAAATAAATAAATAAAAAACCCAAAAAACCAAAGACGTTAACTTCTCGTTCCTGACGCACTCACCTTCCCCACTTTGGCTGTACACTCTGGGTCCACAGGAGCTTTGCCCTTTAACAGCAAGGCCTTCACTGAATCTGGGGGACACACAAGCACGAGCCTCACTCACGTGGGAACCAGAAGAGCTGACTTGCCTAGAAAGCTGTCAAAATTAACTCTGCCCTTCCCTCTGGGTCTTTTATGAAAGCAAATCTATGAAAGCAAAAATTCAGCACAGCAGACTGATACCGCAAAATGCCCAAATGAGAGGGGAATTCCTGCTCTTCAAGGGGGAAGGAAGAAATACCATCCCACTCCTTCCAGAGACCCGAAAGCTGGCCCAGGTCCTCCTCCTCCCTGGCTTGCTACCTTGTTCTCCGTTTGTCCCCTCTGCCACCTTTCCTCCAGCCACAGGCCCCTTTTTCTGGCATGTGTGCATTTTCTTGGTGGGAGGAGAGTCTTCCGCTTCTTTGCTGCCGTTCTTAGCTCTCTTGGCATCATTTAGCACTTCAGAAGCTAAAGGTAAGAACAAGCAAAGAATTACTACACAACGAAGATGATCTAATATCTAAATAACACTCAAGCAAAATAGAAACAGAGGAAAAACTAGGGGGACGTGAAGGTTGCTGACACAGATACTCAAATATTTTTATGTTAAAATGACAATGAATCAGGCTTATGACTTAAACGTGCATGGTAATGGGACTGGGCTCATTTCTCTCCTGTTCTATGGAAATCTTACACAGACCATGAACATTATTTACATAAAGATAACCTAACTTTCTGCATCCCTCATAATATAGACCTTGATGCTGTGATTCTATAGATCCACCTCAGAAAATGTGACCTCATTTAAATTTTTTAACTCTTTGAAGAGCCAAACATGGCAAATCTTGCGTATATGTCTATTATAAAGACAATGAAAGACAATTCTTCTTTACGAAGCCCACACTTATGTTCTGTGGTCTTTCTTCCCAGGTATTTCTTTTTCTTTTAAACCTTGTGCTTAAGACATATGCTGACATCTCTTTGAATGAACTCCCAGCTCTGGTTCATCCTGCATACTCTGAAATTCCTTCCTATCTTAAAGCCACAGCACCAGCTTTGCCTGAGTTGAGGTCTCCCTGCCCTCGAATCTGCTGGCAAACTTTTAAAAAGTTATCGTTTTATTTATTTATTTTGTTTTTTGAGACAGGGTTTCTCTGTAGCTGTGGAGCCTGTCCTGGAATTAGCTCTAGTAGATCAGACTGGCCTTGAACTCACTGAGATCTGCCTGCCTCTGCCTCCAGAGTGCTGGGATTAAAGGCGTGCGCCCCCCCCCCCCCCCCCCCGCTTATTATTTTATTTTTACGTGTATGGGTGTTTTGTCTGCAAATATGTATGTGCACTACATGAATGCCTGGTGCACCATGAAATCAGAAGAGGGCATAAAATCTGGTAAGGTTAGCCACCATAGCTATGTGGATAAATTGGAATCAAACCCAGGTCCTCTACGAGAGGAACAAGTGTTTTTAAGCACTGAGCCAACGCTCCAGCACCATGACAATTTCTTTTTATTTTGAGACAGGGTCTGTCTACTTAGCCCAGGCTGTTCTGGAACTCACTATGTAGATCAGGCTGACCTACAACTCACAAAGATCCTCCTGCTTCTTCGCCTCCCAAGTGCTGGGATTAAAAGTATGGGCCAATATGACCAATTCCGACAAATCCTTTTGAAGAATTTAAAGGAGGCTGGAGAGATAGGTCAGTGATAAAGAGTTTTCCCCCAACTCTTCCATGGTGGAACACAACTGTCGGAAAAGACAGTTCCAGGGTATTCAACGACCCCTTCTGGCCCCCAGGCACACATTTGGTGTACATTATACAGACTGACAAAATACACATAAAAATTAAAAATTTTAAAATAATTATTTTAAAAGAAATAAATAAGATGTTCTTTGAGCGTTTACAAATAAATGTCACATCAGTCTTGAAATAAGCTGAGCAATCCTTCCTAAATTGCTATCCTGAAAAAAACAGGACAAAATAAATTTGTTCAAAGTTCACTACTTGTGGTATGGGTTTCGTAACCTCTGGTCTTCAATACCTTCTAGATCATATAATCATGGTCAGTAAAGTGCCCTACAGTCTGGACCAGCTTACAGCCAGCTTTCCTCACTGGAGCTTCAGAACCTTGGAGTTCGTTGAACAAAAAGTAAGATCGTGTACACACCGTATGTAATTTAACAGGGTACAATTAAGAACACAGTATGCAGCCCACAGCCAACAATTTCAAGACCCGAATTTTTCTCTCTGAAATCGGATGAAAGCTGACATAAGCAGTTAACCACTGTGCTGTACGCGTTTGTCCTTTGGCAGCGCTAGACTCAGTCACGAAGACCTTCTTTTAGTTGCATGCCCACTAGCTGCTAACAGGACTCGACAGTCGCGTCTGCCGTTACGGATGCAGCTCACCTCGCCTCCTGCAGCCCGCTCTCCGCCGCCGCGGCGCCATGGCGCGAGAGGCCGACGTCCTCACCCCGGCCTAGTAGCGCGGGCTTCCCGTCTGGGGCGGGGCCATGCAAATGAGCAGCGCTGCGCCTGGTGGGAAGCCACCCTAACCGTGAAGTCCGGGCTGCCCTGGAGTCTTTTAGCACCGCTGCCCCGCCTCCCCGGCGGGCGGAGGAAGCTCATCGGCGGGGCCACGTGCTGAGTGCTCGTCACTCCCAGGCCCCTGGGAAGGTCTGAGACTGGGGCCCCCCGCGGCCCTAACCGGGCCCTCCCCGAGCGGGGAGGTGAGTTCCCAGAGAACGGGGCTCCGCGCGCGGGCAGACCGGGCAGGAGAAGCCCCCCGCACGGGTGGGCGGATGCCCCCCTCGCCGGAGCTTGGAAAAGACTCACGGCCGGCGGTGCGAGTTCAATGGCTGAGGTGAGGCACCCGCCTCATAACCCAATTCAGACTACTCTCCCCCGCCCTCACTTTTAGCCATTGTTGGAATATATTTTAGCCATTTGTAGTTCCGTATCTCAATCTTTACAAAAGCAGAAACAAGGACTCAGGAAAAGCTTGTAGTTCCCAAAGTCCCCCATTGCCTCCCAGATTCTCCCCACCCATCCAACTCCACGTCTCCTTGCTCTTGACTTAGAAATCAGGTATTTAAAAGATAAATAAATAATTAAAAGGCACAAGTGACACACACAAACCCAAAAACTTTTTAAGAAAGAGAAAGGTCGGGCGTAGTGGTGAACGACTCTAAACCCAGACTCTGGGAGGAAGAGGCATGCCTACCTCCAGGATAGCCAGGGCTACAGAGACAGACCCTCTCAAAACAAACAAAACAGAATAAAAAATAAAGGAAGAAAAAGCACAAGAGACATATACACGCAAAGTCACATACAAAACAAAAAGTGGAAAGGGGCCAAACAAACAAAGCAATATGAGACCAAAAAAGACCCCTAAAATACCAGAGTTTGTTTTGTGTTGTGGACATCTACAGCTAGGCACAGGGCCTGCCCTCAAATGTGGTTAATTATACCCAGTAAGACTACGTTAGAGTCTAATGAAACTAATTCTTGTCTTGTGTCCTGAGCTGGGACCCCCTCTGGCCTGGCCCTGCGCATCCTGCCCTGGGTTCTGTGAGTTCCTGTGTGCATTGGTCCTGCTGTTTCTTTGGTGTCTTCCGTCTCCACTGGCTTTTACAGTCTTTCTGTTTCCTCTTCCACATAGTTCCCTGAACCCTGAGGGGAGGAGTTTGATAAAGACCCCTATTTAGGACTGGATGCTCTATAATCTCTGCACATTGTCCAGGTGCGCGTTTCTGTATTATTTCTTGTTAAGTTGAGAACGTAGGAAGACACTGATCTATGGGTATACCAGAATGTCATTAGTAGTTGTTTATTGTTATATTCCTTTAGAAGAACAATGGCATCTAGTTTTCCCCTAAGGTCCTAGATCTAGTCTCAGTTCTTGACCACCTAAGCAGTGTTAGGCATGGGTCTGCCCTGTGCAGTAGCCCTGTATTAGCTGTATTAGCCAGAGAGTGATTGGTTACGCCAACATCTCTTGTGCCACTGTTGCACAAGCACATCATGTAGATCACTTTTGTAACTGAAGGGTTTGTGGCTGGGTTCATTACCTCTCTCCTCTGGTAGTGAGAGACCAGGAGTGAGACTCACTATTAGGCAGAAAGATAGAGAGGGAGCGTGGCTAGGTAATCAATATGGTAAAATTTCAAGAATGGCTAGCTTCTTCCTTACCCTCCTGGCTTGACACAAAAGCCTGATACCTTAAAACAAGTGCTCTGTAGGCTTCTGTTTCCCACCAGTAGGCTCCATGATGATGGGCTGGCTTAATACGTTCAAGACCTCGTCAAGACATGTCACACCGCAGTTCTGAGCCAACCATTCTGGCTTTCTTCAAACTGACCAACCCTAAATTAGGGAAAGAAAACTCTCCAAAAGATGTAAAACTCCCCGCCCTAGGGAAGAGATTGCATTTTTGACTTTCCAAGTCCCCACTTTGCTTTGCAGAGAGTCTCACTCTGTGCCTGTTTCCTCATCCCCAATAAACCCTCTCTTCAGTTGCTGATTCTGTCTACGGTGCTCGAGATGTCTCTGCTGCTACCTGTTAGACTTCAGGTGGCAGAGAAAACGAGCCGCATCAAGACCCCAGGACTATCATTTCAGGACCCCTAACCTGCAATGGTGGGCGTGCAGAGTGCCTTCCGGTACCATGGAAAGAGGTCAGTAGGATGCACGCCTCAAGCTAGGCACTAGCTCGACTCCTCCATATTCAGTGCAGTATCTAGGTATTTTTAGCAATAGGGACTTACCATCTGTTTGCAGAAAGCAACCAATACTTGGCAATAGACTTAGTTGTTTGGGGGTTTCCATGGAGCCCCTTTGGCCAAGGACTCAGTTATATGTAACCCATTCCTGGCCCTGGAGGTTTCTCTTGGTTGCGAGAGATGTCTCACCCCTGTTATTTGGTAACTCCATTTAGATTTCTTTCATACATGCATGCACTTTCAGAAGCGTCTACAGTAGTAGGTGTCCATATGCCCCCTAGTTGCTTGCCCCTGCCTCTTTACCTCTCTCTTCCACCCCCTCCCCTTTAATCCTCTCGTTCCAGTCTTTGTTTCTCCAAACATATTCTATTTTTCTTTTCTTGGGGATCTGCTAACCTCTGTGGTTGTATGCATTGTAGTATGACTATTGAAAGCTCAAAAGCCAATAACCGTGCTGGGTGGTGGTACATGCCTTTAACCACAGTGCTCTGGAGGCAGAGTCAGGTGGATTTCTGAGTTTGAGTCCAGCCTGGGCTACAAAGCTAACATCTACATATAAGAGAAGACATATTACATACTTGTCTTTTTTAAGTCTGGGTTACCTCACTCCAGATGATTTTTTTTTCTAGTTCCATCATTTACTTGTGAATGTCATAATTATTTCTCCTCTTCCTCCTCCTCCTCCTTCTTCTTCCCAGGGTTTCTCTGTGGAGCCCTGTTTTTTCCTGGAGCTAACTCTGTAGACCAGGCCTCAAACTCAGGATCCACCTTCCTCTTTGTCCTGAGTGCTGGGATTACAGATATGTGCCACCATACCTGCTGGTTTGTAATGTCTTCCTTTTTTAAACAGATGAATAATAATCCATTGTATAGTACCACTCTCCGCCCCCTTGACCCATTCATGTGCTGGTGGACATCTGGGGCTGTTTCTAATTCCTGGCTGTTCTGAACAGAGAAGCACATGCTTCCCAGCTTCCTGAGGAACCACCGCACTGGTTCCACAGTGGCTGTGAGAACTTGTGCTCCCACCAACAACAGATGAGTATTTTCCTTTCCCTACATCCTTGCCAGTATGATCTCTTGTTTTATTGATCTTGGCTGTGGTAAGATGAAATCTTAAGGAAATTTTGATTTGTATTTCCCTGAGAACTAAGGATGTTGAACATTGTTTACATGATTCTTAGCCATTAGCCATTTTAAGAATTCTTTGTTTAGATCTGCCCTACATTTTTAATTTTTTTGTTTCTCTCTCTCTCTCTCTCTCTCTCTCTCTCTCTCTCTCTCTCTAGTTTTCAGTGTATTTTAGACATTAATCCTCAATTGGATGTGCTGGTGAAGATCTTTCCCAATCTTTTATTTTGGGTGTGTGTGGGGGGGTTCAAGATAGGGTTTCTTTTTAGCTTTGGAGCCTGTCCTGGAGCTAGCTCTTGTAGATCAGCATGATCTTGAATCTTTCCCATTCTGTAGACTGCTGCTTGTCTGAATGACGTGTCCAGACGGCAAGTAAATAAAGCTTTCGTCCGGGGCAAACCTAACTTCAAGGGCAACCTGTCATTCAGTTAATCCTCCCTCTTGGCGTTCACAATAATTTAAAACAAAGGAATGGAGGCTTAGATGTGTACAAGTATTCAAATATTAATTTAAAGAATAAACACTAAACCGGGCGGTGGTGGCACACGCCTTTAATCCCTGAACTCGGGAGGCAGAGGCAGGCGGATCTCTGTGAGGTCAAGGCCAGCCTGGTCTACAAGAGTGAGTTCCAGGACAGCCACCAAAGCAACAGAGGAACCCTGCCTCGAAAAAAGGGGGGAAAAAAAGAATAAACACTAAACCACCCGTTAATAAATGTTAGTTTGCAGATTAACTTGAATGCAGCTTATTTATAATTGGACCTACTACCTTGCATAAGTTAACCGTGTTGAGATCGCAAAGGACAGGAAGTTAACTCAGGATGGAAATTGGAATAGAAGGGACTAGACTCACGTGAACAAGGACGTGCCCAAGTCCCTTCAGTTAGCCCGTTTGCTTGTGTTTTGTGCTCTCATCTAGAAAGAAATTTGGTGATGTTCAATCGTAAAACAGAGTTGCAGCCCGGCAGCACCCGTTAAGGTCAGGGAGGAGGGGCGGCTCCCTGGACTCAACCAATCAAACTCGGAGGTCCGTTACTTAGGTCGCTTCCTCTCCTTCTGCTTTCTCTACCTCTCCTGTCTGGTGGGCTGGTGAGTGTGCAATCAGTTTGGTTCTCTGGTTTTCAAATTCTTTCTTTTGAGCGGTTTACTCAGGGGCCAGGCTTTTATTTCAAGTCGGCGCTGAAGTCTGTGAGTTCGGAGGAGATTCTTTTCTGTTTTGGGAGGTTAGGGGCCGGCAACAAGGTGAACTACCTGGCTTGTGTCCACGTGGGCCTCGGCAGTCTTGGGTCCGGACCTGGTGACCCAGAAATAGATTCTACCGCGTGCACAGAGTGCCTGATTCTCGGGAAATCCTGACTTCGTTTTGCTTGCTAGGGACCGTTATTACCCCAGCGCTGTTTGCTCATCTGTTCGGGCGATCCCCGGAGGGTGAGTTGAGTCCGTGTTTTAGTTTTCTGGTGGTTGAATGTCTCTGGGGGCCACGACCTTGGCGGATTTGAGACTCCTTTTTGAAGTGTTTGCTGTAGAATTTTCTCAGAGCGTGTATGAGACTAGATAGCAAATTTCGAGGACAGGTGATTTAATCAGCCCTATGAGGATAAGACATAAGACACATTGAGAAGGACTAGGGATCTCAGCTTAGTGCAAATTGAAATTGCAGCGCCACGGTCCGTTCTGGTGATACAACTCCGGTTACATCGGAGAATATCTGAGCCATTCTGGGCATCCTTTTCGAAGAGCGAACAAAAGTATAAAGTCTAGCCCCTTGTTGGTGTACAGTAACTGGTAAATACCTTGTAAAGGTAAGACGCGAGTTTACCATACATACTGTGGCTACTTTTTCTCATGAGAAGTTTTTTTTTTTCTTTTCTAATGACCTTCAGTGTGATCTCATAGGTTCGCGCTTTTTTTTTTTTAATGTTAGTCAGAATGTAAACTTGGTTATTTTATTTTTTTACGGGTTTATTTTTAATTATGTATGTGTGTGGAGACGGTTTATGCAGACAGTATGCAAGTATTCTCTGAGCCAGAGGAGGCTTTTAGATCCCTGGAACTGTGTTACCTACAGCAGTGAGCTGCCCTACACGGGTGCTGGGAATTGAACTCAGGTCCTCTGCAAGAGTGGTAAGCATTCTTAACTGCTGATCCATCTCTGCATCCTTGCTGAATTGTTTTAAGTTTCTGAGACAGAGTCTCATGTAGGTAGCTCTTGCTGTCCTGGAACTTTCTATGTAGTCCAGGGTGGCCTCAACTCTCGATAACTGTGTCTTGGCTGGGATCCAAGGCCTGGGGCATCACACCTGGCCCATGGGTTGCTGCTATAGGCAGGAAAGATGGAGAAAGAGAAACCTTAGCCTAAATAACGTACTAATCGGCCTTGGTGACTCTGATGCTCTTATACTTGGCCTCATTTGTCTTTAAGTCCATAATTACACACATAATGCGTGTATGTATGTGTGCCTGCTTCCTGCAGAGTCCAGGAGAGAACATTAAATTCCCTGGAACTGTAGTTACTGACAGTTTTGAGACACCAGCCATGTGACTGCTGGGGACTGAACAGGTTGAGTGCACAGTGAAGGCTTTTACGTCTTCCTAGGGCCAGTGTAGCTAAGGATGCTGTGTGCACTCTCATAGAGTATGTGTGCTCATACCCACTTCTCCATATTTTTAAAGAGCATCCGCATGCTTTTCACATGTGGCTGTGCCATACTTTATTAGTTTTTACTGGTAGTTATTTAAATAGCTTATGGTCTTACTATTCCCCCACAAATGAGTAACTAAGTCAGTTGGTGTGTGTGGCATTGAAGTTGGACTTTAGTATATTCTATTTGAGAGGGCGGAAAGAGGACCTGCATTCGGTTCCCAGCCTTTATACAGTGTCTCAACTATCAGAGACCAGTTCCAGGGGATCTGGAGACCAGGAACACACATGGTGCACATACATGCATGCAGACAAACCATTCATACACAAATAAGTAATTAAAAGGTTTCTATGGTATCTAAATGTGGATACTGTAGTGCTTCCTATTGCTTCTATTTACTTTGTGCATGGTGCTGACTTGGAGCCAGTCCTGGCTAGCAGTAATGAGTTTTATGCCATAGGTAAAGACCATGCTGACAATCCTTACTTACCCTGAGTTCAGGTGGAGTGGTATAGGTTATCTTTTGAGCACATTAATGTTAGGAAAGGGTGACAGACTCAAAATAACCATGCGCTTCTTGCATGGTCGCAGGGGCAGAGGGGCATGCTTTCGTAGTTACTGGAGAAATGATAATTCTGGTGTTAGTCATATTTTAGCACTAAGGTAGGAAAAGTCGACTAACCACATAAGGAAGCCGCCTTTGGGCATTTTTCTAGGATAGCCAGGGCTTAAATGGCGAGACCCTATCTCAGAAACAGTAGATGGGAGGACATTGGGGATTAGAAGGCAGGTGTAGTGGGTAAGAGGACCAAGCCTAAATTTAAATCCACAAAAGCCAGACATGGCTGCATGTGCCTGCCATCCCAGCACTGAGGATAGCAGAAATGGAGGTGCAAATCTGGGCCCTTTAGTCCTAAAAGACAAGATCTTAAAGCTAGAGGATCTTTCTGACTTCAGAGTTCCTGTGAGCAATGGCTTTTTTCGTGGAGAATATGTTATTAGTGTGTTGATCTTTACGAGTGACAGAGCCACATCAAACATTTATCTCCACGGCAGCTGCAGTGTAAAGTGTGCATCACCCCATTGATCTTTAAAGAAATGCTTACTGTGAGGTGGCTTTCTTCATCGCTTTGATTAGAATGTAGTCTGTCTGCCTTCAGAACCCATTGTCTGGGCAGGGTACGTCAGTCAACCTCTGAGATGTTTGCCTAGCTAGCGTTGTCTCTAGAGTGGTGACACTCCTGATCACAGCCCTTTCTGCTCTCTAAGAAAAGCTAGACTTGTCTTAAAAACAAACAAAAAATTCTATGAAAAGTTTAAGATCGCCATTGGCTCCCCAGTGAGTTTAAGGCTAGTATGGGCTCCTCGATACCATTATCTAAAGAAAAAACCCACAACAAAAATATATCATATTATGGAATGTACAAACATAGAAAGCTATTCCCACATTCACTGAGGCCTCATTCGCAATGGCTAAAATAGACATACTGTTTTAATTTGTGGATTAAGGTGGTACATACAGCCTTACATACTATTCAGCCTCGAAATGGAACCAGGCGGATGTTTTCTGAGGGAAATGAACCACACACTGAAGGACAATTCTTGATCTTACTTGTGTGTAGAGCCTAAACTGTTGGACTTAGACACAGTGGGGGCATGTCACAAAGGGTGAGCGGTGACGGTTGCCTCTGTTCAAAGCACTTGGCCATTCAACTATGCAGTTTGTCGATTAGACCTTAATAAAGCTGGGGAAAGAACAACAATTTGTTTCCTTTACCATCAGGCTTACCTTGCTTTCTCTAAACCTTACTTGTACAGATCATTGTACTTGGAAAATGAGGTAATCTATAGAAAGTAGATTGTAAACCCTAAGGTGGAAAACTGGTAGAAGGGGAAATAGCAATTTAACAGCAGGGGGAGTTTTGCTGCCTTGAACCCAGCTTTTAGGCACTGTTCATTTGTCTAACCAGTCATGGTCCCTGGGTGAATGAACCAGCGATGGGCTGCCTAGCTGGTCATATGTGCTGTGTATTCTGTCTCTGTGCCCAGCGGCTGGCAGTGGGTAGGAGCTGGAACTTAGTGTTTACTTTCTTCTGTCCTCTGGTTTCAGGTTGAAGATGAAGTGCCTCCAGGAAAGAGCTGGGGCTGGAGCGCTCTGTGTGCCCTGTGGAAACCCCAGACTATCTAGAGAGTGGTCTTGGATTTGGCCATTCCCCAGAGGAAGGTTACCAGGCTGATGTGATTATGAAGACAGGTGCTCATTTGACCCGGATGTTCTGCATTGCACACCTGTGCTGCTCCCCTGTCCCCTTCCTGTGGCACTCGGTACTGAGCTGCAGTTCTTTCTAGCTCTGTAAACAATTGTTTGAAACAGAATCTAGATTATGCAAGCTTGTTTTAAACTTGCTGACCTCAGGCTGGTATTATAGATTCATACCTGTACTGGCTGGCCTCGAATTTGCCATGTAGACCAGGCTGTCCTAAAACTCAGACTTGTCTGCCTCTGCCTCCTGAATGCTGGGATTAAGGCATGCTCCACGACACGGCATATTTATAAAATATAAATATAAAATATTTATAAAATTCTTAGGCGATAATGTGTTGGCGTGTGTGCTCACACATGCATGAGAGAGACCATATACTGTGGAAGGCAGTATTTAACACCAGGAAAGACCTTGGAATTTGGGTTTTATGAGATAGTAATTGTTCCCTTCAAACAGTGTGAAAAGCATTTAAATGTGTTTAAAAGAATTTGGAGGCAATAGGCATTGTTCAAACTGTAGAAACTTGTGCTGTGTCTTATTTATCTCATTTTTTTTATATTTATTATTTATTATGTATACAACATTATGTCTATGTGTATGCCTGCAGGCCAGAAGAGGGCACCAGACCTCACTACAGATGGTTGTGAGCCACCATGTGGTTGCTGGGAATTGAACTCAGGACCTTTGGAAGAGCAGGCAATGCTCTTAACCTCTGAGCCATCTCTCCAGCCCAACTTATCTCATTTTTATGTGATGGGAGGAACATGTATGTCTCTGAGGTCCTTAACCACTTGCATTTCTGCCTTTCCATGGGAAAGTGGACAGCATGGAGTTCAGTCGAATTGTTATATACTTTCAGGAATTAGCGGAGGCAGAGATTTCTGTGTAAATATGGGATTGTGGAATTTTTTTTTCAAATTATGTAGCCAGGTTGGATTTGTATTCCTGATTCGCCTCCCATATGTTGGAATCACAGGTGTGTGCCACCACATTTGGCTATACTTACAGTAGGAGTTTTAAAGGGAGAACCCCTTTTTTTTCCTGTCAACTTATCAACTTATTAGTCAGATGAACCGTTGGGTCCTGATTTCCAGTGGGGTTTTCTGCAGTGATGTAAATGTTCCATATTGTGTTCAGGGTTGCAGTACAGAATTCCTGAACAGTCAGCTGTTACTAGCTTGGCTGAACAGTTTTGAGAGAGGGTCTTTGAGAGAGGCTGGCCTGGAACTTCATTCTCCTGCCTCTGCCTCCCAAGTAAAGTGTTGGGGTTACAGCCCTGAGCAGAAACTTAATTTTAATTAAGTGGTTTTGCAGTGTGTGAATGCTTAGTTACACATGCAATTTTCTTTTTAAAATAACTTTATTTTTATGTGCATTGGTGTGAAGGTGTCAGATCCCTGGAGTTACAAACAGTCGTGAGCTGCCATGTGGGTGCTGGGAATTGAACCTGGGTTCCTCTGGAAGGCCAGTGCTCTACCTGAGCCTTCTCTCCAGCTCCTGCACATGCAATTTTAAAAAACATACTTAATTTATTATGTACATAGTGTTTTGCCTCTGTGTATGCCTGCAGGCCAGAAGAGGGCACCAGATCTCACTGTAGATGGTTATGAGCCACCATGTGGTTGCTGGGAATTGAACTCAGGACCTCTGGAAGAGCAGTCAATGTTCTTAACCTCTGAGCTTATCTCTTCACCTCCCACAATTTTAATACCTACCCAAGACATATCTTGTTCAGAAGCCTTACTTGTAAAGGATTCTTTTTGTTTGGGTAGACTGATCTGAAATCCAGAAACGTCCCTCAGCCTCCATGCTGGGCTAACCCACACCTAGCAAGTTTTTTCCTTTTTCTTACTCTGCACTCTAGCACTTTTGGTGCCTGCCACTAATCTAACAACAATTTTAATGTTAATTGCTAACAATGTGAAAAATTCTAGTTCATAATTAGGTGAAGGATAGGAAGGTTGGAGGTTATTTGTGGTAATGAACTTTATTTCCGGTACAAGAAAGCTCTTATGGCAGAGGAAGTTAAAGCCTCCTTACCCCGCCATCCTGTGAGTGTGCTGCCAGAAGAGAATGGTGGACTCACTGGAGCTGGACTCACTGGGCTGCCTGATGTGAGCGTTAGGAGCAGAGCTCAGGTGATCTAACCCCATCGTAATTCTTAAAACCCTAACTTTGTATAGAGGTCCTTCCCCAATTTGATGTTGGCTTAGGGTTTTGTTGAAAAATTTATATTTTGCAGATCCTTTGTAGCCTAAGCTAACAGACCTTAAACTTGGTGTGTGGCCAAGAGTGATTTCATTATTCCATCCACTTGCTATGATGGCAAATGCGTGCCGCACATGGCCTTCAGGTAAAGATGAGCGTTATCAGTTTCCTCGCGACTTGGCACATAGAGCGTGTTGGTATGTTTTATGTAAGTGTAATGTGTAACCTTTGTGTGTTTTTATTTTCCAGGGATGATGCTAAGTAATTTTGATTTCAGCATGGATTCCTAGATTAAAGCTGAATTCATTTAATAACAGGTAAATATTACAATAATTATATTTACCATGAAAGATAAGGGATGCAATGTTATTAGAGGCTGAAATTTAGTTGCAAAGGCCTTTGAGGATTTCTGGCTTGAGCAGCATCAACAGTTTGCCTCCCTCAGTCAATCAGTTTGCCGTGATGAAGTACATGTCAAGTCCGTGTTTCAGCTGATCACACTGATTATACACATGTGCTGAGCAAACACGTAAATGAATTCAGCTATAGATTTCTTACTTGGCTTTAGCCCTTCGCTTCCAGGAAATTTATAATTTAAAGGATTTATACTGTCAACATTTTGTGTTTTGATCTTTATAATCATGTGAGATAAATCTAGTTGATCCTACCGGAATCACTACAGAAAAAGCACTGCGAGCTGGTGTGATTCTGTTAGCTAATGAGTTTGACAGTTTCATTTCAAATTTTTATTCTGTGTATACTGGTACTTTGCCTTCCCGTATGCCTGTGTGCCAAGGACAGTGCCCACAGGCCAGAAAGGGGCATTGGATCCCCTGTAACGAGTTGACAGACAGCTGTGAGCCACCGTGTGGTGCTGGGAATTGAACCTGGGCTCTGGAAGAGCAGCCGTGCTCCTCAGAGCCATCGTGTAGCTCTTGGGTCTCCCTGTCATTCAGAAGTACACACAACTTATAAACAGTATTTCTCCCCCCACCCCTGCTTCCCCCCCCAAAAAAAAAAACAAAACTAAGGGCGGGATTCAAGAAATTCAAAGAGAGAACTCTAAGCTGGTCTCCTTCGTGCTGTAAGTCATGGGTGTACAACAAATAATGAATGTCTACATTCTCTTATGGTAACGATTGAGACTGAGATTTTTTTTTTCTTAAAGATTTATTTCTTGGGCTGGAGAGATGGCTCAGTAGTGAAGAGCACTGACTGCTCTTCCAGAGGTCCTGAGTTCAATTCCCAGCAACCACATGGTGGCTCACAACCATCTGTAATGAGATGTTGCCCTTTTCTGGTGTGTGGGCATACATGGATGCAGAATGTTGTATACATAATAAATAAATCTTTAAAAAATATCACGGGCGAAAATTTAAAAAATGTATTTCTTAAAGATTTATTTATTATGTATACAGTGTTCTGCCTTCATGTATTATGCCTGCAGGCCAGAAGAGGGTACCTGATCTCATTATAGATGGTTGTGAGCCGCGATGTAGATGCTGGGAATTGAATTCATGAACTTTGAAAGAGTAGCCAGCACTCTCTGGTGTGCACAGCTCAGTCTTGCTGTACTGGGTTTGAGTATGTGTTCTGTCACTTAACAGCATGTTTCCTGGTGTCATATCTTAGATGATCATTGTATACGACAAGTAGGTATTAGCTGTAAAGGATAACCAGGCTACAGTCCACACACCCAGAGAGGCTAAGTAACAAGGGGGGCTCAAAGGGGGTCACCTGGATCTCACTGAGGGTGGACTGGGGTGAGGTGGAATGGGAATGTGGGGGTTCAGATGCGGGTGTAGAGTGAGGAGGGAGAGGACTGAAAGCCGACTGGAAAGGGATGGGGGTCATGTCAGGATCAGGTAGAAGTCCAGTGCAAGGGATTCTCAGCTGTAGCCTGAAATGGCCACCTCTGACCAGGCAAGACTCCTGGTGGAGGGACTGGGACATCAACCTTTGACCTACAGTCTGTCCTGCCAACCAGGTACTGGTTCAGCCTGAGAGCCATGAGAGCCCACCCTGCCGCTGGCTGAATGGTCCAGAAACCTAGGATAGAGCCAAACACAACAGGAGAAAAAAAATATCAATATAACGATGCCTAATGATATTCTGGTATACTTACAGACTGCTGCCTAACCCAGCTGCCGTCAGAGGTGCTTCCTCCAGCAACTGATGGAAACAGATGCAGAGACCCACAGACATACTTTAGATTGAGTGTGGGAAATCCTGCTGAAGAAAGCTAAGCTGGCTCAGAGGAGCTTACAGAGTTTGAACTGACAACCAGAAAACCTGTGGGATTGAGTTAGGCCCTCTGTGTCCATGGGACAGTTGTATAGCTTGGTCCTCTTGTGGGTGGGAGCAGGGCCTGTCTCTGACTCTTTTGCTGGCTTTTGGGACCCTACTCTCATACTGGATCACCTTGTCCCGCCTTAATACAAGGCGAGATGCTTAGTCTTACTGCAACTTGATATTCCTAAACAGAAACTGAGGAGGCAAAGGACCCATACACAAAGTTAAAATAAATTCTGTTCCCGCCAGGTGGCGTATTCAGGATTGCCACGACTATCAGGCTCACAAAGCATAATTTAATTCTAAAATTAGGCACAGCATGGAATGAGAATATATTGTGTTTCCCTATACAATTAAGTAATATTTTCTTAGTGGATTAATCTTGGTTTGACAGTAACTTGTCTGTCATAATTTTGTAAGGTAATTTAAGTTCCATGTGCCTGATCCCTGACTTATCAGAATCTTCTAAATGCTTCATAATATGGTTGCAGGCCAGCTTTGTTCCCCATTGCCGAGAGCCTAAGTCTCTTGTCTTCTCAGGGCTTCATGAGGATGGGCTGGCTGCCCACGGTAGTGCGTATTCCACAGGACTGTAGTGACTGATCCTGGGATTTAAATGATTTGCTTTCCAAATAAATTTTTTTTAAAATTTGTGTGTGTGTGTGTTGCTTGGATGTATGTCTGGTAACCAGTTACACTCCTGGTGGAGGCCAAGAGAGAGGGTGTCAGGGTAACTGAGCTGGAGTTAACAGGCAGTAGTGAGTGGCCACCTGAATGCTGGAGATCGAGCCCAGGTCCTGCAAGAGCAGCAATCTAGTGCTCTTAAACACTGAACCTTTGTCCAATTCTCTTTCCTTCCTTCTTTCAGAGATGGGTTTTCCATGTAGTCCTTGCTCTGTATGTAGACCAGGCTGTCCTACAACTCAAATCTGCTTGCCTCTGTCTCCCAAGTGCTGGGATTAAAGGGATGTGCTGCCACCATCTGGCCCAGTTGATAAATATGTTTCAAAGCAGGCTAAACTCTTGAGTGTGAAGGTAGAGCATATTCAAAGATGAAGGTTGGCTCAGCAGAACCAACCACAGAATCAACTTGCATTTCATTTGAAAAGAGCACAAAGCAAACCTTGATAGCTCTACATGCTGCTGAGTGAGCTCAGTGTCAGGGAATTCGTGGGTCAGCATATAGTTTACTTGAATTTTATGTTAATGCAGCTCCTTCGTATTCTATAGTAATTTTTTAAATGTCCAGTCAAGGAGACATACACAGGCTTAGTTTTGTCAGTAGTGTTTTAATTATAAAAGTCTAGGACCAACGTCTACTAAGAATAAGTAAGGCTGTGTACTTTTACATAAGTAAAGGGAATATGTGTATTACTGGATACATGTCCAAGAAAGGTTTGGTAAGAGCGACTCGGAAGTAAGTTCACAAAATATCCTCCAAAAGTGAGATTGTACTTTATCTGTACTCTGTTTGGGACAGTTAAAAACAGACACTCAAGGCTCAGTTATTGTAAACATACAGTAGTAGGTAGTGTATGGTTTACTCGTGACCCTCTCCCCCAAGCTAAGGCCCTAAACTGAATTCCAGGAAGCAGGAAGTTGACCCCAACCCCAGACACTCAGTGAGTAAATAAGATAGCAGGCCCTCAATTTCAAAACCAGCTTGTTTGGTTCCCTTGTCCAGTCTGTCCTTAACCTCCAGCAGCCCCATCTTGAAGCATTTAAGATGCCAGCCACTGACTGTAGTCTGAGGCTGCTACCTTCTCACCTTTTCTTCTCACAAGTTTAACATTTACTTTTCCTTCTCCAGTTTCCCCTAATTTGTCCCCGTAGGGTTAAGTTGTGGTGGGGTTGTCCAAAGGGGTAGGGGACAATGTTTTGGGCTATTTCTTTAATTGAAGGGATAAGGTTTAATGGCTGTAGCCTAGTTATTTTCCTAACATGTATAAGAACCAGGTTCTGTATCTCCAGCACACACTTCTGTTGAGGAATGTTATTTTCAGGTGTTGCTTTGTTTACGCTTCATTTGTTTTAACTCTGAAGCTGTGTTAATTACTGTGCCTGTCTAAAACACCTGATGTTCTAATAACTGAATGGCCAATAACGAAGCAGGAGCAAGGAGAAGCAGGGCTGGCAGGCAGAGGATAATAAAAGGAGAAATCTTGGGAGGAAAGAAGAGCAACAGAACAAGGAGAGGAGGATTTCAGGGGCCAGTCAGCCAGCTACTCGGAGTGTGGCAAGCCATGGAGAAAGAAGTAAAGAAGTAAAAGAAATACAGAATTAAAGAAACATAAAAGCCCAGCGGAAAAAGGTAGATGTGTTAACATAAGAAAAACTGGCCAGACACAAGCCAAGCTACGGCTGGGCATTCATAACTTAGAATAAGCCTCTGTGTGATTTATTTGGGAGCTGGGAAACAGGTCCCTCAAAAAGCCAAAAGAACAAAAACAACACACAACACACTCCCCTGATACCAGCACTTAGTCAAAGGTCAGAAGTTCAAGGTCACCTGCTATACAGAGAGTTCTCAAAAACAGAGACAGAGCTTTACTATTGGGAAAATCCACTGTTGGAGTCCATTGTGTAGATATAATTAGTTCAACAGGCTCTTCTGAGAAGGTGGCTGGGAGAGAAAGGTGTGGTTTGCATCCTAGCTACCTTCTAGCCCTCTTCCCAGCTTTAACTTTCAGTTAGAAAAAAGTATTGACAGCCACAAAAATCACCCAGGTAACCTCGGAAGGGCAAAGTGACAGCAGTATTTAGGAGCTGGAGAGATATTTCTGCAGTTGAAAGCACTGACTGCTCCTCTTCCAGAGGTCCTGAGTTCAGTTCCCAGCATCTCGTGGTGGCTCACAACCATTCCATTGGCTTCTGTGCCCTCTTATAGTGTGCAGATGTACATGCAGACGCGTACATAAATTACATAAATCTTGAAAACAAACAAAATAACCCACTTAACTATTTGAATACTACCAGCAAAGACATCTGAGGGCCGCTTCAGCAGTTACTGCTGTCTAGAGCAGCCGGCCATTCTCAGCAGCTTAAGGTCTGCAACTCCAGCTCTGGGGCATCCAGCACTCTTCTCACTACACGGGCACATGTGGCACAGATATCAATAAAATAAGAGTAACTTGAGAAGGGGCCTCAGTATGTGGTCTAGGCCCGGAACTCAATGGTCAGTGTTCCTCTCCAATGCTGGGATTGGAGAAATGCACCGCCGGGCCTGGATAAAGATCTTACATACATACATACATACATACATACATACATAATACATACACACATACATAGAAAAAAAATGGCACTTGTTCCTGCTTGATCCTGTTGCTTTTATTTATTATCATTATTTGGCTTTTGGTTTTTTGAGACAGGTTTTTCTCACACAATAGACCATGTTGGCCTCGGACTCAGAGATCTGCCTGCTTCTACCTCCCGAGGGCTGGGATTAAGGAGTTGTGTGGTTAATTGTTATGCAGATTTAAAGCAGTTACCTCACTAAACATATGTTGTGTAAAAATGGGAGGTTAAGCATCTGGCTGGTTACCTCAGCAACAAGATGCAGGTGCCACCCAGCACCCTGCCCCGTGCCTGCCTCGTGCCTCCCAGCACCCTGCCCCGTGCCTGCCTCGTGCCTCCCAGCACCCCGCCCCGTGCCTGCCTCGTGCCTCCCAGCACCCCGCCCCGTGCCTGCCTCGTGCCTCTCAGCACCCTGCCTCATGCCACCCAGCACCCCGCCCCATGCCTGCCTCGTGCCTCTCAGCTGCCTGCCTCGTGCCTCTCAGCACCCTGCCTCGTGCCTGCCTCGTGCCTCCCAGCAGCCCCCTTGCGCTACCCAGCAGGCCCTGCGGTCGCCACGCATGCGCCCTGACAGTGTGGCCTCACGCAACCCGCGTGTCTCACGGCGGAAGGCCGCCCCTTTAGTTCGCCGTGCAGCAGGTATTGTCCGTCGTTTCTCAGTGGGAATTGAGAGCTCTGTGGGTCTGCTCGGAGGAGCCAGGGCCTGAGGCTGTCTGGGAGCTGGCAGGAGTCTGTCCCTCAGAAGCCGGCCTGGGGCCCGCAGCGGCCTCGGGCGGGACAGACGTGAAGGTGTCAGCACGTCCGTTACCCAGCTTTAAGGCGACGTGTGATTGTTTGTTTGATGTTTTATTTTTGGGGAGAATTTTTTAAACTAAATTTTTAAAATTTTATTTTGCATACCAACCACAGTTTCCCATCCCCCCACCCCATCGGTTCAGAGAGGGGCAGGTCTCCCGTGGGCGTCAACAAAGCCTGGCACATCCAGCTGAGGTAGGGCCAAGCACCAACCCTGAATCCAGGCTGGGCGAGGCATCCCAGCATGGGAATATATTTTGCTTTTGAATCAGGAGCTTGCTTGTAGCACAGGCTGACCTCGAACAATGTGCACACTACTTCAGCCTCCTGAGCACTGGAATTACAGGTGTGGCTATCACTGCTAAGGAAACATCACCGCTATTATGCAATACATGACTTACTAATGCAATTACCCCCTATACTGAAAAGTAAGAATTACCAGTAAATGTGTTAAACTATAGCAATATTAATAGATATATTACTTAACTTTTATTAAGCAAACATTTTAATGTAGAGTTTCAGACTTCATCATAGATGAACTAGCTTAGTTTTTATATAATTTTATCAGGCAGCTAGTCTTTTAAAATCTAGGCAGTTCAGTTAAGGAATATGAGAAATTAAGATGTACAAAAAAAACCTAAGAATGTCAGTTAAGGTTTTTACTGCAGTCATGTGCAGCCTCGTATTTGCAAAGCAGGAAGTACTCTGACTGTCCTGGGACTCGCTGTGAGATCGGCCTGCTCCTACCTCAAGTGCTGCCTTACAAGCAGAGTGCGTCTGTTCTGGTGTTGGAAATGACACAACGGGCGATTTCGTTTTTATTTTTTTGTGATGTTTGTAGGCATTTGCCATGTTCATCGTATTCTTGGCGTTAGTAAGAGTTGGAATTATCTGTGTATAACTGAATTCTCAGCCTTTGTATAAGGAAAGAGCACAATATCGAGGCTGAGATCAATATAATTTTTTTTTTTTTTTTTTGGTTTTGGTTTTTCGAGACAGGATTTCTCAGTGTAGCCCTGGCTATCCTGGAACTTGCTCTGTAGACCAGGCTGGCCTCGAACTCACAGAGATCCACTTGCTTCTGCCTCCCAAGTGCTGGGATTAAAGGCATGTGCCACAACCGTCCAGCTAATATCATTTTAATAAATACAAAAAATGTCCACTTTTGGTCAAAATAAAAGTACATATAAAAATTTCATATTCATTACAATTTGACTTTTTTCATTTATTCCTTGTTAGGATTCTTCTTCTGGAGACTATTACCATGTCCTTGTACGAAGACATGTTGCTTTGCAATTATCGAAAATGTCGTCTCAAACTCTCTGGCTATGCTTGGGTTACTGCCTGCTCTCACATCTTCTGTGACGAGCACGGCAGTGGTGAGTTCAGTCGTTCACCAGCTCTCTGCCCTGCCTGCAACAGCACCCTTTCTGGAAAGCTAGACATTGTCCGCACAGAGCTCAGTCCGTCAGAGGAGTATAAAGCAATGGTGCTGGCGGGGCTTCGGCCAGAGGTTGTGCTGGACATCAGCTCCCGAGCATTGGCCTTCTGGACATACCAGGTTAGTGCTTAGGGGCTGGGAGATGTCTCCATGGGTAAAGTGCTGTGTCCGTGGAGAGTGGGGCTCTCACATGAGGGGAAGGTGGCTGATGGCAGGCGTCAGTCTCCATGTGCACAAACACACATGTACATTGAAGTATAATCTGAGGCCTATGTATGATCTTTTTTCCTCTTGGTGTGGGGTAGTGCCAAATCTAAGGTTTTGTACTTAAAAGGTACGTGCTTTACCATTGTGCTAAATGTCTACTCCCTTCTGAGGGATTTCCTTAAAATGTCCCTTCACTGTTATATTTGTATTTCTTATAAACACATGCATGTATAGAAAACTTTTTTTAAATATTCTCACCTAATTTTTATTGCAAGTATTTATCATGTGCTAAGTAGATATTTTTGTTTTTATATTTTGCAAGTAAACTGTCTGTACTTATACTTGAATTTTATTGTCTATACTGTGTGGCAGTTACCTACACATTTGTTCAACCCCAGCTTGAGATTATTTTTTTGTCTTTCTAGACAGGGTTTCTCTGTGTAGCTTTGGAGCCTGTCCTGGAACTCACTCTGTAGACCAGGCTGGCCTCGAACTCACAGAGATCCACCTGCCTGTGCCTCCTGAGTGCTGGGATTAAAGGCATACACCATTACCGCCAGGCGAGAATGTTTTTGTAGTGCTAACGATCAAACCCAGGGTCTTGCATATGCTAGCCAAGCACTTCTTCAGCGCTGACCCTGTTTTTTTGTAGGAAACCCAACTGTTTTCCAGAGTGCCTGCACTACAACTTTGCATTCCTGCCCAAAATGACAGATTATCATTTTGACCATTTTAATGAGGTAGAGTGGAATCACTTTACATTTTCTTGAAACATGACAGGAACCTATGCTCATTTTCTGCCTATTTTTACATTTATTAGTGTGTGTGCATGTTCCTGATCCATAGGTCAGATAACAAGTTGTGGGAATTGGGTCTGTCCATCATGTGCAGTCTTGATGTTAAACTGAGGAGGTCTTCAGGCTTTTGTTTAAATTTTGGGACAGGTCTCATGTAACTAGCTGGTCTGGAATTATCTATGTTGGCTATGCTGTAATTAAAGGCATAAGCTACCATACCCTGACTTTGCCCATTTATGTTGTGGTTTTGTTGTTATTGCCATTCAAACGATCTTTCTTATTTTGGGTAGCAGCCCTTTTTCAGATCTTTTACAAATGTGTTCTCCCAGTCTGTAATTTGTCTTTTTCTTACAACAGTGTCTTTCATGGAGTACAGATTTATATTTTATAAACATCTTAGCAGTGACTTTTTTGGTGTTGTCTTAAAGTCATTGGTGGGGCTGGAAAAATGGCTGACTGGCGAAGAGGACTTGTGGCTTTCATGGAAGACCTGGGTTTGATTCCTGACACACACAGTAACTCACAGCCGTGTCTCACAGCCATGCAGCGCTCTAGTTCCAGGGGATCAGAAGCCTCTTCTGACTGGTGCACATATGTAGGCGGAGACTGCTTGTTCGTTTCTCAGCTGCCCAGACCTGAAATAGTCACACAGAAACTATATTAATTGCAACACTGCTTGGCCAATGACTACATATTCCTAGGTTGCTCTTACATCTTAAATTAATTCATTTCTATTAAACTGTGTATTGCCACGTAGCTGTGGCTTACCAGATAAAGTTCTGGCATCTTGTCTCTTTAACTCTGTCTACTCTCTCCTCTTCTATCTGCTTGGAATTCCCACCTTGCCCTGTTCTACGCTGCAATAGACCCAAAGCAGCTTCTTAACCAGTGGTGTTCACAGCATACAGAGGGGAATACCACATCACTCATACGTTCAGGCAACAGAAAAATAGGTAATGTAAATGTCATTGCCGACTTCAAAGTCTCTAGATCTCCCTTGTGGGTTGTTTTTTGTTTGTTTATTTGAGACAGGGTTTCTCTGTTGCTTTGGAGCCTGTCCTGGAACTAGCTGTTGTAGTCCAGGCTGGCCTCGAACTCACAGAGATCCACCTGCCTCTGCCTCCCGAGTGCTGGGATTAAAGGCGTGCACCACCACCATCCGGCCAGATCTCCCTTGTGTTATCGCCTACAAGTTGATTTGCAGTTTGTATTCAGGTCTGATTCATTCTGACTTAATCTTGTGGGACTCAGTATTTTGCAATTGCTCCCATTCTAGGTTTTCCCATCAGGACTTCTTTTTCCAGTCAGCAAAGAAGGCATCTCCAAGGAAGATAGACTTTGCGGTCTTATGTACCAGAGAAGTGACCTTCTGTTTTGTTTGCTATGTTCTAGTTACAGGTTCTGCCCAACATGGGTTACATGTGTGTAAATTTTAGGAAATAAGAATATTTCCTACAAGGATATAGGGGGTCTTATTTTTATAACTCTGGATTTTTCAGAAATTGGACTTCATATGTGTGCATGTATCATGTAAACATGTATTTTTTTCTTGGCTTTGACTCCTGTTGCCCAGATGGCCTTGAACTTACCATAACTGAGATGGCTTACCTTGAACTGATCCTCCTGCACAGTTCCTATGTCTGTGACTACTACATGCATAAACCTTCACACCTAACTTGTGTTGCATTTCTTTAGAACTTTTAGGATATATGTTACTCGCAGATAAGGCATACTTATTTTGATATGATTTTTTGAGTAGCCCATTTTCTGTAATCACCTCGCTGTATGTTGTAATTATGGTTTTTTTTTGTTTGTTGTTTGTTTTTTTTTGAGACAGGGTTTCCTTGTGTAGTCCTGACTGTCCTGACTCACTCTGTAGACCAGGCTGGCCTCTAACCCACAGAGATCTACCTGCCTCTGCCTCCAAGTACTGGGATTAAAATGTGTACCATACTGCCCAGCATGATTATGTTTTTAACCTGGTTTTAAATATTGTGAAAATGGTATCCCTGTATAAGCATCCTTTCCACTTGAGCTTGAATGAGGTTTTAAAGTGTGTAATGCTGTGCTGCTTCTCTATTGCACAGGTGCACCAGGAACGTCTCTATCAAGAATATAATTTTAGCAAGGCTGAGGGCCATCTGAAGCAGATGGAAAAGATATATACACAGCAAATACAGAGCAAAGATGTAGAATTGACCTCTATGAAAGGAGAGGTCACCTCCATGAAGAAAGTTCTAGAAGAATACAAGAAAAAGTTTAGTGATATCTCTGAAAAACTTATGGAGCGCAATCGCCAGTATCAAAAGCTCCAAGGCCTTTATGATAGCCTTAGGCTACGAAATATCACTATTGCTAGCCAAGAGGGTTCCCAGGAACAAGCTACGATCACACAGTCCGGTGTCTTTGGCTTTCCATTAGGTAAGAAGGGATCTAATACCCAACACCTAGTTTTTAAACTATAATTTTGCACACTTTGAGGGTGGTGAGCCGTGGTGAGCTGTGGATTCCTTGCTTACTCTGCACACTATTGCTCTCAGTTGTATTTGCATACATTTAAATTACCTTTTTTTTTTTTTTAATTTGAGACAAGGTCTCTACACAACTCTGAATGTTCTGGAATTCACTGTGTGGATCACTGTCCTCAAACTCAGATCTGCCTGCCTCTGGCTCTCAAATCTTGGGATTAAAGCAGTGTGCTACCATATCTAGTTTAAATTATTGTCAATTTGAGCAGAATTAATTAATCTCTGTAAAACAAATGTTGAAGTTGTGCACGGCTAGCTATTTGATGGTAGTAGTTAATCCGAGCTGTAACTTTTTTGTTGGGGGCGCTAAGCACTGCTGTTTCGTGTTTTCCTGTGATTCCCTTCGCCAGCTCCTGTCATTAGCCAATAAGGCCGTGTTCTAGTTTCTTTCACATGCCAAAATGTGTTTTTATTTCATTACATTTATTTACTTTGTGTGTCTGTGTGTGCGTGTCTGTGTGTCTGTGGGGCATTGTGTATGTGCCACAATACGCATGGACAGGTCAGAGGACAACGTGCATGAATCTCCATGCACCAAGTGGTTCCTGGGGACTGAACTCAGGTTGTCAGGCTGGGTAGCAAGTGCCCTTACTCACTGAACCATCTTCGTGGTCCAGACTGCACAGTTCTTGTTTTTGCCTTTTGATCATTTAATTGCTTATTCAGTCATGACATAATTACCGAATATATTTCCTGTGCCTGACTCTTGGGCATGATTCTAAGTAGTGAGGATGCGACTGTTGTTCAAGTAGGCAATTTAAAATCTAGGCTGACTCAGGATCTTTGTCGATAGGTGGGTGACTCATTCCCACTCTTTGCCTTGATAGCAATAGAATCTAGTAGTTTTGTTCTCAATATTAATATAATTGTATAAATTGGCATACAAACATTGAAGTCTTTGGTGGTAGACTTTTCCGAGTACTCAAATTTTGACGTTAATTATAGGCTAAGAAAAAAGGTTCAGTGAGAGAAAATGATGTTCTAGAATGGGGATGAGGTGGTAAGAACAAACAAACAAAATGTCTCGTGGCCAGGTCTAGTGGTGCAAACCTTTAGTCCAGCCCATGGGAGGCAAAGGCAGATGGATCTGGAGTCCCAGGACAGCCAGAGCTACATAGTGGGACCCTGTCTAACAAAAGCAAATAAATAAGGATGTTCCTGCCTGACACTGTGCTTGTGCACCTTTAGACCCAGGACTCAGGAACCTGAGGCAAGTGGATTTCTGTGAGTTTGAGACCAGCTGGTCTGCAAACTAGTTTCAGTACTCAAGTGAGATCAATCTGAAAATGAGGTTTTCTGCTTAGCTTCTTTATGTATAAACGGCAGTTTTGTGTAGCGAGTCTTTCTCTGTATGCCAGCTCCCACGACCCAGAGACTCGTGATTAATTATGAAAGCTTGGCTATACTTTAGGCTTATCCCACTAACTCTTATAACTTAAATTAACCCAGTTATATTAATCTATGTTTTGCCTCATGGCTTTTTACCTCTCTTCCATCTTGTACTTCCTCTTTTCCCTGGGTCTCCACTCCCCGCCCCAGGCTAGATTCATCTCCTCTTTCTTTCTTTCTGCCCAGAAGTCCTACCTAACCTCTACTTGACTAGCCAATCAGAGGGCGCCTTGCCAAAGACACATCTTCACAGTGTACAAAAAGATTATTCCTCAATAATTTAGTCATTCCAAATGGCTGTTGTACACAGTTTTCTTGTCCTTGTATGTGTTTCTTTATTCTTTTTTGTACATTTTAAGAAAGATTTCTTTTTTATGTATATGTGTTGCCTGTGTGTACCACTCGTGTACTGATAATGGAAGCCAGAAGAGGGTGTTGGATCCCATGGAACTGGATGGTTGTGACCCACTCACTACGTGAGTGGTAGGAGCCAAACCTGGGTCTGCTGCAGGACCAGCACTGCTGCTAACCCCTGAGCTTCTCTCTAGCCCTGTACTTAGCTTTTGACCCCTCTTATTTTTAGGAGATACAATCAGCTTTTTCCTCCTCAGTGAAGTCCGTTAAAGCCGAGGAAGGGTCTGGTAGGATTAGCCAGATGTTTATTCAGTCTGTTTGATTTTCACAGAAGCTATTGTGTGTTCTGTGGTAGGGAAGAGCTGAGTGACATCGTCTTTTTTATCTTATCACAGGAGATGAGTTTAAGATAATTATTTTCTCCATCTCATAGGAGTTAAATTGTGTTAAATATTTATTCAATGGCTATTATTTTGTACTTAGAGATCTATTAGGAATATTCTTACATTCTTCCTTAATTCTCTCCCCTAGTGAACAGCTCAAAGTTTCCTCTGGACCGCACACCAGTTGAAAGCCGAGGTGGTGGAGACGAAGATGTTCAATTCAGACCATTTTTTGTGGATTCTCCTGCAGTCCTGGAACCCACTAACAGCTTCTTTAGTTTTGCTTCTCAGAACCAGGAAGCAGAGCAGCAGGTCTGCAGCAGGGCCTTTAAAGCCAAGAGAGTCTAGTCTAGCTCGGGTCACGTTCCAGTCATCTCTGTTTGCATACTGAGCTGGCGTGCTGTGGGTGTGTGCCTTCCGGTTTGGTTTCATCCATTTATTCCGTGAACCTCATCTCTAGTTTATCACTGCTCACTCAGTCACAACCCTGCCTATCATAGATCCCTATCAGACCAAGCTTGTTTACGCTTCTGTGAGCGCCAGTGTTGTATTTACAGAGTGCTTTGGATTCTAGTACGCATATGTTAAGTGTGTGCATTGATTTTCTCTACCTGCCAGTATATTTAGGTAAAATGATGGTCTTGGAAAATAGTGTCTTGCTCTTTGCTTGTGTTATACACAGTCATGTGTTTTCATTGTATTAGCTTGTTTTGGAGGTGTGTTTGTACCAGTGAATGAATGTGCAATTTGATACATATGTGTTCAGTTTCTATTTAAAAAGAATTTACCTTGATAAAAGCTATTTGCTGATTTAATTGGTATTTGTTTTAAAATAAAGCTGCTTCTTAGCCTTTTTAACAGTTGTTGGCATGTTTATTTGGGAATGCATTTCCTTTTTAATGAGATTTATATTTATTTGTAATTTTGTATGTCTCTGTGTGGGCATGTGCACAAGAATGCAAAGACTTAATCTCGACTGTTCTAATCACCTAATCTAAAATGCTGAACAAAGGTTGTCTTTGCTAAACTGCACAGCAAATGTGGTAATACAAAGGAATGAGGAGCTGGCTGTGGTGGTACACACCTTTAATCCCAGCGCTTGGGAGGCAGAGGCAGGTGGATCTATGAATTCTAGGCCAGTCTGGTCTACAGAGTGAGTTCCAGGACAGCCAGGGCTACAACCAGGAGCTTTTGTCTTAATCTTTTATGTGAATCTCCTAAGGGAGAAAATGGTTTTTATGGCTCTGCTGAGTAAGAACAGCACCAAAATTGCCCGTTCTGCTGAGCTTGGAGTTATGCTGGAAGTCCAGAGTACAGTAAGGTGGATCACAGTGTTTTCTTAGGTCAGTTAATTCTGCACAGAGTGGATGTAGAGTCTAGATAGAGCAGGTGCATGGTTATAAATGACCTCAAAGTGTGTTATGAACTTGATCACAGATTAGGTGAAGGTTTGATTTGTGAAGGCGAACTTGAAACAGCATTTCTCAGAAGCCATTCCCATGCCAGTGCTACCGACCTTAAGAGTTATGATATAGTAATTAACATAATTTCCAACACTTTTCCTGGGACGAATTACAGAATTATCCTAAGTGCTAAGTCAGATTGCTGTTGAGGTAGTAAGAGTCACATTGAAGTCGCTTGAGGAATTTTCATGTTTAGTCACCGTAGAAAATACTATTGCTTTACACAACAGAGTTTACTGTCTTTGGTTCTTCTCAGTCTAGCCTGTTTTGTGAACAGATTCTCCTGCTTCTACTTCCCAAGTCCTGAGGTTACACGCTTCCTTAGAACAATAGACCAGTGTGTGTGTGTGTTTAAGACTAGATTTCTTTGTGTAGCCTTGACTGTCCTAGAACTCACTCTGTACGGCAGTCTGTCCTCAAACTCACAGAGATCTGCCTGCCTCTACTGGAGTGCTGGGATCAAAGGCGTGTGTCACCATTCCACCACCACCTGGCTTAAAACTTTATTTTATTAAATCTCAAAGTAAAAATGGTGTATAGTGAAAAAAGATTAAGCATATCCAGCTTGAGAGATGTGTAGTTCAATTCCTTGTCCCCATATTAGACAGTTCATAACTGTTTGTAACTCCAGGTCCAAGGGGTCTGATCCCTTCTCCTGCTCTCTGAGGGTACCTATACTCATGGGCATGTATCTACGTGCAGACACAGACACACATATACATAATTTAAAAATAAAATTTAAAAATCCATTTTTCCAGATTTAATTCACTTTTATTTTTCTTGTATAAAAGCCCTGTATGGTTGCCACAGCTGGAGTCTTGGTCCTCTGAACAGAAACTGGTATGGACTTTCACAAGATGCTCAGTAAAGTCCTGATAAGGAGACTTGGTGAACACAATCTTTTTCCAGAGGTCAGGTCTTGGAGATGGCACCAAAGGTGGCTTGGCAAAGTTGTCCAGGGTGGCAGTGCAGCCCCTGGCTGGTGTGTAGTAGCCATCAAAGTCAGTCATCATCAGTAGTTTCTTGGGCACAGAAGCAAAGACAAAGCCAGTGCCTCTGGGGACAGAGATGAGACACCAGCACAGAGCCACAGCAGCCTGTCCACTTGCATGGAAGGAACAGTGTGGGGCTTGCCAATCTTGTTCCCCCAGCAGCCTTTCTGCACAGGGACTGTGGAAGGATGAAGATGATGCTTCTCGGATGACAGTGCCTACCTCCTTGGGGCACTTAATACCAGGACCAAAAGTAAAAAAAATCCATATTTTATAGCTAATGAAATATATTTTACAGGTTATAGTATAAAATAGAATTTTTTTTTCTAATGAGGTTTTCAATTTTGCTGGGAAAGGGTATGAGGAAATAGGTATCTTGAGCATTTTGAAATACAACAATAGTTGAAACTAAAAATATAAACTTTCAGGAATATTGTTTCTTTAAAATTGTTCAAGAGTTTAATTTGCATGGTAGGCTTTTTATTTTTATGATGTATTTCTTATTTTCTGTGCATTTGTGTTCTGTCTGCATGTGTGTCTATGTGGGGTGTCAGATACCGTAGAACTGGAGTTACAGACAGGTGTGAGGGGCAGTTTGAATGCTGGGAATTGAACCAGGGTCCTCTAGAAGTACAGCCAGTGAGTGCTCTTAACTACTGAGCCATTTCTACCGTCCCTTAGAAGGCTTTCTCTCTTTCTCTCTCTCTTTTTTTCCTTTAAAAGGTAGGAGAAAAGGAGAGGGAAATTATCCCTTCTTTGTTTCTGCTGCTCAGCCTCTTTGGAAGTAATTACTGTTGGAAGTGTCTAATACCTCTTTGCAGAGATTGTCTTTTAGCAAATGGTTAAAAAAAATTTTTTTTTCATTGCAGCTGGATGTGGTGATGCATGTTTGTAATCCCAGTATTTAGAAGGCAGAGACGGGGGTGTCCATGAGTTTGAGGACCTGGTCTACATAGACTACCAGACCAGCTGAGCCTAAATAGGTAGATCCTGTCTTAAAAATTAAAATAAATGTCAGCTATAATAATGAAAGGCTACAGTCCCAACACTTGGGAAGTGGAGGCTGGAAGATCGGGAATTCAAGGTCATTTTTGGCTACAGAGCAAGTTCCAGGTCAGTTTGAGATACCTGAGACCCTGTCTCAAAAAGGCAGAAGATTTAAAATGTTTATTTTTGAATAAACATTTTAAATAAAATTTTAATAAAAATTGGAAAATACAGTAAGAAGAGTTTTCTTGGCCCACCTGTTTCTCTCGTCAGACTGTATCTTATGTTCCCTTTCTGAAATAATGAATATGAGAACATTATAGTGGCATGCCATCCCAAATGTAGTAGACTTATTAGGATAATGCATTAAAAATGCTAAAAATTACACGTGCAGAAATCTTCAAAGTTGCGAAATATTCAGATAAGTTAGCCTTGTAGTACCTTCCCTTCCAAAACACCACCCAACGCGTGTGCTTTCACACCGCTCTCGGTTTTCAAGAGCGATAGAAGCAAGGGCAAGAATACACGAAACAAAAATTTGATTATAATTAATCTAAGAACATTTTGATTTCGGAATTTGGGAAGGAAGTTTATGAAACAAAGTGATTACAAACTCAGTATGTGCTTGTTATCCCAGCTGGGAGGCTGAGGCCAGAGGATCGGGCTGTCCAAGCCAGCCTTGACTACAAAACCACAATGAGGGTAGTCTGACCACCACCACCACCACCAAACAACAAAAACGAAGCAAAGCAAAACCCCAAAGCGGTTGTAGGACGTCTCGGAGCAGCACACTTTTGGGTTAAGTTGGCAACAGCCTCGTCTCCGGGGGCAGGTGGGCCTCCAGAGCCCTAGATGTCGCTGTTGTTTCATCGCGAGAATGGCTGGGTCTCTGTGGTTACAAAGTTGGGGGAGGAGAAGCCGAAGGTGGCTGGAATGATGGCTGATGAAGAGGAAGAAGAGAAGCGCGTCTTGCAGAAATTGCAGGTGAGGCTGTGAGTTAAAACTCTTTCCTGGTTGCTCTGGAAGCGGGGGCGCAGCGGTCAGAGCAGGCGGCGGAGAACGGGGCTCAGCGTAGGCTGCGGACTGCTCGTTGGGAGCCGGAGGAAGTCCGCCCACTCGGGATTCCTGGGTCACAAGCCGCGTGTAAATGGAGTGGCGGGTCGCCTGACTGTTAACGGAGTTGTTTTGGTCTCCACAGCAGCCATTTCTTTAGCATCTTTCTGCTTTGGACTTGGCAGCACTCGGTGATGGACTGCAGAGCAGACGTCCTGGTGTTAGCTTTAGGATTTACTCTGCTAATCTCTTAACCCCACCCCTTCCCCAGGTGGCTGTTGTAGAAAAGCTGAAAGGACTTTTCATCAAGTTTCTATCTTTACTTTTGTTTTAATCATCAGTATTTTCCTTAAACCTTAGAAACTCAGTTTGTGTTCTAAGACATCTTGAAATTTAAACTAGAACTATTCTTAAATACTTTTAACAGTTTGTTCCTTTTATTGAGACAGGGTCTTTCTTTTTTGTAACTCTAGTTCTTCTGGAACTGGCTTTGTAGGCCAGGCTGCCGTGAACCACCATGCTGGGCTATTTCTAACAAATTTTAAAGCATTGATCAGGTTTCTGTGTTTCTTGGGTGTGTTAAAATAACACTCAGCATGGACTTGATTAACCTTATTCCTTATTGTGGTTGGCAGAAATCAGATTTTTTTCTCCCGAGACAGGTTTCTGTGGGTATCCTGGGCAGTCCTGGAATTCACTGCAGACAAGGCTAGCCTAGAACTGCCCGAGATCTGTCTGCCTCTGCATCTGCTTCCTGAGTGCTGGAATTAAAGGTGTGCACCACCAACGACCGGCTAGAAATCAGATTCTTGATCCTATCCTCAGAGAGACTTTAGACACACTAAGTACATTTGCTGGTTCAGAAAAACAAAACAAAACAAAAACAAAGCTTTATGCCAAATGGTGTTTCTTGAGGCTGTTTGGAGCGGTTGTGAATCACTTCCTCTTCACGTTTCCCTGCTCGCAGGTAATGACTTATTTATATCGCTGTTGCCATCACAGGAAGCTCGTCAGTCCCCAAAACCCAAATCAGCTAAAAAACAGACAGTAAGACCTCATTCTGAATTTGCAGCCGTGCTCATTGCGTGACAGTTGGTTGTGACTTTTGCTTAGAACTCTGTTTAAAAAAAAATTCCAAAACTGTGTTCCACAGACCATTTGACCATTTTTATTCTAGAACTTGTTGAAAAGTCTGACTTTCTATATGTGTTCAGATCAGACTCTGCAGGACCTGTTTTTCCTGGGAGTTTTATATAGGAGGGTTTAAAAGCACTGCAGAAGGTGTCACTTGAACTACACACAGCAGATATGGATTCTTTAGTACCACAGTGCTGCATTAGTTAGCTTAATCGCCCTATTTAGTGAGAGCCTGTTGTGATCCAGCCCCTTGTGGAGCCCAGGGAACTAGGAGTGACCATTTGTGGGGGAGGGGAGCTCTGCTTTGGTTTAGGGAGTGTGCTGCTTTTTTTTTTTTTTTTTTTTTTTTTTGGTCAATTAGACATGAGCTGGCTCATCTGGGAAAGGGGAGCCTGAGTTGAGAAAATGTCTCATTTGGTCTGTAGGCAAGTCTGGGGGTTCACTATTGAAGTGGGAGGGACCAGCCTGCTGTGGGCCGACTCCAGTCCTGGACTGGGTCTGAAAAGCCTGTCAGTGAGCAGCTCGCCTCCAGGGTGTCTCCTTCAATTCCTGCCTCCAGGACTCGGCCTTGATTTGCTGCTGTGGCTTCCCCTGAAGGTTCACGATGATTTACAAGCTTTCCTTCCCTCCCCAAGTTGGTTTTAGTCTTTTCTATTTTCTTTTTATCATACAGATAGAAAGCAAACGGGACAGATAATTAGGGAAAGTCTTTCTGAGAACTTGGCTCCTATCCCAAGTAATGCTGAGGAATGAGTCACAGAGGAGACGGAGAAAAGGGTCCAGATGCAGGGGTAGTGAAGGCTCCAGGGGCTGGAAGACAGGCCATGGCCCGAGGAGCCTGGGGCAAGGAGGGTGAGAGGTGGAGTCTGGTGCAGTGGCTGTAGGGGGGGAGTCTGTGAGTTTGGGGGTATAGAAGCAAACTAACCAGTTGAGAAGTTCTTCAGTAGTTGGTCTCATAAGGAAGCTGGTGTAGTCTAGACTGTGCTAATAAGGCCAGGCGGTGATAGCTGATATAATTAAATGGGATTGGACTGTGTGTTGGACTGTGTGGGCTGTCTGCTATTTGGCTTCAGGGAGGAATAGTGAAACAGTTTTGCTGGCATGACAGGAGGACTTAGATGCGTTTAACGTTTACTCAATGAGAAAATGCAACAGAGGATGCCCCAAATAAACAAAATCTCCCCAAATCCTCCAAGGTCACCAAGTTCAGATTGGTTGGTTTGTGGTGGGAAGCAAGGCCGTGCACCTTCATATATCAACGTGTGAAAAAGCCGTGCATCTTCACATATCAACATATGAAAAAGCCGTGCACCTTCATATATCAACTTGTGAAAAAGCCGCGCACCTTCATATATCAACATGTGAAAAATAATGGATGATCGGTTGTTTTTAAGCAAGTGCAGTTTTATTTTGGGAGTGTTTTATGTTTCTTTTGTTTCTTCCGTCTGGGTGCGTGCGTGTGTGTCTGCATGCATGCGTGTGTGCATGCATGTGTGTGTGTTTCTGGGGATGTGTGCCATCTGTAGCCATGAGTAAATAGCGCTTAAAAGTATATTTTACTGGTACCTCCCCCCCTCGTGTTTTATTGCTGGGAAGAAGACACCATCACCACTGCAGCTCTTATAAAGGAGAGCACTTAATTGGCTTACAGTTTCAGAGGTTTAGTTCTTTATCATCCTGGCAGGGAGCATGGGCACTCAGGCAGACGTGGTGCTGGAGGTGTAGCTGAGAGTTCTGTATCTGGATCCCCAGGCAGCAGGAGGAGAGAGACTCTTTTGAAACCTAAGAGCCCACCCCCAAAGACACACTTCCCCCAACAAGACCACACCTCCCAATCCTTTCAAATGGTGACCAGGCATTCCAGTCTGAGTATGTGGCAGCCATTTTACTTGTTTTTTGACACTGTAGCCCTGTCTGTATTGGACTGCACCTCCATGACTGAGTTTTAAAACAATTAAAAATTTTTTTTTTTTATGGGGCCTGGAGAGTTGGCTCAATGGTTAAGAGGACTTACTGTTCTGGGAAAGGACCCAGGTTCAGTTCCTAGCACCCACATGGAGGCTCCCACCTCCTTAGGCACCAGACACAACTGTGGTCCACATACATGCCTGCACGCACCTGTGATGCCCGCACACACCTGTGGTTCACGTACATGCCTGCATGCACCTGTGATCCACATACATGCCTGCACACACCTGTGATGCCCGCACACACCTGTGGTTCACATACATGCCTGCATGCACCTGTGGTCCACATACATGCTTGCAGGCCAAACACTGTAGTGAGAAGGCTGCTAGTTTGTTCCCAGTTGCTCAGAACCCGAATAATCAGACAGAAACTGTATTAATTAAATCACTGCTTGGCCCATTAGCTCTAGCTTCTTATTGGCTAACACTTATATCTTAATTTAACTCATCTCTAGTAATCTGTGTATCGCCACATGGCTGTGGTTTAACGGGTAAAGTTCTGTCTGGCTCTGGCCGGGCTACATGGCTTCTCTCTGTCTCTGCCTTCCTTTTCCCAACATTCAATTTAGTTTTCCCTGCCTAGCTAGGTTCTGCCCTGCTATAGGTCCAAAGCAGTTCTTTATTTATTAATGGTAATCTCAGCACACAGAGGGAAATCCAGCATCAAAACACTCATATACAGAAATAATAAGATAATTTTTAAAAGAATTATGTATTGGGATGCATGCCAGGACACATGTGTAGCGGTCAGAGGGCAGCTTGCAGAAGCTGGCTGTCTCCCTTTACTATGTGGGTTCTGGGAGCTGAGCTCAAGTCATCAGACTGGGCAGCAGACACTTGCCTTTACCCACGAGGCCTTCTCCCTCACTCAGAAGCCCAGCTTTACTGCTAAATTGCAAAGTTTTGGGGACCAGAATAAGCTGTTGGTTTTGGTTTATTTCAGGTCTCCAGGTGTCTCTCCCTTCTGGGATATGAGCTGTGAGATCAGTACATAGGCAGTGCTGAGGGACCAGTGTGGGGTCCTGTGGTCCTGGCCCTTCCTCCTGATCTGTAGCGTTCGATCGGACTGGGAACCTTCTTGTTGTGTTGTGCCTCATTGTGAGATAAGAGGATCAGAGGCTAGGCCAGAGCTGTGCAGTTGATGTAAAATCTTTCCATTTAATGATTCTGTTTTTTCTTTTTTTCTGTTTTCCAGGAACTGGTGGATCGACTCTACTCATTTCGAGACAGCTATTTTGAGACACATAGTGTTGAGGATGCAGGACGGAAGCAGCAGGATGTGCAGGACGAGATGGAGAAGACCCTGCAGCAGATGGAGGAAGTACTGAGTATGAGCACCAGGGAGCATCCAGCCCCTGCCCTTCACTGAGTGTGATGTCCTGGGTGGGGCTGTTGTAGGTTAGCCTAAGTGCTGCTATGTTCCTGTGTGGGGTAGTGCTCTTCCACTGCAAGGGTTTGATTATAGCAAATGACATGAAAGAATATACCTTTTGTAATAATCTTAATATGCTTAACTGATTTTTCTGAGACAAGGTCTTACTATGTTGCCCTGGCTGTCTTAGAATTTGAATTTAGACCAGGCTGGCCTTGAAATCACTTTTAAGTCTACTGCCTCTGTCTCCCAGTGCTGGGATTACAGGTGTGTGGCTGCTGATTGGCTGAAGTCTAACCCTTCCCATGGCACACAGTTCCTGCTGTCTGTTTCCTAAACTCAGCTCTGAAGTTTTGTTTGCTGAGGACTTTTTTTTTCTTTTTCTCCTGAGACAGAGTTTCTCTGTGTAACAGCTTTGGCTGTCCTGGAACTCACTCTGTACACCAGGCTGGCCTTGGGCTCACAGAGATCTACCTGCCTCTGCCTCTCAACTGCTGGGATTAAAGGCGCCCACCACCTGGCTTGCTGAGGACTTTTAATTACTGCTTCTATTTAACTTTAGTAGGTGATATTTATCAAGAAATTCATCCATTTCCTTTTGGTTTTCTAGTTTGATGGAGTGTAGATTTTTAAAGTATGTCCTTACGATTATCTGGATTTCCTTGGTATCTGTTGTGATGTCCACTTATTTTTCTTTTATATTTTGGTTTCCCTGTTACATTAAAGCTTGCCCTGAAACTCACTCTGTAGCCAGGCTGGTCTTGAACTCACAGAGCTCTGCCTGCCTCTGCCTCCCAGGTGCTGGGATTAAAGGCGTGTGCCACCACTGCCCAGCTGTATTGTCCACTTTTTATCTATAATTTTATTAATTTGGATTTTCTCTTTCTGTCTTTTAGTTAATTTGACTAATGGTTAATCGGTCTTACTGATTTTTTTTCAAAGAACCAACTGTTCTTTTTATTGTAATTTATTTATTTATTTTTTTGTTTTCATTTTGTTTATTTCAGTCCTGAGTTTGATTATTTTTTGCTGTCTGTTCTCTTTGGGTATTATTTCTTCTTCTTGTTCTAGAGCTTTCAGGTTTGTTGTTGTTTCTAACATGAGATCTTTCTAACTTTTTGATAGGCATTTAGTGCTATAGCACGCCTCTTAGAACTGCCTTCATTGTGACCCACGAGCTTGAGTACGCTTGTTTTTATCTTCTCTCCGCTCTAGTGAATTGTTCATTGTCCATGGGTTTGCATACTTCCTGTTGTTTATCCAGCATTAGTCCATGGTGGTCAGATAGGCTGCAGGGTGTTATTTCAGTTTTCTTACATACATTGAGATTTGCTTTGTGTCTGAGTATGTGGTCAGTTTTGGAGAAAGTTCCATGAGATGCTGAGAAGAAGTATATTCTTTTTTTTTCTTTTTAAAGTAATTTTATTAAATTATAAAAGTTTCCATTTACGCCCCTCTTCCCAACACCCTCCCACTCCCCCCACTCCCTCTTCTCCTCCCTCTTTGTCCCTAAGGACAGTCAGGGTTTCCTGCCCTGTGGGAAGTTCAAGTTCCTCCCCCCTCCCTCCAGGTCCAGGAAGGTGAGTATCCAAACAGACTGGATCCCCAAAATCCAGTATATGCAGAGGAAACAAGTCCCAGTGTCATTGTTAATGGCTTTTCAGAAAGACTCCGGGCCAGCCACATTCAGAGAATCCGGCCACATTCAGAGAATCTGGTTGGATCACTTCCTCATTCAGTCGCAGTCCAACTGGCCTTGGTAAACTCTCATTAGATCCGTCCCCTTGTATCAGTGGGTGATAGCATCCCTCGCAGTCCTTATTTCCTTTTTCATTTTCTTCGTCCTTCTGCTCCTCATTTGGACCTTGGGGGGCTCAGTCCGGTGCTCCAATGTGGGTCTCCGTCTGTATCGTCATCCATCGCCAGATGAAGGATCTTGAACCTGGGATCCCATATATAATCAAGTCTCCTGTAAACCATAAAATGACTCCCTTAGTTGAAATATATTCTTCCCTGATCCCATATTCAACCTTCCTCCATCCCCCACATCCCGGTCCACCGAGCTTTGCCCAATCCTCCCCTACTCCCTTCTCTCTAACCCTCTCCCCTTCCGACAACCCTCCCATCCCCCCCATGCACCCGAGGTTACCTGGGACTCTTGTCTATTTCCTACCTCCTGGCGGATAGCTAAATAATCTTCATCAGGTTCATCTTCTTATTTAGCTTCTCTAGGATCACGAATAACAGGCTCAAAGACCTTTAATTATAAAGAAGGTATATTCTTAATGTTTGGGTGGAGTGTTCTGTAATTATCTGCTAGGTCCATTTGATTTATGACATTTTTTAACTCCAGAATTTCTTTATTTATTTTTTGTCTAGATGGCCTGTCTCTTGGCAAGAGTAGGGTATTGAATTTACTATCACTGTGTGCAGGTCACTATGTAATTTTTACTGTGATAGTGTTTCTTTTGTAGACTTGGGTGCCCTTATGTTTGGTGCATATGTGTTTAGGATTTCAGTGTCTTCTTGGTGGATTTTTCCTCTGATGAGTGTGTAGTGCCCCTCCCCATCTTGTCTGATTAATCTGGTTTGAAGTCTATTTTGTCAGATATTAACATGGTTATACCTGCTTGCTTTTTGGATCCATTTACTTGGAATATCAGTTTTCTATCCTTTTTTCCTGAGTGATGTCTTCTTTGATGGTAAGGTGTGCTTCTGCGATGTAGGAGAGAGATGGATCCTGTTTTCTAACCCAGTCTGTTAGTTTTTGTCTTTTTAGTAGGGAATTGGTATGAGAGTCATCAATGAGCAATGCTTTTTGATTCCTGTATTTTGTTGTTATGATGTGGGTTTTCCTCTTTTGATTTGCTGCTCTGAAATTATTTATTCCTTTCAATTTTTTGGGTATAGTTAAACACTTTACAGACTAATATTTTTTTCTTCTAGTACCTCAGTAGAACTGGATTGGTAGATAAATACTGCTTATATTTGATTTTATTGTGGAATGTTTTTCTTTTGATTGATAGTTTTATTGAGGATAGTAGTCTGGATGGGCATCTCTGGTCTTTTAGAGTTTGTAGAATATCCTCCCAGGTCCTTCTGAATTTTGGAGACTCCATTTAGAAGCCAGGTTTTGTTCTACTGGGCCTGCCTTTGTATATTACTTTGTCTTTTTCCCTCGTGGTTTTGATATTCTTTTTTATTCTGTATATTTAATGTTTTGATAATTATGTGTTTTAGTTAGGGTTTCTGTAGATGTGAAGAGGGAACATGACCATGGCAACTGTATAAAGGAAAACATTTTGATTGTGGTGGCTCACTTACAGTTCAGAGGTTTAGTCCATTATTGTTATGGTGGGAAGCAGGCAGATGCAGACAGACATGGTGCTGGAGAAGGAGCTGAGAGTTCTTACATCTTGACAGACAAACAGGCAACAGGAAGTGGTCTGATTCACTGGGCGTGGCTTGAGCATGTATGAGACCTCAAAGCCACTTCCACAGCGACACACTTCCTCCAACAAGGCCAGACCTGTTCCAACAAAGCCACACCTCCTAATAGTGCCACTCCCTATGCCAATTACATTCAAACCAGCACAGATGTGGTATGGAGAATTTCTTTTCTGGTGCACTTTATTTAGTCTTCCGTATGTTTCTTGTACTATGGTAGGCACTTCCTTTAGTTTGAGGAAATTTTCTTGTATGATTTTATACTATCTGTGCCTTTGATCTGGGTTTCTTGTCCTTCCTGTCTTCTATTATTTGTAGATTTGGTGTGGGGGAGCGAGCTGAGGGATAGATAGGTCTGCACCAGGAGTCCCCAGGGAGGTGGAAGTCTGGTAGGAGGAGGAGGAGCCCCTGAAGAGTAGGAGGAAGAGTGTCCCTGGAGAGAGGGGCTGAGAGGGCAGAGGTGGTGCACTGCGGGTCCTGGGTATAAAAAGTCTTTCTAGGTATTGGGGGCTGACACAAAGGAATGGGAATGAGCTGGAAGGCAAGAGAATTCCCAGGGGGGAGCAAGGCTGGGTCTGCACTAAGGCTAGGTAAGGTGTCTCCAGCCATGTATCTGTTAAGGAAAAACACTCCCTGGTTTTTCACCGCCTGATCTTTACCTCTTCTTCCTAGGTCCTGTCCAGGGTGAGGCCCAGGCTCTGATGCTGAAGGGGAAGGCCCTGAATGTGACTCCTGAGTACAGCCCTCAGGCTGAGCTGCTTCTGTCCAAGGCTGTGAAGCTGGAGCCTGAGCTGGTGGAAGCCTGGAACCAGCTGGGTGAGGTGCACTGGAAGAAAGGGGATGTCGCCGCTGCCCACACTTGCTTCTCGGGAGCCCTCACCCACGTGAGCCGCCAGTTCCCCATACAGCTGGGAAGTAGGGGATTGCTTTGGGTCTTTGAATTTCTCTCCAAGAAGAATAGCAGATCAGAAATGAATCTGAGTTAGGAGAATAGAATCGGAAGGGAGGATGGATGGGGAACAGAGGCCTGAGAAAGGAGACACGATGGATCAGGTTTGGCCTAGCGGTGAAGAGAAAAGCACCCAGACTTATGCACAGGCTTTAAAGGTGCAGTCAGTGGCAGGGATTAAGACAGGAAATGGGGATTAGGAGAAAACCGAGGTCAGTGTGGACTGGAAAGGGGAGGGAGATCAGGGCAGTCAAGCGTGTGTCTCTCCATTTGCAGTGCAAGAACAAAGTCTCCCTGCAGAACTTGTCAATGGTGCTTCGGCAGCTGCAGACCGACTCCGGAGATGAACATTCTCGTCATGTCATGGACAGTGTCCGGCAGGCTAAGTTGGCTGTGCAGATGGATGTCCTTGATGGCCGCTCCTGGTGTGAGTGTTAGGAAAAGATGTCCAGGCTTGTTCGGTAGCGGTTCTCAGCCATGGCTACGATCTAGAATACAGCAGTGGTTCTCAGCGTGGCTACGACCTAGAATACAGTAGTGGTTCTCAGCCATGACTATGTACTAGAATACAGTAGTGGTTCTTAGCCACGGCTATGTACTAGAATCACTGGGAGGCCAGCTGTGAAGCCCTAAGCTTGTTTTTCTTTTTTTTAAACTTTGTGTGTGTGCATGTGTGTGTGTGCACATCCATGCATGTATGAATGCCCATGTACACGTGGAGACCAGAAGATGCTGTTGTATCCCTAGGTGGAGTTACCAATGTTTGATGGGTGCCTGGCTGGAATCTAATCTCTGGCCTTAGATTCTGCAGCTTGCACTCCTAACTGCCGAGGTGGCCTTCAGCCCCTTATTTTGATGAGCTGCTGTTGGAGACTTTCATTTCCCTTTAAGCAGTGCAGGTGTGCTTGTTAACCTTCTGTTGTTGCAGTAAACGTGACCAGAAGCTACTTGGGGAGGAAAGGATTTATTTCAGCATATAGCTTATCACCGTCCGCTGTAAAGGGAGGTCAGGGCAGGAAGTCAAGGCAGGAACCTGGACAGCAATTGAAGCAGAAAGGCTGCTTACTGGTTTGCTTTCCGGGGTCATGGTTAACCACCTACCTGTCCAGGTGTGGTGCTGCCCATAGTAGGTTGGCACACCTCCCACATCAATCATTAATCAAGAAAATGGCCTGCGGACATACCTGCAGTTCAGTTGGATGGAGGCATATTATTGAAAATGAATTATTAAGATTCTCCCTCTTCTCAGATGACCGTAGCTTGTGTCAAGTGATTTCCCCCCCAAACCAAACAAACAAAAAATCAGCATAAGCACCACCCTTCCCCCAACTAAACTAGCACACAGGGTTTTTGTAAAGTCATTGGGAGTTCAAGTTTCAGTTTATCTCACTATAATTTGAACTAATCAATACAGCATAATACCTGGTTTGGGTGAGAGATAAGGCTTTTCAGAAATAGACTTCTGAGTCTCCGTGCTCAGGAGGTAGAGGCAGGTGGATCTTTGCTAGTTTGAGGCCAGCCAGGGCCACATTGATGAGATCCTGACTTGGGGGAAAATGACTGGCAACATGGCTTAGTGGTTAAGAGAGCTGGTTGGTCTTCCAGAGGATCCAGGTTCAGTTCCCAGCACCTGCATTACAACTCACAACTGTCTGTAACTCCGGGTCCACAGGATCTGATGCCTGTCCTCTTCTGACCTCCACGCATTGCGTGGTGTAGTACATTGACATACACACAGGCAAAACACGCATACACATACAGTAAAAATAAGTGAATTTTTTTTAAGGAAAAATTGGAAGCACAAAACCTTACAAGACCCTACCCTGAGGATGTATAAGTAATTAGTGGTTGTTGGCGGAGGGAGAGACATTCTCTTCTGTGTTGTGACCACTGGTAAGGTTAAAATAAGCAGATTGAAGAAGAGGTGTTGATAGAGAAGAAGGGGGAATCAGTGGACAGGAGAGCGATAATGAAGGACATATGTACAATTAAAACATATTCTGTGTGTGTATGGAAATGCAGTGGAACTCATGATTAGATGCAATAATGTATGCTAACATACACTTTACACATGCAGACTCGGGCTGCTGGCCGCGTCTGGCCTGGGCTCTGAGATGGCGTACTGCTGTTGCTCTTGCAGATATCCTGGGGAACGCATACCTCTCTCTTTATTTCAATACTGGCCAGAATCCTAAGATCTCCCAGCAAGCCCTCAGTGCCTATGCTCAAGCAGTAAGTACTTGGGATCCCCAGGGCAGACGCCGAGGCAGCGGCGGAATCAGGAGCCCGTAACCCTTCCTGGGCTCCTGCAGCAAATAGTGCTGGCAGAGATGGCTCGCAGCACATGTGTCTGCATCAGTGACGTTAGATGTTAGGGATGGTGCCTTGAGTTTCCTCGTTTTCTTATAGGCACGCGTAGTGGAATCATGGAGCCTGTTCTGGCATGCTCATCTCTTCTTAGCAGAGCAAAAAAGCTTAGTAGAATAATGCTTGTGTAATGTTAAAGGGAAGGGAAGCTCTGAAGATTAGGTAGTGGCTCCGGGTCTCCAACGGTTAGGCTTCATGTTTGCAGGGAGCCCCACAGTGGAGCTCACACATGCTCTGTGTTCTAAGCTGTGCTTATGCTGAGGGCACTCGCTTGGGGGTTGCCTCCCTGAGGCTTAGAGTGCCCTCTCTTCCCTGTTAGAAGGCTCACTCTTACTTTCAGAATGCTGTTTAATATACGAATATGTAGCCTTCATATTTGTCTCCATCCGTTGTGTTCAGGTTTCTTTACACAGTGCCTGTTTTCCTTCCTTGGCTCATTGCCCCTTCTGGCGAGTAAGAAAGCAGCTATTGTGAGTTCAGACCCGTGATGCAGAGACTGCCCAGAGGTTTACCCCAAACTGTGCATTTATTATTTTATAAACTGGGTCTCAGTGTGAAACCCTAACTGGCCTCAAACTTGAGATCCCCTGTCTCTGCCTTGTGAGGGCCGATGTTATGGATGTCCAGTCGTCTTTGCTAATTGTAAAGTTTTGTGAATGTTTACATTTTCAAGAACATGCCTTCAAAATTTTGTGTTTGTCCTCTGCTGTATTGCTGTTTTTGTTTAGTTTTTCTAGTTAGGGTTCTCTGTGTAGTCCTGGCTGTCCTGGAACTCTCTCTGTAGACCAGGGTGTTCTCAGACTCACAGAGATCCACCTGCTGTTGCCTCCCCAGAGCTAAGAATAAAGGTGTGTGCCTCCACTGCCCGGCACATAGTTGTTTCTAACTCTTAACTTCGCCTTCTGCATTTAAAAACGTCTTAGAAACAGATGTTAAGTAATCTTAGCTCGAGTTGATTTGGTTATGCTGTGTTAGAGCTTAGTCCTTCCTGTCAGAATCAGGAGTGACTTCCTGTGTCTCTGAGGGAGCTGGACAGCACCATGACTGCCTCAGAAGTCATGCCTTAGCCTTTCCTCGTTTGGACCTGTGTTATGACTTAATTTTAAAAAGTCAGAATTCTTTCATATTTTATCTTTTGTCTATTTTTGTAATACTGTGTGGTTAGTATAGCCATATTTTAAAGTTCTACACATTCAGTCAGCTTTGTATCTCTGAGGCTTTACAGAGAGAGTGGTGCTCCATACGCATAGTCACCGACGAGCTGAGGGCGACGTGGGTGGAGACAGCATTTCGACTGGGAGGAACCGCAGGTCTCTTCTGAGGAGATGAAGTCTGCAGCGTGTTGAGCTCGGGCGGCCTGAAAATTGAGTCAGGATGTCATTGATCTTTTTATCCCGTTGTAGGAGAAGGTGGACAGGAAAGCTTCTAGCAATCCTGACCTTCATCTCAACAGGGCGACGGTAAGGCCCGTGGGTGGCGCTCATCTGCAGGTAAAATACAAAGGACGGACAGGGCCTGCAGAGATGGCCGGGAGGCTCAGAGCACTGGCTGCTCCGACAGAGGACCTGGTTTGGTGCCTAGCACCCGTGCGGTTCTAACTTCAGTTCTAGGGAACCCGAGCATACCCATGGCACACACACATACATACAGGCAGAACACTTACAAAGTAAAATGCCTTAAAAAAAGACAGCCAAGCTTTAGCTTCTGAGGGTAACTAACTGAGTTACACAGGGACAGAGCTGGGCGCAGGTCGTGAGAGGAAAGCCTGATTCTGCTTAGGAAGAGCTAGCTGAGTCCGACCTCAGTGTTACCTCAGTGTGACCCCAGGAGTCACTTGAGGGAAGGAAGGGACTGAGATGGATAGGGAGATGGCTTAGGACACTTCTGGTTTTAAGTATGAATAGAATGATATGACCCAGCGTGCTTCACAGCTTCAGAGTTTGTGAGTTGTGTACTGGGAACGAGTTTGTCTTTGCACTGTCTTCACTTTAGCCCAGAAGAACGGGGTCCAGTATAGGACAGGAACATGACTGAGAGTGTACAGTTGTCCACAGACGGGAACATGACTGAGAGTGTACAGTTGTCCACAGACGGGAACATGACTGAGGGACACAGTTGTCCACAGACGGGAACATGACTGAGGGGGTACAGTTGTCCACATATGGGAACATGACTGAGGGACACAGTTGTCCACAGACGGGAACATGACTGAGGGACACAGTTGTCCACAGACGGGAACATGACTGAGGGACACAGTTGTCCACAGACGGGAACATGACTGAGGGACACAGTTGTCCACAGACGGGAACATGACTGAGGGACACAGTTGTCCACAGACGGGAACATAACTGAGGGACACAGTTGTCCACAGACGGGAACATGACTGAGGGGGTACAGTTGTCCACATACGGGAACATGACTGAGAGACACAGTTGTCCACAGACAGGAACATGACTGAGGGACACAGTTGTCCACAGACGGGAACATGACTGAGGGACACAGTTGTCCACAGACGGGAACATGACTGAGGGGGTACAGTTGTCCACAGACAGGAACATGACTGAGGGACACAGTTGTCCACAGACGGGAACATGACTGAGGGGGTACAGTTGTCCACAGACGGGAACATGACTGAGGGACACATCTGTCAACAGACGGGAACATAACTGAGGGGGTACAGTTGTCCACAGATGGGAACATGACTGAGGGACACAGTTGTCCACAGACGGGAACATGACTGAGGGGGTACAGTTGTCCACAGATGGGAACATGACTGAGGGACACAGTTGTCCACAGACGGGAACATGACTGAGAGACACAGTTGTCCACAGATGGGAACATGACTGAGGAACACAGTTGTCCACAGACGGGAACATGACTGAGGGACACAGTTGTCCACAGACGGGAACATGACTGAGGGGGTACAGTTGTCCACAGACGGGAACATGACTGAGGGACACAGTTGTCCACAGATGGGAACATGACTGAGGGACACAGTTGTCCACATACGGGAACATGACTGAGGGGCACAGCTGTCCACAGATGGGAACATGACTGAGAGACACAGTTGTCCACAGACAGGAACATGATTGAGGGGGGTACAGTTGTCCACAGACAGGAACATGACTGAGGGGGTACAGTTTTCCAGTATACTATTTCTTCATGTAGATTGTTTGTCTATCCTGAAATCTGGGTTACTTTCCTACAGTTACATAAATATGAAGAGAGTTACGGGGAGGCCCTAGAGGGTTTCTCTCAGGCGGCTGCACTGGACCCTGCATGGCCAGAGCCCCGGCAACGAGAGCAACAACTCACGGAATTCCTCACTAGGCTAACCAGCCTCCTGGAGAGCAAGGTGAACTGCCAGTCATATACAAAAGGAATATGTTTATGTGGTAGTGGGTCAGTATGCCAGCTTCCAGCTGGTCTGTTTCTCCTATTGCAGGGAAAGACAAAACCCAAAAAGCTCCAGAGCATGCTGGGAAGCTTGCGTCCAGCCCATCTGGGCCCTTGTGGTGATGGGCGTTATCAGTCAGCCACTGGGCAGAAGGTGACCTTGGAGCACAAACCTCTGAGCTCGCTGCAGCCCGGGGTGAACAGCGGTGCTGTAGTCCTGGGGAAGGTGGTGTTCAGCCTGACCTCAGAGGAGAAAGTCCCCTTGTGAGTTTCATTTCCTTTCCCATTAACTAATTGTTCTCACTTCCTGGCTGGTAAAAACATTTTACACATCATCGACTTTTACTACTAATGGGACCTTCTCCATGTGCAAGCCTGTCTAGGAGATACCAAGTGATCTCTTTTATTATTATTATTACTTGACAGTAGTACAGTTCTGGTATATTTATTTATCTCATGTATGTGTGTGACAGTGCACGTATGCCAGTCTTCATGTGACATTCAGACAAGGACTGTTTCTTCCAGCATGTGGGTCCCATCTGACGTGGCCACCAAGCTTGGCAGCAGGAGATTTAACCCAATGGCCTCCAGCAGTCTCATGGTAGAGGCATTTGTGGGTTCTGCCGCTGCCTGTTGTTTTCCCCTGAGTTCACTGCTTTGTCAATTTCTAAATTCATATCTGAAACTCACAGGTCATTTTTAAAAAATGTATATGAGTGTTTGTGTGCACGTCTATGTGCTGTGTGTGAGTGTGCATGTCTGTGTGCTGTGTGTGAGTGTGTTCATGTCTATGTGCTGTATGTGAGTGTGCATGTCTGTGTGCTGTATGTGTGTGCATGTCTGTGTGCTGTGTGTGGGTGTGCATTTATGTGTGCTGTGTGTGAGCGTGTGCATGTCTATGTGCTGTGTGTGAGTGTGTTCATGTCTATGTGCTGTGTGTGAGTGTGCATGTCTGTGTGCTGTGTGTGAGTGTGCATGTCTGTGTGCTGTGTGTGAGTGTGTTCATGTCTATGTGCTGTGTGTGAGTGTGCATGTCTGTGTGCTGTGTGTGTGTGCATGTCTGTGTGCTGTGTGTGAGTGTGCATATGTCTCTTTGTGTGTATGTTTCTTTATATGTATGTGGGGTGTTTGTGTGTGTGTGTGCCTGCATGTGTGTGCATGCATGTGTGTGAAGGGTGCTGAGGTTGGTGTTAAATGTCTTCCTCAGTTGCTAGCCCCCTTATTCACGGGGAAAGGTTTCTCATTTGAACCCTGAGCTGACTGTTGTAGCTAGTCTAGATGTTTGATCAGCCTGTTCCTTGGCTGGAGTTACAGGTGGGCAGTGTAGACTTCATGATCGTGTGATTCTGAGGCTCTGAATTCTAGTTCTCATGCTGGCGCAGCAAGCACATGAATCACCGAACCACCCAGTCTTTTTAGACAGAGTCTAACTGACCTTCAGGATCCTGCCTCCCACTCACCAATGCTGGGATCACTTATGCTACCACACCGAGTTTAGCTTTCCTGTTTTAACCAGCTGGTTTTCCGTTTTTCTCCCCATATTTCCTTATTTTCCCTTTTGTTTTTTGGAATGGGGTTTTATTACATAGTCCAGGTTGATTGTAAATTCTATATATTTCAAGCTGGCCTTGAACTTGGGATCTTCTTAGCTGAGCTTTCTGCATGCCGGAATTGTAGGTGTGTCCCAGCAGTCAAGCATCAAGCATCCTCCCACCAAGCCACTGACCAACACAAGTGGTGGTATTTTATCTGACTCCTGCTAGATTATTTGTGGGTCAACCTACATTGATAGTGACTGCAGAGGGTTTGGTTAAGTATATGTTAGTTAAATTGGTAGACCAGGAAGAATGGTCCAGCTGCAGGGTTTTGGGTCAGTTCATTATTAACATTTATTGAATGACCTTAGTACATATGTGTCCTAAGTTCATAGTAGAGTGACGTGATTGCTGAGCCTTGTTATTGTTTCCTAAAGGCATAAAACCTAACATAAATCAGGATTCAAATGTATGTAGTGGATTGTAGATTTCTAAGTAAGTGACCATGAACACATTTGTTATTTTACTCTATTTTAAAACCACAGTTTTTATTCTTTCCTGCCCACAAACCTTTAATTTTTTTCTCTCCCTCTCTAACCCACATCAACCTGGAAGCACATTTGGCCTGGTAGACTCAGACGGGCCTTGCTATGCGGTGATGGTGTATAATGTGGTGCAGAGCTGGGGCGTACTCATCGGGGACTCGGTTGCCATTCCGGAGCCCAACCTGCGGCACCACCAAATTCAGCACAAGGGAAAGGTGAGTGATGTCCAGAAGTCAGTGTAACTCACAGGCCCTGGAACTCCCTTTAAAATACAGAAGTAGAAGCCCTGTCTCCAAAAACAAAACAAAACAAAACAAAACAAAACAAAACAAAACAAAACACCCATTAGAAGTAAAAGTAATGCATGTGTATAGTTTGTATATATTATCTATACGTGTGTGATGTGCATACTTTCCGTATGTTATTTACATGTATATGATATATGCTTTACATGTATATATGTGCATATTATTTACACATATGTGTGCTTTAATGTGTATTATTTACACACATGCATGCTTGCATGTGTAATATGTATTTGTACTTACACATAAATATGTATATATAAACATGTACATCTATTTACATATATAAATATGCAAATAGATCACACACAGATATATCTGTATTTACTGTAAAGGAAACTACTCGTACTCAAAAAGGAATTAAAGAATGGGCTGAAATATCTCCTGTATATTCTAGTGATAACTAGTGAACACATCTCAGTTTATTAGTTTTTTGTTTATTTGTTTGTTTTGTTATTTTTAGTTTCAATTTTTGAGACAGGATCTCTCTACATAGCCCTGGCTTCCTATATAGTCACTGTATAGACTAAACTGAACTCACAGAGGTCCAACAGCCTCTGCCTCCAGAACGCTGGGATTAAAGGTGTGCGCCACCATGCCTGTATTTCAAATGTGGATGGATGCTTTGCCTACATGTATGTATGGAATCATGCATGTCCCTGGAACTGGAGTTGCAGACAGCATGAGCTGCCTGATGTTGGCTCCCCTGGAGGAGCAGAGAGAGCTGTGACTGCTGCACATCTCCAGCCCTGCAATCTTCTGAACACTGGAACACAGTGACAAACTGGTTGGAAGATAATAATACTAAAAATGTATCCATTTGATTTTTACTTGCATTTTACTATAAGTTTATTGGTTATGTTTACATATGAATTGCTTTTAATACCCCCCCATACTTGCCCATATTCTTGTTGGGACTTTGTAAAAAAAATAATACTTATGAGGATTTTACTGTGACTTAAAAGAGCCTGTTCCACAATGTTGATCAAGTATTTCCTGGAAGAGGCTTCTCCAGTAGGCCATGCAGCTCAGCATCTTTCTGTTATTAGGACAAGGCTTAAATTCTTTTACATAGCTGGGCGATGGTGGCACACACCTTTAACCCCTTCACTCGGGAGAAGGAGGCAGTGGATCTTGAGTTCAAGGCCAGCCTGGTCTACAGAGCGAGTTCCAGGACAGGCTCCAAAGCTACAGAGAAACCCTGTCTCAAAAAACAAAATTCCTTTACATAGTTTGTTCCTCATTAACATAAAAAGAAGTAGTCTTAATTTGTATTTGGCAGGTTAATTTGGGGCTTTACAGACTGGCAAATTCCCGTGGTTCTGGCTGGCTATTATCTCTGTCTAGAAAGAGAATGGCAGATTCTCAGAGAGCTGATGGTTCCCTTTTCTCAGGCAGTGCAAACAGTTTCCTTTTTTTAATGGGGGAACTGTCATATTCTTGTTATATTGTTGGTGCTCTGTCTCAAGCTGTGTCCTTTGTTGATTCAGTTTTCTCCACTGTAAGACAGAGATAAGGGGTACACATGCGGGCGGCGGCGTGGGCGGCGTGGGCGGCGTGGGCGGCGTGGGCGGCGTGGGCGGCCTTGCTGACCTTGCTGTGTCTGTCTTTTCCAGAACTACTCCTTCTCCAGTGTTCGTGTGGAAACACCTCTCCTGCTGGTGGTGAACGGAAAGCCACAGAACTGCAGCAGCCAAGCCACCGCCACCGTGGCTTCGAGACCACAGTGTGAATGACCTGGTAGAGGGGGTGTTGTGAACGGAGACTTCTCTTCTCTGCCCGGTCCTTTCTTCTCCCTGTGGTATTTCAGCCCTCTTCAGAGCCATTACCACCCAAGTTTATTCCCTCCCCTGCCTCTTCAATTGTGCTGACTACAGGAAGAACGAGCACTAATGGACCCTGTTAGGGGAGACTTTTCCCCAAGTCCTGAGATGTTTTGACAGTGCCCAAGATCCCTGTTCTTGCCTCCTTTCTGAGTCTCATATGTATGTATATATCTGTTTAGTATTTATTGCCGAGAAACTTAACTTTTTTATGGCTTCATTTTCGAGCTTTTTTTTTTTTAATTTTTAGATTTAAGTTCTGTTGGGTGTGGTGGGAGGCAGAGGAAGATAGATCTCTGTGAGTTCAAGGCCAGCCTGATCCTGTACAGGGAGTTCCAGGCTAGCCAGGACTACATTAGTGAGACCCTGTCTCAAAAAGTACTTTCTCTTCCTTAGGGCTGGAACAAAATTAAAATTGTTTGGAAAAAAATTTACATTATAGTTTTGTCTCCTTATTCTCTCCTTTTATAAGAGTTCTAAGGGTTCTTGGTTTTAAGATCTCTAGAGTCTGTTGGAGTAACACTGCTATTTTGGGGTATTAATACAAAACAGTTTATCTGGAATTACAGGCCACTGAGAGCTGCTCTGCTGGGGACTGAACTCAGATCCTTTATGTGAATCTTAACTGCTGAACCAACTACCCAGGCTTAAAAAATTTTTTTCTTATTTTGTGTGTGTGTACTGGTTGACATACGTGCAGCTGGACGTGCAGATGTATGTGTGACACATGATGTATGCGTGAGTGAAGAGGAAGAAGCCGGAGAAGGGTGTGGACATCTTCCCCTGCTTTATTGCCTTGAGGTAGTGTCTCTCACTGAACCCGAAGCTTGCTGTTTCGGCTACCTGGGCCATCAGACTATTCAGATCTACCCGTGTCTTCCCTTCAGTGCTGGAGTGCCAGGCTGTTACATGGATGGTGGGGATTTGAACACGGGTTCTCATGCTTGAGAGCAAGCTCTCTTAGCCACCAAACCATCTTCTTGGCACTGCTGTGTTTTCATTTGTTTGTTTATTTGTATGTTCTTTCGTCCTTCCTTCCCTCCCTTCCTCTCTTCCTTGTAAGGAGGCCTGCTTGTTTGTTCCCGGCTGCTCAGCCCTGAAATAATCACACAGAAACCATATTATTTGCAACACCGTTTGGCCAATAGTTGTAACTTCTTATTGACTAACTCTTACGTCTTAACCCATCTTCATTAATCTGTGCATCACCACGAGGTCATGGCCTACCAGCAAAGTTTTGGCATGTCTGTCTCTGGTGGTGGCCCCATGGCTTCTCCCTGACTCCACCTCCTTTCTCCCAGCATTCAGTCCAGTTTTCCCCACCTAGCTCTACTCTGCCCTATCAGCAGGCCAAGAGATTCTTTATTACCTGTAGAAGTTAGCTCGATTTGGGAAGAAATAACCAGTCTAGGTAAAAGATAAACAATTATATTTTTATTTATTATAAGGGGAAAACTTACAAAACAGGAACGAGAAGCCCAAGCTCATCCGTGCTGCGATGGAGCCACTGAGAAAGTGCATCTGGGCCATGCACCCGTTTTTCTCCGGGTCCAGAAAGCCATGCCCTAACTTGGTCCCACCTCTCAGATAATTAGTTAACAAAGCTTCCCCATCACCTCCCCATTTTGTCTAAACAAGTGCAATCCAATACAAAACTATATACAATAGGAACAGATATCAAGTATAAAATTACAACCAACATAAACAATATCAAGCAAGGAACTCATGACAGATTTTTAATGAACATTCTATTCCAAAAAGTCTTAAGTCTTGCATTGGAAATAAACTTGGCTAAATCATAAGAGAAAGGTAACTACGACTGTCTAATCTTCAACCCCATCGAAAGCCTGAGAAGGGAGATAATATTACTTAAGAGTCGAGCAGTGTATGATGGACACAAAGCCAGGCGGTGGTGGCTACCTGGGCAATCACCCAAAGTCTCATTTGCAGCATTGAAGCAACCAACTTTGGCTAAGGCCTAGAGTAACTGACAGACCTTTTTCAGAGGCAGGGAATTTTTCAGAACTGTCTTACCCTGTCTTGGCAAGGTTTGGCAGTCCTTTTCCTTGTGTCCTGCTTATCCAGTCTGGATACTATGTGCTTTGTCAGTGGTTGAGGCATGGGCAGTTCCTTGCCCAAAGGCCAATTGTGCCAAGAAAAAAAAAAAAAAAACTGAGTGCAGTGTCTTCAGTGCTCAACATTCTCTCGGGAATAGATTGGTGCTTTCAGGAGCAATTATGTCTCATGTCAACAGAACCCTAAGTTATTTAAATGCCATGTTCCACAGACCCTTGAAGTGGTTGAAGATTACCTATCTAGACAGAATACAATATTTATGTATCTAAAGAACCTAATTAATCTGACTATATGTATAACAAACATGAACAACTATTGACCTATAATATTTAATCCTGTATAACTTAAGGACTAAGACTTCATGTCAGAATATTAAATAATCTATTAAAAAAAATGTGCAGCAAATGAGGACAGTGACCTCAAAATGTAAATAATGTATAAGTATCTTGATCAGAGGTAAGAATAATAGATAATGCAATATGAAAATATATCCTAAAGTGTATCAATATACAAAATGTCCTAAACAGAGGTAGAAATATGCATGTATACAATATGACAAAATAACTTTGCATTGGTGTACAAATATTTTAAACAGAAATAACAAATATAATTTGAACTTGTATCAATATACAAAAAACTATACCAATGTAAATTATCCATAAATAATAGCTCACAAGTATTCACTCTATTACCCACTATTATTACCCCTCTTTTCTGAACCTACATAGTTTCCACCCCAACTCTCTACCTGATACAAGTACTAATCAACAAACCCTAAATGAGGACAAACTTTTTTTGGGAGCAGGGACATCGTTCTCTAGAATTGCTTCCCACTGTCATGGGGGCGATGTTCTCTTTATGGAATCCTGCAAAAGTGAAGTGATGGTTAAATTTCAAGATTACTGTCTAGTATAGTTGCAAATGATTTCTGAGCAGTTGAAAGGGTTTTTTTCCCCCCAAAGTTCTTATTTGGAGTTCTGGCCAGAATGTCGTTAGAATGTGCATTATTTCAGCAGCCGGTACCCAAAAACCAGTCTTACAATAGCGCTATCAGGATCATGATGTCATCTCAACCAGGTGGAGTTCTTGCTGTGGGGCCCCATCTTCTTCCTGGAGACTTCAGAGATTACTGCAGGAAAAGGGTCTGTAGGAAACTCTATTGTTCATCCTGGCAAACTTAAACATTATTCATATAGACATACATTCAATGAAGAATATGATATAGACAAAATAAGCATGGAGAAAGTAAAATTTTTCTGAAAGTCTTCCTTCTGTCCCATACCAGATAGCTCCTGATATGAGACAGAAACTCTTTTTTTTTTTTTGATGTACTTATCCAGGTTTTTATTTGTGATGATATTAACTGCTTATTCTTTTTTTCATTTTTTATTTTTTCAAAGTTTATTAAATTATAAAAGTTTCCATTTCCGCTCCCCTCCCAACACCCTCCCACTTCCCCCACTCCCTCTCCTCCTCCCTCTCCATCCCTAAGAGCAGTCAGGGTTTCCTGCCCTGTGGGAAGTTCAAGTTCCTCCCCGCTCCCTCCAGGTCCAGGAAGGTGAGTATCCAAACAGACTGGATCCCAAAAAAATCCAGTATATGCAGAGGAAACAAGTCCCAGTGTCATTGTCAATGGCTTTTCAGAAAGACTCCGGGCCAGCCACATTCAGAGAATCCGGCCACATTCAGAAAATCTGGTTGGATCACATGCTCATTCAGTCCCAGTCCAACTGGCCTTGGTGAACTCTCATTAGATCAGTCCCCTTGTATCAATGGGTGATCGCACCCTTCGCGGTCCTGATTTCCTTTTTCATGTTCTTCCTCCTTCTGCTCCTCATTTGGACCTTGGGGGGCTCAGTCCGGTGCTCCAATGTGGGTCTCTGTCTGTATCGCCATCCATCGTCGGATGAAGGTTCCCTCTGGTCTTGCCGTCTCTGCTCACGTTCTCTTTCCTTCTGCTTCGAGATAGAAACTCTTAATGTTCCTTTTAACAACACACTTGGATTTAGAGAAGTACAGAGCCATTGTCCAACTCCAAAACCAGTTCTATATAAATATATATTTAAATGTATTTATTTTGATCACTTGTCCTCATAAGTCATATTCCTTTTTCTGAATGATCCTTAGTGAGTAGTTATTTTTTCCTTCTGTCAGCATCCAAACATCCAGGGTCTCTTGAATTTTTGAAGATGTGAATTTGCCTGTAAAGACAAGAGCAGAATCCTGCCACAACCCTATATGCTTTCCTTACCACCCGTATGGTTGTAACCATTGTGGATGAGCTGTCATTTCTCTTTCTCAAGAGGTATCTCTTTTTCAAAACGAATCTTTATTAATTTTGATGGTATCCATAGTTTTTCTTCTCCTGTGGAAATGAGCAAAACACCTTCCCCTACGTAGCACATCTGGTTTCCATTGTGAGGTCAACACATCCTTGAAATATACTGGTTGATTCACTTCAGAGTTTTTTTTTTTTCCATTATCCAATGTCTCTGATGCTGTTGTTCCTTTCTCATTAGCGTTAAGAAAATTAAGATTAATAAAGCACTATGCAATCTATTTCTGGGAATATTTTCTGTCCCTTTCTGTTTGTTTAGCATATCTTTTATAGTTCGATTTGACCTTTCTATAACTCTCTGACCTATAAGATTATTTATTTGGTATACCTGTAATATGCTTTATATTATAATACACAAAAAATTTTATTTTCTTAGATATATATGCTGGACCATTGTCTGTATTTGTGCAGGTATACCCATGATGCCATAACTTCTAATACATGTGTGATTACTGGATCAGCCTTTTCTGAGCTTAAAGCAGTTGCCCATTGAAAGCCTGAATACATGTCTATGGTATGGTGCACATATTTTAATTTTCCAAATTCTGTAAAGTAGAACACATCCATTTGCCAGATCTCATTTCTTTGAGTACCCGTTGGGTTACTTCCTGTAGGTAGCAGTGTTTGGTTATAGAAAGAGCAAGTAGGACACCGCTTTATAATCTTAGCTTGTAGCCATGTAGTAGAAAACTCTTTCTTTAAACTTTTGCTAATGACATGATTATTTTTTATGAAATTCTGAGACCTGAAACACACTTCCAACCAATAATTGATCAATTTCTGCATTATCTTGTGCTAGAGGACCTGGTAGACCTGTATGGGATCAGATGTGTGTTATGTATATAGGACAAAACCTATTCCTGCTTATGTCTTAACACCTGGATAAATAGTGAAGTAAATTCTGTATCATCTGGTATAAATTCAGCAGTTTCAATATGCAAGACAACTCTTTTTGCATATTGTGAATTAGTAACTATATTGAGAGGTTCTTTAAAATCCATTAGTACCATAAAAATAACACATAATTCTGCCTTCTGGCCAGAATTATAAGAGCTTTGTTCTACCTTACTTAATTTTTCTGATTTGTAGCCTTCCCTGATTTATTTGCATCAGTATAAAATGTATGAGCTCCAGTTATTGGTGCATCATGTACAATTCAGGGAAGAATCCAAGAAGTTCTCTTTATGAGGTTAATTCTATCACTTTTGGGGCAATTGCTATTAATGTCTCCCCCCAAATTAGCACAAGCTCTTTGCCATGGTTCATTGTTTTCCCATAACTTTTTTATTTATCAGTAGTAAAAGGCATTATAATGCTAATTGACAAAGTCTCAATTTATCTTTTATAATTAATTCAGAGACTTTTTCCACATAAGTTTTTAGTTTTTTATTTGGTTTATGTGGTAAAAATATCCATTTTAAGGTAATATTATTCCTCTGCATTAAAATTCCTGTAAAAGAAATTCTGGAAGCAGTATGACTAGAATACAATTAAGATTTGGATTCACCCTATCCACATGTGCCTACTGTAATTTCTCCCCAACAATTGTCAATTCCTTTTCTGCTTCAGCTGTTAATTCTCTGGGACTATTCATTATTAGATCAGGTGTTATCCCAACAGCCAGTTGTAGACTGGAAATGTCTCCTAACAATCTTTGAAAGTCATTAAGCAACTGGTTTCTCCTAATTTATGCCTTTTTGTGTTATAGTTTTCTGTAAACCTATTCTGTAGCCTAGATAATTAACAGAATCTCCCCTTTGAATCTTTTCAGGAGCAATTTGTAGTCCCCATTTAGGCAAAACTTTCTCTACTTCTTCAAACATTCTTTCTAAAGTATCTGCATTTGAATCAGAAAACAAAATGTCATCCATGTAATGGTAGATTATAGATTTAGGAAATTGCTTATGTATTATTTCCAATGGCTGACTGACAAAGTATTGGTACAGGGTGCAACTATTGAGCATTACCTGTGGGAGGATGGCCCATTGATATTTCCTAGTAGGCTGAGAATTATTATAAGTAGGAATTGTGAAGACAAATTTTTCTCTATCCTTTTATTGTAAAGGTATATTGAAGAAACAATCTCTTAAATCAATAACAATGAGAGGCCATGCTTTTGGTAACAGAGAAGGCAGAGAAATTCCAGATTGTAGAGGGCCTATAGGTTGAATAACCTTGTTGATAGCTGTAAGATCAGTCACCATTCTCCATTTTCCAGATTTTTTTTAACAACAAATACAGGAGGATTCCAAGGGCTGACAGATTCTTTAATATGGTGAGCATCTAGCGGTTCTAAAGCCTGCAGCTTTTCTTCTGTTACAGGTCATTGTTTAACCCATTTTCTCAGTTAACCATTTTTAAGACAGGGCCATTACTGCCTCTGAAGGTTTGCCAATTGCTTTGTGTTCTTGTACAGCCTGAAAGGCTGGTGACCTTTGTTTATAATGTCTTCTAATATTTTCCGCAGAAACATAAGTTTTTGGGGCTGCAGGAATGTTAATCTGGGTATTCCATTGCTGTAATAGGTCACAACCCCACAAATTCACTGCAATATTAGTTACATATGGCCTCAGCCTCCCTTTCTGTCCTTCTGGCCCCATGCATTCAACCCATCCCATACATTGTTTCACTTGAGATAGGGTTCCAACTCCTAGGAACTGAACAACTATCTCTTGAAGAGGCCAATTTGGATGCCAAGATTCTGGAGTAACAATACTTACATCTGCACTCGTGTCTATTAAGACTTCAATAAAAAATGCCATTTATATACACTTTTAGCTTTGGTCTTTGATCATTTATAGAAGTCTGCCAGAACATACATTTCCTTTGTCCTACTGGAGTGTTTGATTTGTCCTCCACATCTATTCTATCATCCAGACCAGTATGTTTTTTCACGGTAGGCACTGGATTTTTTAATTCTCCTGGTGAGACATGTTCAAATGTGGGAATGATTGGACCACATTTGTCATGGAGGCCTGTGAGAGGCCCCCCAAGGAGTTTCTTCATGATATTGGGTTGCCTTGTCTCTCTTTTGTTGACCTATATTCATTGGTTCAATGTCAGTCTTTGCCACACCTCCTCATAGACCTGAAGGCTGAGTCTTCCTATTCTTGCCATTCCCAGAGGAGACATTATTCCTAGGAATTCCTGTGTACAATCCCTTCTCAGATGTCCTATTCTACCACAATTAAAACATTTGGTATTTTGATGTCTCCTCATATCATTGGAAATTGCTTCTACCTAAGCTTCAGTACTACAGTAAGTGTCTCAACATTCATTGTATGCAAGATCCACTCATCCATTGGTGCTGATCTGATGGCCGACGTATCTTTTAGCATTCTAAGTTGGCATTCTCAAAAGCCCAAGATTCAATTAGTATATGTCTAGCTTCTGGGTCTGTTACTCCTATTTGTATAGCCACTGAACTGTATCTCTAGCTGCCATATCCCATGTATTCTCTCTCCTCCCCATTCAGATTCCTCTTGCAGTTCCTTTCTAGTATTGATAGCTACATCCATACCTCTCCCCATGTATGCATGTGAGGTAAAATACAGGATATGCATGTGAGGCAAGATGGTGCCTGCTGTTCGCCAGTCTCCTTGAAAGTTCCGCTGAGAAAACTCAAGACTGCAGCAGGAGTCTGCTGCTTGCCTGTCTCTCCTGGGGCTCCCTGTCTCCCAGCCTCTTGGAAGAAAAGGACCTAATTTGATAAGTGCCAGTTAGTCGTGGGCCAGCGGGCCAGCTTTCTTCCTGCTCTTTGTTTTCCCTCACTGCTGGGCAAGCTAAAGTTTACAATGTTTGAGTCATACTGCAATAGCACATTACTTATTAGAAATATATCCTTGCCACTTTAACTAGTGTACTAGATGTCTATACAAGAAAGCCCACAGGCTGGAGATGTGGAGCAATGGTAGTGTACTCCCTTAGTGAATGTGAAGACCTGGGTCCAACCCCCATCAACTGCAACAAAACAAAAGTCCAAGCCTTTGGAACAGTTAAGGCTGCAGAGCCTGGCTTTGCTGCTCATTCGTGTACAACAGATAATGCTCATCATTGTTAAAAAGGAGAATCTGGGTTGGTTACGACTTGTTCTGCGCTTGCAGACCCCAGAATCTGGTTCTTGGCAGCATCCACCTGTAACTCCAGCTCCGGGGCACCCGACTCCAGATCCTCATCCACCTGTAACTCCAGCTCCGGGGCACCCGACTCCAGATCCTCATCCACCTGTAACTCCAGCTCCGGGGCACCCGACTCCAGATCCTCACATCGACCTGTAACTCCAGCTCCGGGACACCAGACTCCCTCTTCTGGCCTCCACAGCACAGGCATACACAGGAACACAGATCCATACATAAATAAGAAGAAATCTTTAAAAAATCGGAGAAAGTTTTAGCTACAGGGAAAGGACGGGAAATGCTGAGCCACTGCGCCAAGAATGGAAGGGAGTCCACGAGGTGTTTAGGGGACAGAATCAGTGGCTGCAGACGTGGCTCAACTGTTTAAGGTTGGATTCACAGTCAGAGATATAGGAGATGAAATCAGTGTGTCTGACAGCAGACTTGGTGTTGGTGCTGAAGCAATCATCCCAGGCGGCTTCCCCGTTTCCAGCTGGGACAGTATGGGACGATGGCTGCTAACATGGTGGAGTCCTTGCTGGAGATCTTGATGCCGCTCCATCCCCTTGGAGCTCCAGTAACCAACATTTTAATCATCTGCTTGCTCCCTTGGGCTATGGGTCTTTTTAAAGTATTCTCATCTTTGGAGTCATAGTTCCTGGGTGCCTATATGACAGAAGTTCTCAATAAATTTACATGGAACCAATGAAAAACATCTCGCTTATTACATGATGGAGTTTTCTTTATGACTGCCCTAGGTTGGTGTTTGACAATTTAACAGAAATGTATCATTGAGAAAATGCCTCTATAAGATTGTCCTGTAGGCAAGTCTTTGGGGGCATTTTCTTGATTAATGTTTGATGTGAGAGGACCCAGCTCATTGGGGGTAGCACCACCCCTGGACATGTGATCCTGGATGGCATAAGAAAGCGGGCTGAGCAAGTTAGGGGAGCAAGCCTGTGAGCAGTGTCCCTCCATGGCTTCTGCTCAGTGATGGGGTTGGCCTGAGAGTTACGGAAGTAGACCCTGCCCTCTGCACATCGCATTTGGCTACTGTGTTCACCACGGCAATAGGAAACTGAGACTCTGGCTAGTCATTTTCATCTTAATTGTGAAATGTGGCTTCACTTGGAAGAGGAATTGGAAGCTTGCCAAAGTATCCCCCCCCACTGCTTTCCCTTCTGTTCAGGGAGTCAATACTGATGCAACCGTGTGAGTCACTGTTCCTCAGTGCTGTGGGATCCAATGTACTTTTAATTGGGAGTTACTATAATCACTTTATTCTCTCCACCCTCATTTCCTTCTCTAATTAGTTCTCAGGGGTCCCCCACTCCTGTGTGAAGCAAGCAGAGCTGCTGCAGGGAGCTCCAGACTTGTGCCTGGGGACCCTGGGTTCTTCTGATGCCACTCTCTGCATTAAGTTTCTTTTCTAATTTGTTAAAACAACTTTGGATTGGGCCTGGGAGAAGAGGCTTCCTTTGGGGTTTGTCTTCAGGGGCAGCTTGAATGCTGCCAGGCTCTTTCAGGGATTGCCAACTGCTGTATTCTGCACATGTGGTTTTGTTCTTGTTAGCAGAGAGGGGAGACGGTATCCGACTGAGGTGTTCACAGTGAGCCAGTTAAATGGCGGGAGAAATGAGTAGGTGAAAAGGCAAACCACTGAGCCTTGGCATTGTGATTCACACAAAGACCTTGTGAGGAACTTTACTGACTTGTTTGTCATTGCCCAGAGCAGAGTGAATAGGAGTTTTGAAGCTTTGGCCAATAATTTGGTTATATTAAAATATATTTTTAAAAAATATTTATTTATTCATTCATTATGTACACAGTGTTCTGCCTGCATGTATGTCTGCAGGCCAGAAGAGGACACCAGACCCCATTACAGATGGTTGTGAGCCACCATGTGGTTGCTGGGAATTGAACTCAGCACCTCTGGAAGAGCAGCCAGTGCTCTTAACCTCTGAGCCATCTCTCCAGCCCCATATTAAAATATTTTTTAAATAAACTTTATGTTTTAGAGCAGGGTTTAGAGTCACTGCAACATGGAATGGGATGTAGCATTCCCGTGTGTCCACCTTCCTGATGAATTCCTAGCCTCTCTGATTGGTATCCAGTACCAGAGTGGATCATTTTTAATAATACTGACAGAGCTTGGTCACTTCAAGTCTGCAACTTATGTCCTTCATGGACATTTTATGGGCTTTATTAATGTGTGCAGAGGGGCTGGAGAGATGACTCAGAGGTTAAGAGCATTGCCTGCTCTTCCAAAGGTCCTGAGTTCAATTTCCAGCAAGCTCATGGTGGCTCACAACCATCTGTAATGGGGTCTGGTGCCCTCTTATGGCCTGCAAGCATACACACAGATAGAATATTGTATACTAAATAAATAAATATTATTTTTTTAAAAAATAAATGTGTGCAGGAAGGTTTTATGACTGCAGCGGCACAAAGCATGGTTTCACTGTCTAAATCTTTTGCATCCCACCTGCTTAGCCATTTCTCCTTCCCAATCCCTCACCACTTCATATCCTCATAGAATATGAAGTTGCAGTTGCAGTTCCAGAGTACAGAATATTTGCTGGTTGATTCTTGAGTTAAAAGACACAAACTTCTATTATGACTGTCTCTCTCTCTCTCTGGTTTTTCAAGACAGGTTTTCTCTGTGTAACAGCCCTGGCTGTCCTGGAACTTGCTTTGTAGACCAGGCTGGCCTTGAACAGATCTGCCAGTCTCTGTACAGTTTCATCAATGTTCAATGGTCATTCTAGATTAGCAGTTCTCAACCCGTGATTCCTGACCCCTTTGGGGGTCAAACAACCTTTTCACTTGGGTCACCTGAGACCATCGGAAAACCAATACTTACAATACGATTTATGACAGTAGAAAAACCACAGCTATGAAGCAGCAGTAAAAAGATTTCCTGGCTGGGGTCACCACAGCGTGAGAAACTGTATTAGAGGGTCACAGCATTGGGAAGGCTGAGAACCACTGTTCTAGAGGCTGTTGTAGGGAAGGTGTAAGGAGGGTACAGATACACTGTAATAGGGTTGTTACAGATTTCTTTAAAGTTAATCCCCTTAGATAGTTTGTGTTTTGGTCACAAAAGATGTCAAATACCTGATGTGTGATTCCCCTCTGTATGCTGTGAATACCATTGGTTAATAATAAAAAAAAAACTGTCTTAGGCCTGTGATAGGGTAGAATAGAGGTAGGTAAGGAAAACTAAACTGAATGCTGGGAGAAAGAAGGTGGAGTTAGAGAGAAGTCATGTAGCCCTGATGGAGACAGACACCAGAACTTTACCTGGTAAGCCACAGCCTCGTGGTAATACACAGATTACTAGAAATGGGTTAAATTAATATGTAAGAGCTAGCTAAAAAATATGCTTAAACTATTGGCCATGCAGTGATTCAAATGATTTAGTTTCTGAGTGATTATTTTGGGTCTGGGAAACTAGGAACAAACAAAAGGCCTCTCATACAGCAGCATAACCAGGTATGTAATGGCTTAGTACCTGTGACTTTTTTATATTACATATTTTTTTAAGAATAAAATAAGTTTTTATTTATATTCTTTTTTAAAATATTTATTTATTATGTATACAATATTCTGCAGGCCAGAAGAATGCACCTCATTACAGATGGTTGTGAGCCACCATGTGGTTGCCGGGAATTGAACTCAGGACCTTTGGAAGAGCAGGCAATGCTCTTAACCACTGAGCCATCTCTCCAGCCCCCTTTATTTATATTCTTATAGTAAAGGGGGAAGCCTTAACTTGCAAGACAATTTTTGGGAAGTATGTACAACATACTTTTTATTCCCATGAAATGAAATCAAATACTGACTGAGACTACAGAGTATATACTAGAAATCAGCAAATGCTGGCAACAGAGTTGGCAAAAGACATGGAACCCTTCACTGGGCTCTGTTGACCACAGCCAGAGCCAGGGCTGGATCACACAGTGGTGACAGGTTCTAGGACTGGAGGCAGGAGGGCAGGGAGGTTGTAGTGGGCTCTTGGTATTTACATATAAAATAGTTGGCTCTATTTCCTAGAAATACACACAGAAAGAAATGAAGGTTTGATCATTACTTTATGAATCTGTCGCTTTACCGTATCGACATTATCAGAAATAGGGGCATTTCATTCAGATTCAAATTTCAGTAGCAGGAAATGAATATTAAAGCCTCCACCCCACCTACGACTCCCTCCCTCCCTGTCCCACCCCTACCGCTCACTGTGGCCAACTCCTACACGCACCAGCGTCACGTGACCTGTAAGGCTGGCTCCGCAGACTTAAACAACTGCCGTGTGGAACATGCCAAGGATTCTGCAAATCTGTCCCTGCTTCCCTTCTCCAGCATAGACTTCTTCCAGATTCTGCTCTTTCAACAGGAGCAACAGCGTTTCCAAAAACAATCCTCACTACAGCACCGGATTTTTTTTTTTTTTTTCATTTTACTTACCAATCCCAGTTCCCACTCCCTCTCCTCCTCCCATTCCCTCCATCTATCCTCCACCCCCAGCCATTCCACAGAGAGGGTAAGGCACACTGCTTTGGGGAAGGTCCAAGGCACTCCCTACTATATCTAGGCGAGCAAGGTATCCATCCAAAAAGAATAGGATCCCAAACATCCGGTACAAGTAGGGATAAATCCTGGTGCCACTGCTAGGGGCCCCTCCATCTGCCCCAGCCATGCAACTGTCAACCACATTCAGAGGGTCTAGTTTGATCCTATGCTGGTTCCTTCCCTGTCCGGCTGGAGTTGGTGAGATCCCATTAGCTTAGGTAGACTGTTTCAGTGGGTGTCCCCACCATGGTCTTGACCTCCTTGCTCACATTCTCACTCCTCCCACTCTTCAACTGGACTTTGGGAGCTCAGCCCAGTGCTCCACTGTAGATCTCTGTCTCTGCTTCCATCTGTTGTTGGATGAAGGTTCTATGGTGATATTTAAGATATTCATCAATCTGACTACAGGCAAGGCCAGATAGGGCACCCTCTCCTCTATTGCTTAAGGTCTTAGCTGTGGTCATCCTTGTGGATTCTAGTGCCAGGTTTCTGGTTAGAGTTTTAACAACATGGATGCAGCTTGATGTTTAAAAGTAGATGCAACACAGAAGTATCATATTCGCTATCAAAACAGCAAACTATGTTTTAAAGAAGCAAAGGCAGCAGATTGAGGAGATAGGTGCTCTAGTTCATATCAGAAGGGTTTAAGTTTGAATCCCTGCAAGTCAATATTGATGAATCCGGGGTCTGAGAAAACGTACCAGAAATACCTAATATTATCTTCACCTATATTCTTTCTTGTTTGGCAGGGTTTCTCTGTGTAGCCCTGACTGTCCTCAAACTCTCTCTGTGGACCAGACTGGCCTCAAACTCATGATCCACCTGCCTCTGCCTTCCCAGTGCTGGGACTAAAGGTGTGAGCCACCTCTGCCCAGCCTTTACTTGTAGTCTTATCAGAACTAGGAGTAGCCATTTGATCACTGAGGAATAACCCAGCAAAATTTTAAACATTCTGCAAATACATCATGATATAAAGAATATAGAAGTGCAGACTGTAGGGAGCCACCATTTATTAGTGACATTAAAAATTTTAATTATTAATCTAGATGACTGAAGACCATGGTAATGATGAAACTCTGTATAATGGGCCAAATTTAAAGAAAGGTTTATTATTTTTTTTCTAGTGAAATAAAGCCCATAGCCACATGTAATTTGCACATTGGTAAAACAAGCAAACAGTATTTGGAGAAATCTAACTTCAGGTTTTTAAATGTCTCATTTACTAGAAGGATAAGGAAAAATCTTTGTTTTTTTTTTAAGGCTAGTTTTTGTGAACCATTACTAAGATTTTGTAAATGTTACCTTGAGCCGACTTTATTGTTGTAAAGAGAATGAGGCATAAATTTGATTTGGATGTAGCAGAATCTTGACCACAGGGGTTATTATTAATTGCTATATAGTCATTACTTACACTGTTATATCAAAATCTTTTTTATTTTTCACAGGATTTATTTATTTGAGATAGGGCCCCGCTATGTAGCCATGGCTGAGGTCTTGAACTCACTATGTAGACAAGGTTGACCTTGAACTCATAGAGATCCACTGGCTTCTGCTTCCTGAGTGTTAGGATTAAACGCATGTGCCACCAAGCTTGGCTTATAAAACTCTTTTAATGAAGAATTATTCTCATTTCTTTAATATTTTAATCAACTATATACTTCGTATTTTTAAATCTTTTAAAATTTAATGAGCTAATTGTGTATATAAAACTTAAAACCAATTATACTTTATCAAGCCATATTTGAAACACCGGAAAATATCTTAAATATTTAACAATTACAAATATAAGCAGAATATGGTAATTAATTTTACCTTTACACTTAAAATTATGCTTTATTTTTCATGAAGAGGAACTGTTACTGAACTTGCAATCCCAACCTGTGCCCTAAGCCAGGTCTGTCCACCCATCCTCAGTAAACTAAGAGCCAAATTAATAGTGGGGAGCAGAAAAGGATGCTCAACGTAGCCATGTGAGGACGTTGATGGCGAGAGCCAGAGAACCCTTCAAATCCAGTTTTGTGGCGCTGAAGTGAGATTGAAGTTTAAATCAAGAGCTAAGGATAGGCGCATCTAAGCAGCCCAGGCACGTTCCTGCCCACATTGGCCGCCATTGTCTGGGTAGGCGCGCCTAAGCAGTCCAGGCATGTTCCCGCCCACGTTAGCCGCCATTGTCTGGCTTCAGTTTTCATGCTCTGGGGTTTTCTGACAAATTGTCAGAACCGTGTGACTTCTCTTTCCCTCTCTGGCCCTTTCTGGTCCCTGGAGAGATTCTCGTTTCTTTGTCAGATTGAAAGACAGTGTCTCTTTAGCAGATCTTGCTTTCTGCCAGGCCCATTACAGAACTCGTTTTTTGAGACAGGGTTTCACTATGTCGCCTTGGCTTGCTTCAAACTCACAGATTTGACTGTTTTTCTTCTACTACAGTCATTTAAAGTCTGCTGAAAAAGAGAATTGTATATGTAGTTAAAAAACAAATCACCTTAGAAAATTCTCTCTCTCATCCATCTATCTATCTATCTATCTATCTATCTATCTATCTATCTATCTATCTATCTATCTATCATCTATCTATCTCCTTTCTACTCACAGGCACACATCTTTTTTTTTTTTAAAGTTTATTAAATTATGAAAGTTTTCATTTCCGCCCCTCCTCCCAACACCCTCCCACTTCCCCCTCCCCCTCCTCCTCCCTCTTCATCCCTAAGAGCAGTCAGGACTTCCAGCCCTGTGGGAAGTTCAAGTTCCTCCCCACTCCTTCCAGGTCCCTGAAGGTGAGCATCCGAACAGACTGGATCCCAAAAATCCAGCATATGCAGAGGAAACAAGTCCCAGTGTCATTGTCAGTGGCTTTTCAGAAAGTCTCCGGACCAGCCACATTCAGAGAATCCGGCCACATTCAGAAAATCTGGTTGGATCACATGCTCGTTCAGTCCCAGTCCAACTGGCCTTGGTGAACTCTCATTAGATCAGTCCCCTTGTATCAGTGGGTGATCGCACCCCTCGCGGTCCTGAGTTTTTTTCATGTTCTTCCTTTTTCTGCCCCTCATTTGGACCATGGGGGGCTCAGTCCGGTGCTCCAATGTGGGTCTCCATCTGTATCGCCATCCATCGTCAGATGAAGGATCTATGGTGATAAGCAAAATCTTCATCAGTATGGTTATAGGCCAAGGCCGGTTCAGGCACCTTCTCCTCTGTCTAGAGAACAGTCTGGGGATCTCTCCTTGGACCTGGGATCCCATTTATAATCAAGTCTCCTGTAAACCCTAAAATGACTCCCTTAGTTGAGATATATTCTTCCCTGATCTCATATCCATCCTTCCTCCCTCCCCCCATCCCAGTCCACCTAGCTTTCCCCATTCCTCCACTACTCCCTTCTCTCTAACCCTCTCCCCTTCCAACAACCCTCCCACCCCCCCATGTACCCGAGGTTACCTGGGACTCTTGTCTATTTCCAATCTCCAGGCAGATAGCTACATGATTTTCAACAGGTTCACCTTCTTATTTAGCTTCTCTAGGATCACGAATAATAGGCTCAAAGACCTTTAATTATGGTTAGAATCCACATATGAGTGAATACATACCATATTCCTCTTTTTGGGTCTGGCTTACCTCACTCAGTAAGGCGTTTTCTATTTCCATCCATTTGCATGCAAAATTCAAGATGTCATTGTTTTTTACCGCTGAGTAGAACTCTAATGTGTATATGTTCCACACCTTTATTAACCATTCTTCTATTGAGGGGCACCTAGGTTGTTTCCAGGTTCTGGCTATTACAAATAGTGCTGCTATGAGCATAGTTGAACAAATGCTTTTGTGGTATGATAAGGCATCTCTTGGGTATATTCCCAAGAGTGGAACTGCTGGGTCCTGAGGGAGGTTGACTCCCAGTTTCCTGAGAAACCGCCACACTGATTTCCACAGTGGCTGCACAAGTTTGCATTCCCACCAACAATGGATGAGTGTTCCCCTCATTCCACATCCTCTCCAGCATAGGCTGTCATTGGTGTTTTTGAGTTTGGCTATTCTGACAGGTGTAAGATGATATCTCAAAGTTGTTTTGATTTGCATTTCCCTGATCGCTAAGGAGGTTGAGCATGACCTTAAGTGCCTTTTGGCCATTCGGAGTTCATCTGTTGTGAATTCTCTGTTCAGTTCAGTACCCCATTTTTTAATTGGGTTAGTTAGAGTTTTAGCGTCTAGTTTCTTGAGTTCTTTGTATATTTTGGGGATCAGACCTTTGTCTGATGAGGGATTTGTGAAGATCTTCTCCCAGTCGGAAGGTAGCCTTTTGGTCTTACTGACAGTGTCCTTTGCTTTACAGAAGCTTCTCAGTTTCAGGAGGTCCCATTTATTCATTGCTTCTCTTATTGTCTGAGCTCCTGGGGTTCTGCTTAGGAACTGGTCTCCTGCACAGGCACACATCTTAAAATCAAGTATATAGCACTTTATAATTTTAATGGTGGTCAAATGTATTTTGCTACATAAGGGCAATTTACATACAGCTGTAACACATAAGGAAGATAGCAGCATATTCACACACGATCACATTTAACCACTGAGGAACAAATGACAGTGGGAAATATATCTGGACAGGTGGTGGGTCTTTGGGAAGAGTCTCCCTGTGAAAGGGAGTTGTGGCTGAGTTTGATCAGTTTAGCTCCCACAGAACACAATAGCGTGTCAGAATGCCCTGGGCTGGGGGTCTACAGTTGTGAGCTGCTGTGTGGGCGCTGGAATTGGACCCAGGTCCTGTGGGAGAACAAGCAGTGCTTACACACTAAACCTTCTTTCTAACCTCTAAAGATATAGTTTTAAAAACAAAGAACTTAAAGTTCTCTTTTATATTTATCACTTGTCAACTTTTTATAGATAATCCTGCAATTATATTTGAAATTCTTATTTATTTATTTATTTATTCATTCATTTATTCATTTTTGTCTTTTTGAGACAGGGTTTTCGTTGTGCAGACTTGGCTGGCCTTGAACCCATAGAGATCCGCCTGCCTTTGCCTCCTGAGTGCTGGAATTAAAGGCGTGCGCCATCACTGCCTGGGCAATGTTTTTATTATTATTTTTAGATTATAATATAATTACATCATTTGCCTCTTCCCTTCTCTCCCTCCAAGCCCTCCCTCCAAATTTATGCCTTTTTCTATAATTGTTATTGTTGTGTGTGTATATATATACTCATATATATAACTAGACCTAGACAGCCTGTATAGTGTTATTTGCGTGTGTGTGTGTGTGTGTGTGTGTTTTCGGGGCTGACTGCTTGGTATTGTGTAGTCACTTGCATGCTCTTCCCCGGGAAGATGATTTTGTCTGTTCTTAGCATTCCTTAGCTGCCTGCACTTCTTTGTCTAGGGTGAGGCTCTTCCTTCCATGTTAGCATGTCTGTTGGTGCCACCTTTGGGCAGATCATGTTCAGGCATCTATTTTGGTGAGATTTCACGGGGTGGGTTAGTTCTCACTGTACTAAACAATTATCAGTCTCAAATATTTACTTTAAAATATGACTCTGTATTAATGAAATTTCAGACCTTTGATTTTAAAGATACAGAGCCTAATCTGATTATTAACTTTAAATAGGTTGAATAGGCACCAACAGCTTGGTTTTAAAATGACCTTTAAAAAAATTTAAGTCAGATAAAAAACTCAACTAATTTAGGTTTTGAAGGGTGCTGTTTGTTAGGATTCTATCTTCTATGACTCCCACTGTGAAAAGGAGTCTAACACAAAGATTTTTGGAAAACATGGGTGGTTTTATTTATTTTTTTACCCATGAGTATTACATAAATGAAATAAAATTTTAATCAATTTTAAGTGTGAAATATATTTCAAAGGACATTTTTTGTCAAAAATCTATGTATATGGTCTAATTTTTATAGCTTAATTGTCAGATGGTAGCTAATGGGTAAGAGTTGCCTTTCTTTGGTGGTGTGACTTCTGTTAGGTTCCACGTGCCCAAGCGGATGATGGCCCTATACTCATCTGTATATGAGCACCACAAACTAGACTTGGTGGATTAAAAATCATCTATTCATCTGTCCATTCATCCTTCCACATGTCCATTCAACCGTCCATCCGTCCATCCCTCTGTCCATCCACCCACTCACCCCCACATCCATCTGTCCATCCATCCACCCACCCACCCACCCCCGTCTGTCCGTCCGTCCGTCCATCCATCCATCCATTCGTCTGTCCATTCGTTCATCTGTCTGTCCATTCATCCATCCACCCACCCACTCACCCACCCGTCCATCCGTCCGTCCATCCATCCACCTGTCCGTCTATCCATTCGTCCATCCATTCATCACACATACATACATGCACACATACATATATACAGATATGCAAAGGGACATGACGTTGGAAGGGCACTGAGGGGTGAATAGGATAAAGGTATGTTGTATATGTGTATAAAGACTTCAAAGAAGAAAAGATTTTAATAACTTAATGACAGCTTTATCTTATAACACTAGGAATTTACATATTTGTATAAATAAATAGCGTTTTAAGGTTTTATGAGACACTAGACACAAACATATCGTTGCAACAGGTTTTAAGAACTTCAGAGTACCCGTGTTTATAATGCACTTTGTACTTATCCAGCCGTTTAACATATCGTGAAAATGCATTTTCAGATATGCACATGTGTACTCTAACTTATCGTGAAAATGCATTTACAAATATGCGCATGTGCACACTAATTCCAAACACCCTTCCAAAACCATGAAAACAATGGTACATAATAAAAAAGTCTGAGCTGGCTGTAAGTTTGGACACAAAACAACATGTGGGGAAAACTGTCATAAGAAGCAGGAAGAAGAGGCGTGCCTTTACTGGTGAAAACGTCTTCCTAACTGTGACTTTAGACCAAAACTTTCATCCTTTTCATTGATACTTAGACTAAGTTGTGTTTTCCATTTTTTTTCTAAAGGAATAAGAAAAGGAAAGAAATAAAAAAATATAGATTTCCTGGTCAGGCACTATCTGCCTGCCCAGCACCAGCATAAGGTTTAAAGGCATAGATATGTACAGCAACTGAGGTTGGCTTTCACCTATTCTGGTCTTAAAAGTGATAGAAGTCAGCTTCTTCCTCAGAGCATTCTAGAAACAGGAGCTGGCAGAATTCGTCTCTATGGAGAGCGGAGAAGACAGGCAGGGAAGGAAGCTCTTCTTTAAGTTTTTATTTTATGTGAGTGGTGTTTTGCCTGCATGTATGCTGTGAACCACTTTTGGGTCAGGTGTCCGTGGAGGCCAGAAAGGGGCATTAGGTCCCCTGGGACTGGAGTTACGGATGGTCGGTAGCTGCCAGGCGGATACTGCGAGCTGAATCTGGGTCCTGTGAGAGAGCAACCAGGGCTCTTCACTGCTAAGCCAGCCCAAGAGAGAGAACTTTTAAGATTTTAGATTGAGAGAAGCTGCTGAGGCGCTTATTTCCAGATTATTGCTTTTGGATCCTGAATGTGCTGCTATGGAGGTATAACTTTCTCGCTGTGTCTCAGTTCTCTCTGGGAGGTAAGAGAATGACTTAGGCCATCTGGAGATCAATCCTTCTGACCCAGGAACATGGCATGGCTGAGTCTAGGGGGTCTCTATCTTCAGTACCAGTGGCATTTATCAAGTATTAAGTATATCTGCTCAGAAAACAAAAACAAAAAACAAAACAGAAGCAGAAGAACAGAGGTAGGATGTAAGCTCTTCTAGCAAGTGATAAGCAACTCATCAACTCTGCAGGACAGATCCAGGTATGAGTAACCCCAGAAATGTTAGTGTCAGGGGAACAGAGATGTGGCCCCACATGGTTGTCCTTAAGACCCCGGAAGAATTCCCTAGACTTTTAGATACTTCAGCTCAGAACAAGCCAGGATTGGTGACTCTAATGACGAAACCACAGTCATAGGTTCCCACTGTGGTCTATGGCCTCATATAGTCCCAGGGATGAGCATCCTCCTGCGGGGCAGGCTTCAGTTAGCAATGGTTGGTTACCCCTAACATTCATATCATGGCTGTGCTCACAGGAACATCTTGCTTGGCAGGTTAGTATTGTGGCATGGAAGATTCAGCATTTGATAACACCCTTGATGCCTGTGCTGACTGGTTTCTTCGCCAACTTGATACAGGCTAGGGTCATTTGGGAAGAGAGGACATCAATGGAGAAATGCCCCTGCTAGACTGACCCACGGGACAATTTGAAGGAACATTTTCTTAATTAGTGATTGAGTGGAATTGACGCTTGGTCCATTGTAGGTATTGCTACCCCTGAGTAGGTGGCTCTGGGGTTGTATAAGGAAGCTATGGGGACCAAGACAGTAAGCATCATTTCAATGACCTCTCTTCTCTTACCTCTAGGTGCCTGCCTTGAGTTTCTGCCCTAATGTCCCTTCATTATGGATGGTAAGTTGTATGCTGAAATAAACCCTTTCCTCCTCAAATTTCTTTTGGTCACAGTGTAATAGAAACCCTAATTAAGTCAGTTGGCACTAGGTTGTAGGTTATAGTTAGGACAGACCTGACTGATCATGTGTTTATGGGAGGATTGTGGTAGTATTTGAAAAGCCACTGAGTGCTCAGATCTCAATAGATTCTTCTTTGGGACCCTGAAAGATAAGCATATTGAGAGCAATGTAGGCGTGGCTTGTGAAGTTTTTGTGGGAAGCAAAGACTCTACTGGGGTGTTGTGTGTGGAGTTTGTATTGAGAATTTGTGGTGTCTGGTCAGCTAGAGCTGAAGAGTTGACTGTGTTTAACAAGAGACCAGAGACCAAAACCGTTAAAGTAAAATCTTTGCTTTGCTGGGACAATTGATGCTGGTTATCAGGAGTTGAAAAGTTAGCATTGATTAAGAGGCCAGTATCTGGTGCATGTACACCTTTAGTACCAGAACTTGGGAGGCAGAGGCAGGTGGACCTCTGAGTTTGAGGCCAGCCTGGTCTACAGAGTAAGTTCTAGGACAGCCAGGGCTACACAGAAACTCTGTCTTGGAAAAAAAAAAACCCTACAGAACAAAACAAATAGACAAGTATCATCGAGGGAAAGCCTCCTTCTGGGAAGTGTTCTCTTCAGGTCAGCATGCAGAGGCTGTGGTCTAGCAGCAGCCAAGGCTGTATCTCTTACTGGCAGTGAACTTGGTACTGTGTAAGAATCTCCCAAGTATTGATTTTGAAGGCATTAGGAGAGGCAGGGAGAGGTCATTGATGAGGGTTCAGTCACAGTAGCAGTGACAGTACCAGAATTAAAGAGTGACTGAGAGAAGCTGAGGTTTGACACAGTGTGTCAGGGCCAGAGTTTCATGAGAGCCTAGGAGAAGCCAATGATAAAGGTTCAGCCCAAATGCAGCGAAGACCCCAAAATTCTGGGGATCCCAGTACGCCAGTAGCAAGTGTGGGGTAAAGCTGGCCTGGGTCTGGGAGACAAACTGCCTGTGCTTCAGAGAGATGAGCTAGCTGACAAGGCCGTTCGCAACCCAGAGGATCATGAGTCTAATCTTGTTAGTAACACACAAACCTAAAACTTTACTGTCCACTTATGAGAAATAAGACTCAGAATTTGTCTTTTGGAGTCTAGGTTATCCTACTTAGTATAGATTTCTCTGATTCATTTCTAAAAATATTTATTTTTAATTGTGTATGTGTGTGTGTGTTAGTGTGTGTACATGCATTCAGATGCCAGAAGTGTTAGATATCTCTGGAGCAGGAGTTATTACCACATGTAAGCCATACAACATGGGTGCTGGGAACTGAATTCAGGGCCTCTGCAAGATCAGGATAGAAATAGTAATAAAAATAAAGTGGTATTGTCACCAAAAGACATATAGGCTAGTGGGACAAAATCGGAACACCCAAATATTAGCATATGTAGCAACACCATCTGATAGTTGACAAGCAAGCTGTGGTAGTTTGAATAAAAATGCCTCCCTCTCATAGGATCATAAGGACTGGCGTTTTTTTTTTTTTTTTTTTTTTTTTTTTTTTTTTAGGAGGTGTGACCTTGTTAGAGGAAGTGTGTCACTGGGGGTGGGCTTTGAGGTTTCAAATGCTCAAGTCAGGCCCAGTGTCTCTCTCTCTCTTCCTGCTGCCTGCCAATCCAGATGTAGAACTCTCAGTTATCTCTCCAGCACCATGTCTGCCTGCATGCCACCACGTTTCCCACCTTGATGACAATGGGCTAAACCTCTGAACCTGTCAGCAAGCTCCAATTAAATGCTTTCCTTTATGAGAATCATGGTGTCTCTTCTCAGGACTAAGACACTGACTGTGACAGAAGTTAGAAAACACACACTGGAGGAAAGGCGACATCTTCAACAGACGGCGCCAGGACAACTGGATGGCTGCGTGCAGAAGAATGCGATTGGATCACTGTGTATTATCCTGCACAGAAGCTAACTCCAAGTTTGTCAAAGACCTAAACCTGAAATCACTAGAAGAAAACATGGGCAGTACACTATTTGATACAGGTGAGGCAAAGTATGTTCTAAGTAACTCTTCATTTTTCCAGGAATTGAGACCAAAAATCGGCAAGTAGAACCTCACAAAGCTAAAAATATTCTGCATACTTAAGGAAACATTCAACCCAGTGAAGAGGCAGCCCACAGAATGGGAGGAAATTTTTGTCAAACTATTTTTTTATTAATTAGATTTATTCATTTACTTTGCATCCCCCACTACAGTTTCCACCCCTCCGCCCATTCCCTCATCCTGCCTCCCTTTTGTCTCCTCCCCTCCAGTTCTTTTCTATTTCTGTTCAGAAAGTGGGCAGGCCTCCCATGGGTGTCAATGAAGCATGGCATATCCAGTTGAGGTAGGACTAAGCTCCTCCCTTTGTGTTAAGGCTGGGCAAGGATACTCAGTACTGGGAATAGGTTCCCAAAAGCCAGTCAAAGAGTTAGGAACAGGCCCTATTCCTGTTGCTAGAAGGCCCACAAGTAGACCAAGCTACACAACTGTCACACATATAGGGCTTAGGTCTGTCCCATGCAGGCTCCCTGGCTGTTGGTTTGGAGTCTCTGAGCTTTTATGAACACAGGTTAAATGCTTTCTGTGGGTTCCCTTGTGATGACCTTGAACCCTCTGACTTGTTCAATATTTCCTCCCTTTCTTCAACAGGATTCCCTGAGCTCAGCTCAGTGTTTGGCTGTGGATCTCTGCATTTGTTTCCATTGGTTACTGGGTGAAGACTCTCTGATGACAATTGGGGTAGTCACCAATCTGATCACAGGAGAAGGCTGGTTCAGGCTACCTGTCCGCTACCCAGGAGTCTTAGCTAGGTCATCCTTGTGGATTCATGGGAGTTTCCCTTGCATCAGGTTTCTTCATGACTCTGAAGTGTCTCCCTATCAAGACGATCCCTCATGCTCCCATCACCCAGCAGATCTCTTATTTCCCCCAATCCATGTGTCCCCCTTTGGAGTCTCCTTATTACTTAAGCTCTCTGGGGCTGCGAATTGTAGCGCATTTATCCTTTACTTGCCAAGTACTCTTATGACAGAAGATTAACATCCAAAATATATAAACAAATAAAAAGTCAAGAAATTAATGACCCAATTAAAATGGGTTATGAATCTGAATAAACTGCCTTAAATAGAAACAAAAATGTGCAGGGCAGTGGTGGTGCACACCGTTAGTTCCAGCACTCAGGAGGCAGAGGCTGGCAGGTCTCTGAATTCAAGGCCAACCTGGTCTACAGAATGAGTTCCAGCACAGCCAGAGATAAACTCAAACAACCTTAAAAAAAAAAAAGCAAAGAAAAAAAAAAGAAGCTAAGAAACATCTCAAAAAGTGTTCATTATTTCATCATTTTTTAGGAATTAGGGAAATGTAAATCAAAACAACTTTAAGATTTCATCCAGTCAGAATGACAAAGACCAACATGGTGAAGATGTGGAGAAAGAGAAACATTTGCTCTTGGTGAGATTACAAACATTCTATTGTATTATCTAGATATCCCACTCCTTGGCAGATGACAAGAAGAACCTATGTTTTACTCCACACAGACTTGCTCATTGCCATCTATTCAAAGTAGCTGGGAAGTGGAACAATGTTCCACCCAGAATTGCGCTCCCTCCCACCTGACGCGGATCGCGTGCCTTCTGCACCTACCACAAGCTTGGGGCGAGGTTCTGTGGGTTAAACACAAGACACACACACACACACACACACACACACACACACACACACACACACAGAGAGAGAGAGAGAGAGAGAGATCTGGGTCATTTGCCAAAAGGTAAATGCCAAGTTTATTTAGTTTTCTCCGCCAGGTTAAATACTCTTTCCTCTAGAGTATGGACCCCCTCCCAGCTAGGAGTGAGATCACAGCGTTGAGAGCCAGCCACCTAGTGGCAGGTACTTCCAGGCAGGGGGTACTGAGCTGGGAGCAGTGACAGACAGTTTAGAGAAGATTTAGGCACCGTGGAAACCCTCCTTAGCAGGTGAAATTACCATATCAAAGACGAAACAAGGCTCTGTGCTAATCCCCCAGGCTAGCACAGGAAGCTAGGCTGGTTAGCATAAACAGTTCTTGCATCCTGTGCTTTGGCCTCTAGGAGCAGGGGGAAGACCCTGGGATCCAACAGAACAACATACATGTTCTTCACCAGAAGAATGGACAATGAAAGTGTGGGAGCTTATACATGCTAGAAGACTACTCAGGTGCAAAGGAAAATAAAATCGTGGAATCCGCAGGTAAATGGATAGAAACAGAAAATATTATATGGAGTGGGGTAGCCCAGATCCAGAAAGGCAAACACTGTATGTTCTCTCTCATCTGTGGCTCCAATTTCCAGATCCTTAGATGTTAGTATATAACCTGGAGCAACAGCAGAAACCAGGAAGTAAATAGGAACTTGGTGCAGGGAGGAGCACTAGAGAGGGGATAGCAGGATAGAGGTGAAAGGAATAAAGAAATAGAAAAATGGGGGGGGGTTTATTTGGGTATGAGGGAGAGAGGTCAGTATAGAAGGAGAGGAAGTGGACAGGGAAAATGCTAGAATGTTTGAGAACCTAATTTGGGCCTATGGCAGGGCACAATAAAGCCAGGTGGGAAATCTGAACAGAGATGTACATAGAGAGTAGGCAGAGTCAAGGAGATGCCATGCAGTTGCCAAAGGAGAACGATGCCAACCAGAATCTTATGCAGTAAGTCACAGCTTCGTGGTGATGCACAGATTAATAGAAATGGGTTAATTCAAGATGTAAGAGCTAGTTAGGAATATGCCTAAACTATTGGCTACACAGATTGAATCTGTCTGAGAGAGAAACAGAGTTCACACAAAGGTGATCCCAGCACTTAGGATCCCACACCTTTAATCCCAGCACTAGGGAGGGAGGTGGAGACAGGAGTGATGTGGCTGGGTGGAGAGAGGAATAAAAGGTGGAAGGAGACAGGAGCTCAGAGGCAGTCTGACGTTTGGTGGAGACGAAGTCTGAAGACAGGATCGCCCCTTCAGTCTGAGCATTGGTAGAGGTGAGGTAACCCAGACCCAAAAAGATAAATATGGTATGTACTCACTCATTAGTGGATTCTAGCCATAATTAAAGGACATTGAGCCCATAATTCATGATCCTAGAGAAGCTAAATAAGAAGGTGAACCTGAAGAAAATCATATAGTTATCCTCCTGAATATTGGAAGTAGACAAGATTGCCAGATAAAATTTGGGAGATTGGGGGTGGGGGTGGGATGGGGGTAAGGGGAGATGGGGAGAGAGAAGTGAGAAAGGGAGGATGGGAAGAGCTTGGGGGAATGGGATGGTTGGGAAGGGGGAAGGGTGGATATGGGAGCAGGGAAGTATATATCTTAATTAAGGGAGCCATTTTAGGGTTGGCAAGAGACTTGACTCTAGAGGGGTTCCCAGGTGTCCAAGGAGAGGTCCCCAGTTTTTCCTTGGGCAGCTAAGGAGAGAGCACCTGAACTGGCCCTGTCCTATAGCCACACTGATGAATATCTTGTATATCACAATAGAATCCTCATCTGACGATGGATGGAGATAGAGACAGAGACCCACATTAGAGCACTGGACTTAGCTCCCAAGGTCCAAATGAGGAGCAGAAGGAGGGAGAACATGAGCAAGGAAATCAGGACTGCGAGGGGTGCGTCCTTCCACTGAGACGGTGGGACTGATCTAATAAGAACTCACCAAGGCCAGGTGGACAGGGACTGATGGAGCATGTGATCAAACCGGACTCTCTGAACGTGGCTGACCATGAGGGCTGACTGAGAAGCCAAGGACAATGACACTGGGTTTTGACTCTACTGCATGGACTGGCTTTTTGGGATCCTGGTCTGTTTGGATGTTCACCTTCCTAGACCTGGATGGAGGGGGGAGGACCTTGGACTTCCCACAGGGCAGGGAACCCTGACTGCTCTTAGGAATGGAGAGGGAGGAGGAGAGGGAGTGGGGGGGAGGAGAGGGAGTGGGGGGAATGGGAGGGTATGGGGAGGAGGGGAGGAAGTGGAAATTTTTATAAACAAATAAATAAATAAATTTGAAAAAAAAAAAAAGAAACCTCTTCTCAACAGAATTCCAATAGTCCCTTTACCTGGAATGAAACAGCAACAACAATGGCTTTGAACTCAGGGTCATAGATTTTGAGCCCAGGTCAAAATATATAAGTCTGAGCTGCATGTGTGTCAGTTATAGATTACTTTGTTGACATTAAAAATGAGTGTTGATGAGGATTAAGAATTCACGTAGAATTGGACTGGAGAGGGAGGGGGAGGGGGAGTGGGGAGAGAGGGAGGGAAATGGGAGGAGGTGGAAATTTTTAATAAAAGAAAAGAAAAAGTCTGTACAGATAGTGTAAGCAAAATAATTCTGTTTGAAAAATAAAGATAAATGCAGGGGGAAAAAAGAGAACTCTCTAGTGGCTGGTCGCTCTGCTTCTCTCATCTTCAGCATTAACCTCTATATCTGACTCTGGGTTTTTATCATTAAGACCAACTAGAATTCCTGCTACACCCATGAAATCTCAACAATAGGGCTGCTCAAACAAGATCTGAACAATTATAAGTCTAGTTGACATGCCAATATAGATGGGGAAATTATCACTAGGCCCCAACCCTCAATGAAGAACTAGAGTCAATTAAAAACTACTAAAAGGGGGAGAATGTCTTCCTGAGAAAGGAGTACTCTAAGCAGCTATCCAGTCTCAAGTGATTGGTCCTAAAACTATGCATGCAAGGAACACCAAGACTCAGCGGGTTGCATTTACAAATTTATTCACATATGTTGCAAATATAAAACAATAATTAAAGAATAAGTAGTCATGAATTTGAAAGGGAGTAGGTGGGGAGACATGAGAGAGCTGAAGGGAGGAGGGGGAAACAATATAATTACATTTCCATTAAATTTAAAAAGTAAAACTATGGGACCGGAGAGATGGCTCAGTGGTTAAGAACACTGGCTGCTCTTCCAGAGGACCTGGGTTCAATTCTCAGCACCCACATAGCAGCTCACAACTGCGTATAACTCCAGTTTCAGGGGATCTGAACACCTTCTTAATAATATACATAAAATAAATAAAAAACTGTATTTCCACAAAAAACCCTCAAAAAGAAGTGACAAATTCTAGTGGGCATGTGCTAGGAGTGTGAACCAGTACAACCATTACAGAAATGAGCGAGAGAGTTTCTCAAAAAGTTAAAAATAGGGGAACCTCATGGCCCAGCTACAGGTATAGAGCCGAAGGACTGCCCATCCTGGCACTGAGATGTCTACACATCTGCACTACTCACAATGGCAAAAAAGAAAAGGAAAACATTCAGTCCTATGCATGTGTACCAAGAGATAAATGGGTAATAAAAATATTGTACACATATACAATGGAATTTTATTCAGCTATGAAGGAAAATGAAACTCGGAAGAAAACAGGTTCAGAAAGTGTTCTTTTCAAGCCAGGTCACCTGGGTTCAGAAAGACAAAAGCAACATCCTCTCTCTGTGTGCTTCCCAACCTTACTGTTTATGTTCAATGAGTGTGAGAGCGGCTATAGACTGTGAAACCAGACAGGAGACCACAAGAGGGAGAAAAGAGGAACCGAGGGAGGAGAAGAAGGGGAAGGCAAAAAGAGATGTAAAGAAAAAACAAGGCCATGAGAAGCCGAAGGAGGGCAGGAGTGTCATGGCGAGAGCGAGCAGATCTTGGGGTAAATTTTTTCTCGTTTACACAATAACTCCGGATCCTCCTCCCTCCCTTCCTTATACCCCCACCTCCCCCATATCCCACTCAGTCCACTCCTCTCCCTTGGGGAGCCAGTGAAATCTGGCATACCAACTTGAGGCAGGATCAAGTCCCCCCCCCCCCCCCCCCCCATCAAGGCCGAGCAAGGAATCCCACCATAGGGAATGGGCTCCAGAAAACAAGCTCATGCATTCAGGATAAATCCTGGTTCCACTGCCAGGGTTTCCTCAACAGATCAAGCTATGAAACTGTCACCCACATTCAGAGGGCCTAGTTTGGTTCCATGCAGGTTCCCCAGCTGTCAGTCTGGAGTCCGTGAGCTCCCACTAGCTTGGATCAGTTGTCTCTGTAGTTTTTGCAACCACGATTTTGGGGGATATGCAAAAAATTTATCAGACCAAAATTAGTATAAAAGTTTTAATAAAGAATAGATACTATGAACAGGAATACAGAGGGCAAAATCTCAGAGAGCTAGGAAGAGACTGAACCCCTGGAAGGAATAGGGTCCTTTAATAGCAGATAGGCCATTTGTCGGAGTGAAGTTAGTTTTGAAGAGAGTTAAGCAGAACAGGCCAAGGTGGGTGTGGTGTTACACACTTGTCACTTAATCCTAGCACTCAGGAGACAGAGGCAGGTGCATCTCTGTGAGTTCAAGAACAGCCTGGCCTACTTTGCGTGTTCCAGGACAGCCAGGGTTACAAGATAAGACTCTGTATCAACATGAAGAGGAAGAGGCAGCTCCTCAACCCCCTGTAGGTAGTTTTGTAATGATACCTGTCCTCCCCGATGCTGACCCTATGGGAGGAGGCACTAGGGTACCAGGAATTAGACTCTACTTTTTTGCATAGGGCAACATAAGTCACTGGGCCAGGCACCAAGCTGTTGGAGAATGGGGTGTGCCTTTTATTTTCTTTCCCCTTTCCCCCCTCTTTTTGGCCTTTGCAGGGAGGAGAATAAAAAAATATGAAAAATATCATAATAGAAACTAACCAGAAAAATGTAAAAGTTACTAATATTTACGTTTCTATGTATTAGCATACCAGAACTTTATTTTTTATGTTTTATGTCTTATTTTTATGTTTTTAAATTATATCGATGAAGTTATGGATTCATGGGCAATGGGCTCCAGCGGCTCAGTCTCCCTCCCTCCCTCCCTCCCTTCCTCTGTGTTGATGTATTTTATTTTTACTAGAAGGGAAGGATTTGCTCATCAACATGTCTCAGCTTCAGAACTAGAGTCATAGGTGAAACTAGCCCTTGTCTCACCGTGTCCCAGAGGAAGATTCCTTAACAGGGTACACTTGGAAGTCTCCCAAAATTTAGGCAGTGTTTTCCACAGTTCCTTTCTTCCCTTAACTCTAGAGTATCTAACACATAAAGAAGCAAATGTACTAAACTCCAGGTGAATCCCAAGGGTTGGAAAAAGAATGCTCTTCGGGGAAATGAGGAAGCCTCTGAGGCCACCTGGGGAAGGAGGGGGTGATGGTTACAGTAATCCCTGAGAGGACCTAAGAGAAATCTCAGTCTCAGGAGTCTCTGGAAGTGAAATGAACTCACCTATGGATCAGCTCCCCTTGGTGAGTTTACTTCACAGAGCCATCAAGGAGATGTCGGATGCTGAGGTGAGGTTCTATGGTACCCATTCCTTTCTCCTGGCTCATCCAGTATGGCTAGCCTGTATGGAAGAGAAATAGGTGGGCGGTCCAGATTACAGCTAGCTCTGTGACATTATAGGGTACCTTTATTTATTAAATTTAATTACTTGGGGTTTTTCAGGAAAGGCTTAAAGGAGATCGGGAAGAATAGCATAGGGTAAAAGTTTCAAATGTGGACCAAGCATACATCTTTAATCTTGCACACAAGCAGCAGAATCAGGGTGCTCTCAGTGAATATGAGGATAGTCCAGGGAGCAAGTTCTGGGCCAGAAAGATTTACATAGTGACACCCTGTCTCAAAAGCAACCAACCAGACGAAACCCCCAAACTTTCATGTGTGAATGCAGGAAAAATATTCATTCGGTGAAGTTTTGAACTCTCTCTGAGCCACAACTATAAAATAAGCAGGGAGTACAGGCGGTTACACTGTCCACAGCCCCAAATATGCGATTGTTGTGATGATTAGAGCTTCATTCAGAAACAGTCTCACTTTCCAGGACTCATCCAGAGGCAGATTCCCTTCCTCAGGCTGGCTGGAGAGACAAAGTGCTGCGTGCGCAGGTGGGAAAGGAGGACGTTCAGTCACCACACTGGGACGGGTAGGTTTACCAGTTGCTCGATTAGCTCCTTACACCGAAACAGAACATAAAGAAGTCGATCCCCTAGCACTATAGATGAAAAATTGCTTTACAAATTCCAAATGCACGAGGAACAGCATAAAGTGGGAGAAATTCCACTCTACTAAACTGTACTTGAAAGTAACTTCAGGAAGCCTAGTCACTGGGGTAAAGGCTCACAGCTCAGTTAAGTGTTGGGAGAGGGAGAATCACTTTTCTCCAATGGCGTGACAGTGGGTACACCAACCACTCCTGGACAGGCCCCAGGAGCTGACCAACAAACTGACTCCACAGGATTTTTATGTGTTTTTATTTGGTTACAGTTTGGTATTTTCTTTTTTGGCATGGTTTTATTTTATTTTCTTGGTTTTGGGGGATTTTTTTTTTTTTTTTTTTTCCGAGACAAGGTTTCTCTGTAGCTTTGGTGCCTGTTCTGGAACTAGCTTTTGTAGACCAGGCTGACCTTGAACTCAGAGATCTGCCTGCCTCTGCCTCCTGAGTGCTGGGATTAAAGATGTGCACCACCACCACCTGGCTTGCTTTTTTTTTTTTTTTTAATTTGGTGTTTGTTTTTGAGAAAGAACTTGAAGCTGGGTGACTAGGGAGGGGGAAAGGATCCAGAAGGACTCAGGAGAGGGGAAGAATATGATTAAATATATTTAAATTTAAAGTTGGTTTTAAATAATGAAGATATAACATAATAAAAAGGTGGTTCTAAAAGATGGGACTGCGGGATTCTGCTGAGTCAGTCAGTCTACGCCATTAACGTGAAAACAGATCGCTCATTTTCAGTCAAGCTTCTCCTCTTTAATCATTCCATTTCTTTCCTACACTTTCCTCAAAGACTTTAGAAAAAAATGTTGTTGCTGTTAATAAATCTCTTATAGGATACAGCGGTAGGAAGGCTAAATTGCGGTGTGCTGTCAGTGTATATGGGATGTGTCCCTGCTACTATCCATGTGAAATAGGTGTGACCTGTTTCTCAAAGCAAAAATCAGGAAACTATGAGAGGCAGAGGCAGAGGCAGAGGCAGGTGGATCTCCGTGAGTTTGATGCCAGCCTGGTCACCTACAAAGCGAGTTTCAGGACAGCCAGGGCTTTTACACTGAGAAACCCTGTCTCGAAAAACCAAACCAAAACAAACATCCTCCTCCCCAACCCCCAAAAATCAGGAAACTCAGATCTCATGGTTCTAGTTCCTTGTTAAAAAATATGTAAGTCCTTCACCTGTCATCTGTAGGCTGTTTTACAAACACCTGGAGCTCACTGAGTTCCTCCAAGGAAGGTGCTAAAACATATCTTCTGGGTTCACCATTGATCAGGAAGCTGGGCGTCAAAGCTTGAATTCTAGACCTTTCCATGCTTCCTCAGAAACCATGAACAAGGACTGGGGAGATGGCTCAGTGGTTAAGAGCGCTGGCTGCTCTTCCAGAGGGCCTGATCTGTGTTCCAGCACCAACATGGCAGCTCATTCGTCCTAGCGATCCAATGTTTTTTTCTGTTCTTCCCAACCCCAGACACAAGCAGTGCACATACGTACAAGCAGGCAAGATGCCCATACACATAAAACTAAATAATAATAATAATAATAATAATAATAATAATAATAATAATAATAAATAATATAACCACAACCAAGGGACTAGAAGTAGTGTAGCCCAAATCTTTGTTTTGTTCTCAGGGATCACAAATGATCCTTCCTTCCTTTAAATCTTGTGTTCTCTGCTACTATGCAACTTCTTTCTCTTCCTTTCCTGGTAACCTCTAATATCCAAAACAGGAGATCTAAAATTAACAAAAATCTCAATATATAAACTATTATTTTTGTTAAAACTCTTTAAAAAATGGTGTATTTTAGTTACTTTTAAAATCCTGTGTGTTGTGGTGGCGCTCGCCTGTAGGATTTGTTGAAGGAGGCAGAGGCAGGAGGATCACGAGTTCGAGGCCAGCCTGGGCTACACATTAAAAAAATATCCTGTGTATGTGATGAGGGAGTGGCATTTATACGAATGTAGGTGCTTGTGGAGGCCAGAGCTGCCAGATACCTCTGGACTAGGGTTACAGGCACTTGTGAGCTGCCCAGTTTGGGTGCTGAGAACCGAACTCAGATACTCTACAAGAGCAATATGGCCTCCTAACCACTGCGTGTCTCAAGCCCTCTTAGGACTTTTCGCCAGATCATTTGAAGTATTAACCAATTTGCAAAGCACCTATTGTTTAAGCGCATAGTTGTACATTTTATTTGTTCAATTAATAAGTACATTATTTTTTGTCATTGATACACAACTTGTGTTCCAATATTTGAAAATGGTCTCTTTCTTTTCCCCAACAAAATTAATTCCACCAGATAAAATGGGGGGAAACCCCATCCATTTTAAATCAAATCCCATTATAAAGTTATCTTCATTTTCTTCATCCTTACAGTTCAACAAGAAGGGGCTGGAAAATGCACTTACAGTTCTTCCAGAGGCGCCAGGTTTGAGCTCCGAGGGGACCTGCACAAACCCACACAGGAACACAAACACACACGGGACTAAGAGTGAAAATAAATCTCAAAAGGAATAAATCGTCTCCTCTCGGTGGCTTTGTAAGTATGAAAGGATAACTTTTCCATTTGTTGGCTAGACAGTACTACAGCCTAGGGAAGCAGCAGGTGCGAGGGCGCGCCAGATTCTGAAGTGATCAAAGTCATGGCCATAGTTTAGAGCAAAGCCTCGGATGCCGGGCTCTCGTTTCTGAAGAGCAGTTTCATGATTAGGGTGGATTTCTTTGCATAGGCTCCGGGCACACAAATTATTCTTTGTGAAGGAGGGCAGTATAGGTAGGTCAGAACTTTTATGCATGGAATTTCCCGTTACATGGAAAAGTTATATGATCTCTGCTATGCAAATAGGTTATATGCAAATAAGGAGTGCTGGCTGATCTCCAAACTGGGCTCCAAACTTCAGCAATGTGGTGTCAAGTGTTTTCCTGCACTCCACACCAAACAGTTTGAGATTTCTGAGCCATCCTTGTGAAAATACCATGTTGAGACTAGCTCGGTTTTCTGTGTGTGACACGGACGTTAGAGTGGCAGCTGTAATCAGGAAGAGTTTCTTCTGATCCCAGAGGAGCAGAATTGGAAGTTTCTGGATTTGTGGACCGGCGTCTGTAGAAGGTTGTATTAACGGTTCCTGAGAAAGTAGCAAGTATCGCAGGGAGGCTGGAGGGAGGGAACAGGGATCCTGTCCTAAGCTAAAAGACGTTTTAGCAAATGGGATATGTGGGTGTGTAAGGAAGATGGGCACTGGTTTTAGAGTTTTGTGGATTAAAAGAGGAGAGGTGGCTCAGTGGCTCAGAGGACTCGCTCTTGCGGCGGACCTAGGTTCAATCTCCAGCGGTTCACAGCCGTCTGTAACTCCGGTTGCAGGGGATCCTCTTCTGACCTCTGTTGGCAGCAGGGACTTACATGGCACACACACACAGGCAGGCAAGAGACTCACACATAAAAGAAAACAAATCATTCTAAGAAAAGAGACAATTATCCGAGAGAGAGAGAGAGAAAACAGTTCCAACTAAAAGACAAAATTTAACATAATTTATTATGCAAGTAGGCCACTCTGAAACAGCCTTTCTCTATTAAGAAATTATACCACACCATTGTCCTAGGAGACCCAAGACATAACCCTATTTAATGAAGGTGTACTGGTCTAGAGGAATCTGGCAAAGCCAGGGCCAGAGCAGCCAGAGGCTAGGGCTTTATTCGGGGAGTAAGAATGTCCTCTGGCAAGAGTGAGGGGCTCTGACAGTTTGCAGAGACCTCCTGAGACCATTTCATCCAACAGCTTAGTTAAAGGACTGAAGTTAGGAGACCACGGGCAGAAGAAGTTATGTGTTCCCCAGAAACAGAGACACATGGCCTTCCTAAGGGGAGCTGTCTTTCTCTGATGAAGTTTTTTGCTTTGGAGGTTTGAATTCTGTTGGTAAGAGATCCCAGAGTCTCTAGTGGATTACCTCTGTTTTTTAAATTTTTCAACTTGAAGTGGGTCAAAGACCTTAATTTAAGACTTACTGGGTATATAAACCACTCTTAAGGGGAGTCCCATGCCTAGAAATAGATGAGAAACATAAAACAAATGATGCTATTTTTGGAGATTTTCATAATGCTTTGTCAGAGTATTTTATATTTTATTTATTTGTTTTTGCCTTATATGCCCTTTGTGAATATGTTATGCTGTCTGTCTTTGTGTTTTATGTGTGTCCTGTGTATGTGAACGTGTGTGTTTCTACATCTGCATGCGTTTCTTGGGCTTTATCTTTGTCTACTTTTCTTCTGTTTGTTTTGTCCTATTATAGTTTGTTTTTGTTTTGTATTTTTATTTTATTATTGTTTTAGAGGCTGGTTTCTTTTCTAATGAGAATGAAGAAGAAAGGGTGTGGATTTGGGAGAGAGGAGAGATGGGGGAGGATATGGGAGAAACTGGAGGAGAGGAAATCATAGTCAAGATATACTGTGTGGGGGAAAAATCAGTTTTTCAGTAAGAGGAAAAAAAATGAAGTACTCGGGAGAGGTGGGATGTTGCAGGTCCAGAGGCTAATTATTTTATCTTGGGTAAGCTCTGGCCCTCCAGAACAGCTGTTCTTTGTCTCCCTCTGTTAGAACTAACACCTTGTGAAAATAGATAAAGCATTATCTGACTTAGCGAACTAGCTTCCACCAATCTAAAAGCTAAGAACACCAATCTAAAAGCTGGCATCTGGGGCGTATAGGAAACTCCCCCGCCCCCATCTCACTGCACTTCTTTCTGTGCTGGGTCTGAAACTGGCCCTGATTTATGACTTCTCCGTTCTGTAAAGCTAGAAAAACATTGTAAAACGTCTTCCACACTATAACATGAAATTTGGGGTGACCTAAATCTGGGCTCCCAGGCCATGGTCTCTTGAAATGACTCCAGAATAAACTATCTCCTATCCTCTTAAATTAAAAGCCTAAAATACTGAAACTTCTAGAGGAAAGAATAGGGAAAACTCTTCAGTGTTGGGGTTGGCACGAGTGTTCTCAACAGAACTTTGGTAGCACAGGGACCAGTCTCAAGGACCAAGAGATGAGACTGCATGGGGTTAGACAGCTGCACAGCAAAAGAAACCATCAGCAAAACAATCAGAGAGCCTATAGTCTGGAAGAAAATATTCACCAACTCTTCTTCAGACAGATGGCTAATATCCAGCATTTCAAAGAACTGCAGAAATGAAACACCAGAGAAATAAGATACTAATGAGCAAATGGGTGTATGAAACAGGCAGTTCTTCAAAGAAGAAACACAGAAGGCCAACAACTACTACTTTTTAAAGTGTTTAGCATCCCTGGTGGTCAGGAAAAGGCAAACTAAAATTACTTTGAAATAGTGCCTCACCCCAGTTAGAATGCTGTCACTGAGCTACCTGACCGTAAACACTGGAGAAGATGTGGGGAAAGAGGAATGCCTATCTACTGTTGATTGGGGAGCAAATTAATACAGTGGTTCTGGAAATCAGTCTGGATGCTCCTTAAAAAGTTCAAAGTATAATTACTCTATGGCTCAGCTATTCCATTCCGGGCATATACCCAGATAACTACAAAACTGACAACAAATATATTTGCATATCTTATATTATTTCTGCCTTACTTATGATATCAAGGAAATAGAACCAATTTAGTTGCCTTCAATAGATAAATAGATAATAAAGTACATATACAAAGTAGAATATTATTCATCTATAAAGAAATATGAAATCATGAAAATTTCAGGGAAATGTATAGACTTAGAAAGTATAAGATTAAATAAGGTGACTTTGTCTCACAAAGAATAATAACCTTATGTTTTCCCTTGTATGTGGATCCTAGCCTATAGTATATACTCTCTCTCTCTCTCTCTCTCTCTCTTCTATCTATCTATCTATCTATCTATCTATCTATCTATCTATCTCTCTATCTCTCTATCTCTCTATCTCTCTATCTCTCTATCTCTCTATCTCTCTATCTACTATCTATCTATCGATCTATCGATCTATCTATATCTATCTATCTATCTACCTATCTATCAATCATCTATCTATTATCTATCATCTATCTATCTATCTATCTATCTATCTATCTATCTATCTATCTATCAATCATCTATCTATCATCTATCTATCTATCTATCGATCTATCTATCTATCTATCTATCTATCTATCTATCATCTTCCTATATACCTACCTATCTGTAAGTGTGGGCAAAATATAACATTTAGAAGAAGAGTAAGAAAGGGTACTATTAGGTAATAAGGAAAAACACAAGAGCTGAGAAAGGATACGAAGCTAACTGTGTTTCTAGGTTCAATCTGCAATAGTTTTCCTTTCTTGTGGTGAATAATGTAATCGATAGTGAAAGTTGAAAGCCCTAGGTTTCATTGAAAACCCTAGTCCATGACTTCAAAATGGCCATTCCAAGTGTATAGAAGTTCGTTGTGCTGTACAGGATTTGCGGGTGAGTAAGAGTGCATTGGGGTGGCCACCTTAGTCTAGCCCTGTGATGTTTTCTTTTTGTTGGTCCATCACAATGAAGTGATTTTATTAAAAAAATTGTTCCATTAAGGATGATATGATAGTCATTTATTTATTTATACAGTATCCTGCCTGCAGGCCAGAAGAGGGCACCAGAGCTCATTATAGGTGGTTGTGAGTCACCGTGTGGTTGCTGGGAACTCAGGACCTCTGGAAGAGCAGTCAGGGCTCTTAACTGCTGAGCCATCTCTCCAGCCCCTGATATGATATTCTTTGTCCTTTGTGTGAACAAGAACTGAGTAAAGCAATGGTGTGACAGAGAGGCCAGGGAGGAACTGTGAAGAAGGAGGTCACACATTAGAGCCGAGCACTTGGAGAGAGGGAGAACCATGAGAGGTCTGGATCCTGTGGAGAGGGCCAGCCACACAACCCAGTTCCTAGCCTTAGAGGAGGCAGTAAGGACAGTTTGAGCCTGGGGCAACACGGACAACTTGAGACTCTCTAATTACCAGACTCCTTATCTTATGCTGGAAAAGGGAGTGGAAGAAATCTGCCTCTGATATGAGAGCTTACTGTTCTACCATGGACAGAAAAAGCTCTAAGCACTTGAATTCCATCTCAGCCCACCCAGGCCACCAAGAGAGTCTTGGCATGTATTTCCCTTCCCAGGGGAGAGTGCTCACAGAGAAGGGAGATCTTTACAGAAACTACTCGGGTGTGGGTCCTGCTGTAAGACCTTCGGGCATCCACCAAGAAGTAGTGCCAGCCAGGGTCTGTCAGTCTTGAGCATCCTTCCCAGTTGGAGATCAGTTAGATAGAGAACCATGTCTAGGAGGTTCGGAGATTGATCAGAGCCAGCCTCAAAGATCCATAAGATCAGTGTTAGGGTCAGCTGCCTCACTAGATGCTATTAAACACCCACGAGGCATTTGAGAGATTCATCACAGTCTACCAGGACAGAGGGGAAAGAACTGATTGACATCTCATACTCACAGTTTTTGGTGGTGTGTTTTGTGGAATTCTAAGTGAATAACCCAAATGGTTAGTATATTTCTTGAACTCAGGATTGTGTCCCACTAAGAAGAATGAAGCTTACAGACTCAAGAGAGAGAGCACTCATTCAACAAATCTATTAGAGAATAAAGGATGAGAACGATGTGCAGGTGAGAGAGGATGTGAGGTGAAAAAAACTGCTCAAGCTGCAGGGTCGTGGGGCTTTCACATCATCACAGATGAATGGTGCTGGAAAGGAGTAAGGTGCAAGATGACTCTCTTCTTCCAGCTTTCCAGGTTGGTTGCAGAGGATCGGTACATTTATCGAAGGTCACAGACTCAATAGAACCTGGGAACCATGCAGTAGGGTGATTTGGAGCTTTTGTGTCTCGATGGCCAGGATATTGTAACCTATATTCATCTTTGTAGTTTGTCTATTATTCCTATCTCAGAAGGACAGAGAAGGCAAAAAGGAAGAGGTTACATCAATGATATAGAACCACAATCAGTCCAAAGTCAGACAGGATTAGTTCCATCTGCTTTTAGAATAGTCAAGCCTTTCCTAATAGAACTTGTTTGACTCTCATAATGACCTTGCAAATATGTCAAAAGCAAGGAAATCAGGGTTAAACTCCTGTCTTTTTTCTTTATATATTTAGATTCCATGAACAGATCAGCAACACATGTTGTGACTGAGTTTGTTCTCCTGGGATTCCCGGGTTCCTGGAAGATACAAATTTTTCTCTTCGTGTTGTTTTTGGTGGTTTACGTCTTGACCTTGCTGGGAAATGGGGCCATCATCTGTGCAGTAAGATGTGACTCCCGTCTACACACCCCCATGTACTTCCTCCTGGGAAATTTTGCCTTTCTTGAAATCTGGTATGTTTCCTCCACTGTTCCTAACATACTAGCCAACGTTCTCTCTAAGACCAAGGCCATCTCATTTTCAGGATGCTTCCTCCAGTTCTATTTCTTCTTTTCACTGGGTACAACTGAATGTCTCTTCCTGGCAGTCATGGCTTATGATAGGTACCTGGCCATTTGCCGCCCATTACATTACCCTGCCATCATGACCAGAAGGCTGTGTGGCATACTAGTGTCTTCATGCTGGCTCATTGGATTCCTTGGGTACCCGATTCCTATCTTCTCCATCTCCCGACTCCCCTTCTGTGGTTCTAATATCATCGATCACTTCCTCTGTGACATGGACCCATTGATGGCATTGTCCTGTGCCCCAGCTCCTATTACTGAATTTATTTTTTATGCCCAAAGTTCCCTTGTCCTCTTTTCCACTGTTGCATACATCCTCCGATCCTATGTTTTATTGCTCAGGGCTGTTTTTCGGGTTCCTTCTGCAGCTGGTCGACTAAAGGCCTTCTCTACCTGTGGTTCTCATCTAGTTGTGGTATCACTCTTCTATGGGACAGTGATGGTAATGTATGTGAGTCCTACATATGGCATCTCAACTCTGATGCAGAAGATTCTTACACTTGTATATTCTGTAATGACTCCTCTCTTTAACCCTCTAATTTACAGTCTTCGTAACAAGGACATGAAACGTGCTCTGAAAAATGTTCTGTTAGGAATGAAAATTGTTAAAGCTGCGTGAGTCAATGATGTGACATGCTCACATGTTCTAATAAAGAGCAAACTGGAGCTGTATCAGTTCATTTGGTTGCCCCCCCCCCCCCCGCTCTTATGTAGCCCTGGTTGGCCTCCAACTCATTCTCTAGAGAAGTATGACCTTGAACATCTTACCCCTCCCCCCACATCCATATACTAAATGCCTGGGTTACAAATGTGTACCAATGTCCAGGTTTTGAACTTGCTTTTCAATCCTTGGTGTTGAAAAGCATATGTTTATTGAAAAAATAAAATGCGAGCCCTATGTGAGATAGTTTCCTACTCAGATACCCATGATTTTTCATTATACACCCCCTTCATCATTTTAACAAGACAATGAAGTCAACTTTGTTTGACTGTGGACATGTTAATACTAGTCTTCGCAAGATAAAAACTAAAATAGCGCTCTAGTTCCAACACAGTATTTATGCTTATTGGAAATGAAAGAGATTGGTTCAATTCCCAGAACCAGAAAAAGAGAAGTGATTTAGAACCTAGATGAAAAATAAGAAAGAAATAAAGCTTTTGTACAAGAACATGGACTTATCTTCACAGAAACTTTTCCTAGAACCAGTTCCTGGGCTTCTGAGGAGGCTCAGTGAGCAGAGAGCTGAAAAGTCCGATGACCTGACTTTAATCCACAGGACCCAAATGGAAAAGAGAAGAAATCTATTCTTACAAGTTGTCCTTTCTCCTCCACATGTGTTCAGTGGCATGTACTCCCCAACATAATAATTAATTAGTAAATATAATCTAGAAGTCCATTTCCAATATAGAAGACGTGCTTATTAACACAGTAAAAGAAAATTCTAAAATATCCAATGAGTCTGATATTAATAATGAGGCAAATGGCATGAAAATTTGCCCTTAACATGCTATTATGCAAACCAAAGCCCTCCCCATCCATTCTCACTCATTCTTTTGTGTCAACTGCTGATACCTAGAAACAACCTTCATCCAGTAACTGATGGAAGCAGATGCAGAGATCCATAGCTAAGCACTGGGCTGAACTTCTGGAGTCCAGTTGTAGAGAGGGAGGAGGGATATTATGAGCAAAGGGACCAAGACCATGATGGGGAAACCCACAGAAACTGCTGACCTGAGCAAGTAGTAGCTCATGGAATCCTAATTGACAGCTGGGGAATCTTCATAAGACTGAACGAGGCCCTCTGAATGCCGGTGACAGTTATGTGACCTGGGCAGTTTGTGGGGCCGCTGTCCGTGGAACCAGTATTTATCCATAGTGCATGAATTGGCTCTTTGGAGCCCGTTCCCCATGAAGGGATACCTTGTTCAGCCTAGATACTGGGCCCGGGGTAGAGGAGAGTCTTGGTCTTGCCTCAAATGATATGACAGACTTTGTTGACTCCCCACAGGAGGCCTTACTCTTTCTGAGGAATAAATGGGGTAAGGTGGGGCAAAGGTGGAGGAAGTGGGAGAGTGGAAGGGTAAGGGAACTGGGGCTGGTATGTAAAATAAGATTTTTTTTTAAAGAAGTGTCATACCAGGCAGTGGTGGTACACACCTTTAATCTCAGCAGGAGGCAGAGGCAGGCAAATCTTGGTGAATTTGAGGCCAGCCTGGTCTACAACAGCTAGCAAAGCTACAGAGAAACCCTGTCTTGAAAAACAAAACAACAACAAACAAACAAACAAACATATGTCATGCAGAAACAAAAACAAAAACAAAAACCACTTTCTGCCAGAGACCTCCTGCCTTGCCTGCCGCTCTTAGCAGCTTGCTTCCAGATGCCCCTCCTCCCAACCCAACTCAATTCACTGCAGAGTCCACCTCTGTGTACAGATCCAGGCCCCTGTCATTCCTGTCCTTCCAGACAGAGTCTTGGTCTTACTGCAGCCAGCTTTCAGGAGCCGCTCCTCCTACACATCTCTACTCTCCACGACCTGATCTACTGGGAGGCACTGGATACCCCAGGCTTTCCCCTCAACCGTGCTCAGCCTATTTCCCTAGCCTATTTGTATTTCTTTCTGTCACTGTGGACCTCTGTCTCCCAGAGATCTCATAGTTACCACACTCACTTAACATTTTGAGATGGTAATGGCAACCAAAGAATGAAACATCCCCCATAAATCAAGACCAGATATTAACACTTAGAAACACCTCATCACCCTACTCCAGAAATCTTGTCTCGAGATTGAGACAAGCAGAGAGAGAAATCAGAGAAACATCACCTTTCAAATATGTTTATCATCTTCAACTCAAATGATGCAACATTCCACAAGACACTCACAGATGCTTTCTCAGTCATGTTTACTGCTGCTCTATTTGTAATACTTAGGAAATGGAAACAGCCTAAATATCCTACCACTGTTGAATAGGTAATGAAAATGTGGTGCATCTACATTATGGAATGCTAGTCAGTTACAAAGAAAAATTAAATGATATACCTAACATGGATGGAATTAGAAAATACTATACTCAGATCCAGAAAGACAAAACATTAAATGTTTTCTCTTATTGGTGGTTTCTAGCTACCAGTGTTCAGATGTGCGTACATAACTTGTAGCAATTACAAAACACAGGAAAGTAAAGTGGGACCCAGGCCAGGAGTGAGGTTGGGGAGTAATAAAGAGGGGACTAGCAGGCGACAAATATTCTGATGCAGGAAAATGGGGAGGGGTGCCTCTTTTGGGTAGGAAAGTAAATACAGAAAAAGGTAGGAACAGGGTAAAAGGAGAATAGCAGGACACAAGTGATATGACCAGAGAAAATGGGGAGTAGGGATTCATTAGCAAGAAAGGTAAATACAAAATAAAGCGAGAACAGTGGGACACAAATGTTCTGATAGGGTCCTGAGCAAAAGAACCACGAGGGAGCAAAAAGGCAACCAACAAGTTGGGAGGAGGGTGTCTTAGTTACAGTTATTGTGTTACATAGAAATACCATTGACCAAGACAACTCTTATAAAAGAAAGTACTTAATTAATTGGGGGCTTGCTTACAGAATTAAAGGATTAGTTCATTATCATCATGGCACAGGAGTGGTAGCTGAGAGCTTTGCCTCATAATCTACAGACAGCAGGTGGAGGGGAAGCTGGCTTGTAGACTGGTCTTGGCATAGAATTTTAAAACCTCAGAGCCTGCCCTCAGGGATGTATCTCCTCCACACATAACTATAGGCAAAGAATTATGAGGAAAGCTGGGAGTGGGAGAGGTGGTCCTCCCCAGGAAAGAGCACACCAATTGATTGTCTGGGGCCAAATGTTCAGCCCTGAAAACATACATACAAATAACATTATATGGGTTCAAAAGATTATATTTATGATTCTACATATACATATACAAATATATATATATATATGTTTTAAATAAACACTGATTGGTTAGTAGCCCAGCAGGAAGTATAGGTGGGACAACCAGACAGGAAGTAGAGGTGGGGCAATGAGACCAGAAGTATTCTGGAAAGAAGGAAGCTCTCTCCTGAGTCCTGTCTAGATACTGAAGAAGCAGGATGTGACCTGCCCTACTGAAAAAGGTACTGAGCCATGCGGCTAACATAGATAAGAATAATGGCTTAATGTAAGTTCTAAGAGTTAATAAGAAGACTGAGCTAACGGGCCAATCAGTTTATAAGTAACGTAGACTCTCTGTGTGATTTTTCTTTGGGACATAATGACTGTGGGAACTGGGCAGCACAGAAACCCCAACAAGCAGGCCCTCATGTTACAACTAATGAGAAAAGAAGTCATGAATTTGAAGGAGAGTAGGAAGAAATATACAGTTGAGTTTTGGTTCAATAAAGGCAAGGGAGAAATGTAATTAAATTACAATCTCAAAAATAAACAAGGAAAGCATGGTTACCATGCTTTTTCCCAGTGTGTATTTCTGGATTCTTTATCAAAAGTTGTGTCCATAGGTGTGTGGATTTATGTCTGTGTCTTCATTTCAATTCTATTGATCAATGATCAATGTTTTTGTTTTTATGCTAAAACCACACCATGCTGCCTTTCTTCTTTCTTTCTTCCTTCCTTCCTTTCTTTCTTTCTTTCTTTCTTTCTTTCTTTCTTTCTTTCTTCCTTCTTTCCTCCCTTCCTCCTCCTCCTCCTCTTCTTCCATTTTCTGTGAATTTATTTTGTATCAAAGGTATGGCGTATACTTTTATTTTCAGTTTATAATGGTGACAAGAAATGCAACCAGGGTCTCATAAGTGAGGGAAAAGGAATTTAGATGTTAAGCACCTAGAGACCAATTTTACATTAATAAGATGATGGAGGAGGATCATCTGTCTATGTGTTACTTTCATTGATTAATAAAGAAACTGCCTTGGCTTTTGATAGGACATCAGCTTAGATAGGTGGAGTAAACAGAACAGAATGCTGGGAGAAAGAAGCAGAGTCAGGCTGAGGCAGAGAGCCACCGCCATGAAGCTGCCAGGTCAGACATGCTGAACCTCTCCCGGTAAGCCATGACCTCGTGGTGATATACAGATTATTAGAAATGGGTTGAGTCAATATGTAAGAGTTAGCTAATAAGGGGCTGAAGACAATGGGCCAAGCAGTGTTTAAAATGAATACAGTTTCTGTGTAATTATTTCAGGTAAAGCTAGCCGGGCAGGCGACTGGAAGCAGCCCACCGTTCCTTTTTCAGAGTGGCGCCCAGCGTGGTAATGAACTCCACATAAAACCTGAGAGGGCTTAAAAAAAAAAAAGGGAAAGTGAGTTTAACACAGCTTTTTGCTGTTTGCTAGGACTTGCCTTAGAGAGATTTCCTGTTTCAGCAATAGCTGCAGAAAAAAAGCCGAGTCGTTTTAAAACATGGCTTCCTGGGTCCTGCCTTGGGTGCAAACTCCGGCTATGGAACATTTCTGGGCCTGAACGTTTGTGTGCCCACTTGGGGCCGTGAACAAAGCAGCTGAGACCATATCCACAGCTCAGCTCTTCCTGTAAGCAGCGGAATCAGGTCTACTAGAACGTGGCGGTTTTGAAATACCAGTTTCTGGGCTGTGCTGCCATTGCGATCTCTGTCTGGCTCCTGCAGGAGACAGAGCTTTTGAATGGAACATTTGGAGTAAAGTGCTACGGTTTGTTTGATGGCAACTAGACTCGCTGTGTGCCTAAAAGGGGGTCATTGCATGCTGCAGCTCAGAGGCACAAGCAGCTCCGCCATGCTAGCAGTGCAATGTGTAAGGCTCAGAGGCACGAGTGGCTCCACCATGTTGGACAGGGCGCAGCAAGTAGGCAGTACCTGTTTTTGAAAACTGCAAAACAAAAATGCTCCTAGATAGTAAAAAATTACAGATTCACAATAGGACAAATTCAGACATAAAAGACCTCTAAATGGGTCACAGTGTTGGATGAGTGTACGTAGGCTTGGGAGAGAGAAGAAAAGGAATATAGAAAATAAAGTTAATGCCTTAAAAAAAGGGTAAAGTAAAATATTCATCAGTATGGTTATGGGCTAAGGTGGTTCAGGCACCCTCTCCTCTGTCCAGAGAACAATCTGGGGATCTCTCCTTGGACCTGGGATCCCATTTATAATCAAGTCTCTTGTAAACCCTAAAATGACTCCCTTAGTTGAGATATATTCTTCCCTGATCCCATATCCATCCTTCCTCCCTCCCCCCCATCCCAGTCCCCTGAGCTTTCCCCATTCCTCCCCTACTCCCTTCTCTCTAACCCTCTCCCCTTCCAACAACCCTCCCACCCCCCCCATGTACCCGAGGTTACCTGGGACTCTTGTCTATTTCCAATCTCCAGGAGGATAGCTACATGATTTTCTTCAGGTTCACCTTCTTATTTAGCTTCTCTAGGATCACGAATAATAGGCTCAAAGACCTTTAATTATGTCTAGAATCCACTTATGAGTGAATACATACCATATTCCTCTTTTTGGGTCTGGCTTACTTTACTCAGTAAAATGTTTTCTATTTCCATCCATTTGCATGCAAAATTCAAGATGTCATTGTTTTTTACCGCTGAGTAAAACTCTAATGTATATATGTTCCACACCTTCTTTAACCATTCTTCTATTGAGGGGCACTTATCACCATAGAACCTTCATCTGGCGATGAATGGAGATAGAGACAGAGACCCACATTGGAACACTGGACTTAACTCCCTAGGTCCAAACGAGAAGCAGAAGGAAAGAGAACGTGAGCAAGGAAGGCAAGACCAGAGGGAACCTTCATCCGACGATGGATGGCGATACAGACGGAGACCCACATTGGAGCACCGGACTGAGCCCCTCAAGGTCCAAATGAGGAGCAGAACGAGGAAGAACATGAAAAAGGAAATCAGGACCGCGAGGGGTGTGATCACCCACTGATACAAGGGGACTGATCTAATGAGAGTTCACCAAGACCAGTTGGACCAGGACTGAACGAGCATGTGATCCAACCAGATTCTCTGAATGTGGCCGGATTCTCTGAATGTGGTTGGCCCGGAGTCTTTCTGAAAAGCCATTGACAATGACACTGGGACTTGTTTCCTCTGCATATACTGGATTTTTTGGGATCCAGTCTGTTTGGATACTCACCTTCCTGGACCTGGAGGGAGGGGGGAGGAATTTGAACTACCCACAGGGCAGGAAACCCTGACTGCTCTTAGGGATGGAGAGGGAGGAAGAGAGGGAGTGGGGGGAGTGGGAGGGTGTTGGGAGGAGGGGCGGAAATGGAAACTTTTATAATTTAATAAACTTTGAAAAAAAAGGGTAAAGTCTTTAAAGAGACAGAGTACAGATAGTTATAGATTAAAAGAAATAAATAAAAATAAGCCACATAAAAATGGAAAATTCACAGAGTCTGGATTATGTACATTGTGTTTTCTTTAAAATTTTTGACTGTGAAGGAGCTAAGTACAGAAAAACATTTCATTGTATGGGCTGCCAAACTAAACCATATATGTTCTAACGGTATAATGACTTCAGAATTTGGGTCTAAGAATATGATGCTTTGGAAAGGAGGTTATTCTTTTGTTTTCAAAGAGGATGAGACCCTGTGGATTGCTTCTATCCCAATATGGTATGATAGACCATGTCCTCCTGAAAGGTTGCTATGAACACCCTCAAGAAATTACTTTGCTCAACTGCCGACTGAGATGAATCTAGCACACAGGTTATACCATGAAAGACCTGATTAACAGTGCCCCTATACAACAGGAAGAAGTTTGGAGAGAAATAACTATGTCCATATTTCCAGATATTGTTTATAAATGTTCTTTTACATTTAAAGGGGGATATGATATAGATATGAATAATTTGCTTTGATATGGATTTTAAGGTCAATTTTGTTATATGTGTATGTATTTCTGATCTTGATTAAGGTATTGTGATTGTGTAGTTATTTAAAAATGTAATGTATAATTAGGAAATATAGGTTGTTAATGATAATCATCAATAATAGTCAAGCTTTGTAGTCATGTTAGTCAGATTTTCTAGATGTGCATAGATATACTTTAGATAGGCATTCTTCATATCTTTCAAAGACTACAGAATATGACATTTAATGTTTTAATACCTTAGGGCTTTTCATGACAATGAGACATGTCTGCTCCTGGCAGCACCAATCTACTTCAAGAGGAAGATGGGCATCAAAGAGGATCCTTACGCAGTTTGATAGCCATGTGGGCAAGAAACTGCTTTTGCCTAGACTGATGCATAAACTGGACACAAAGAACCCACAGAGAGAGGACTGCTGAACTTGCTTAAAGGTGAGGTGGTCTTTTGGGGTTCCTGATTCATGAAAGAGTCTGCAAGACATTCTGCAGGACACAGCAGATAGTGACTGAACTATCTTTGAAATTTCCTGCTTCATGGAAATGTCTTTGGATAGTATGGGCCTGAAGGCCAAAGATGGATGCCCCAATGGACAGTCACACTTTGGGTGACTGTCCAGGCAGTGAGATGTCTCTGTCGTTTCTAGAGTTTGGAAGTTGCTTACTTAGATAGTATTATATCCTTCTGGAGTCTTTGATGGAATTGAAGAATGGATAGTTATAGTTTTCCTTAGTTATGATAAAAGATAAAATAGATATAAATATTGTGACTGTAATTCTTGCTTAATAATGGTTTTGCTATATGTAATTTTACTATGTTAAAATGAAAGCCTTTCTTTTTGTTTAAACAGAAAAAGGGGGAATGATGGAGGAAGGTCATCTGTCTATGTGTTACTTTCATTGGTTAATAAAGAAACTGCCTTGGCTTTTGATAGGACTTGGCTTAGATAGGTGGAGTAAACAGAACAGAATGCTGGGAGAAAGAAACAGAGTCAGGCTGAGGCAGAGAGCCACCGCCATGAAGCTGCCAGGTCAGACATGCTGAACCTCTCCCGGTAAGCCACGACCTTGTGGTGATAAACAGATTATTAGAAATGGGTTGAAACAATAAGAGTTAGCTAACAAGGGGCTGAAGACAATGGGCCAAGCAGTGTTTAAAATGAATACAGTTTCCGTGTAATTATTTCGGGTAAAGCTAGCCGGGCAGGCGGCTGGAAGCAGCCCGCCATTCTTTTTACAATAAGACATGGTTTTACTCACCATATTCATTCCTTTGGTAATGTTATGTTATTGATAAAAGTTATGGTAGAAGTCCTAAATGCTCCCCGAAGATTCATATGTTTGTTTTTATAGCTTTGTAGTACAACTTTAATTGGGAATGACTAAACCTCTAGCAGTTCTTCTGTTGCTCAGGATTGCTTTAGCTATTCTGGGTATTTGTGTTTTCATATGAAACTGAAAATTATCCTCTCAAGGCCTGTGAAGAATTGTGTTGGAATTTTGATGGAGGACTGAACTACATTTGTAGATCATTTTTGATAGGATGGCCATTTTACTATGTTAATCCTACTGATCCATGAACATGGGAGGTCTTTCATCTTCTGATATCTTCTTCAATTTCTTTCTTCACAGACTTGAAGACTTTTATCATACAAGTCTTTTACTTGCTTGGTTACAGTTAACACTGAAAAGCTTCTGTAAGGCAAAGGACAATATCATTTTAACAAATTTGCAGCCTACAGAATGGGAAATAATTTTCTTTGCCAACTCTACATCTGATAGAGGACTAATATAAAAAATATATAAAGAACTCAAGAAATTAGATATCACACAACAAATAATCTAATTAAAAATGGGTACAGATATAAACAAAAAATTCTCAACAGGGGAAACTTAAATGACCGAGAAACAAATATTCAACATCCTTAGCCACAAAGGAATTGCAAATCAAAACTGCTTTGGTATTTCATCTTAAACCTGTCAGAATGGCAGTGACAGCATATGCTGGAGAGAATGTGGAATGAGGAAAACACTCCTCCATTGCTGGTGGGAGTACAAACTTGTATAAACTCTATGGAAATCAGTATGGCAGGTCATCATAAAGATGAAAATTGGTTTACTTTAAGATCCAGCTATACCACTCTAGGACATAAATTCAAAGGATGCCCCATTCTACCACAAGGACACTTGATCAGTCATTGTTTTGTTCATAATAGCTGGAAACTGGAAACACCCTAGATATTCCTCAATAGAAGAATGGGTAAAGAAAATGTGGAACATTTGCACAATGCAGTATAAAAATGACATTCTGAAATTTGTAGGCAAATCGATGGGAACTATAAAAAATCATCTCGAGTGAGGTAACTCAGACCCAGAAAGATAAGTATTCTCTGTATTCACTTATATGTGGATATTAGTCATTAAATAAATGATAAAAAGTTATAATTTATAGACCCAGAGAGGTTAGGTATAGAGGAAGGGACTGGGCAGGAGACACATGAATCTATCTAAAAGGGGAATACAGAATAGATTTTGTAGGTGGACTGGAAAAAGGGGTGATGGGAAGTAAGTGGGGAGGTAGAGGGGAGATGAAGTTGAGGGAGGAAATTTAAAGAGACACAGCTAGAGTTGAGGGCTTATTAAGAGATGGTATTGAAACCCAGAGCAGTGGAAACTTCCCATAATACATTAAGGTGATCCTAATGAAGTCTCCAAATAATAAGGGACTCAGTTGATTGTCCTTGTCATCAAACTGATTGTCTCTTGTCATCAAACGAGGCTTCTAATATTGGGATCAGGTGACATAAATTGAGTTGTTGTCTAAAGGAAACCAAGGGAAATTCCCAAATAACCCAGGCTGCTGCCAAGACAATAGTCCACTTTCCAAAAACTGACATCAAGGTCCCATTTCTGAAGACAAGACCCACACAATTCACTGAACATACGTCTAGCTGGTGTCTGCTTAGAACCTTCACTCCCTGTGTTCTAGCATCTTTGCTATGGGAAGGTACTCTGTGAGCTACCAAAAGAGAAACATAGACAGCAACCCATACAAAAAACCTTTGATCTACAATGTTGCCATGCCTGAAAATATGCTGGGACAATAGTGGCACAAATCTTGTGGGAGTTATCAATGTCTGATTTGATTTAAGGCCCATTTCATGAAATGGAACCCACACCCATTGGAACACTGCTTGGGTGACCAAGAACCAGCGATTAGATATCTCAGAGACCTAGGGTAAAAACAAATACTACTAGTCTTAAAAAAGAAGTAGTGATTAATAACCCTAATTGATATTCTGTTATACTCATAGATCAATGTCTTATTCAGCCAACATCAGAGATGCTTCCTCCTACAACAGGTGAGAACAAATACAGACTCACAGGCAGATATTATGCAAAGGAACAGAGAAACCATGGTGCACACAGCTCTAAATGGAATGTCTTCATAAAGTCCCTCTCCCAGAGCTCAGGGAACCCTGTGGGAGAGGAGGCAGAAAGAGTACAAGAGCTGGAGGTGATGGAGGGTACCAGGAGAACAAGGTCCTCTAAATCAACTGGGCAAAGTTCATATGAGCTCACAGACAACAAAGCAGCAACCACAGGACCTGCATAGGTTTCCACCAGGTCCTCTCTATATATAAATAGCTTCTAATTTTATGGGACTCCTGAGTGTGTGAACATGTGGGCCTATTATTCTTGTGCCTTCTCTTGGGGCTCTTTTCATTCTGTTGGCTTGCCTTGTTCAACTTCAATGTGATGGGTTTTGTTTTATATATTCTATGAGAAAATAATCTATTTTCATGAAAAGGGAAAAGAGAACAACAACGACAACCTATCTATGACTGCCAAAACTTTTTTATGAGAGAATAATTTATTTTTATTTTTTCTAATAATTTTTTGTTAGTTTATAAATAATACCATTCAAAATTTCCACTTCCTCCCCTCTTCCCACTCCTCTCCTACTACCCCCCTCCCTTTCCCCTTCTCCCTCCACTCCTAAGAAAGAGCAGGGAACCCAAGGCCCTTCTCCTTCTATCCAGGCTTAGGAAGGTATGCATCCAAATAAAATAGGATCCCCAAAAACCAATACATGCAGTAGAGACAAATCCCAGTGTCATTATCATTGGCTTCTCAGTCTGCCCCAATTGTCAGTCACATTCAGAAGGTCCAGTCTGATCCCATGCTTGTTCAGTTCCAGTCTAGCTGGTTTTGATGAGCTCTCATTAGCTCAGGCACATTGTCTCAGTGGGTGAACCAACCCATCATGGTCCTGACTTCCTTGCTCATATTCTCCCTCCTTCTGCTCTTCAACTGCACCTTGGGAGCTCAGTTCAGTGCTCCTATGTGGGTCTATGTCTCTGTCTCCATCCGTCACCAGAGAAAGGTTTTATGGTGATATTCAAAATAGTCATCAGTCTGATTATGGGACAAGGTCAATTCAGGCACCCTCTCCTTCACTGTCCAGGGTCCTAGCTGGGGACACCCCCGTGGACACCTGGGAACCCCTCTAGAGTCAAGCCTCTTGCCAACTCCACAATGCCTGCCTTAATTAAGATATCTTCTTCTCTGATCCCATATCCATTCTTCCTCCATCTCAATCATCCCACTCCCCCAAGCTCTCCCTAACCCTCCCCCTCTCCCTTCTCTCTCCCCCTCTCCCCTTCTACACCCCCACCCCCACCCGCATGATCCCAACTTTTACCTGGTGATCTTGTCTGCTTTTAATTTTCAGGAGTATCTATATATGTTTTTCTTTGGGTTCACCTTATTACTTAGCTTCTCAGGATGGTGAACTATAGGCTCAATGTCCTTTGTTTATGGCTAGAGTTCACTAATGAGTGGGTGCATACCATATTCATATTTTTGGGTCTGGATTATCTCACCCAGGATAATGTTTTCCATTTCCATCCATTTGCATGCAAAATTCAAAATGTCATTTTTTTTAACCTCTGAGTAGTACTCTAATGTGTAGATGTGCCACACTTTTTTTTATACATTCTTTCATTGAGGACCACCTAGGTTGTTTCAAGGTTCTGGCTATACAAACAATGCTGCTATGAACATAGCTGAACAAATCCAAAGTGGTTGCACAAGTTTGCATTCCCACCAGCAATGGATGAATGTTCTTCTTATGCCACATCCTATCCAGCATAGGTTATCATTGGTTTTGGTATAGGAGGGTCTTCTTTCTATGTGTTGCTTTCATTGGTTGAATAAAGAAAACTGCCTTGGCTTTTGATAGGGCAGCCCTTAGATGGGTGGAGAATACAGAACAGAATTCTGGTAGGAAGATGGCAGTGTGGCAGATGCCATGGCTCTCCTCTCTGAGATGGATGCTGGTTAGACTCATGCTAGTAAGCCACAGTCAAGTGGCAATACACTTTAATAGAAATGGGTTAATTAAGATGTGAGAGTTAGCAGATATGAGGGAAGAAATAATGGGCCAGGCAGTGTTTAAATGAATATAATTTGTCTGTTGTTGTTTCTGGGTATAAGCTAGGCAGGCAGCCAGGAGCTGAGTGGCGGGAAGCGGCCTGCTGCTTCTCATTGCAACAGGTGTTTTTGATTTTAGCCATTCTGACAGATGTAAGATGGTGTCTCAAACTTGTTTTGATTTGCATTTCCTTATAGCTAAGGAAGTTGAACATGACCTTAAGTATCTTTTGGCCATTTGAAATTCTATTGAGAATTCTCTGTTCAGTTCAGTACCCCCATTTTTAATTGGGTTATTTAGAATTTTATTGTCTAGTTTATTGAGTTCTTTATATTTTTGGAGATCAGACCTTTGTCTGATTTGGGGTTGGTGAAGATCTTCTCCCATTCAGTAGGTTGCCTTTTTGTCTTAATGACAGTGTCCTTTGCTTTACAGAAGCTTCTCAGTTTCAGGAGGTCCCATTTATTTATTGTTGCTCTTATTGTCTGTGCTTCTGTGGTTATATGTAGAAAGTGGTCTCCTGTGCCCATGTGTTGCAGGCTACTTCCCATTTTCTCAGTGTGGTCAGATTTATATTGATGTCTTTAAACCATTTGGACTTGAGTTTTATGCATGGTGATAGATATGCATCTATTTTCATTCTTCTACAGGTTGACATCCAGTTATGCCAGCACCATTTGTTGAAGATGCTTTCTTTCTTCCATTGTATAATTTTAGCCTTTTTGTCGAAAATCAGGTGTTCATAGGTTTGTGAATTAATATCCGGGTCTTCAATTCTATTTCATTGGTCAGTGTCTCTGTTTTTATGCCAATACCAAGCTGCTTTCATTACTGTGACTCTGTAATATAGTTTGATGTCAGTAATGGTAATGCCTCTCTAAGTTTCTTTATTGTAAAGGATTATTTAGGCTATACTGGGTCTTTTGTTTTTGCATATAAAGTTGATTATATTCTCAAGGTCTGTGAAGAATTTTGTTGGGATTTTGATGGGGATTTTATTGAATCTATAGATTGCCTTTGGTAGAATTGCCATTTTTACAATGTTGATCCTACCAATCCAAGAGTATGGGAAATCTTTCAGTTTTTTGGTATCTTCTTCTATTTCTTTCTTCAAAGACTTAAAGTTATTTTCAAATAGACCTTTCACTTTCTTAGTTACTGTTACCCCCAAGATACTTTATGCTATTTGCGGCTATTATGAAAGGTGATGTTTTTCTGATTTCCCTCTCTGCTTCTTTGTTCCTTGTGTATAGGAGGGCAACTGATTTTTTTTAGTTGATCTTGTATCCTCCCACATCACTGAAGGTATTTATCAGCTGTAGAAGTTCTTTGGTAGAGTTTTTGGGGTCACTAGTGTACACTATCATATCATCTGCAAATAACGAAAGTTTGACTTCTTCCTTTCTGATTTGAATCCCCCTGATCTCCATATGTTGCCTTATTACTATTGCTAGAACTTCAAGCACTATATTGAAGAGATATGGAGAGTGGATGGCCTTGTCTGGTTCCTGATTTAAGTGGGATGGCTTTGAGTTTCTCTCCATTTAATTTGATATTAGCTGTTGGCTTGCTATATATTGCTTTTATTATATTTAGATATTATTCTTGTATCCCAAATCTCTCTAAGACCTTTATCATAAAGGGATATTGAATTTTGTCAAATGCTTTTTCAGCATCTAATGAAATGTTCATATGATTTTTTTCTTTCAGTTTATTTATATGATGGATCACATTGATAGATTTTTGTATGTTGAACCAGCCCTGCATTTCTGGGATGAAGTATCCTTGATCAAAATGGATGATTTTTGGATGTGTTCTTGGATTCGTTTTGCCAGTATTTTAATTTTTGCGTCGATGTTCATGAGTGAGACTGGTCTGTAGTTCTCTTTCTTGGTTGTGTCTTTGTGTGGTTTTTGTATCAGGGTGACTATAGCTTCATAAAAAGAATTTGGCAATTACTCTTCTGTTTCTATTATGTGAAACACATTAAGGAGTATAGGTATTAGCTCTTCTTGGAAGTTCTGGTACAATTCTGCATTGAAACCATCTGGTCCTGGACTTTTTTTGGTTGAAGGTTTTTTGACAACAGCTTCTATCTTCTTGAGACTTATAAGTCTATTTAAATTGTTCACCTGGACTTGATTTAATTTTTGTATATGGTATTTATCAAAAAATGTCCATTTCTTTTATATTTTCCAATTTTGTGGAGTACAGGCTTTTATGGTAAGACCTAATGATTCTCTGAATTTCCTCAGTGTCTGTTGTTATGTCCCCCTTTTCATTTCTGATCTTGTTAATTTGAATGTTCTCTCTCTGCCTTTTGATTAGTTTAGATAGGGGTTTGTCGAGCTTGTTGATTTTCTCCAAGAATCAGCTTTTTGTTTTATTGATTCTTTGGATTGTTTTCTGTGTTTCTATTTTGTTGATTTCAGCCCTCAGTTTGATTATTTCCGTTTTCTACTCCTCCTGGGTGAATCTGCTTCTTTTTATTTTCCCTGGAGCTTTCAGGTGTGCTGTTAAGTCTCTAATGTGAGCTTTCTTCGTTTTTTTTTTGTTTTTTTTTTTTTGTTTTTTTTAGTGTGGGCACTTAGTGCTGTGAACTTTCCTCTTAGCACTGCTTACATAGTGTCCCATAGATTTGAGTATGTTGTGTCTTCATTTTCATTGCATTTAGGGAAGACTTTAATTTCTTTCTTTATTTCTTCCTTGATTCAGGGATGTTTCAGTAGTTGACTGTTCAGTTTCCATGAGTTTGTAGGATTTCTGGGGGTGGAATTGTTGTTGAATTCTAACTTTACTCCATGGTGATCCAATTAGACACAGGTGGTGACTACAATTTTTTGTATTTGTGGATGTTTGCTTTGTTACTGAGTATGTGATCAATTTTCAAGAAGTTTCCATGAGATGCTGAAAAGAAGGTATATTCTTTCCTATTTGGGTAGAATGTTCTATAGATGTCTGTTAAGTCCATTTGATTCATTACATCTGTTAGTTCTCTTAATTCTCTGTTAAGTTTCTGTCTATTTTACCTGTCCATTGGTGAGAGAGGAGTGTTGAAATCTTCTATTAGTGTGCGGGGTTTGATTTGTGATTTGAGTTCTAGTAGTGGATCTTTTACATATGTGGGTGCTTTTATATTAGGGGCATAGATATTCAGGATTGAGACTTCATCTTGATGAATTGTTCCTGTTATGAGTATGAAGTGTCCTTCTCCATCTCTTCTGATTGATTTTAGTTTGAAATCAATTTTTTTAGATGTTAGGATAAGTACACCTGCTTGCTTCTTATGTCTGTTTAATTAGAAAACCTTTTCCCAACCCTTTACCCTGAAGTAAACATCTTTGAGGTTGAGGTGTTTCTTGTTTCAAAAATGACCGGTGTCCTCGTGTCTGTCTATGTGAGCATGTGTTTTTAAATCTCCAGCCTAATTCCAGTATTGTGAACTGCCATAGGGCAGGCACCACACTACAGGAATAGTACTGTAATACACTAAGTACAGACACTGCAGGACCATAGTACACGTACTAGTATGGACTTTAAAACAATTAATATAAATATCACAATATAAAACATTTTGCACACATTAAAAGTCCCACAGTCTTCATAAATTCAAACTCTTTAAAATACATTCTATTTAAAAATCCAAAGTCTCTTTTAAAATCTAAAATCTCCTTAAAAATTCAGTCTCTTAACTGTGGGATTCCATAAAATAAAAAAATAAGTGAATACTTTCTTCCTTCAAGAGGGAAGAACCAGGGCACAATCACAATCTGGACAAAGCAAAACCAAACTGCAACAGTGTTTATAACTCAATGTTCAAAGTCTGGGACTCACTCACGATCTTCTGGGCTCCTCCAAAGTGCTCGGGCCACTTCTCTGACTCCATCCTTTCTATCACATATTGATTTGTCTTTTAGACTTGCCCTGGCTCCACTCTGCACCCGCTGGGCTATCTCTTCAGTTTTGACATTTTTCTTGTTTTTTGAGACATGATTTCATCATCTATTTTCAGCTGGCCTCAAACTCATAGAGTTCTACCTCTCTCTGCCTCCCAGTTACTGAGATTAAAGGTATGTATTATTTTGCACTATCCAGAATAAAGAAACAAGATCCATTTTTATTTTGATTTATGTGTATCTGTGTTTGTGTGAGGTTGTGTCACATATGTGAAGATTCCTTTATAAGCATTTGCTTTCCCACAGTTTGGTGTAGAAACCCTATTTATGAGTTTTGCATAACCCTCTTCCCACAGAAGACCCTATGGAGAGCATATTTCATGTCCTTGTTACGGAGGCTATAGATAAAAGGATTTAAAGCTGGTGTCACCACAGAGTATATCAGTGTGATAATTTTATGCATAGCAACTGAGTTGCCAGATGTGGGACTCACATACATCACCATTATGGTTCCATAGAACAGAGACACTACCAGCAGGTGGGATCCACAGGTCGAGAAGGCCTTTTGTCGTCCATCTGAAGAGGGAACCTGAAGAACAGCTCTGAGCACCAGGGTATAGGATCCAAGGATGTACAAACTTGTGAGGACAATGATAAGAGTACTTATAGAATAGAAGATGTGCCTTATGACGGGTGTGGGTGTACAGGACAGTGCTATCAGTGGGTCCACATCACACAGAAAATGATCAATGATGTTGGGACCACAGAACGACAACTGAGAAATGAAAGAAATGGGAATCACATATCCAAAAAACCCAATGATCCAACAGAGGGAAACCAGGGTACTGCAGAATTTCCTAGTCATAATGCAAGGATAATGCAGTGGGTAGCAGATGGCTAGATACCGATCGTACGCCATGGCACAGAGGAAGAAACATTCTGTTGTGCCCAGGGAAAAGAAGAAGTAGAACTGTGTAAAGCAGCCAGAGAAGGACATAATCTTAGTTTTGGAAAGAAAGTTGACCAGCATGTTGGGGACTGTGCAGTTCACGTACCAGATTTCTAGGAAGGAGAAGTTGGCCAGGAACATATACATAGGGGTGTGGAGTTGGTGGTTCCACCTTACTGCACAAATGATGGCCATATTCCCAGTCAAAGTTATCATGTAGACCAGCAGGATCAGTGAGAAAAGTGTGATTTGAATCTTCCAGGGACCAGGAAAGCCCAGCAAGACAAAATATGTCACTGTGGATGCCTGTGACTGATTCATGAGCAGCAGCCTGTGGAGAGAAGACAGATAACAAGGAGTTTCTTTGTTGGTGAGACATCTTGAAGCTTCTCTGAGACTAAGGGTTTGACTCATGAAGGCAAATACATTGAATATTTAAAAATAAGCCTTGAACTTATCTTGTCCTATTTCTGGTGAGTCCTTCAGCTTCACAGATGAATTCTAAGCTTTGTGAGTTTTCTGTGGCAGTAGAGGAAGATCAATTAAATTTAATCTTTGTCAATTTAGTGATATATCATGTTCTTAGCAAAAACCCGGGGATTGATCCCCAGCTCCAAAGAAACAGGTACAAACGATCAAATAAGAATATTTAAACAGTGGTAAAAATGTTTGATTTATGCTGGCCTGGTTCTCACTGAATGCTCTTCAGAGACAACCAAAGTGCCATCGCCTTTCAATGTGAGGACTGTACGCCATTATTTTTAGTAGAGTTTGTATTATTTGCAGGCTTCATAATGACACTATTCAGTATTTTGAATCTCCTTCCATAGGAGACTTCATTTTTGAGTATGTTAAATAGTAACAGGAGAGATAGGCCAATAATCGTATTTTTTTATGCAGTTTGCCTTTTCTATTTAAAGATATTTGTATTATAATTAATTTATAATTTTATAAGTAATTCTTTGTTTTTAGCAATTAAACCTCTATTATTATTCCATTCTATTCCACATGGCAATTTATCATGCTTCAAATACATTTGAAAGTGTTGTATTGCTGGGTGGTGGTGGCACACACCTTTAATCTTAGCACTCAGGATGCGGAGGCAGGTGGATATCTGTGAGTTTGAAGCCAGCCTGGTCTACAGAATGAGTTCCAGGACAGATAAAGCTACACAGAGAAATCTTGTTTCAAAAAAACAACTAAAAAATATTTGTATTAAAAATGGACATAATGTATGAGCGTGTATGGGAACATTTATGAGATTTTCCCCTAAGGCACTTCTTATTAGTTTCAGAACTTCACCTAAGGTTTATTATTTAGAGCCTAACTTAGTTCACTTAAAATATGTTTAATATTAAAAAAGGTAGAAAAAGAAAAATAGTTATTTCTAAATAAATTTTACTCACATTTCAAAACTTCCCCCCTCTCTAGAACATAGTAATCACAGATACGTTTGCCTTCTTTTTTATAAGCACATGCTGATTGTACAGAACAAGAGGGTTATTATTCTCTGGCATATACTCAGGCTATTACAGCTCTGTGAATTTCACTTCTCTTTTCAGTTCATCCTCCCTCAAATTCTTTTAGTTTTCTTCCTCTTCTGTCATAGTTTCCAAGAAAAAATACTCTTAAGGCTCATGCTGAGGATGTAGGTAAATGTGGGGATGTAGCGAAGTATTTGTCTGCCCTGGCTTTCATTACCTGTGCTATACAAATAAAGAAAAGCAAAGAAAAAAACTGAAAAGAGGAAGAAAGAAAAAGCAAAAGAAGCAGAGCATGGAGAAAGAGCACAACCATAGCTGTAGGATATGAATAAAATCCTTTCAAATGACTTTCTACAGCTAGGGTTTTATTATGTACAGTGCTGGCTGGCCTGAACCTTGCTATGTAATCTCCTAGGCAATCTTTGGAACCTTCAGTCTTTTTGTCTTAGCGTTCTGAGTGGTAGATACACCCATGAGCATCATGTCTGTCTAAACAAGTGTTTTAAACTTTTTACTTAGTAAGAGCAGTGTTTGAGGTATAATTTTTTTTTTAATAGAACTGGTATATGTAGCATTTTTAGTACCCATTGACCGTAAAAAAGCAGAATCAGGCTATTGCAGAAACGCTGTTAGATGAGGTTAATATACCTGAGGTGGTGCAGCTGCCACAGGAGTGGCCCATTAGTGAGAACCCAAGCTAATGGTGCCAACTGCGCTTCCTTGGTGTGGACAAGAAGCCATGAAGAGAAGGAGAGAGTGATGAGGATGAAGAAGTTTTCAGCTTTTAAAACTAAAATTATTAAGAAGTAAACCAACCTATATTGAGGCTCATTTGGTAAGACAATAAGAAAGAATGCTCCCCACTGCAGAAGCAACCACACAATGTGCTGCTTTCCATGTAAGAAACCTCTTCTCAACAGAATTCCAATAGTCCCTTTACCTGGAATGAAGCAGCAACAACAATGGCTTTGAACTGAGGGTCATAGATTTTGATCCCAGGTCAAAATATATAAGTCTGAGCTGCATGTGTGTCAGTTATAGATTACTTTGTTGACATTAAAAATGAGTGTTGATGAGGATTAAGAATTCACGTAGAATGCAATGGAATGCATGCAAGGGAAAGCTTTAGTCACTGACACCAATTTGATGTTACAGCCACAAGTGCCTTCTCTTTCTTCTCCTCATCCTCACTTTCTTCCTGTTTTTCCGTCTCCCCTCAAGGAAGTGGTCTCTATTTCCAAGGCCTCCCTGTACAGCTCAGACTGGTGTCGAACTCAAAAACTCTTTTATTCCTTCAATGCTTGCTGTACCAGTGCATCATAGTGCATGCAGTGCATCATAGCGTATATAGTGCAACATATTGCATCCAGTGCATGCAGTGCATCGTAGCATATATAGTGCAACATACTACATCCAGTGCATGCAGTGCATTATAGGGCATCTGGTGTATCCTGTGCACACACCACCACACCCAGAGCCTTTCCTATTGGACAGTGCAGCAGATAAAGTTATAACTGAGAAAGAAAAACAATAGCATCAAATGCTGGTTTCTATTTCCCTCTCAGTGGGCAGAGTCATTCCCTCAGTATTCTGCACAATACTGTTGAAAGCCTTAGCTTCCGTTGCCTTAGCCACCTCCTTGAGGGGAATCCTGTGCATGACTTCGTTCATGTTTCGCACATTGGCTTTAGAGTTGGTAAATTCCATGGCGATCTAAACATTCTGAATAATTCTTGTCCTTCAGTTTTGAGCAGAAGGACAAACTGATATTCTTTGACAGCCCCTGGAGCATATTGCATGAAGAGATGTATTGGTAAGCAGGCTCACCTCCCATGCACAACAGCATCAATGCCTGTCAGGCATGAGGTCATCCTGGAGTCTGTATAAGGCCACAGAGCTTCCCTCCTTTCCCGGATCAAACACGGAGGCTGTGCTTAAGCACCTCATACATTACTGATCTGCTTCTTCTTCACTACGACAGTGTGGTGATGTTTCTCACTGTGTAAAGATCATGTGTTAGCCCCAGTTTGCTCCCTCTGTTGTCCACTGTTGATATTTCTCCACTTTCTGTTCAAATGAACCTATTATTTCTCATGTTGTCCTTGGGGACATCTTTGCTTCTTATCAAGGGGTTTCATTAATATTTTTGATAAATTGAACTACAGGGATTATTGAAGATAATATGCCACAGATCCCATAGCCTCTTGAAACCTGTCATGAGATACATAGATGCCCAATTAGACCACCTTCATTTTTAACCTTTCTTTATTGAATTTTATTTTAAAAATTTGTTTCTTTTATTTTTTAAGATTTCATCATTTGCTCCTTCCCTGTTCTCCCTTCAAACGGTTTATATCTACCCCTTCTTTATCCTTTCAAAAGACTTCATTTTCCATTAATTGTTGTTACACACATGAACACACACTACTATATACATAAACACAATCTGATAAGTCTGTATAGCTAACTTATGTGTGATTTTAGAGATAACCATTTGATTTTTTATAATTAACTGACATATTCTTCCTGGGGGAACACTGTTTCTTCTGCTCTGAGCTTAACTGCTTGTAGAACCAGAAGGTTTCATGGAAGCTTCCAAAAGAAGGAAACAACCAACAGTCTCTCTAGCTCTGATGCCCATGAACGGTGACCACCAACACGGTACAATTACTCAAAGGCTGCAGTAAGTGGCAGACATACCTTGTTGGTACTCAGCAGCTCTCTAATTGTGCTTCAGACCTGCTCAACAAGAGTAAAATCACACTTATATTGGAGACCTGGCCAACTCCCTGGGCTAGTGAAGTCATGGATATTAGAGAAGAGCCTGTAATCACCACTTTATTGAACCAGTATAATCCCTAACTACATTCTAAATTTCTGTTCTTATACAGACAGTTATGTTTAGCTCTTGATTCACCTCCTCAGTTCGGGTCAATCGCTGTGTACGGGGGACACGGGACACCCTGGTGCAGTTGACACAAAGCACAGGACTGGTCCTTTTGGTACAGCTGAAGGTACCTTTTGAGGAGAGGCAGAGATAGTGGTGGGAGGGGACTCTCTCAATAGTGACCCTCCAGCCTAGATCTCTTTGAAGATAGGATTATGTCATTGCTGTGACAGGGAATTTTGTTTTGAGACAGAATCTTGCTACCCCACATAGCTGGGGATCACTGAGTATCCGATGTTTTTGTCCGTGCCTCCCTGAGAGGCGCACAAGTGTGTGGCACCACACCTAGATTCTGTGGTGTTGGGTTTGAACCAGAACTGCATGCACGCTATGCAAGCGCTTACTAACTCAGCCACATCTTCAGCAACCCCAATATCTTAAAACTTTTATTTTAAAAATCAAATATGGAGGCTGAGCATGGTGGCTCACGCCTTTAATCCGCACTCTCGGAATGCAGATGCAGGTGGATCTGTGTGTGTGAGGCTAGCCTGGTCTACGCAGAGAGTTCCAGTGCGGTGAGGGTTGGAGATTTACTGAGACTTCCCTTTGCAACAGATGGAGACCATTATCATTCTTTTATTTTGTTTTTAAATAAGTTTAAAATTTTTTTTTGTTGAACACACACACACACACACATATATACACCCACATGTCAAGGTGTGTGATACAGAAATCAGATGACACTTGTGGGAGCTGATCCGCTCTTTTAACCATGTGGATCCCAGGGATCAATTGGGTTCAAATTCAGGTTGTCGGGTTTACCAGCAGGCGTCTTTTCCTACTGAGCCACTCCCTGACCCTTAGTGTTGTTCCGAAGGGCCTATTTTCCTCTTAAAGGCAAGCTTCAATCTGCTGGATTGCAAGTATAATTGCAGCAGCTGCAGTAGTTGGTGCTGTGGCAGCTAGACAGTGCAGCTCCGTGATGGTTCAGCATCTCCTGTGCCTCCCACCTTGCACCCTTCCACAATACCCGAGCAGGCCAGCGCTGATGGAGGCGAGAAGGCAGAGACCCAAGCACTGCTCTGCGAGGCGATCATTGGTGGCTAAGGGGGACACCAAGCCGAGAAAGGAAGGGCAAATAATCAGACAAAAAAGGGCAAACGAAAGGAAGAGAGGGGCCAAGGGCAAACGTCCTGAAATGGCTGACCAGCGAACTACAGATCCGCCTGCAGAAGATGGAGAGACGGAAAACCCGAGTGTTCAGCCTTTGAGGTAGAAGAGAAAGGAGCCAAGTTCGAGTAACGATTCATCATGTCTGTCAGCGGTCCCTGCCTCCCGACTTGTACAATTCAGGAGAGCATTTATCAACTGTTGTGTGAATGAGAGTTTTTAATAGCTCTAGAAACATTTTTTTAAAGGTTGGAAGAATCCCACTCACCCCCTTTTAAAAATGCATTTGAATTTCATTAGGAGGTAAAACGTTTGCTGCTTATTTATTTATTTATTTATTTATTTATTTATTTATTTATTTATTTATTTATTTATTTTTGGTAAACCAGAAAATAGCAGAATATGGAGTCAGGAGAGGTGTGACTATCTCTGAGTCATACTAAGGGTCAGGGAGTGGCTCAGTGTGAAAAGACGCCTGCTGGTAAACATTCTGAAGAGGAGGCTAGCTTTAGATCTTACAATACAAAGCAATTGGAGTTTCTGGCATGCTGGTCCTTGACGATTCAGAACTGTAAAGTCTTTTGTCGCTACAGTCCATTCTCCTAACAATTGTGTTAATGTGCGGCGAAAGATGTGTGTGAGTCAGTGGAATTGAGGATAGGAAGTGCTTGATTGTTATGTGAGGACTTAAGAAAAACTTGCCACGCTCCAGTCTGTTTGGACTCTCACCTTCCCTGGACCTGGAGGGAGGGGGGAGGAACTCGGGCTTCCCACAGGGCAGGAAACCCTGACTGCTCTGGGGGATGGAGAGGGAGGGGGAGAGGGAGTGGGCGGAGTGGGAAGGTGGTGGGAGGAGGGGCTGAAATGGAAACTTTTATAATTTAATAATAAAAAAATAAAAAAAAAGAAAAACTTGCCACGTTTGAGGCTGGAACATCACTGGAATATGTTCAAAGAGAAACAACACGTGGCTCTTCGTTGGGATACAGGCACACAATGTATGACTTCCAGAGCCTGGGCACCTCAATTAAGAACGAAAATGTCTGCGCTCTGTTCCTCGGCTAATAGAATCTCAGTTGTGAAAGAGAAAAAATGAGTATGGCTTTCAATTTTTAGTATAAAACTTGGAATTAAAAGAATATTATCCTCAATAACCATGCCGCTGAACACTGCTGCCAGATACGCTTTGATGGAAATGCCAGGTATCTCCTCACTCAGTGATGGAGGACCGTCTTTTGTTCTCCCGATTTTACCAGAACTTAAGTTCTACAGTCTGGTTTCAAGTAAACCACTTCAGCTGACTGCCTTCCTGCGTTAGCATAAGCTTTGAGTACAAAGCTGAAACCTGTCCTTGACCTAATTTTCTTTGAGTACTTTATCTGAGATTTTTCACTGTGGTTTCCTGAGAGGCACAGGCGTCTGTCCGTCTGATTTGGAAATTAAATGGAAGTCTTACAGCTACTTGTTATATTGGAATTGCCAGACAGACATGGAGAGGAAGCACTACAAATACAGATCTCTGATGCGGGAGTGGGGGGCTGCAGAGGTGGCTCGGCAGTTAAGAGTTCTTGATGTTCTTGTGGAGGACTTGGGTTTGGTTCCCAGCATCCACATGGCGGCTCATAACCATCTGCAATTCCAGTTTCATGGGATCCAATGCCCTCTTCTGTCCTCCTTGGACTTCAGTTCCTCATGTAGTATACATATATACATGCAGGCAAAACACCCAAACACATGGAATAAATTAATAAATCACAAACCACTCTGATTGGAAGCAAATGTGTTGAGATAAAATTATAAGATGAGCATGAAGTGCAAGGCTTCTGCAGTGAGCAGCAGAGGAGCTGAGCAGAGATGCAGGCTCACAGCTGTGGCAGGAAGAGAAGTTTTATCGTTAAGAGAAGGAGGTATAAAGAATAGAGGTGACTATCTTGTGACCTTGGTGAGAAAGACAGCCTCAAACTATGACACAGTATATACAGTACACAGGCATATCTATATAGCATGCCCCCCCACAAACACTATAGATATAGTGTTGCATGTGTGCACACATGTGGTGTTTTTACTCATCTAAAATTTTTACTTTCTGATTATGAAAGATCGCAGTAAAAAGTTTCAGATTAGCAATTGTTTTTTCCCCACCAACTAAGGTTCAAATATATACCACAGATCAAGAATATACACAAAAATACACATGTTGTTTATGTATAGGTTAGCATCATGTAATTACTCAGTTTGGCCACACATACAAAGTTTTATTATTGAACATTTATCATCAATGAGCTCACCTTGAACTGTTAAGGAACTATGAACGTTGAGTCTCTCCCTCTGTTTCAATGTTGGTTAGCATACACTTAAAGAAGTAATTCTTTATTGCCATTGCACATTTGGAAAGTGGTAGTGTAATTTCCAGAAAACAGTCTGAAAATTCTTAAAAACATTAGAATTACTATGTGACCCAGCTACACCACTACTAGATAAATATCCAAAGGAATTAAGAGAGCTACTAGGGGCACTATCTATGACAGCTAAGGTATGCAGTCAGTCTAGGTTTCTGCCAATGTCAATGGATGAACAGAAAAAATTATGCAAATGGACTTTTCCATGAAGAAGAATGAAATCTATTACTTGCAACAAATGGACAAAAATTGGGAAATATCATGCTAAGATATATGAGCCAAACGTAGAAAGTCAAGTTCATTCATTTATGTGAAAAACTAAAGTAAGAAAATGTGCTAGCCTGAAAGAAGAGGATTATTAAAAATCTGGAAACATGGGGCAAGAACAAAGATAAAACGCATATGGTCATGATGGATTCAGAGAAGACGGTGGCGGTATCACAGTAGATCACATTAATCTGTATAACAAAAATAATTTTAAACATGTTTAAAAAAGTAACCCATGACTTCTCCAAAACTGCCTCAGGTTTGGACAGTTGTCAGTCCTAGGACTTTCTTTAGGGCGTTTTTCATGTCTTTGTTTCGGAGACTATAGATGAGGGGGTTTAAGAGGGGAGTCAAGGCTGAGTAAATCAGAGTGACGATCTTCTGCATTCCTGCTGGGTTCCCTGAGGTTGGGCTCACATACATCACCATGAGAGTCCCATAGAATAGGGACACCACCACTAAGTGGGATCCACATGTGGAGAAAGCTTTAGTTCGACCAGCACCAGAAGGCACACGGAGCACAGCTCTGAGCACTAGAGTGTAGGATCCCAAGATAGAGAGGAAGGGCCCAAAGATGATCATTGAATTGAAGGTATAACAAAGAAGCTCAGTAGATGGAGCAGGGACACAAGCCAGTGCAAACAACGGTCCTGGGTCACAGACAAAGTGGTCAATGATGTTAGGTCCGCAGAAAGGAAGTTGGGAGATGAGGACAATTGGGACTGGATAGCAGAGGAATCCGCTCACCCAGCACACACAGATCAGGATTACACAGAACTTCCTAGTCATGATGGAGGGGTAATGCAAAGGTCGACAGATAGCCAGGTATCGATCATAAGCCATAACTGATAAGAAGAAACACTCTGTCGTACCAAGCGAAAAAAAGAAATAGAATTGGAGGAAGCAGGCAGAGAAGGAAATGGTCTTATTCTCAGAGAGGATATTGACCAGCATATTTGGGATTGTGGAAGAAACATACCATATCTCTAAAAAGGCAAAGTTTCCCAGGAAGATGTACATGGGCGTGTGGAGCCTCCGATCCCATTTCACAGCACAGACAATAGCTCCATTCCCCAGCAAGGTTAGGAGGTAGAGAACAAGGACTGAGGAGAAGAATAAACCTTGCATCTCCCCCTGGTTACTGAAACCCAGGAGGATAAACTCAGTCACAAAATGTGTTGTCTTGTTCTGGGATCCCAATGCTGTTAGAAAAACAGAAACAACCACGAAGTGAATGATCATGAATATTTTCAGGCTTCTCAGACACATTGCCAGAAAATGTACCAAGCCCCTTTCATTGCTTCATCGGTTCCTCCTGATGACGCTTTGAGCAGCAGGAGGAACTCTTGTCTTCTTGTTTACAGAGAAATTGGAAGAAGAACCCTGCAGGCTTGTGCAGAGACAGTGATTCCCACACACAGCAGCGTTGGGCTTTGGTCGTCTGTTGTGGTAAAACTCACTGTCCTTGGCAGGGTTTGCACATATCTTTTTCATGTTGAACAATTTGCTATGAATAGGAAGGAAATAGTGGTAATTGCCTTTGTACTCAGTTTAATATAGACAACCAATAAGAACAGATAAGAATGAAACTGTGGAGGAGACCTGAGCCCTGTGGCATCCCAGTCTTTGGGAACGGACTGCCTATTTTTTCTCTGATCACATCCTCTCTGGTAGCATCTGGATTTGCTCAACAATCCTATCCCTCTCTTGAGTTCCATTGTTTTTTTTTAAAGCACCTTTTCTTTCATGCTGAGCAAACTTTATCCCTTCTATCTGGCCTCCCCAAGTCAATTTTATCTTTGTTCAATCTACACAAAATAACTTGGTTATGTCTCCTATCACTATCATGGTAAAGTCTAAAATTCATTGCAGACAGGCATTTATTCCCTACACAACACTTTTCCTGCAGGGCCTGGCTTCCCCTGGATTTCCTCTCCATCCCCATCACCTAAGTTGTGCTGTTCATTAGTATGGTTTGACTTTTAAGGTACCTTGCAGCTTGACAAGCCAGATTCTCTACTATATAAAGCAAGTTCCTTCATTTTTGGCATGAATTCAGTTCTACACAATATTGTTCCCTCACAATATTGTTATAATAATATAAAATAATAATCACTATTATGTAAATTAAACCATAATTATTTGAAATAATGAACAGAAGGATTATCTCAGGATGTGCTGAGACTGGAAATTTCTTTCTGCTAGTGGCTGAATCAGTAGTTGATGTCAGACTAAACAGTTGAATATTTTGATGACAATCTTTTTGAAGATGTTGGTCAAGAGTATCTAAGTAAGACACCATCAATATTTTGTCTATTTATTTTTCTCTTTTTTCTTCCTTTTATTGAAAATATATTATTTTCCCATACCATATATCATGATTATAGTCTCCTGAACCGCTGTTCCTTCCGGTTTCTAACCACCCTCCCTCCTATCCAGATCCACCCCCCTTTCTGTCTCTCATTAGAGAATAACAGGCTTCTAAAAGATGACAGCCAAATATTACAAAATAAAATAAGATAAAACAAAAAAAAATCTCATTGAAGTCAGACAAGGCAAACCTACATAAGAGAGCTCCAGAAAAGGCACACATACCAGAGAGTCACTCATTCATACACTCAGAAGTTCCATAAAAGTCATACACTGAAAGCTATAAAATATACCCGGAGGATCTGGTGCAGACTAATACAAACCGCTGCTAGGATACTCACAGGATTCCATTATTGTGCCCAGTTACACACTTTGCAGAGGGCAAGAGGTCAGCTTCTTGATGCCAGTCCAACCTGGAGCAAACTCACAATAACAGATATTTTATTGCCAAGGTAAATTTGGATATCGGTAATGACAATATTTTTATAATGTAAACAATTCTTTTATTTTAATGATCCTTTTTAGAGATAGGGTCTCAAGTCGATCAGCTTGACCTCAAGCTCACTTTGCATACAAGGTTGACCTTGAGCCCCTGACCCTCCTCTAGTTTCCCCTCCTGATTAGGATATAAGGATTACACTATGCTCAGCTTTCTGCAGGGATGGGGCTCAAACCCATCAGCTTAGGCTAATTACGCTACTAACGGAGCTACATCTTCAGCCTAACTTACATGGTTTTTATGGAAATGTAAGTGATTCAGTCTTACGTAATCAATATGAAGTACATATATTAGAGTTTTTCTTTTAAAAAATTTATTTATTTTTTATGTACACTGGGGTTTTGCCCCCTGCATGTCTGTGTGAGGATGCTAGATCCCCTGGAACTGGAATCACAGACAGTTGTGAGCTGCCATGTGTGTGTAAGAATTGAACCCAGGTCCTTTGGAAGAACAACCAGTGCTCTTAACTGCTGAGCCATCACTCCAGCCCCCTCATAATTATTCTTATAGTTGTGAGATCACATGCTGTGTCATTCTTATCTGTAATAGTTAAATAACTATACTGTTATAGTTACTAGGTTTGAAATAAAAATGAAATAAAAATAAAAATGAAAACTTGCATACTGAATTTAAATTGGAGTACTCTGTCAGCTTGTTTATTTACTTGGTCATTTAACCATGTCCATCCTGTCAGAAGGCTAAGCTCTGGCCATCAGCACTGACATGAAAATAAAGCTTCTTTGCTTTATCAAACCATTTTATCTGTATTCTCATTGCACACAGTCCCCTCAGCTGTGCAGTCTAGCTCTCTGTATGCTTGGGCCAGAATTGGCATTTATTCAGGGAGGATTAGAATAAGTAAATCTGTGTGGTGTAAGCCACATGTTAAACTTAATTTGACACAAAAGAAATGCTTTGAACTTTTCTATATAGTTAACAGTTGTATGAGACAATCAACTGACCCAGTTCATAGTCCAGGGAATTCTTGGCACCAAAAAGAGAAATTCAAGTCATGGTGTGTGGTCTTGAAATAGACTTCTCATGTCTTAACTCTTTCCTTTGTAATGATTTCACTTTATAATGCACAGGACTTTGTCGACATTATTTTTGCTGCTGGGGAATTATAATTGTCTATGGAATTAGAGGATGATAAACCTCACAGAAATTTCAAGTGTCACTGTATTTTTTTTCCTGTTGATAAGATCTCAACAAAGGCTCCAGTCACCTCTTCCTTAAACCTCTTTGTGTAAACAGGCAGCTGTGGTGAGGAGAGGGGAACCTAGGACTCCTGAGGAGCTCAGAAGGGAGCCAGATTCCTGCTCTCACCCTAACCTCTTGTGATCATTTAAGCAACCTGTCCAGGGAGGTGATTAAAAAAATGAGAGCAAGGGCTCTTCTTTGAAAAAATTTTGTCTTACAATCTGTGATCAAATCTTAAGAAAAGGGGAGCCTACTGGGAGACCTCTTTCTCAGCTGGCCCTAATACTTGGCGACCTCTTTCTCAGCTGGCCCCAAGGAAGGGGAGTCCACTGGGTCACCTCTTTCTCAGCTGGTCCTCAGTCATTTGTCACTAGCTAACAACTCTGACAGAACAGCAGCCTGCCTTAGTTGCTCCTTTTGGAAAGATAACCCGTTAATCAAGACTTCACTATTTTACAAAACACAAGTCGGAGGTTATGCTTCACAGGGATTTAATGGCCTGTTTCCCAGTATCTGAACACCATTTTTTTCTCGTAAATTTTAGGGCAGGGAAGCGTTGTTGTGTTGGGATAAATGCACCCAGCATGTTTCGCTCCACAAAGAAGACAGAATTACAGCGTCCCCAGGATGTCATGCTCTGAGCAGCTGTCCACAGCAAAGCTACCGCAGCAGCAGGGCTGTGTGTGGGGCTTCTGTCCATACCTGCTGGCTCTTCTGGCTCCACGAGGAACATCTCAGAGAAACTGCTGCCGTAAGAATCTCTTCACACAGTCTAAAATCAGCGTTATGGACATAAATTATTATTTGTGGCTTCAGAGACTTACATCCTTTGGTACTCTGAACCAATTATTAATAGCTTGCAAATATCTTCTGGATAAGGTCCGTAGTTCTCCAGTGTGCTTGCTGGGAGGTACCTAATTCCTCCCCATACCTCTGTCTGTGCATGCAATTAAGTCTACCTATATCGCTTTATATTTTCCCCGGGTGTCACGAGGAAATGCTGTGCCAGGGCGCAGTGGGGAGGCTCACAAGGGAGGAAGGAGAAGAAATCCCACGTGTGTCTAAGTGTGTGAGCATGTGCTCATGTGTCTTTGTGATTGCTTAATTCAGATGCTTAAGAATAGACTTGCTTACTTCTTTACAAAAGTCACTGATTGACAAACATTTATTATGCACCCCTGTATATTAGACTGGCAGGTAAATCCTGGTGATGAGAAGAAGCAAGGCACACACTTTATGGAGATTACATAATGTTTTGGTCTTCAAATATAAAGATACTAAGGACTGCTAAAACTTAGACAAGTATGACTTGAAGTTTTATTTTCTTTCAGTCTGTTGTATCAACGTAAAAAATTCCAAAGTCATTGATAAATGTGTTAAAGTAAATAACACTCTTGGAAAGCTAATTCAGGTGATACTGTACTGGCCACTCACCTCAGGAAGGAAAAATGTTTTCACCAAAAGTAAGTCCTGTCACTGGATGGTTTGCCAAAGGGGAATGGGAAAATGAGTTTAGATTGACCTAAACAGGAGGTTGTGGCCAAAACATTTGTGTACATAAAAATGAAATACATAGATCAATAAATTATCTTCTTCTGAATTCCTTTAAAAGCATTTATATTTGAATAATATAAATTGACCATTGTTAAATTTTCTTTTTTAATTTTAAAAACTAATTTATTCTTCTGACATACGTATTTCCTGTAACACTCAACCTCTCACCCTCTTTTCTCCTTTTCACCATCCACTAATCCTCATCCTTCTAACAAGTCCCCCTTTTCTGTTTCTGTCTTTCTGTGTTTGCATTTGCTTCCTGATCCACTGAATTTAACTAGGACTGCTCACCTGGGCACAGGTATGAAGATGTCACAGGAGCATGGGCAACACACTAGTGGTGGTTGCATTATTGAAGGCAATGGCTTCTCCTTCAGAGGAGCTCAGGTGCCAACAGCCTAGTCTTAGGTTTAGAAGTATATTCAAAGAAATCAGAGAGGACACAAAGGAACTTCTAAATAAATTTCAAGAGAACACAAACAGCTGAATGAAATAAGGATATCAACACAAGATATAAAATGGACTATCTGAGTTTCAACAGGTAGAACATTGAGGCTACAGAAACCAAGACCTCCTATTCTCTCCATCACATGGGACCCATCAGGGAGAGTCCTGAGGACTCCACTTCTCAACTTAATGCAGCAGAGCCAACAATTCATTCCACAAGTATTCTTGTTATTTCTTATTTTTATTACAAAGTGCTGCACATATATTCAAGATAGTTTTGCTTTTGCCTGCATATTGCTCAGTTAGGCTTTAGGACTGTTGGCTAAGTTTTTTCATCCAATTTACTCTCAGGCATTTTAACTAGTTTATTTAATCACATACCATATGCTTCTCTTTCTGTCTTGTCTTCCTTGTCTTTTTCCCCTTTCTATTTTTACTTACTTTTTAAAATTGAAAATAGATTCTTCTCTTATACAATACATCCTAACCACAGTTTCCCCTCCCTCCACTCCTCTCAGCTACCCCCACTTCCTTTTGGCCCCAGATCCGCTCTCCCTTTGTTTCCTCTCTAGAAAAGAGCAGGTCTCCAAGAGAAGACAATTAAACAGGACAAAGCAAGGTACAATAAGAACAGACTAAAGGTCTCATATTGAGCTTGGGTTAGGCAAATCAATAGGAGGAAAAGTGTCCTGAGAGCAGGCTAAAGAGTAAGAGATACATGGGCTTCCACTGTTAGGAGTCCCTCAAAACAGCAAGCTAACAACCATAAGCACATATGCACAGAGGACCTGATACAGACTTGTGCAGACCCCATGCTTGGCCCTTGACTCTCTGTGAGCCCATGAGAGTCCTATTTAGAAGAGTTGGTGTCCTCCACCATCTCTGACTCGTGCAGTCTACCCTACCCTGATGGGGTCTGAGGGGAGGGACCTGAGACCTCCAATGTAGACTCTCTCTGTATAATGTCTGACGGTGGGTCTCTGCATCAGCCCCCATCTGCTGGCAGAGGAAGCCTCTCTGATGAGAACTGGACAAGGCGCCAATCTATGAGTATAGCAGAATATCATTAGGAATAATTTTATTTATTTATTTATTTATTTATTTATTTATTTATTTATTTTTCAATGGTGTTTTGTTCTACCCTAGGTCTCTGTGGTATACACTTCCTGGTTATCCAGGCAGTGTAGGACTTGGGCTTCTTGTGGTGTCAACCTTGAATTAAACCAAACACTGACTGGCCACTCCCACAAATTCTGAGCCACCGTTGCCTCGGTACATCTTACAGGAAGGACAAATTGTGGGTCAAGGGTTTTGTGGCTGGGTTGGTGTCCAGGTTTCTCATTCTGTAGCCTGCAGAATACCGTCCTGCACCAAAGGGACGAGAATTAGGAGTGGAGGCTCCATGCAGGTAGGCACCAGCTTGAATTATGTTCAGTGAGCTGTGTGGATGTTGTCCTAAGCAATGGGATCTTACTGTCAGTTTTCAAAGAGCAACCCTTTGTCCTAACACCAGTCTGGCCTGTTTAGAGATTTTCATAGGACCCCCCTCAGCTAACAACTTTACCGAATACAAGTCAGTCCCACCACTGGGAGCCTGGCCTAGCTACAAAAGCTGGCCCGTTCAGACTCTATATCCTATATTACTAGAAGTCCTCACCAGGCTCACTGTCTTAGGGTTTCTATTGCTGTGAAGAGACACCATGATTACAGCCACTCTCGTAAAGGAAAACATGTATTTTGGGGTAGTTTCAGAGGTTTAGTCTATTGTCATGGTGGGGCATGGTGACATGCAGGCGGACGTGGTGCTAGAGAAGGGATTGCAAGATCTGCAGGCAGCAGCAGGAGTCTGTTTCCCACTGGCCAAATTTGAGCTCATAAGATCTCAAAGTCCATCTCCACAGTGACACATGTCTACTCCACAAGGTCACTTGTCTTTTTTCTAACTACCACAGCCACCTTCCGAGATTCCAGCAACTTTCCGCTGCCCCAGTTGTCCACATTGCCCTCCAAATGCCCTCCAGTTCCAGCTGGTTCTCTCTGCTCTCTTCCATCCTTCTCCGCTAACACCTGATCTGCTGCCCCTACCTACCCCCCAGTCTACTTGCATAATCTATTTTCCCAGGAGAACCATGCTTGCCCTTGAGAGTCCCCGTTTTACCTAACCTCTCAGGGTTTGTGGATTGTAGCTTAATTATAATTTACTTAACAGCTAATATTCACTTATAAGTGAGTGCACACCATATTTATCTTTCTGGGCTTGGGCTACTTCACTCAGGATAATCATTTTTCTAGTTGCATTTTCTTTAAAGACTTCTATAATATTTATAAATGTTGTTCTAAGGTTTTTCATTTGCGCTTCAAATATGTTGGAATGTTTAGGGCCTGCTATTTGTAGGGTTGCAGTTGGAGATGTATTGATCTGGCTGACACTGGGCATTTTTGTGCTGGCATCTAGGAATCTGGGTTTGGGATGACTATAGGTATAGGTGCTGATATTTGGTCTTTGTTGGGTAGGTGTTTTGTCCCTTGGTTTCTGTTTCCTTTCTGGTTCTTATGAGAGTGTGGTGTCTGGGTGTTCCATGTAAGAAAATCTTCTGGGGTCTTGATAGGTGTGGCCCTTAGGAGTTCCTGGGTAAAATGTGTTTCTGGGTATTGAAACCTGAGCAGTGGAGGTGGGATAGGGGAGGTGGAAGGGCTTTACAAGAAGGAGGAAAGCTGAGTGTTGTCCCATAATCTTCTTAGTCTCCTGGTGATGGGGCAACCGGAGAGGGCACAGCAGAAAGTCGGCTAGAGAGCTGGGATGGGACTGGAAGACTGGACTTGGAGAAATGAAGGGAGGGATGAAGATTTGCCATTAGCCGACCTGACCTGCTTCCCTTCCTAGGGAATGCCTGCTGGAGTTGTGAACTAGGATAAAGCGAAGAGTGTGGGGGAGGAGAGGTTAGAAAGGGAAAAATTGTGGCATCCGCTGGAGGTGGGGGTTGGGGAAAAGGGAGGCTGCAGCAGGCATTTTGTTGCAGAGCTGAGGATGAGACTGGGGGATCTGATTTGGAACAACAGAAGGAGAGGTGAAAGTTGTCAGTGATGCCTGCTGGAGTTGGAGGTGTTGAAAAGCAGAGAGTCATGGGTTGGGGTCAGGAGGGAAGGTCTGTGGGATCCTCTAGAGATGGGGTGGGGATGCTGCTGAAGGGGTTCTGCAGCTTGAGGGAATGGAGAAGAGAGTGATGACCTGACTTCCAGGCAGGAGATGGGTTACTTCTTTTGGAGGCACTTTACGATACTGGGTGGTTCCACTCACTTTAGTAGGGGATCTGTTCTCTTCAATTCTACAAACTGCTTCCCATGACCATCTCAGAAGTGTCTTGGAGTTGATCCCAGATCTAAGAAGTTGATAACTAAGATTAATCACCACAAGTCTTCTATTTGTCAACCTGATACTTAATCACATCTCCTGATATCCTGTTTAATTTTCAAATGTCACAATCCTGCCTAATGTAATATGACTATCATACACACAATCAAAAAATGTTTTCTTCTTCCTTAAGAACAGACAACAAAATCACTTAGTGAATTCTGTCTTTTACTACCCCATCACCAAAATATTGCAATATAAATTTACAACACTGACAGGATCTCAGACAATATATTCTGATTATGGTTTCCCCCTTTCCAGCTCCCTCCAGTTCTTCTCCACTTTCCCACTCATCTGGATCCACACTCTTTATATCTCTCCTCAGAAAACAACCAGGCATATAAGGAATGGTAATAAAGTAAAATAGGATAAAACAAAAACAAATCAGAATAGGACAAAACAAACAAAAGAAAAAGATCTGAAGAAAAAGTACAAGAAATGCATAGAGACCTAGAGACACACATGTTTGTACACACAGGAATTACAAGAAATGCATAGAGACCCAGAGACACACATGTTTGTACACACAGGAATCACAAGAAATGCATAGAGACACAGAGACACATATGTTTGCATACACAGGAATCCAATAGAAACACAAAACTGGAAGCCATAATATATACGCAACGAACCAGAAAGGTTAAAAAAAAGAGCCCTGACACAACATTTACTAAACAAAGAACTTCCAAAGAAGCTACTGAGTTTGTCTTGTTTTGGCTATCTACAGCTAGGGATAGGTCCTACCCTAAAGTGGCTTACTTTCCCAGTGAGACACCCTTGGAGAAAACAAATTTTTCATTTGCAAGTGGTTAATCTATCACTTGGAGATAGTTTTGGGGTTAGGGATGGTGTGTGTCTGCTTCTCTTGGCTCTAGGACCCCATCTGATGCAGATCTGTGCAGGGTCTAGCATATTTTGTAGGCAGGACAGCTTGTAGACCAAGATTTTGTGGCTGGGTTAGCCTGTAGAGTACCTTTCTGTACCAAAGACACTAGATTGTAGGGGTGATGGTTCTGTATAAGCACCAGCTCAACCTTTCTATATTAATGAGTTGTATAGGATACTGAATATGTTACAGCTTTTAGCTAAGTATTTTTATGGGATTCTTGACTGTGAGAATGAATGGATCCCTGACTCTTGTGACTGTTCTTGGGACTCTTCTCCTCCTGTTGGGTTGCCATGTCCTACTTTGATATGTAATTTTTCCTTTATATTATTGTACTTTATTTTGTCATATTTGATTGTTATCTCTTAGAAGCTTATTCTTTTCTAATGAGAGACAGGGAGTGGCTCTAGGGGGGAGTGGAGGAGGGACTTAGAGATACAGAGCAAAGAGAAACTATAATTAGGATACATCACATGAGAAAACAATCTATTCTTAAATAACAGAACAAAAGTAAAACATCTGTGTTGGTTAGTGTTTTTTCTTACTAATTAAAAATTTAACTTAATTAAAATTAATTAATTTGTTCTTTGATATTTCATATAATGCATTTTGATTGTTTTCATCTTTATTCATCTTTTCTTTTTTCCATCTTTACATACTCCATTATTCCCTACTAATCACTTTCTCACATTCATGTATTTTTGCCTTGTTTGTGCCCCTCTGGGTTTAGTTGGGTTGTCTGTATAGCCTTGTGATGGGAACTATCTATTGGAGCCTGATGGGTACACTCCCTTTGCTTGAAATGGTATTTCTTTGGCTTTCCACCTGGCTCAGTTGCTCATCTCCTTCCTTCTGTGATCCTCTTACTAATTGTTCCAAATCTTTCTTTCATATTTCTTCTCTCGCTCTTTCTGCAGACTGTATGCCACGCTCTGACATTCCATATGTTTTACTTACTTTTTACTGCTTTTCTTTGCCCTCTAGAATGTCACTTCATGCAGAAAGTAGATGTCTCTTCCATGCTACGGACCGGCTCAAGGGAGCCAACTCAGACCGTAAGGGAATCAGGGCGAAGGCACAGGAGAAATCAGGATACGGCGAGGAAAGTGACACACAGACACTCTCAATATTGAGGCATGCTGTGGCGATTTACTTACTTCAGTGCAGAATTATATATTATTACAAAACAAAGGACTTGGCAAAGGCATACATCATCAGATCATAAAATAGAAAAGAATGGCATAAAACAGTTTTACAAAGAGAATCTTTAAAGATGCTTTGGCATGAGTACAAGGACTTTTGCTTCCGTACATTTGTAAAGTTACTCCTTCTTTTTTCTTGTTATTAGAGAGACCATTGTTCTTGAGTTAGCCCATCTTTATCAGCTTGTACCAGGTGACTGGCTGGGCTCAGCTAAGTGACCTTGTGTGTCTGGGTGAGAAAGAAGAAGAAGGCTACTATCTTCCTGGAAAAACTTTCTGAGACTCATTTTGTACCATTAGTCTCAACTCCTTTCCCTTCCCGACTCTCAGGGTCAGATGCTATAATTAGCCTAAGTTTTCTGGCCATAAGGAAGGTTGCATAGGCCTCCTGTTAAGTTGCACATAAATGCCTAATGCTGTTTCCCTGTAGAAGGCTTCTAAGGTTTTTTCTGCTAAGATTAACTCCTTTTATTCCACTTCATCAAGGAATTGTCCTAATGATGATTCTGGCAATTCCCAGAACTGGCTACTTTTTTAAGGCTTTGATTAATAGCGGAGCAGAATTCAAAAATGTCCTTAGCAGTCTTGTTTGTATCCGCAACTGCCTGGAATAGTCTGATCTGTTAGCAATATGCAAGAATCACAAAGAACACACAGACAAGGGAAAAGACACACATATGGCTCCAAGGACAGCCAGGTCGAGTCAATACTAATGGCAACTCAGGTATCATTACACCACAACTGGTTGCCAGGGACCCGCCTGGAACACACAGCTCCTAGAAGCACAAATCCCACTCCTACCGGCAATATTTGCCCATCCAGTCAGCATTTCTGCTACACTGGTGAGACAGCCGTGGATGTAGCACTTCCACAATAGAATGTTCCTCCTTGTGGACTGTGGATGCCTTTCTCCTGCTAAAATGTCCCTCCATGTGGATAGTGGATGACCCTGTCCCACTAAATTGTTACTCCATGATGATGATGGATTTTTTTTATTATTTTGGTAACAGCATAGTATTAATGCTGAAGAAAGCACCCCCATATCTAGTATATTATTAATTAGTATTTCTTGAATAAAATAATATTAATATTGTATGTGATGTTAAAAATCCTACCATTTATAGATGCCTGAAACTTTTAGTCTGACACTATTCTGATGGACTACCAACCATCCAGAGCCAGAAGGACTAGAAAACTTTTTCATTATTAAATCTTTTAGTTCTGCATCCACTAGAAATTTAAATTTGATTCTCTATTTTTAAAAATATTGGGCAGTTTTAAGAAAAAAAACCCTTAAATATACTAATAATGTTTCATCTTGAATTTACTGTCTTCTTCCTGCCCTTCCAAACTCTAAATAATTAAAACTAAAATAGTATAAAATAACACGGGTAAAATGCCTTCGTATATCATCACTGGAATCACCAAAGTTGAACATATGGTTGTAGACAGTAATTTCAATCAATTGTGGTGTACCTGGCTAGGTTAGTGATGAAATAAAGCAACAAAAACTTTACTGAGAAGATAATCTCCTTTAAAGTATATATTGAAAAATAGTAGAAAATCAAGTCTTTCTTAATTGAACATTTATGTCTAGACACTGGTTTTCTTGGTTTCATGCAGATCACTTTATGGCAAGACTTTTCCCAATGCTTTCTTCACCTTTTTGTTTTGTAAGAAGTAATTAAGGGGAATTTAGAAGGGAATAAACAGAATAAAACAAAGTCAATCTTTTGCATTGTGGCCGTGCTGTTAGCTGTGGGGGTTCACATATATTGACAGAAAAGCTCCCAAGAATAAACACACCACTCACAGGCAGAGAAGACTTTCTGTTATTTAGCTGCTGATGAACTTTCAACATAGCTATCAACAAAAGTTTCCAGAAGTCCAGAATATAGGAAAGAGAGTAGAGGTTAATGAGGGAACTGAGAATGTAGGTGACCATCTCAGTGATAGAAACCAGGACACATGACAGAGCTAACAGTGGACCCATGTTGCACATAAAGTGCCCAAGGATGCTGAACCTCAGAAAGGCAACCAAGAATGTTTCACAGTAGCAATAGTATAACTAAGAAACCCTGGTATCCAGCAAAGAGACAACAAGATAATGGTATGGATGTTGGGTGGCAAAGTACCAATCTATGGCATGGAGGAAAAATTAAACCCAAGGAAGCAAAACAAAAAACAAAACAAAACTGGAAGAAACAGCTAACAAAAGAGAAGGTTTTTAGTCTCTGAGAATTAGCTGGCATATTCAGTATGGTGGGGGTGAAATGCCAAATTCCCTAGAAGAGCAAACACTGGGTTAAGAGGCCATTCATCAGATGCGGCAGTTATTGTTTTAAGCAGACATGCATGAATGACAAGCACAATAAGTCTCTGTCACAAATGAGTACTCTCATAATAATTTCCCCTAGGAGAAGTAATGTAGATGATAATAGAGACAATGATTTCAAAGTAGCAATAATGAACAAGATTAAATAACTCTGAACAAATATGATCAAATGTTCAAATGGAGACCACAAAAGCACAAAATAATTGAATGAAATAATGAGAAAATTTAAGAATTTAATAGTCAGGATTCATGAAGAAGAACCAAAATGAAACAAACTTGAAATGAGAAAATTCAATATTTCAAACAAAAAATTCAGAGGAAAAACTCACCAGTAGATTGGATTACAGAGAAGACCACAGATGCATGTGAACTGGATTTAATGAAGAGAGAATCTTCACAGAAAGCTGAAATAAAAAAAAGTAAAAATGGAAAACTCAGTCAAGCAACAAGTCTAGAAGGGTTGTACCAACAAATTGGTTCATGTGGAAGAAAGAGTGTCAGGTCTCAAAGACAAGGAAGGAGAAATGGTTCACCACCAAATAAAATGTTGAGTTCAAAACTACTCAGGAGTAGAATTCATGTCATGTGGGGCACTATAAATACTCAGGAATAGAATTCACATGATGTGGGACACTATAAAAAGACTAAATCTACAAATAACAGTATCACAAGAAGGAGAAGAAGCCTAGGTCAAAAGCCCAGAAAATATTTCCAATAAAATTGTAAAAGAAAATGAAATCTACTTTAGATTTTTTCTTACTCCAGTCAGAGTGGCTAAGCTCAAAAACAAATACTGGTGTAGATGTGGGAAGGTTGAGCTTACTCGCTGCTGAAAGGAGCACAAACAGGTATAGTTCCACCATTTTCAGCATATATCCAAAGGACTACATAGTCTACCCTAGCTTACCTGTTTACCTGTGTTCATAGTTTCTTTATGCACAATAGCCAGAAAATACAAACAGCCTAGATGTCCACAAACTGATTAAGGCATAATGAACATGTGGCATATTTACACAATGGAATATTAGGTAGCTGTTAAGGAAACCCTGACTGCTCTTAGGACTGGAGAGGGAGGAGGAGAGGGAGTGGGGGGAGTGGGAGGGTATTGGGAGGAGGGGAGGAAGTGGAAATTTTTATAAATAAATAAATAAATAAATAAGTAAGTAAATTAAAAAAAAGAAAAGTGAAAGTATGTCGTTCAAACATAAATTGGTGGAGCTGAAAACAATTGGAATGAATCCAGACACAGAAAGACAAATATTATGTATTTTCATCATTTTATCATGTATTTTATCATTCATCATATGTGAATGATAGGTTTGAAAATTTAGGTAAGTGTGTTTCTTTTGGAATACCCACAGAGGTCTGGAAAATCGCTTAGGGGTCATAGGGAAGAGTTTTTAAAGTGAGAAGGATACAATGCACTGAGATAAATATTGAAGGAGTAATAACAGAGCAGGAAAGATTGAGCTGAGGTCTGGTAGGGGACGGTGGAGTGGAGGAGGGTATGCAGAAAAGATGACTAACACTAAACTTCTCTACATATGCATTTATCTATGTAAATAAATAGAGTTAGAATGGTATTAGTTTATAACAGGGAAGCATTGCTCCTAGTGTCCACTAACAAATAGAAAGCCCAGTGCCAGGAATGGGTTACTTCTTTTAGAGTTGTTGGCTAGTAAGGCCCCGTAGATGCCCTGAATATTGCAGGCTATAGCCGCCGCTCGTAGTTATCCTCTAGAACTTATGTTCACAGAGGTTTCTGTCTTGCTTGGTCTCACAGCCATTTAGTCCCAAAGAAACACACAGAGGTCTACATTAATTATAAACTTGTTGGCCCATTAGCTCAGGCTTCTTTTTTTATTAGATTTTTAAAAAAATGCCAATTCAAGTTCCCACTCACTTCCCTCCTCTCATTCCCTCCACACACCTTCTCACCCCACCCCATCTAATCCTCAGAAAGGGTAAGGCACGTTGCTTTGTGGAAAGTTCAAGGCCCTCCCTACTGTATTTAGGCTGAAGCTCAGGCTTCTTATTAACTCTTATAGCCTATATTAGCCCGTAATTCTTGTCTGTGTTAGCCATGTGGCTTGGTACCTTTTTCAGTGACACCGTCACATCTTGCTTCCTCTGTGTCTGAATGACAACTGCAGACTGACTCTTTCCTCTTCCCAGAATTCTCTTGTTCTGGTTGCTCCTCCTCTACTTCCTGCCTGGCTACTGGCCAATCAACATTTTATTAAACCAATACAAGTAACAAATTTTTACAGGGTACAAGACCATTGTCCCACGGCACTCCCCTTTTTTTCAAAACAAGAACTCTGTATCTAATTTCCTTTGTTTAGCTTTCTTCCAGACAATTATCCATAACAACCTGTAACTAACCTTCTAAATAAAGACAGACATCCATAATCTAATTTTTTGGGAAATGTTGGCATGGTTTTCTAGGCTACTTCCTGCTGTTTGGGGGTGCTGATAATCTTATGGGGACCTAAAGAAAATTTATGATTATGGTCAAGTCCTGACTGGAATATTCTGTGAGACTTGATCACCTCAACTAGCAGTCTTGAGGCTGTTCTGGATATAGAACTCAGAGGAAACTCCAACAGATGTCCTTTGAAATGTTGGATCATCTGGGCCATTTTCTTCTATTGGAGATTTCTCAGAGAGTCTTCCTAGGTCAAATCTGATTTTTCTTGGAATGAATCCACAGCCTTTTCACTTCCTGTGGAAACAAAAGCAAAACCTCTTCTCCAAAGTAACATGTCTTTTGACTTAAATTTTAAAGTCAAGGCATTTTCAAATATATATTTTGGATTAATCCAGCAGAATTTATAATCAAATGTCTTTTAGCAGCTGTTGCTTCTTCCTCAGCCATCAAACAATTTAAAGACAACACAACATACAGTATCTAGATTCTCTGTGTGTTTCCATCTTTATGTGACTTTATTTTAAACTCTATTTTTTTCTTTTTCTTTTTAATTATTTTTGAGACAGGGTTTCTCTGTGTATCTTTGTTTGTCCTGGAACCAACTCTGTAGATTAGGCTGTTCTTGAACTCACAGAGATCCATCTATCTCTCCCTCTCAAGTGCTGGGATTAAAGGTGTGTGCACCTGTATCCAAATACTCTCTTCCTTTTTTCTTCTTTCCTTCCTTCCTTTCCTTCTTTCCTTTTTTTCCTTTTTAAGGACTTTATCCTTTTTCTTTTCTCTCCCAAGCCTACATATATTTTTAAACACACTGTAAACCATTTAGAGGTTTTTTTTCCATCTGAATCTATCTTTACTGTATAACTCTCTTTTTCTGACCACATGAGTCTTTAATTTGCTAAGTGATATGGCTAGGATTAAAATCTTGGCTTTGATGGCTAGATCCACCTCATTCCTTAGCTTTCTGAGAGTCTAGCTTCATGATGGAGGTACTGGTGGGAGCCATGTTTATTGCCCCAACTATATGGAATGTCAAGGTTCATGTCATCAACAAGAATCTTGCTATCAGCTATTCATGAGCACCATTTAAGTGTTTGGTGGTGGGACCTCTTAAAAAGGCTATAAGGTTTTTGCAGCTAAAGCTGAGTCAGGAAGCCTCTCTTAAATGAGACACTTTTGCCTCTAGCAAAAAGAGCCCACCTGAGAAAATGCTGCTACCATGAAGCCATGCTTAACTCTGCTTTTTTGTGCATGTCTAGAATTACTTCCCAAGCTCTCTCAGGTTTTATGTGGATGTAGTTGTTCATGTTGGCACCACTTTGTTGATAGAGGTTTCTGTTCCGCCAGGTCCTGCAGCTGTTTTCAGTCCCAAAGAAACACACAGAGGTCTGTATTAATTATAAACGGGTTGACCTATTAGCTCAGGCTTCTTATTAACTCTTACATGTTAAATTAACCCATAATTCTTGTCTGTGTTAGCTACGTGGCTTGGTGCCTTTTATCAGTGAGGCATTCTTATCTTGCTTCCTCTGTATCTGGGTGACGACTGCAGACTGAGTCTTTTGTCTTCCCAGAATTCTCCTGTTCTGGTCGCCCCACCTACACTTCCTGCCTGGCTACTGGCCAATTGGCATTTTATTAAACCAATACAAGTGACAAATTCTTTACAGGGTACAAGACCATTGTCCCACAGCAGCTAGATGGTAAGACCCTCTTATCGCTGGATACATCATGTACATCAGTTATATAATATAGAGAAATCAAGCCAGAACTCATCAGGAAGCCTCACCACCAACTGAATAGCTTTCACGGTGCTGGAAGGAGCAATGCATGACACAGGAGTAGGGAAGCAGACATTAATCTTACTAATCTGTGAGTGCTGTGAGCTACAATTACCAGCCTGGTGAGAAATGCTACTGGAACAGTAGTGACATGAACCACTTTCCGATTGCATTTAATCTTTACTACATGGTATGAAATCCATGCTTTCCATCACTATCAGGCCAAGAACCTGTGCTTACTGTGATAGATCACAGGCATCAGGTAAGAACCTATCATGATTATTTAGCTAGATGGACACAGTATTAAATTGACTTCTAATTAGATTAGTAGATTAATGCATCTCTCAGCCATCATCAGAGATGATGGTTAACACAGAGACTTGCATGTTTGGAGTTAGGCTGATCAAAGGCTTTTCCCAAGGAAAAAGAATGTAGAAAGAAAGTCCTGGAGAAAGAATGTAGTGCCTTGTCTAAAACTAGGAACATGCTTGACAAAGCCAGTAATAGTCTGGAGTTAGGGTCTTGGGGAGCTGTGACTTTAGATTCTGAGAACCCAATTTGTTTCCCTTGAACAGCTATTGTTATCAGTCCCAAGGTGGTGTGGGAGAATTATCTGTATTCTGTCAATCATGTATTTTAATAAAATGCTGATTGGCCAGGCAGGAAATATAGGCGGGTCAACCAGACAGGAAGTAGAGGTGGGGCAATGAGAACAGGAGTATTCCAGGAAGGAGGAAGCCATTCCGCCACTCCTGCCCAGATCACCAAAGAAGCAACATGTAAGCTGACAGCTGGAAAAGGTACTGAGCCACATGGCTAACACAGACAAGAATTATGGGTTACTGTAAGATGTAAGAATTAGTTAACAAGAAGCCTGAGCTAATGGCCAATCAGTTTATAATCTTATGGAGTCCTGTGTGTGATTTTCTTTGGGGTATGCCAGCTGTGGGGTACTGGGCGAGACAGATACCCCAACAAGCTGGCTGTCATGCTACGCCAAGGCTTCTGTGTGCTTGATCAGTGATACACTTGAGGTATCTTGTGTTCCCTGTATGAAACACTGCTTGATTAGCTTCCTGCTGACTTCATCCTATTGTGTGATAGCTTTCTTCTGATTTTCTCATTTCCCTCCTGAAAGTTATATATAAAATAATATACTTCTTACTAAAGTTAGTAAAGTTTCTTGACATAAGACATAGCTTGTACAAGACTACCTGATCCCAAACTTCCTATCTTCTTTGTTTTCTGATCTTCTGGTCCTTTCTCTCAGGGTCCTGCCAGTGAAGAATGACCTGTTGGTCTAGGTGCCCACAGCTGGCCAAGGTGCAGAAAATAAAAAATCGCAGAAGCTTATCTTGTGTTGGCCATTTACTTCTGGACATAGGACATATGCTTAAGTGTGTTTAATATACCCAGTGAGATTTTTTTTGTGTTTCCATATAAAACTGAGAGTTATCCTTTAAAGATCTGTGAAGAATTTTAATAAGGATCACATTGAATCTTTCAGGTGTGCCATTAAGTTTCAAGTATGAGATTTATCCATTTTTTTTGTAGTCATGAACTTGCCTCTCAGAACAGCTTCCATTGTGCCCCACAAGTTAGGACACACTGTGCATTCATTTTCACTGAATTCTAGGAAGTCTTTAATTTCTTTCATTATTCCTATCTGATAAGTTTTGAATCCCCAGTTATTGAATAGCTGTCAATCAAACCAAATTAATAAATCCAGGTTTAATCTGAGCAAAGCATTCCCAGGTGGCCCCAGGGAAATGGCAGAAAACTAAAAAGGAAAACCACTAGCAGGGGTTTTTAAATGCCCTCCAGGGATGGAGCCACCAATGGTGCCTTCTCATGTGTGGAGTCTGGAATGAGGCAACTCCGGGGGGGGACCACCCCTTGGTACCATGAGAGTGAGGTTTGGAATGATGGGGCCTTGGACTGGAGATTCCAAACATCCCAACCTTTTTGGGTATATATGGATGCTGGTAGGGCTTTCACCTAAGCATTCCAGACTCTTTGGGCAAGGGGTGCCAGTTCAAGGCTGACTACTTCCTGCAAGCATGGGGTGACATGAGGAAGGGGAATTGGGAGTTGGTGGGTGAAGAAACATTCAGTTAGCTGCCATCCTGTAGACCTCAGGCATCTGTTCCTTGAAGGAGGTGAGAAGTGAGGTTGCTTGGAGAAAAAAATCGATTGTTGTCATTGGTCCTATGAAAGGGGCTAGTTATGGGAAGGGTGAAAACTGCCAGAATGAATGGAATGGAGAAGTACCCTAGTTGTACAAAAGAGGCAGGTGTAAATGAGTGAGACAGGAGAGCAGAGATGCCCTTTATTGGGACATCAAGAAAAACCAGGTTCCAGTTGCTCGGCTTGAGCCTGGAGAGGTGGTACCATGGTGAAGCCCTAGGAGCTAGCAGTTTTTGAGGGCCCTCTGTGGTTTGGTCTTGGCCCAGGCAGGAGGAGTGAACTTGCAAAATATGCTGAAAGTGAGTGAGGTCAAGATGGTCTCTGGAGACTGTTTGTTTTCATCAGGACGTATTTCTTGATACAGTAGCAGAACTTCTCCCAGTGATCTGTAGGTGTCTGTAAAACAACTGAACACATTTCCATCCTGGTGTCATAGCAAAAGACTACATCTTTGGGTTAAAAGGCATGAGCATTTTAGAAGACAGCCAGAGGGAACTTAAAACTCTGAATCTCTGAAGTTGTTTATCCTGTACTATGAAGCCTGTGAAAGAGGCACACCTATCTTTACTTTTAGCAGGAAGCTTAACTAATGAACAAATCAGTTCCCAGGTCTGTTCTCATCAACTGCTATCATATAACCTCACATCACAGGTTCACACATACAAAATGAACAGAAAGACAAAGAGGACTTCCCCCCTCCCCCAGACAACTGTGTAAGATGATCAATTTAAAGATCCTAAAGTAAGAGTGTACAGTGTAAAGCATTGGTACAGGAGTATTGTCTGTATTCTGTCAATCATATTTTAAATAAATGCTGATTGGCCAGGCAGGAAGTATAGGTGGGAAAACCAGACAGGAAGTAGAGATGGAGCAAAGAGAATGGGAATATTCTGGGAAACAGGAAGTTCCCTCCACAGTTCTGCCCAGACCACCGGAGAGGCAAGGTGTAAGCTGCTCTGCTGAGAAAGGTACTGAGCTGTGTGGCTAACATAGGTAAAAATAATGGGCTAACATAAGCTATAAGAGCTAATAAGTAGCCTGAGCTAATGGTCCAATCAGTTTATATTCTTATGGAGTCCTCTGTGTGATTTTCTTTGGGGCTTGCAGGATGTGGGGTATAGGGCAGGACAGAAACCCCAACAAGCCGGTCCCCTTCATTTCACAAAGCTTGAATTGCAGTGCTGCAGGGAGAGGTTGAGAGACAGCAAGATGAGAGAAAGCCAGAAAGTGGAAGAAGACAGGGGAGGCATTCAGCGGACCAGAGCCCAAGCCATGGGTCTCCCATGCTGCTGGAGAGTGAGCAGGAGAAATATCCATGTGGGTGCAGTTGACTGTAGGAGCCAGATGAGCTCACGGGTATATGGGAAACAGAAATGCAAGGGCAGAAGAAAATTTATTCAGCTTAGAGTGGGAGAGCAGGCAGAATGGATCCGTTAGAGCCAGCACCCAAGAAAGCAACAAATTGGGGAACCTGGGAGGGCAACCAGATGAAAGCAAGAAATACAGGCAGGCAGAGAAGCAAGAAGGGAGGGGCATCAAATCATTAGCATTCTGTTGTTTAAGCAGTGAACCCACCCTAGACCAAGCATCCTGAATGGACTGAGAGGGGCTGTGGGAAAGAAAGAACTAGGAGATGCTGGCCACACAAAGAGGAGGGGCTGCAGGGAGTTGGATGCACGGTGGGAGGAAGGGTTCCTGCAAATAGACTGTAGTAAGAGAAGAATAATCTGGAGAGATAGTGATGAAAAGGTTAGGGTCTTCTTTGGTATGTACTAAGAGTTGGAGTCTCCAGAGAATGGTGTTGAGGTGGGTGAGAGAACCTGCAGGCAGGTTGTTACAGGGATGAGGACAAGACAGGTGGGATCATAATGGAAAACAGGTAGGATAATGTATATCATGCAAGTCTCAGCCTAGTGTAGCCACTCAGGGTCCCATGCAGACCCTGAGTTCAAAGAGATGGGAATGGGTTAGAAGAAAGGGTTGAGTGAAGGGGTAAAGCTGGGTCTGTGCCAAGGATCAGTGGAGCTCCCAAGACATGGAGGTATGGTGGGAGGAGACTGCTACAGGACTGTGGGCTAGACAAGCTACATTGTAATGGAGGGCAGGAAGAAGAATAAAAACCCTTTCTTCCCTTTTCACTTGAAGTGCCAAACTTTAGCACTTTGGCTCAAGTATTTTCTTACAGAATTATCCAATGTGATGCTAGGATTACAGAGTAGTTCAACAAAACTGCTGTCTCCTGTTTTAAATAGTGCATATTAATTGTAAGAGTGAAAGGTTTCATGGATGTATTTAAGGTGACGTGATCACATTGTTCTCCCACAACGATAATGCTTATCTTTCCTTCTTGCTGCCACTGCTGTCCTTTGTACCCTCCGACAATATCTTTTATCCTTTCATTTTAAAAATAAGGTTCCGTAAAGGACAAATGAGGTGCAGATCTCAAAAGAGAATTCTCAAAGGAGGAAGTACAAAAGAAAAGAACTTAAAGAAATGTTCAACATTCTCAATCATTGTTGCCGCACAAAAGAATTTCACATTAGCCCAGAATGGAGTATAACAAAGGTTTATTTATTAGGGGGTAAACTCATAGGAAGAGTAGTGATCCACAGTCCTTTGCATGTGCTGGGGACTGGAACTGAATCCAGCAGCCAAAAGGGGCCTGCACACGCTTTGTCTGCATTTATAGTACTTGAGACCACACCTAAAGTAGACCAGTATCTTAAAGGTTGACGGCTGAAGGAGTTCCCACAGTTCCCCCTTTGGTCTAAGTAAGAGAGTTCTAAACCCAATACAAAACAATATACAATAAGAACAAATATCAAGTATAAAATTAGAATTACAACCAGCATAAGCAACATTAAGCAAGAAACATATGCTAAATGTTTTAATAGTTATCCTATCCTAAGGAGTCTAAGTCTTGTATTAGAATTGGCATGAATAAACAGGAAGTGCAATAAAGTGATTTCTAAAATGTGCAATAAATGACAGAGACAATTGACTACCTGGGCAATCACCCAAAGTCTCTCATTTGCAATTTGGAGTAACCAACTCTAGCTAAGGCCTAGAGTAACTTACAGACCATTTTCAGAGGCAGGAAAAATTTTAAAACCATCTTACCCTGTCTTGGCAAGGTTTGGCAGTCTTTTTTCTTGTATCTTGCTTGTTCTGTCTGGAAACTGTGCATTTTGTTAGTGGTCAAGGCATGGTCAGTACTTTGCTGAAAGGCCAATTTTGTCGAGAAGAAAATACACTCCAAGTGGAGCATCTTCGGTGCCCAACATTTTCTCAGGAATAGATTAGTGCTGCCAGGAGCAATTGTGTCTCATGTCAACAGATTCCTAAGTTATTTAAATGCCATATTCTACTGTTTTTTTTGAAGTGGTTTTAGATTACCTACCTATGCAGAATACTATCTCTATGCATCTAAAAATCCTGATTTGTCTAACTATAAGAATAACAAACATGAATAACTTTTGATGTATATACCTATATAGCTTAATACCTATAGAGCTTAAAGACTTAATAACTATATAGCGTAAAGACTAAAGCTTCATATTAAAAAATTAAATAATCTTTAAACAAATTTGCAGCAAATGAGAACAATGACCTCAAAATGTAAATAATATATATCTTTGATCAGAGGTAGAAATATATAATGCAATATGATAAATATATCCTAAAATTGCATCAATACACAAAATATCTTAAAGAGAGATAGAAACATGAATGCATACAACATAACAAAATAACTTTGCATAGGTATGCAAGTATCATACATAGAAATAGAAGCATATTCAATATAACAAATACAATTTGAATTTGTATCAATATACAAGAATCTATGCCAATGTAAATTGCCTATAAATAATAGCTCACAAGTAGTTTCACTAATTACACATTATTATTAGTCTGAGTAAGCTCCCACTAATCTACCTATTAACCCATTCAATCTTTTTTTGTTCAGAAGAGGTCCCTGAACCTACTTCATTTCCACCCCCAATTCTGTACCACTTGTAACCAACCCCCCTTAATAGATGTCCCTAATCATGAGGACAAACTTTGTCGGGAGAAGGGACATTGTCGTCTAGAATTACTTTTAGCTGTCATGGGGGTAATGTTACTTTTATGTGATCCTGTAAAAACTAAAATGATGGTTAAGTTTTAAGATTACTGTCTGGTACAATTGTAGATAGTGTCTGAGTAGTCGGTTGAGTTTATATAACATTCTTATTTGAAGTTCTGGCAAGAATGTTGTAAGAAGGTGCACTATCTCAGCTAGCCAGGTTGGAATCATCTTGAGCAGTTGGTAACTCAAAACTGATCTTGAAATAGTGCTATCAGCATAATGACATCATGTCAACCAGGTGGAATCACTGTTGTGGGGCCCCATCTTCTTCCTGCAAACTAGCTCAGTTAGTAGAGCATGTACTCTTAATTCATGGGTTTAATCCAGAGTTGTGGGTTTGAGCCCCACGTTGGGCATCAAACTGTTGCTGTACAAAAGAGTTTCACACTAGCCCAGAGTGGAGTATAGCAAAGGTTTATTTATTAGGGGGTAAACTAACAGAAAGAGCAGTGATCTGCAGTCCTCTGTGTGCACTGGAAACTGAACAGAATCCAGCAGCCAAAAGGGGCCCATGTATGCTTTATGTTTGCACTTATAGTACAATAGACCAGGCCCAAAGTGGGCCAGTATATTAAAGGCTATTGGCTGAAGTAGTTCCTATAGCATATCATAAAAAAGCAAATCAAAGCGCTTTGAGATTTCATCTTACACCATTTAGAATGACCAAGATAAATAAAACCAATAACAGCTCAGACTTGCAAAGCTGAGGAGAAAGACGAGCACTCAACCATTGCTAGTGGGAGTGCAAACTTGTTCAGTCACTGTGGAAAGTAGTGTCGTATTTTCTCATGAAGTATTGAACAGATCTACCTCAGCACCCAGGTATACTGTTTTTGGGCATACACACAAAGGATGCTTTATCCTAATACAAAGACACTTGCTCAGCCATGTTTGTTACTGCTCTATTCATAATGGCTTCTAATAGAAACAGCCTCTATGCCCATCAACAGATGACTAGATAAAGAAAATGTGGCACATTTACACAATAGAGCATTGCTCAGTCATTAAAAAAAAAACAAAACTGTGAAATGTGAAAGTAAATGGATATAGCTAGAAAAAGTCATCCTTAGTTTGGTGACTTAGACCCAGAAAGACAAATATGGTGCATATTTGTTTATGTGTAGATGCTAGCTGTTGATAACCAAGCTACAACCTGTGTAACCACATAGAACAAGAATGCAGTAAGAGAACAAAGGACAGTGATGCATCTCCCTAGTAAGGAGAAACAGAACAGAAGGTTCTGGATGGATGGGGGTGGGCAGGAAAAGACAAACAAACGGAAGGGGGAAGAGGTAAAGAGGGTAAGGGAGGGAATGTGGGGAGGAACAGCTAATACCAAGGGTCATTTGGGGCATCATATGGAAAACCAATACAGAAGAACCTTCCTAAAATATATACATGTATGAAGGTCATTAAAGTGAAATTGCCAAGTAATTGGGAAGCAGGGCCTCAAGTGAATATCTCTGATGACTAAATTTATCTCCAGTTCCAGAAATGGGTTACATATAATCTAATTGTTGGTCCAAGGGACACCATGAGAACCTGCAAACAACCCATGGTGCTATCAAGACTCTTTGATACTGAAGCCAACACCCATACAACCCATTAACATGAAGAAGTCAGTGGATGCTTGCCTAGAGCCTTCACCCCTATAGACCAGTGCTCACAGTACTGGAAGATACTCTGGATGCTAGTAAAGGAGAAAGGAAAGCACCAACATGGTTACTAGGTCATCAGTCTATAATGATGACCCACATGCTAGATGTTCTACTGCAATTGTGGCCCAAAGCTTGTGGGTGTAACCAACCAGTACCCGATTGGATTTAAGGCCCACTTAATGAGATGGAATGCATCTCTCGCAGACTTACTTGAAGGGCAAGAACCTGAGAGCAGCTAGACCAGAGACTAGAGGGAAAACCAAACACTACTGTTCTGCTAAGGGAGTGTAGCTGGAAGATGACTCCTAATGCCACTTAGCTATACTTATAGATCAGTTTTTGTCCAGCAATTATGAGAGACACTTCCTCCTGCAGTACATGGGAACAAATACAGTAAACCACAAGTGGACAATGTTGTGGAACACTCAGCCCTAAACCAGATGTCTCCATCAAATTTCTCCCCTCATGGCTCAGGGAACTCTGTGGGAGAGGAGGCAGAAATAATTTAAGAACCAAAGGGGATGCAGGATACCAATGAAACAAGGCTTTCACTTTCTTTCTCTTTCTGTCCCTCTAACTACTACTGCCCCCCTCTTACTCCCCCTTCCTCCCCCCTTTCCCCTTCCTTTTCCCTTCCATAATCCACTAAATTAAACTCTCTATCCCCCCAAAGAAACAAGGCTTTCTAAACACAGTAGGGCCGACACACAAGAACTCACAGAGACTGTGGCAGCAGGCACAGGGCCTGTACAAGTTTGTGGGCAGATGGGGTCTTAGCACTGAGAGGGGAAGTGAACACAAACCCACATCCCTAACCCAGAATCTATCTCCAATTGATAATCACTTGCAAATGAAAGATTAGTTTTATCCAGAGGAGTCACCTGGCTCCATGCCCAGCAGTAAATGGACAGCACAACACAAAGCCACTGGGATCTTTGCCTCATAATGTTTGGTCAGGGCATTTCATCCTTATAGGTCATTCACGTTTATATTATGGCTTTTGGTTTTGTATTTTAGGGAATTCTTTTGTGTAAGAACACATGTTTCTCTGCATCGGTGTTTTTCTTGTGCTTTTTCCTTGGTTCCTTTTCTTCTGTTTGTTTTGTCCTATTCTTATTTGCTTGTTTTTATCTTATTATTATTATTTGTATGCTTATTTGTTTTCTAACATGGGACAGAATGGGTGTGCATTCTGATGGAGGGGGTGATGGGAGCAGCTTTAGAGGAGTTGGAGGAGGAGAGGAAACAGTAATAAGAATATATTGCAGGGAAAAATTACTTTCAATGAAAGAAAAGATTCTGCATAGTAGAAAAAACATGCAGTAGCTGATTTCTGAGTCCAGTTTAATTTACTTGACACAATGACTTTTAATTTCATCCACTGTCCTACAATGATATGATTTTGTTTTTCTTTATGACAGCAATAATGCTTTAGCGTACATATTTCTTGGTTCCTTTTCTGTTCTTTTTTTTTATTAAAAATTTCTGCCTCCTCCCATACCACTCCCCTCTCTCCCCCTCCCCTTCCCTCTCCAGTCCTAAGAGAAGTCAGGGTGCCCTGCCCTGTGGGAAGTCCAAGGCCCTCCCCACTCCACCCAGGTCTAGGAAGGTGAGCATCCAAACAGACTAGGCTCCCAAAAAGCCAGTACATGCAGTAGAATCAAAACCCGGTGTCATTATCGTTGGCTTCTCAGTCTGCCCTCATTGTCAGCCACATTCAGAGAGTCCGGTTTGATCACATGCTCCATCAGTCCCAGTCCACCTGGCCTTGGTGAGCTCCCATTAGATCAGTCACACCGTCTCTGTGGGTGGGTGCACCCCTTGCGGTCCTGACTTCCTTGTTCATGTTCTCCCTCCTTCTGCTCCTCATTTGGACCTTGGGAGCTCAGTCCAGTGCTCCAATGTGGGTCTCTGTCTCTATCTCCATCCATCGCCAGATGAAGGTTCTATAGTGATATACAAGATATTCATCAGTGTGGCGGGAGAAGGCCAGTTCAGGCACCCTCTCCTCTGTTGCCCATGGACCTAGCTGGGGAAATCCCCTCGGACACCGGGGAGCCCCTCTAGAGCCAAGTCTCTTGCCAACCCTAAAATGGCTCCCTAAGTTAAGATATCGTCTTCCCTGCTCCCATATCCACCCTTCCTCCTTTCCAACCATCCTATTCCCCTAAGTTCTCCTGAATCCTCCCCTTCTCTTTCTCTCTCCCCATCTCTCATTCCCTCCAACCCCCCACCCCCATGCTCCCAACTTTTGCTCGGTGATCTTGTCTACTTCCAATATCCAGGAGAATAACAGTATATTTTCCTTTGGGTTTACCTTCTTATTTAGCTTCTCTATGATCACGAACTATAGGCTCAATGTCCTTTTGTTTATGGCTAGAATCCACTTAAGAGTGAGTACATACTATATTCATCTTTTTGGGTTTGGGTTATCTCACTCAGTAAAGTGTTTTCTATTTCCATTCATTTGCATGCAAAATTCAAGATGTCATTGTGTTTTACCACTGAATAGAACTCTAAAGTGTATATGTGCCACACCTCCTTTACCCATTCTTCTATGGAGGGGCACCTAGGTTGTTTCCAGGTTCTGGCTATTACAAATAGTGCTGCTATGAACATAGTTGAACAAATGCTTTTGTAGTCTGACTGGGCATCTCTTGGTTATATTCCCAAGAGTGGAATTGCTGGATCCCGAGGTAGATTGACTTCCAGTTTCCTGAGAAACTGCCACATTGATGTCCACAGTGACTGTACAAGTTTGCATTCCCACCAACAATGGATGAGTGTTCCCCTCACTCCACATCCTTTCCAGCATAGGCTATCATTGGTGTTTTTGACTAGCTATTCTGACAGGTGTAAGATGGTATCTCAAAGTTGTTTTGATTTGCATTTCCCTGATCGCTAAGGAGGTTGAGCATCAAGTTAAGTGTCTTTTGGCCATTTGAAGTTCATCTGTTGTGAATTCTCTGTTCAGTTCAGTACCCCCATTTTTAATTGGGTTAATTAGAATTTTAATGTCTAGTTTCTTGAGTTCTTTATATATTTTGGAGATCAGACCTTTGTCTGATGCAGGGTTGGTGAAGATCTTCTCCCAATCAGTAGGTTGCCTTTTTGTCTTAATGACAGTGTCCTTTGCATTACAGAAGCTTCTCAGTTTCAGGAGGTCCCATTTATTCATTGTTGCTCTTATTGTCTGTGCTCCTGTGGTTATATGTAGGAAGTAGTCTCCTGTGCCTATGTGTTGCAGACTACTTCCCACTTTCTCTTCTATCAGGTACAGTGTGGTCAGATTAATATTGAGGTCTTTAATCCATTTGAATTTGAGTTTTGTGCATGGTGATAGATATGAATTTATTTTCATTCTTCTACAGGTTGACATCCAGTTATGCCAGCACCATTTGTTAAAGAGGCTTTTTTTTCTTCTATTGTATAATTTTTAGCTCCTTTGTCGAAAATCAGGTGTTCATAGGTTTGTGGGTTAATATTCGGGTCTTCTATGCAATTCCATTTGTCAACATCTCTGTTTTTGTGTCAATACCAAGCTGTTTTCATTACTGTAGCTCTGTTTGAAGTCAGGGATGGTAATGCCTCCAGAAGTACTTTTATTGTATAGGATTGTTTTGGCTATCCTGGGTTTTTTGTTTTTCCATAGAAAGTTGATTATTGTTCTCTCATGGTCTGTGAAGAATTTTGTTGGGATTTTGATGGGGATTACGTTGAATTTATAGATTGCCTTTGGTAGAATTGCCATTTTTACTATGTTGATCCTACCCATCCAAGAGCGTCCTTCCATTTTCTGGTATCCTCTTCAATTTCTTTCTTCAAAGCCTTAAAGTTCTTGTCAAATAGATCTTTCACTTCCTTGGTTAGAGTTACCCCAAGATACTTTATGCTATTTGTGGCTATCGTGAAAGGTGATGTTTCTCTGATTTCCCTCTCTGCTTCTTTGTTCTTTGTGCATAGGAGGACTACTGATTTTTTTGGAGTTGCTCTTGTTTCCTGCCACATTACTAAAGGTGTTTATCAGCTGTAGGAGTTCTTTGGTAGAGATTTTGGGGTCACTTATATACACTATTATATCATTTGCAAATAACAAAAGTTTGACTTCTTCTTTTCCAGTTCGATCTCCTTATGCTGTCTTATTGCTATTGCTAGAACTTCAAGCATTATATTGAAGAGATATGGAGAGAATGGACAGCCTTGTCTTGTTCCTGATTTTAATGGAATGGCTTTGAGTTTCTCTCCATTTATTTTAATGTTAGCTGTCAGCTTGCTGTATATCTCTTTTATTATATTTAGATATGATTCTTGTATCCCCAATCTCTCCAACACCTTTATCATAAAGGGGTGTTGAATTTTGTCAAATGCTTTTTCAGCATCTAATGAAATGATCATGTGGTTTTTTTCTTTCAGTTTATTTATATGATGGATTGCATTGATAGATTTTTGTATATTGAAGCAGCCCTGCCTCTCTGGGATGAAGCCTACTTGATCATAATGTATAATTTTCTGGATGTGTTCTTGAATTCGGTTTGCCAGTATTTTATTGAGAACTTTTACATCGATATTCATGAGTGAGATTGGTCAGGTTTTCTTTCAGGTTGTTGGAGGAATTCTTGCATTGGCACCTGTCCATCTCTTCCTTCAAGTGCAGCCAGGAGAGTCTTGGCATCTTGGTCCAATCTTTGCTGTGACTGACTCTCTGGGTGGATCTCCTCAGTGCAGGAGCAGGAACTGTTCTTGTCCAAGGACCTTGCAGATGATAGGACAGGCTTGGAGAGGCTGGGTCGTGTGTAACAAAGAAGCCCCTGCATCAGGAGCTGTGTTCCTTTCCCAGACATCTTCCCCCCTGCCCCGGGGGGATGGCACACACTCACCCATCTAAATGGAACTCCCTAAAACCTTTTTTTTTTTTTAAAAAAAAAAACAAGATATCACTCTGTATCCTTGATTGGCCTGGTTTGAAACATACTATGTAGACTAGGCTGATCTTGAACTCACAGAATTTTGAGTCTAAAGGTGTGTGATAACTAGCTTGGCAAATTAAAACTGACTGCTTTATATCTATCTATCTGTCTGTCTGTCTATCTATCTATCTATCTATCTATCTATCTATCTATCTATCTATCTATCTACCTACCTATCATCTACCTACCTATCTATAGGCAGAGACTGCTCATTTGTTTCCTGGTGTCCAGACCCACAATAATCACACAGAAACTGTATTAATTATAATACTGCTTGGCCAATCACTTAGGCATATTGCTAGCTAGTTAGCTCTTATATTTTAAATAACCTATTTCTATTATTTTATATTTTACTATGAGACTCATGGTTTACCGGTAAGGTTCTGCTGGTGGCTCATGTCTGTCTCCTTTGGTGGCTACATGGCATCGCTCTGACTCCACCTTCTCTCTCTTTACATCTCTGTTCAGATTTTTCACCTGGGTTTACTCTGTTAAGCTACTGGCCAAAAGCAGATTCTTTATTCATTAACCAATAAAAGCAATACATATACAGAAGGACTTCCCATCTATCTATCTATCTATCTATCTATCTATCTATCTATCTATCTATTATCTATCTATCTATCTATCTGCATGTGTGTCCAAGCATCTGTCGGGAGGTCAGAGGAAAACCTTTGGGGGTTTGTTCTCCTTTTATGTAGGTTAGATATTCAGGCTTGCAACAAGTACCTTTATTTGCTGGGCCATCTAATCAGCCCAGGATGTAGTTTTGATTTATTTTTGATTGACTTGGTGGTTGAAGATGCTTAACATCTTTTCTTGATTTTATTAGCCACTTTTATCTCTTCATTTAAATTATGATGTTTCTTTGTTGACTTTTAGATTAGATTCCCTGTCTATTGGAAAAGCAGGGTATTGGAATCATCTAGTATTATTGAGTTGTAGTTAATATGTGCTTTTAATTTGGGTAGAACACTTTCAGTGACATGGTGTGAATGTTTGTTGTTTAGGATTGTAATTTCTCCTTGACCAGTTATTTCATTATTTAGAATGAAGTATCCTTCTTTATCTCCTTGGATTAGTTTTTGTTCAATGTCTATTTTGTTAAGAGTTAAGAAAACAAAACCTTCTTTCTCTGTGTACTTACTTGTTTGGAGAACTTTTTTGCATTTGGACTTTAAAGTCTTTTTATCTTTAAATGTAGGAAGATTTTCTTTTAGACAACAGAAAGATGAATATATCTACGCAGCTAGTTTGTCTTTTAATGGGGGAGTTGAAGTTATTAGTATGTAAAGTTGCTACTGAAAGATGTATACTTATGACCAGCATTGAGCAATGATCAAAAGGATGCAGTAGTAGTACATATATCTTGGTAGTAATTAACATCTCTTCAGTTGAATTTAAATTCATCCCAAGAAGAGGAAAATAGTACCTGGCACCGGAAACCTAGATAACTAGCAGAAATTTTAAATCACCCCCAATAAAACTTAAATAGGATCAAAATAATCTGCCTTTATCTGTGTTCTGGAAGAACATTCAACTTGATCCATCATCTTACAACTTTTAAAATACGATTAACATTAAATTAAACATTAGTTAAATTAACATTAAACTAAAACATAAAAGTAAGCAGATAGATGTTCAACCCCCCCCTCCAACAATAAATAATAGTGTAGCCAATTTACTACTTCAGATTTTGGTCATTTAAACCAGTTAAAAACTGAACATAAGTTAAATATAAATTTAATTGCCCAGAATCTTTTTTGACAACCAAATTTTTATCTCCCCCAAAATTTTCTTCAGGGCTGTCTTCATATGCTTGTTCCTAAGACTATAAATCACAGGATTAAGAAGTGGGGTCAAGACAGAATAAAACAGAGTCACAAGCTTTTGCATTCCAGCTTCATGCTCAGATGTTGGACTCCCATACATGACCAATACTGAGCCATAGAATAACGCAACCACAGCCAGATGGGACCCACAGGTTGAGAAAGCCTTTCTCTTTCCAGAGGCTGAAGGGACCTTCAGTACAGCTATCAGGACCAGAGCATAAGACCCCATGATAAAGAGAAAAGGAATAATGAGAGGCAGAGGACTTAAGATAGAGAAGATCAGCTCTACCATGGTGTCTTTTTGGCAAGTCAGTGATAACAGAGGACCAGGGTCACATAGGAAATGGTCTATGATCCTGGACCCACAGAAGGACATCTGGGAGATGATGATGATGGGAACAGGGAACCAGAGGAAACCAAGCACCCAGCAAGTGATCACCAGGATGTTACAGAGGCGCCCAGTCATAAGCGCAGGATAGTGAAGAGGCCTGCAGATGGCAAGGTAGCGATCAAAGGCCATAACTGCCAGGAAAAAGCATTCTGTAGAACCCAAGGAGAAGAAGAAATAGAACTGCAGGAAGCACCCAGAGAAGGAGATGACCTTGGTGTCAGAGAGGAAGTTGGCCAGCATGTTGGGGACCGTGGAGGTGACATACCAGATCTCCAGGAAGGAGAAGTTGGCCAGCAGGAGGTACATGGGGGTGTGGAGTCTCTGATCCCAGCGCACAGCACAGATGATGGAAGCATTGCCCATGAGTGTGAGGAGGTAGACAACAAAGAATAGCACAAAGAGGAGGATCTGCCCTTCCCTGGGACAGGGGAATCCCAGGAGGATGAAGCCAGAGATGGTGGTGGAGTTGCTGGGGCTGCTGAGGGTTTTCATCTGACTGTGAGCTGTAAAGGCACCAGAGATTATCAGATAGATAAAGTCAGTTGAGGACTCAGGTTTATATTTAAATCATCATGAGAGAGAAATCACATATATATTAGCCATGCAAGACATAAATTGTCCTAAAATGATTGTTACTCCCATTCTTTGCTTCCCTACACTTTCTGCTCTCCACAGAAGAAAAATCTTGGCCATCATTGACAAGCATGCCTCCTCTTCATCTTCCTCCTCATCTTCATCATCCTTCTCCTTCTCGTCAATATTCTATTAAGTTAAATTGTAATGCAATTTTCAAAGATATTTACAGTTTTTCAAGATCTTACACATGTGTAATCAAGTATATATAGATATTTTCACAGTAACAAGATTTATTTCCTTCCAATTTTTAGAAGAAGTAAAATTCTTGTATCTCCTGGTTTAGAGTATTTTTCCATCTGTAATTATTATTCATGTTACATCCATATTGACTTTTAAAAATTTGAAACTAGATTAACCATTGCATGTAGATGTCACTAAACCTCCCAACATCCTTGGCATAACCTTCCAAGCTTTGGATTTAAATTTGATATCCTTACTATCTCTGATCATTGTTTCCTCCCTCTGTCTCTCTCTCCATCTTTCCCTTGTCTTTGTACATGGGGCAAGCATGTACACCCCACACACAAACTTAAAACAGGGATTATTAGATATAACACTGGCCAGAAGTGCATTGCAGGAAATGTATTTTGGGACCACAAACCCCTTGTCATATTTCACTAGACAGAGATCTCACATTCCTACCTCTGCAATGTTTTCTAGAAGGGGTTGGCAAATAGATTATGCTCATGGGTCATATAATTTCTGTCACAGCTACTGAGCTCTAGGATAGTAAAGCCCAAACAGGCTACAGACCAGCTATAGAAGAATTCATGTGGCCATGTTCCAATAAAATATAAAGTCCAGTGAAAACTGGATTTCATGCAGTGTTCATGCGTTACAAAGCCATATTCTTCCATCCATTAGAAATCTTAATAATATGCAAAACCTTGCTCAGTTTGGTACCCATAGTCAAAGCAGGAGGAGGCCAGACTTTGTTCATTGACTCCTGCTCTTAATAGTTACAGGACAAAGAGAACTAATAAACTGGCCTACAATAAAGAACGCGTCTCTTGTTACAAAGGAAAGGCTTCCAGAAGTCGACAGCTGAGGCTATTCTCTTCTGTTGTGCAGCCACAGCCGTTCTGGGCCAGCCTTGAGCTGACTTTCCAAAGCCATTACGATTTTCCTGTTTTTATGTTTACACTCATACATGAGCTTACGTAGTGATGTACAAGATACCCTTTTCTACACAACATTTGAATTAGATGACACTAGATTCCTTCAGTTTGAAAACAAGAACAGCATAAAAACAAGTCTCTGTGGGCTGGCACTATTGTCTGCGTGGGCAAAGTCAATTGACACACGCTGGGAGTCATTTCTAACTGAGTGCATTGTTACTCACCTTTCCGACCCAGCTTCCGTGTTCAGAGAGCAGTGGTGTGGTTCTCCTGACGCTGGCAGGCAGATCTTTAAGAGGTGACTGCAGACGGGACTGTGATACGGATTGCCCCAGTGGCTTCACTGCTCACGTGTACAAGATGAACAGTCTGGTTAATTATCATCGAAAACACAACACTTCAGCACCTCAATCCTATCTTAGGAAAGCTGATAGAGCACTTGAGTTAGCCAGATCCTGGGCCATGATGTGTAGAGTGACAGATGCTTCAATCTTCTGATAATGTGCTTTGCTTTCAAGGTTAGTCCAAGATGTCACAATCCTGAGAAACCATCGTTGGGTTGATCCCCAGCATAACCGTTTCAATTGATAGGAGAGGAACTTGCTATACCTTTTTCATTTGCAAAACAACTTTCCCATGAAGAGTTGAGAGGTGGTGGGTAATCAGGACACTGGAGAAAAGCAATGGATTTGTAGTAAGAAAGCTATCATTTGAATTCCCATCCATTTTTACTAATAGCTGATGCTCCACCCATTCAAATATATATATTATTAGTATATAAATTTGTGCCTAGTGTCTCCAACACTAAAGTGGTCACATAACAGTCTTACAGAAGGGCTGAGGGCTCTGACTAAGCCATGTACACAGAAGCACTCTGACTGGGGCCTGACACAGTGACAGATCATTAAGTAGTGGAAACAAGGGAAGAGAAAGCCTTGTTGAGCAGCTCACTTTTCTACTCTTCTGCTCATTGTCTTCTCTAAGCATTAGCATCATTTCCTATCACTGATCAGAAGGAATCTAAACCCAGCGTTTCTTGGAAGGTATTCACTTTTCGCAGAGAGGAAAGATGTTCTCTATAACTGCCATCAATAGTGAAAGAGTACAATGAAGAGATTTGGGTGTTTACTGAACATGCAGGGTTTATAAATAGAGCCTCTGAGGGACGAGCTCGTTCCTTAAGATTCCTCACATCCAAAACAAGAGTTGCAGGAGGCTGCTCTGTGCTGCTCCTCCATCCCCTGGGACCTGTATTCCCTGGGGACACTTTGTGCCACCTGCCTTTATTTACAGCAGAGTCAAATATTATTACCTTATCCTCATACTGCTTGGGATGATGTAAGATATAATCAATTTTTGATCTACTTCAGAAACCTTCTATGTAACCAAGGGAAAATTTATCCAAGAAGCCTAACACGCTATTGCTATGATGGTGGCCTTTAACGGTTGGTGCAAGTGACTGATAATACAGTCAGAGCTAGAGAGACGATAGAGCTGAAGCTGAGATGATACTTCATAGTAGAGATCTGTATTGTCACAGCAGGAATTAGTCTTTCCCAGAAGGATCAATTTTTTTATTTTTATTTTTTAAAGATATTTTCCTTTTTTGTTAGGATTGAGTTTTATGAGTTTCAAGACATTTCTCTTAGGTCCATTCAGCCTTGGTCTGAGATGCACATCAGTTTCTCTGGCCTTGATCACACACGTGGCTATCTTTCAGATATCAGTCATTCTGATCTTTTCTTCTTTTTTCATTACTCTCTTTCTATTTGCTAGCAACAACTTTCATCCTTTCATTTTTTAAAATAAGAATAAACAGGGCCCAGATATAGATGGAGAATTGTCAAAGATGGAAACATTAAAGAGAAGCACTTAGATGTTGAGCATTCTCAGTCTTTAGAAAAACAAATCAAACTACTTTGAGACTTCGTCCTCCTCCATTCAGAATGACCAAGGTCAATAATACTAACAAGAACTCAGGCTGGCAAAGTTGAGGAGAAACGGGAGCACTCATCCATTGCTGGTGGGAGTGCAAATTTGTACAGCCACTAGAAGGTGGTGTGGTGGCTCCACAGCAAGTTGGGGAGAGACCCATGTCAAGATCCAGTTATACTGCTCTGGGCATATAGACTTCCTCCTACTACAGACACACTTGCTCAACCATGTTTGCTTTTGCTCTAATTTGCCAGAAATTAGAAACAACCTCAATGTCCATCAGCAGATGAATGGATAAAGAAATTGTGGCACATTTACACAACAGAGCATTGCTCAGCCATTAAAAAAAACATGAAATTTTCAGGTAAATAAATAGAGTTAGAAAAAAAATCATCCTAAGTTAGGTAACTGAGACCCAGAAAGACAAATGGTGTATATTTGCTTATGTGTGGATGCTAGCTGTTAAGTCCTTGATAATCAAGATACAACCTGTATCACCACATAGAACAGAACTACAAGAAGAGAATACAGGGGAAAGTTGTATCTTACTAGTAACGGGAAATAGAATAGATGGTTATGGATGGATGGTGGGGCAGGAACAGGAGGAGCAGATGGGGAGGAGAAGAAGTAAGAGGGTGAGGGAGGACAATGGGGAGGAGTAGCTAATACTAAGGACCATTTGAGGCATCATGTGGAAAACCAATATAGAAGAAATTATGCAATTATATTTTAATTCCAGAAACATATATAAAATATTAAAAAGGAAGATGTGTGCTTATTTTAGTTATTTCATTAATTAATTTTTGCTTGTGTCTTAGTCATATTTTGTGTTTCAGTGATTATAGCTTCATTTGTTTTCTTCCTGCAGGCTCCTGGCTATGCTTATTCCTCTCTTCAGTTTGAAGAATTTTTTTCTATTCTTTCTTTCTTTGTTTTTTTTTTTATTTTAGTATTTTTTTGTAGTACTGGTTAGGTGAACAAGGTAAACATTTTAGCCTGATCATGTCAGGGAAAGTTTTTCTTTGTCCTTCATCTTTACCTTATAGTTTTATTTGATACAGTAGTCTAGGTTGGAACCCGTATTTTTAGAACTTGAGGTTCATTCTCAGGGAACTTTTCGGTTTTAATGTTCATAAACACAAGGTTTTTCTGTTGTGCTTTCCTTTATATGTGACTACTGGTGTTTTCATTTCATGTTCTGAGGAAATTGAGAGAATCATAAAGATACATTTTAAAGACGTGTACTCCACCAAATTGGAAAATGCAGAGAAATGGGTAAATTTGTCAACACACAATTCTTCCCCTTTTCTCACAGTGCCATCCTTCAATCTCTGCTTTGTCCTTTGGTGCAAGTTTTTTCTTACAGAATTATCTAATGTGATATTAGTATTACAGAACAGTTTAGCAAAAACTGCCATCATATGTTTTAAATTTGTTCGTTTGTTCTGAAATTAGTGGAGTGTAAGGGCATGGAGGTCTTTGTGCTCACAGAGGAACACTAGGGAGACCTAAAATGTTAAACACGTGGGTTGTTCCTTCAAGGGAAGAAATGCAGCACTGTTTTCTTCCCAGAAGGCAGGGAGCATTCTAGCCCGATGACTTTGCACTGTGTGGTGGAGACTACACCACACCTTCCGTGATCCTTATCATAAGCTCACTTTTCAAGTCAGTCAATAGAACATATGTTTTTTTTTAAATATTTTTTCTTATAAATATGGATGAACAAGTATCTCTTTAGTGCATTTGAGTTCTTTGAGTGTATGTCTGGGAGTGGTATAGCTATATAATGGTATAGTTGTGTTTTAGCATCTTGAAAAACCTCCATACTGATTTTCATAGTCCGTATTACATTCCCACTAACAGTGAATAAGAATTTCTCTTCCCCAACTGTCAACATCAAACTAAATGGAGAGAAACTCCCAGCTATTTCACTGAAATCAGGAAGAAGACAAGGTTGTCCACTCTCTTCATATCTATTCAATATAGTTCTTGAGGTCCTAGCTAAAGCAATAAGACACCAGAGGGAGATCAAAGGGATACAAATCAGAAGAGAAGAAGTCAACCTCTCACTGTTTGCTGATGATATTATAGTTTACAGAAGTGATGCCAAAAATTCTACTAAGGAACTTCTGCAACTCATAAACACTTTCTGCAATGTAGCAGGATACAAGATTAACTAAAAAAAAAAAAACAAAAACAGTAGCCCTCCTGTACACAGGTGATAAAAGGGCTGGGGAAGAAATCAGAGAATCAACATCCTTCACAGTAGCCACAAATAGCATAAAATATCTTGGAGTAACTCTAAACAAACAAGTGAATGACTTGTATGACAAGAACTTTAAATCTTTGAAGAAAGAAATTGAAGAAGACACCAGAAAGTGGAAAGATATCCCATGCTCTTGGGTAGGCAGAATTAACATAGTAAAAATGGCAATCTTACCACAATCAATCTACAGATTCAACACAATGCCCATGAAAATCTCAGCAAAATTCTTCAAAGACTTTGAAAGAACAGTACTCAACTTCATATGGAAAAACAAAAAACCCAGGATAGCCAAAACAATCCTGTACAATGAAAGAACTTCTGGAGGCATCACAATCCCCGACTTCAAATTCTACTACAGAGCTACAGTACTGAAAACACCCTGGTATTGGCATAAGAATAGACAGGAGGACCAATGGAACCAAATAGAAGACCCGGATATCAATCCACACATCTTCGAACACTGGATTTTTGACAAAGAAGCAAAAAAAAAAAAATCAAATGGAAAAAAGAAAGCATATTTAACAAGTGGTACTGGCATAACTGGATATCAACATGTAGAAGAAAGAAAATAGATCCATATCTATCATCATGCACAAACTCAAGTACAAATGGATCAAAGACCTCAACATAAAGCCAGCTACACTGAAACTTATAGAAGAGAAAGTGGAAAGTACACTTGAACACATTGGCACAGGAGACCACTTCCTAAATAGAACCCCAGCAGCACAGACACTGAGAGAAACAATTAATAAATGTGACCTCCTGAAACTGAAAAGCTTCTGTAAAGCAAAGGACATGGTCAACAAGACAAAATGACAGCCTACCGAATGGGTAAAGATCTTCACTAACCCCACATCAGACAGAAGTCTGATCTCCAAAATACACAAAGAACTCAAGAAATTGGACACCAAAGGAACATGTAATCCAATAAAAAAAGGAGCACAGACCTTAAGAGAGAACTCTCAACGGAGGAATCTAAAATGGCTGAAAGACACTTAAGGAAATGTTCAATATTCTTACTCATCAGAGAAATGCAAATCAGCACAACTCTGAGATTCCATCTTACATCTGTAAAAATGGCCAAGATCAAAAACACCGAGGACAACTTATGCTAGAGAGGTTGTGGGAAAAGGAAACACTTCTGCATTGCTGGTGGGAATGCAAGCTGGTACAGCCCCTTTGGATGTCAGTGTGGCGATTTCTCAGAAAATTAGGAAACAACCTTCCTCAAGACCCAATAATACTACTTTTGGGTATATATCCAAATGATGCTCAATCGTGCCACAAGGACATGTGCTCAACTATGTTCATAGCAGCATTATTTGTCATAGCCAGAACCTGGAAACAACCTTAATGCCCCTCGACTGGAAAATGGATAAGGAAAATGTGGTACATTTACATGATGGAGTACTACACAGCAGGAAAAAATGACATCTTGAATTTTGCAGGAAAATGGATGGAGCTAGAAAACATTTTGAGTGAGATAATGCAGACCCAGAAAGATAATTATTACATGTATTCACTCATAAGTGGTTTTTAAACATAAAGCAAAGAAAACCATCCTACAAACCACAATCCCAGAGAATTTAGACAACAGTGAGGACCCTAAGAGTGACACACATGGATCTAATCTACATGGGAAGTAGAAAGTAGAAAAAGACAAGATCTCCTGAGTAAATTGCGAGCATGAGGACCTTGGGGGAGGACTGAAGAGGGGAGGGAGAAGCAGGGAGGGGAAGAGAGAAAAATGTAAAGCTCAATAAAAATCAATAAAAAAGAAATTTCTCTTTCACATCTTTACCAGCATTTGCTGTCATTCATTTTCTTAATGATGGTCATCCTGACTATGGTGAGACAAAATCCCAGAATTGTTTTAAATTACATTTCCCTGTTGATATGAATGTTAAATACTTTAATGGTATTTATTGGCCATTTGATGCTCTTCTTTGAACATTCTCTATTCAATTCCATGGTCTGCTTTTTCATTGGGTTATTTGTTTTGTTTTTGTATTTTGAGGTTTTTTTAAAAAAATATATATCCTGTATATTAATTATCTTTTGAACGTATAGCCAGAAAATATTTTTGCCCATTCTGCAGGGTACATTTTCCTCAATTAACAGGACCTTTTGCTGTATGGAAACTTTTTAATTTCATGAGGGCAGAGTTTTTGTTTGTTGTTCTTATCTCCTTGAACATGTGGAATCCTTACCTGTGCTGTGCATAGATCTTGAAGACTTCTCTGTTTATTCCTCTAACACCTTCAGAGTTTTAGGTCTTATGTTTGGATCTTTAATTCATTTAGAATTTTTCTTGTCTAAGTAGAGGGGAAAGTACCTAACTTCATTCTTCTACATGTATATCTTTTCCCAGCATACTTATTAATGAAACTGTTTCTTCTACAAATGAATATTTTGGCATCTCTGCCAAAAATCAAGTGGCTGCAGCTCCATGGGTTCATATCTGGATCTCATCCATCAGTACAATGCTGTTTTAAAAGTAATTTTTAAAGATTTATTTATTTTATGCATATAGAGTTCTATCTGCATGTACACCTGCAGGCCAAAATTGGGCATCAGATCCCATTTTAGATGATTGTGAGCCACCATGTTGTTGCTGAAGTTGAACTCAGAACCCCTGGAAGAGCTGCCAATGCTCTGAACCACTGAACTATCTCTACAAACTCCTATGGAACCTCTCCTCATGGAAGTTGTCACATGCACTTCACAGACAGTTTTGGTGTAGCCACACTCAATTTTTATTTAGCTTACTTTATTCCTCAAAGGAATTTAGTATGCTTTGTTGTGTAAATGGGATTGAATGATCACCAAGAAAGTTTTAAATACACCTACAACAGACCCCTTGGGACCAGATTCCCGAAGTTTGAACCAGCACTGGTTGTCTAGTTGTGTTGAACTGAATTGCCTTCTTGCCTCCTATATATAATTTCTTTTTGGTCTTGTGAAAGTCTCAATGATTTCCCACAGTAGAGTATTTCTTTTCTGATTTTGCCTATTTGATGTTTTTTGTTTTATCATTATGTGTATATCTTGCCTTAATTTGGGAAAGTTTTCTTCTATGATACTGTTGAATATCTGTACTATACCATTGGATTGGGGTCCTTATTCATTTATGTCTGAAGATTTGGTCTTTTCATGGTGTTCACAGTCCTTGCATGCTCCTTTTATGTGGTTTTATAAAAATTTTCATATTGGAGTTGGAAAGATTGCTCAGCGGTTAAGAGCATTTTTTGTTCTTGCAGAGAACTCATGCTAGGCTCCCACAACTCACGTGGCAGCTGACAGCATTTGTGACTGCAGTCCAAGGGGACCCAGTGTCCTCTCCTGACCCCCATGGGCACCAGGAATGCACATAGTGCATATATACACATGTAGTCAGAACATTCATATACATAAAATAAAAATAAATAGCTCATTTTTTTTCATGTTCTTTGATTGTGTGGTCTAATTCTTCTGTTCTACCTGCAATCTCAATGTTCTGTTTTCCACTTTTATTCTAGGAAGGTTTTCATCTCAGTGTTCCAATGGGACCATTGGGCTTTCTAATTGTGTCTTCATTTCAGCTTGAGTTCTTTATTTTTATTTCTTTACTGACTTCAATTTTCTAATCCTGAATTATTTTTGTCATTTCATTCAGTCATATGTTTGTATTTTCTCAGGTATTTATTTGCTTTAAGTTCATTGATCTATTTTAAAACATTATTTTTTTAAAATTAAATTTATTCGTTTTTTTACGTCCTGACCATTCACTCCCCCTCTGCCCTCTGCTCCTGTGCACTCCTCCTCTGTTTCTGTTCTGAAAGGGGCAGGCCTCTCATGGGTGTCAACAAAGCATGGCATACCAAGTTGAGGCAGGATTAAGCTCCTCCCGTTGTATTAATGCTGGGCGAGGTGACCAGTATGAAGAATAGGTTCCTAAAAGCCTGTCAAAGGGTCAGGGACAGGTCTCATTCCCACTACTAGGAGTCCCACAGGTAGACCAAGCTACACAACTGTCACACAGATGTAGAGGGCCCAGGTTGGTCTCATGCAGGCTCCAGAGTTTGTTAGCACCTTTGAGGCCTTGCTAGTTGTCTCTGTGGGGTCCCTTGAGATGGTCTTGACTCCCCTGGCTTATGCAATCCTTTCTTTCAACAGGATTCCCAGAGGATGACTCAGTGCTTGGTTGTAGATATTTGCATCTGCATCCATCAGTTACTGGACGAATGCTCTCTGAAGACACTTAGGGTAGTCACCAGTCTGGTTACAGGAGATGGCCAGTTCAGGCTACTTGTCCACTATTGTTAGAAGTCTTAGCAGGGCTAAACCTTATAGATTCATGGGGGTGTCCCTTGCACCAGGTTTCCACCTGATGCTGAAATTCGCTCCTCCCTACAAGGCATCTCTTTTATTACTCTCCCCCTCTATCCTGCTCCCAACCCAGTTCCTCCTGTTTCCATTCCCACCCACCCCCAGTTTACCCAGGAGATCTCTTCTATTTTCCCTCCCCAGGGAAATCCATTTGCCACTCCTTGGGCCCTCCCTGTTACCTATACTCTTTGGGGCTGTTTATTGTAGCATGATTATCCTTTAATTTATAGCTATTATCCACTTATGAGTGAGTACATACTGTGGGAATTGCTACCCCGAGTTATATTTCCCTGCCCCCATTTGAGGTGCTTATCTGCAAAGAACCTTAACTTCCCTCTGCTCCTGGAGTTGGATGAGGAAGTTTGAGTACACATGATTATTCCTTGATCCCTGCTGGGGTCAGGTGACAGTCCCTACTGGGGACAGGTGAAGGTTGAGTGCACGTGATCAGTCCTTGACCCCTACTGGGGTCAGGTGAGAGTCCCTCCTTGGGTCAGGTGACAGTCCCTTCACAGCCCCCTCCCCATTTGGTGCCATGGTATAAAAGCTAGCCCCAGCAGAACAATAAATGAGCTGCTGTTTCACCTAAACCTCGTGCTCTGTGGATTTCATTCAACCTGGACACTCTCCGCCGAGACTCGTGGTTCCAGACCGTGCAGGCGCGGTACATATCATGTTTGTCTTTCTGTGTCAGGAACATTTCTTTAGGCCATGTGGCGTTTGGACTGATGACATTTGTCTTGGCTTTTCATATTGTTTCTGTTTTTGTCATGAGACCTGGGAATGTGGACTTCTGTTATTAGTTGTGTGCCTACTGTGAGGTTATGGACTGTTGAGTGGAAGTTTGCTCTTCCCTCCTTCCCTCCCTGCTTTCCTGCCTTCTTCCCTCCCTCCCTCCCCTCCCTCTGTTCTTTCTTTTCCTTCCTTCCATCTTTCTTTTTGGTTTTGCAGTCCAGCTAGGTTGATTTCTGATCAAGTATAAAGAATTGATAGTTCAGTACTTCTGATACTCAGTATTAATTTTGGTTTGGTAGAATGGTGTGATTCTAATTCAGTGGGAATCCAAAAATAATGCAAGTGGGACAAATACCTGGATCTTCTTGGACTTGTTTGCAAGCTGCACCATCCAAACTATGCCTAGGAATGTGAGGATGGAGTGAGTAGGCCAGATTCTTTGTCCCTTACCAGGCTAGGTCTGGGGCTAGGAATGGGGCAAGGGCTAGCATATAGACTGTGGGAATTTGGCTAGGCCCGAGAGTTTGGGATGGTGTGACAGGAATTATCAGGTTGCACAGTATAAAAATTGTACATTCCAGTCTAGCCATTAAGAATGAATATGGTAAACATGGTCTAGGATCTTAGTTCACAGGATACCTGACCTAGGCTAAGCCTGGAATTTGGATATGGTGTGGATGGGCTTTGGCTGGCAGACTCAGTAGACAGGGATGATGCACAACTGCCAAGCCTAGATTTTGGGAATAACATAGCCAGGCAAGTCTGTGGAACTTTCCAGACTGAACTGGTGCACAGCATGTGTGACTCAGGCTAGGTCTGGAGGATGGATGTGCTATGGGCAGGTCAGGACCAGGCAGAGTTGCTAGGGTGACTAATACACAGCATATGCAACCAGGACCAAGGCTAGTGAGTGGAGCACAGGCTGGTTAAGGTCAGGCAAACTCATCAGTCTGGGCTCCTATTCTGAACATTGTGCACAGCTCAGCCTCATGGGATTCTCCTTGACTTTTTTTTCAAGTTAATTTCACATCCAGCTCTTTTGCTGAGTGTGTTTCTCAACCTGAGGAGTTTTCTGATGAGTTCTTTAGTATATTATATTATACTATATTATACTATTATATTATATATTTTATATTTTAGTATTTTATATGTTACAATCATATTAGCCCAAAGAGTACTTTATACACTTCCTTTCTTTTATTCTCTTTTTTATTTATGTGAAATTACTTTTTCATTTATCTTACCACTCTCGCAAAGAATTTAAACATTATTTTGAACAGAAATTGAGAGACTTGACATCCTTGTCTTGTTCCTCAATTTACTAGAAATGCTTAGAGTTTTCCTGCATTTCTTGTTATGCTGGATTGACTTGCATGTTGCCTTTGTTATGCTGAGATATGTCCCTTATGTCCTGAGTTTCTCTAAGGCTTTTATCATGAAAGGGTGTTGGAATTTTTCCTCTTATTGAAATATTTATTTCCCCTCACATAATATATCCTGATTTGGTTTCTCCTCCTCCACTCCTCCCAGTTTTTCCTCACTTTCCCTTATATCTGGTTCAACTATGTTTCTTATTAGAAAATAAACAGAGACCAATGCAGTAGAGTAGGAAAAGCCAAACAAACAGAAGGAAAAGAGACCAAGAAAAAGTACATGAAACAGATGCAGATGCAGAGATGAACTCATTCACACTCTCAGAAATTTCATAAAACAGTAAATTACATAAAACAGTAAATAATTTCCCAAAGGACCAATAGGGTATAAAGAAAAACATATAAATAAAACAAAATAAAAATAAAATTATCTGTCATCTATCTATCTATCTATCTATCTATCTATCTATCTATCTATCTATCTATCTATCTAGCTATCTATCTTCTCTTATATCCCTGACATGACATTATGAGGCAAGGAATTTCCAAAGATGCCATTAAACTCATTTTCTCTTGGCCATCTGATGCTGGGAATATAGCCTACCCTTAAAAGTAGTTTGTTTTTAAATTTTCACTTGCATGTGGTTATCAATTGCAGATAGCTTCTGGTTTAGGATGGGACATGTATCCACTTCTTCAGCTCTAGAACCCCATCTTGAGCAGACCCATTCCAGCCCTGTGCATGCTGGCATACTCTCTGTGAGTTCATATGTGCATTTGTTCTCTGGTATTTTGAAGGCCTAATTATTTCCATGGTGTTCTCCATCTTCTTTAGCTCTTTTTGCTTCTCATTCTACAGGATTACCTGAGACCTGAGGGAAATGATTTGATGGAGACATGATGTAGGAGGGTCACCTGTCTATGTGTTACTTTCATTAGTTAATAAAGAGACTGCCTTGGCCTTTGATAGGACAACAGCTTAGATAGGCAGGGTAGACAGAACAGAATTGTGGGAGAAAAAAAGCAGAGTCAGGCAACTGCCATGAAGCTCCAGCCCAAGATGGGTGTGGGTTAGACTCCTCCTGGTAAGCCACAACCTTGTGGTGGCATTCAGATTATTAGATATGGGTTAGTCAAGATGTGAGAGTTAGCCAATAAGAGACTGGAGATAACGGGCTAGGCAATGTTTAAAAGAATACAGTTTCCGTGTAATTATTTCAGGTAAAGCTAGCCAGGTGGGTGATGGGAAGCGGCCTGCTGTTCCTTTTACAAATGGCTGCCCAACATGTTAATTAACTCCATGTAAAACCTAAGGGGACTTAAAAAGGAATTCTAGACACAAATTTAGAGTTTAACACAGCTTTTTGCTGTTTGCTAGGGCATGCTGTAGAGAGATTTCCTGATTCAGCAACAACAGCAGGAAAAAGCTGCACCATTTTAAAATTCAGCTTCTTGGGCTGTGCCGCTGGTGCAATCTCTGGCTATTTAGCGTTTCTGGGCTCCGATGTTTGTGTGCCCACTCGGGATCTGGAAGAAAGTACTCTGAGACCATGTCAATGGCTCAGCGCTTCCTGCCTGCACCTGGGCAGACGGTGGAATCAAGGTTAGGCAGGCAGGAAAGCATGGCGGATTTCTGCCGCCATACATAGAGATGTTTCCAGGCTGCTCAGTGTGCGTGTCAGATTTGGATGTAACTTGGATGAAAAGAGTTTCTGTGCTGCATGCCCAGTCTCAGAGTTAAACTGTTGACTGTGGCTCCTTCCTAGTCGCCCCAGAGCTAACAGAAATGGTGCGTTCACCATTTTGAAATTGGAGAGAGGTGGAGCCAATATCCAGAGCAGCCTGCAGCTCTGCAGCTCAGAGGCACAAGCGGCTCCGCCATATTGGCAAGCAGGCAGTATCTGTTTTTGGTGGGGGAGAATTGTCTGTATTCTGTTAAACATGTTTTAAATAAATGCTGATTGGCCAGGCAGAAGGTGTAGGTGGGAAAACCAGACAGGAAGTGGAAATGATGCAAGGAGAGCAGGAGAATTCTGGGGAGGAGGAAGTTGATTCCTCCCACTCCTGCCCAGATCACCGAAGCAGCAGGAAGTGAGCTGCCCCACTGAAAAAGGTACTGAGCCACATGGCTAACATAGAATGGGTTAATCAAGATGTGAGAGTTAACTAATAAGTAGCCAGACCTAATGGGCCAATCAGCTTTATAACTTATGGAGAGCTCGTGTGTGATTTTTCTCTGGGACTAAATAGCTGGGGAGCTGGGCTGGACAGAAACCCCCAACAAACAAACAGGCCCCCTCATGTTACATGTTTTGACCTAGGAATGTCACAGATTAGATTCTTAAGTGCTTAGTGGTTTAAAACTGCAAAAACAAAAATGCTCCTAGATAGTAAAAAATTACAGATTCACAATAGGACAGATTCAGATATAAAAGACCTCTAAATGGGTCACAGTGTTGGATGAGTGTACATAGGCTTGAGAGAGAGAGAAGAAAAAAATATAGAGAATAAAGTTAATGCCTTAAAAAAGGTAAAGTCTTTAAAGAGACAGAGTACAGGTAGTTGTAGATTAAAAGAAATAAAGAAAAATAAGCCATGTAAAAATGGAAAATTCACAGAGAGTCTGGATTCTGTATATTGTATTTTCTTTAAAATTTTTGACTATGAAGGAGCTAAGTACAGCGAGACATTTCATTGAATGGGCTGCTAGGCTAAACCACCATGTATATTATTATAAGGGTATTATGACTTCAGAATTTTGATCTAAGTATATGATACTTTGGAAAAGAAATTCTTCTTTTGTTTTCACAGAGGATGAGACCCTGTGGATTCCTTCTATCCCAATATGGTATGACAGACCACGCCATCCTGAAAGGTTGCTATGAACACCCTCAAATAAATTACTTCACACAGGATATACCATAAAAGACCTGATTAACAATGCCCCTATACAGCAGGAAGAAGTTTGCAGAGAAATAACTGTGCTCATATTCCCAAATATTGTTTATAAACGTTCTTTTACATTTAAGGGGGATATGATATAGATATGAATACTTTGCATTGTATGGCTTTTAAGGTCAATTTTGTTATATGTATATGTATTTCTAATTTTGATTAATGTATTGTGATTGTGTAGTTCATTTAAAATGTAATGTATAATTAGGAAGTATAGGTTGTTAATGGAAAATCATCAATAATAATCAAGCTTATAGTCATGTTAGTTAGATTTTCTAGATATGTAGAGATATATTTCAGTTAAATAGGCATTCTTCATATCTTTCAAAGACTACAGACTATGACATTTAATGTTTAAGAACTTAGGGCTTTTCATGACAATGAAACACGTATGCTCCTGGCAGCACCAAACTACTTCAAGAGGAAAATGGGCATTGAAGAGACTCCTTATGGAGTTGGTTAGTCATTTGGGCAAGAAATTGCTCTTGCCTGGACTGATGCATAAACTGGACACAGAGAACCCGCAGAGAGAGGACTGATGAGCTTGCCTAAACCTAAAGGTGAGATGATCTTTCAGGGTTCCTGATTCATGAAAGAGTCTGCGAGACATTCTGCAGGACACAGTAGATTGTGACCGAACTGCCTTTAAAAGTTCCTGCTTCATGGAAATTCTGCTGGAAATATGGGCCTGTAGGCTGAAGATGGATGCCCCAACAGTACAGAGGAACTTTGGGTGACTGTACAGGCATCAACATGGTCACACATGGTGGCCCAGACACCTCACATCCTTAAGGTCTTCGGTGGTAAGAGGAGCCATGGACATTTACACAGACTGTGGCTGCAGCAAGGTTACAAACCAAGACATGGCCCTTGGTAGCAGCCCCTGCACAGATTTCACCACTGCCCTGGGTGGCAAGCAGGCTGCTCACACTAGTCTATTCCTCACCAGTTTCATCCCGTCAGATTTGCCTCTCGCCACTGGACATGAGCCGCTCTACCTCTCTCTTTCTCTGCCCACCATCATCGTCTCAGTGGTTTCTTCTATCCACTCAGGCCATGTGGCACCAGTCAGGGGTTGCTCAGCTACACTTATTGCTGATTTTTTCACAATTCCCAAGAAATGGAAATTACCTTAATGTCCTACAGTCAACGAATGGATAATGAAAATGTGGTACATAAACACTGTGAAATGCTATTCAGCTGTAAAGAAAAATAAAATTAGGATAGATCATATTCAGTGAGATAGTTCAAACCCAGAAAGACAAACATCACATAGAACATGCCTCTTACTGGAGACACCTAGATCCAAATCTCCAGATGCAAGTATATACCTGTAGTAACTGCAGAAATCAGGAAAGTAAAATGGAACCCTTGACTGCTTCTGGGGAGCTGTGGAGAGGAGACTATATGTGTACAAGTGATCTGATCAGGGAAGTGGAAAAAGAGGATGTTGGCAGAGGCTGCTTTTTCATTTCCTGGCAGGCCAGACCTGAAAAAAGTCACTCAGAAACTATTTGAATTACAACGTTGCTTGGCCTATTAGCTTATGCACATTTCTAGCTAACTCTTACATCTTAAACCAACCTATCTCTATCAATCTGTGCATCACCACAAGGTCATGGCCTGCTGGTAAGGTTTTGGCATCTGTCTCCTCTGGCGGTTACATGGTGTCTCACTGACTCCACATACTCTCTCCTCCTTCATCTGCTTGGAATTCTCACCTTGCCCTTTTCTGCACTGGAATAGACCCAAAGCAGCTTCTTTATTAATCAATGATATTCACAGCACACTGCGGGGAATCCCACATACAGAAGAAGGTGGGAGGAGGATAAAATAGCAATGTGAATTTCAGAAAAATCTACAAGGAATTATACTAATACTCTGTACCCAAAATGTACATAATTCAAATGTAGTTTTAACGAATTTTTCTCACCTGATCTGCTGGTGCTCCCTCAAGAGTCAATGACTACACAACTAAACCTCTAATACCAGAACACAAGATGGTCTGACTGTTGGCCAAAGCTTCCTATCAGACTCTCCAAGCATATAGCTTACTGATGCTGCCCTTTGTTAACCCCTAGAGGTGGAAGGTACGTCTCTATTGGAGGTACTATGGACTTCAGAAACAGGGCGCAGGAATCCCTGATCTGAATGTTCCTTCTTTGACAACTAACTTTCATATTACCAGAAGTTGCTAGGCAAGCTTCCAAAGGAGGAAAACAACAAACAGTTCTACCCACTGACGACACCTATGAACCAGCCTGGCATAATAACCCTGTTGTACAGCAGTAGCATACATACCTTGGTGGTAACTAATGGCACTGTAATTTGACTTAAGATCTGTTCATAATAGGGAGACCATACATGCCTGGTCCTGGCAACCTAGCTAACTACTCAGTGTTAGTAAAGTCATGATTATTGGCGGAGTATCTACAACTACTAATTTACTAAATGTACACAACCTCTAACAACAATTTATAAATATTTTTCCTATACCCAAAGATAAGAGTAGTCTTCAGGAATTGGGGATTTATCCCAGTGGTAGAGTGCTTGCCTAACAAGTGTAAGACCCTGGGTTTGGTCCCCATCTCTGGGAAAGCAAAAGAAGAGTCTTTACTCTTCATTAAAGAAGCTTCTCTTGCAACAGATGAAGACCACTATAGAAAACTACAACCAATCAAAATTCCAGTTCCAATGGATAGATACTCAAAAAAAAAATCCCCAAGACTCAGGGAACATTGTAGAAGAGGAGGTGAATATATTGTAAGAGTCATAGGATTAGGGAGTTTGTTGTGAGATTGTGTCTCCTAGTAACAGTGGAAGCTGTACTCATCAATATGACCAATCAAATGTGAGCTGAACAAGAATGATACCAAAGAACATGCCAAACTGGATGGAGAAAAGCTCACAAGGCTTCAACAGTACACAAATAACCGAATAAAGATGGGAGGGGGAGATGATTGCCCCCCCCCCCCCCCGGGAAGAGTATACCAATTGGTTGTCCACAGCCAATGATGAGCTCTGAAATCATACATACAGATCCAACAGGTTATATTTAGGAATATAAATGTATGCAATAGCAGTTAATGAAAAAAAAGGTCACAGATTTGAAAAAGGGTTTGGGAAAAGGAAAGGGAAGTGAGACGTGTAGTTAAATTTCAAACTCAAAAATAAAAGAAAAGAAAGAAATGAGCAAGTATCATGGGGGAATCATGAAAAGGCCAAACCTCCAAATTGTGGGTGTAGGCGAAGGGGTAGAATCCCGGGTCAATTATCATAGAACAGATCTTCAACAGAATCACAGAAGAAAAATTTCTCAAATTAAGGAAAGACATGCTGTCCAGATAAAAGAAGCACCCAGAATACCGGCAGACAAGACCAGGAAAGGAACCCCTGGTCTGTAAACCCACAGCTCTAGCTCCAGACCTCAGCCTGTGAGTCCCCGTTGGGTATAAGCCACCCTTCCTGAGCAAATTGCTCTTTCTCTCCCCCCGCCTTCTCACAGCTCTTCTCCATCTGCAAACCCACAAGCCTTGTTCCAACTGACCCTTCTTCATTTGTAAACTACCTTTTCTGGCCTAGCTGGAGACTTGTGGTTTGGAAGTTCTATTTTCCTGGTCCACTGAAACAGGTCATTCATCAGGTTCATCTGACCCATCTCAGGTCATACAACTTCTGCCCTGGAAAAAAAATTAAGGAAGACCAGTTTATCATATTGTACACACAGCAAAAGAGAGAAGTCCTTATGCCTAGGTCAACAAACAGTAACAAAGTAGAAGCGGTTTAAATGTCCTTCAGCTGAGGAATGGATAATAAAAGTATGGTACATATACACTGTGGGATGTTATTTGGCTGTCAAAAATATCACAAAATTTTCCGGTAAGTTTGTGGATCTAGAAAACATTATATTGAGTGAGGTACACCAGAAAGACAATATAAATTATAGATGTAGCCTTTGGTTGCCTCTTAGGGATTGATGGTGGGCCTGTATTGCTGAAGAAATTGCATACTTATAACACAGGACTCGGATGATTCATGCTGTATCTGGCTTAAAAGCCTTTTTCCTAGTCCAGCTTTGATGGTTCCAGGAAATACTATGCATGGTGCCAAGGAAATGAAGCAATTAAATAGTTCCACTATGCCAGAATACCTATGCACTAAGACAAATACCAGCATGGCAAGATATATGTAAAGGTGCAATAAATGGCACTCATGTGTCTGTGGTAACCAATAGTTGTTTTACTGTACTTAAATCCCACTCACCAGGAGGGAAATCATGCTGGTACTGGAGACATAGACAGCTTGTTAAGGCTGGGGAGGTCATGGACCTCAGAAAAGCATCTACTACTGCCACTTTGCTAAACCAGCACAGCTACTTACTTCATTCTCAATCTTATCAGTGGGTAAGTATAACTACCATCCCTCATTAAAAACAAACAAAGAAACACAAACAACAAACAAACCACTCTACGTGAAATGGATACCATCATAGACGTCCACAACTGGACAAAATACAAAGAACAGTAGATCATGGCGAGTACACCCCAAATAAATGCATCTACATAAGTGCTCTGACGCCCGTGGCTCAGGGAATATCATAGAGCAGAAAGGGGGTAGAAAAATTATAAAGGCCAAAATACCAGGAAGTCTGCTGTGAGACAGTTTCTTGAAATGGCTGCACAAAGAAGCGTGAACACTGGCATTATCAATGAACATGTTAGCATAGGAGGAAGAAAATTTTGTGGGGTTCTAACCACAGACAAAACATTACAGGCAAATATGACTGCTGGGGAAGTCAGCCTCTCCCAATGATAAACTCTATGATTTTTGTCCAATACAGAATGTTCAGCCTTGAAACCACATATACAGAAACATAAAAAATGGACTCAGCAGGATATATGTACACGTATATACATATTAGCAGCATAAATGTCAAGGGAGTAACAGGACCATTCTCTGATTGGATTTAAGGTCTACTCCTTGTAATGAAACCCATACCTGACACTGCTAAAGAGGCCAAGAACCTAAGACTGGATAGGCCATGGGCCTAGGGGAAAACCTTCTATTATTATTCTGTTAATTAATAAAGTGACTCCTAATGACATATTGCTTTACTCATAGATCAGATCAGAGCATTGTTTAACCTTCATCAGGGAGTCATCTCCATGCAGTAGATGGTGGTTAACACAGAACCCACAACCAGGCAAAGTGCAGGGAGTGCGAGACTTTGGAGCACTGAGCCCCAAGTGGGATGTCTTTATCAAACCTCTTTTCTCAAGGCACAGGGATCTGGGCAAAAGACGAGGTGAAGAGTGGGCACCACTCTGTAGAAGGAACGGCGGCGGGCTGCGTTCCCACAGCCCGCCTAGCTTTACCCGAAATAATGACACGGAAACTGTATTCATTTAAACACTGCCTGGTCCATTAGTTATAACCTCTTATTGGCTAGCTCTTACATATTGATTCAACCCATTTCTATTAATGCGTATTGCCACTTGAGGAAAGATTGCAAGAGTCAGGGGTGGTGGGCGACTCCAAGGAAACAGTGTCTTCCAGACACAACAGTGACACACATATGAACTCACAGGGACTTGATAGCATGCAGAAGATCTGTACAAGTTCAAATCAGACAAAACCCTAGCACAGGGAAAGGGAAGTGTGCACAAAGTCCAACTCATAACTAAGAAGCTATTTGCAGTTGACACCTGGTAAGAAAGAGAGTATCAGGTATCTCAAACTGAGTGTCACTGGATATATAAACCACTTTCCAAGGCAGACCCCATGTATAGTAGTTGGTCAACAGAAAATGGACACCATGTTTTGCTTTGTTTGTTGTTGTTATATGTGCATGTGTTTGCTTTCCCCCTCCCTCTCTCTGTCTTTATTCATTCATTCTTATTTTTTGATTATATTTTGACGTTTTGAGAGAGAGGGATAAGCACACAAAGTGGGTGGGGAGGTGAAAAGGATTTGGGAGGAGTTAGTGGGGGATGTAATATGATAAAAATACATTGCACATTAGCTGGACTGGGAGTGATGGAGCATGTGATCAAACTGGACACTCTGAATGTGGCTGGCAATGAAGGCTGACTGAGAAGCCAAGGACAATGGCACTGGGTTTTGACTCTACTGCATGGACTGACTGTGGGAGCCTGGTTTGTTTGGATGCTCACCTGTATAGACCTGGATGGAGAGGGGAGGACCTTGGACTTTCCTAGGGGCAGGGAACCCTGACTGCTCTTAGGACTAGAGAGGGAGGGAGAGGTGGGGAGGAGGAGGGAAAAGGGAGGCGGGGAGGAGGTGGAAATTTTTGCTAAATAAATAAATAAATAAATAAAGAATTGACAAGGTAATATACAAACAATTAAGGAGACAGAGAAATTAAAAAAATTCATTGACAAAAAATACATTGCACAATTTTTGAAAGATAAGACCTCAATGTAAAATCTAAAATGGCCAGAAGAAAGCATAAGCAGTATCCTGCAAAACAGAGGAGTGGAAAAGGGCTTTCTGAATAGAGGTCCATTTGATGTAGAATCAAACCTAGCAATTGATCAATGAGACCTCACAAAAGTAAAAATTCTCTGTATAGCAAAGAAGCAGTCAATGGAATGAAGAGACAACTGGACATCTGATAGAGGATTGATATCCAGAATATGCAAACACATAATAGGGTCAAGAGAACAAAGAACTCAATTAGAAATGGTCTATTGGTCTGCGCAGGGGGTTCTGAAAAGATAAAACAAAAATAGCTAAGAAATGTCTCAAAAAACATTCAACATTCTAAGCAATTATGGGAATCCAAATTATAGCTACTATGAGACTTCATCTTCTCATAGTCAGAAAAGCTAAGATCAAGAAAACAACTGACAGCAAATGCAACGGGAGTGTGGAGAAAAGGGGGCTCTGGTTTATGGGATAAGTATGTGGGATTGTATTTGATGGCATCCACACTTGAAGTCAGTGTGGAGAATTCTCAAAAGGCTATACTGCCACAGAAGTGAGGGTAGAAGGGGAGCTGTGGGGAAGAATGGGAGGGAGATAGAGAACATGAGGAAACATGATGGTCGAGATGGGGGAAGGACAGAGAAAGAGAGCAAGGAAAGAGATATCTTGTTCGAGGGAGCCACCCGATATATGTCAGGGTTTTTGTGCAGCTGTCGCCAGGGAAATTCCCAGGAGTCCACAAGAATGATCCTAGCTAAAGCCCTTAGTAATAGTGGAGACAGTGCCTGAACTGGCCTCCTCTGTAATTAGATTGCTGACTATCTTAATTGTCGTCATAGAACCTTCATCCACTAAACGATGGAAGTAGAATCAGAGATCCACAGCTAAGCACTGGACCGAGCTCCCAGAGTCTGGTTGAAGAGAGACAGGAGCGATAATATGAGCAAAGCCAAAGGGATCAAGACCAGGGTGGGGATACCCACAGAAACAGCTGACCTGAGCTAGAGGGTACTCACCGACTCTGGACTGAAAGCAGGGGAATCTGCATAAGACAAACTAGGTGCTCAAAATGTGAGTGACAGTTGTGTGCTTGGGCAGTCTGTGGGGCCACTACAGTGGGACCAGGATTTTTTCCCTAATACTAGAACTGGCTTTTCTGGGTCCATTCTTATTGGAGGGATAACTTTCTCAGCCTAGATACAGAGGGTGAGGGCCTTGTACCAACCTCAAAGTGGTGTACCAGACTTTGTTGACTCCCTATGGGAAGTCTTATCCTCTCTCAAAAGTAGATAGGCGTGAGGTGGGGGTAAGGTGAGGGGAGCAGGAGGAGGAGAGAACTGGGATTGGTATGTAAAATGAGAAAAGCTTGCTTAAAATAAGGAATATATATATTTCAACCAAAAATAAGCGATAAATACTTGAGAAGATAAAAATATGCTCCTTGGAATATGCTCTAAGAACTTAACATTTTACAGATACTGGGACAACTTTCACTATTCTACCTTACTAAGCTAGGTACTATATTAGTTCTCTATGTCCAAGGCAACATACAGAAGGAAGAGGGCATGAGAACAAGCATCAGGCATATGTTTGTGGGAAGAAGTTGCTCAGAGCTCACATCTTCAAACATCAGACAAGATGCTATGAGGGTAGACTGGACATAGGTGAGGCTGTGAAATCTCAAAACATGCCTTCAAGTGACCCACTTTTTCTACAAAGACCTTGCTATGTAAACCTACCCAAACAGTACTACAAAGTGCAGACCATGTGTTCAAATGCCCAAGTCTGTGGGAGACATTTCTCATTCAAATCACTATATCTATGAAATGGAAACAACCTACGCATCCTTCAACCTATGAATAGAAAAGGAAAATGTAGTATATATGCAACATGGAACCTTATCCAGCTGCAAAAAGAGAAATCATCCAATTTGTAGATTAATGGATGGAAGTTAATTTAACTTCTCTGGGTAGGCAATTTAGACCCAGAAAGAAAAATGCCAAATGCTATCTCTTATTTAGGGATCCTAGTTCTGAATTTTTAGATGTGATTAAAAAAGAGTGAGGGGAGGATCCCTAGAGAGTGAGATAGTAGAACATACATGCCAAGAGGGGAGAAATGGAGAAAATGGGACATGGATTTCATTTCAAGAGGTGACAGGAGGGTAAAGCTGACAGAGATGTGGGAAGAAGGGATAAAGAACACCAAGGATGATTGAAAAAGCAACAGGAAAACACCCCACCCTTAAGACAAAGGCATTGGATGAATCAAGTTGGGCCTGACATGCAAGCCTCCTCCCTGAGGACAAGTCCTCATAGTATTGGAAGGTGGTGTGTAAGCCGCCAAGGGAGAAAAGTCATCAGTAGTTGCACCAAGTTGTAAAGCCCATGAAACAACAATGGCCATGGCAAGATAGACCCAAGTGTGTAGTATTTGCCCTTATGTCTTTGAGGTAACCAGCAGTCTCCTAATTGGACTTTAGTCCTGATAAATAGAAGGAAACTCATGCCTGGTACTATAAACCTAGTCAACTAGCCATGGCTGGTGAGGCCATGTATCCTAGAAGAAAATTTAATATTGCCCTTTTCTTAAGCCAGTATAATTCCCAACTGCATTATAAATACCTATCCTTATATATAGCTAAGCATTGCTCTCACCCATCATCAAAGAACCTCTTTTTTAATATTTGTAGCAGATGGAGCCCATCAGAGAAATTTACAACTGATCGAAATTCAGAGAATACCTGACCACAGGGTACCCACCCTCAAAAGATATTTTTGAAGCACAAACCTTATATCTAAAACTTAAGAAGCATTGAGGAAGTGGTGGCTTAAAGATTGCAAAAGCCAGAGGATTAACATCTGCTCCAGGATAGTGTCGTTTACATATGGAAGAAAGTTTCATTCATGAAATTTTAGCAATATGGTAACCTAAGCAAGATATGCACAATGACAACACCAGTTAATCTCAGTGTGATGGGGGAAATATCACAGGGCCTTACTCCTAGATTAAGAACTGTATGTAGGAAAGGAATGGCTGCTAAGAGAGGGAGGATCATTCTTCTCTAGAGACAAACTCTGTGACACATTATCCCACTTAAGTGATCATGCTTAAACACATACAACACTAAATGCTAAATTTACTCATATATATGTGTGTGTGTGTGTGTGTATGTGTGTGTATACACTATATGTACACATATTTATGAATATATACACACATATGTATATATTTGTTGTATTCATGTGTAATAATAATTAGAGCACAAGAGGTCATGGATTTGTGAGGGAATGGGAGGCAGGAGAAGAGTTACGAGGGAAGTGGGTAGGATGGAAGTAATGTGAATACAGTCCTCATGTATTAAATTCCCAAAAGGAAAATAGAAAAGCCTAAAATTTATTTATTTTGGTATTTATAGGGACACATTATCAAGAGTCTTTGGATATTTTAAAGAGATACTGAACTTTTAAAATATTGAAAAATTTAAAATAATATGGGGTTTTTAAAAGTCGAACTGTATTTTGTATTATTATATTAACATGAGGGTTTAGGGACAAACATAGCAAATGTTATTTAATAGTAACTGTGTGTCAAGTTGACAGGGGATCATGTGTATTGTCTAGTTTTTGTCAACTTGACATAAATTAGAGTCACCGAGGATTAATTTCCTTTGAGCTGGCCCATGGGCATGTCTGTGTCACATTTGTGTGATTAATGATTGATATTGGAGGGCCATTGCCACTGGGCAGGTGGTCCTGGGTTTCAGAATAAAGCAAGCTGAGCACACCACGGAAGGCAAGGCAGTAAGCATACTCCTTCATGGTCTCTGATTCAGTTTCTGACTCCAGTTTCCTCCATCAAGATCTTGTCTTGGCTCTCCTGATTGATGGAGAGTTTGTGTACTGTAATCTGTACACAAACTAATCCCCTTCCTTCCTAAATTGCTTTTGGTCATGGTGTTTGCTATAGCAACAGGAAATGTAAATATCACAGTTTGCGCCACCATGTCCTTCTACTTAGTTTATGAAACATGATCTTGTTATGTAGAAAAATCCCCTGAAATCCTGTCCCAATTACCCAAGTTCTGGGATTATAGGCATGTTCTAATATTCCTGCATCCACATTTGCATTTTAGTTTATCAAATAATTGGACATATTTGTGAGGTACAGGGTAGCATTCAGTATATGAATACAAGGCATATTACTTCAAGGTAATTGTCAACAGTCTCATTTTAAATGTTTATTGTATTTTTTATGTTGGGAACATTCAAAATCTCGGCCATTTTGCACGAATCAGAATTAACACATGTCAGACATATTTATCTTATTCTACTATCAAACACAGCTGCACCCCTTGTAAACATTGACCAGGTCGCATTTCCTAGTGCTATGCATTATTCCGAACTTTCTACACTTAAATGAGAACATGCAGTATTTGACTTCCCATGACTGACTCCTTTTACTTAACACAATGTTCTCCCATTTTATCCATGTTGGTGTAAATTACACAATTTAATCATTCCTGTGGTTGAATAGTATTCTACAGGATACACATACATAGTTGAATGTGTATTTTCATGTTTTCAAAAGCTTCCTCATTGCATGTTTCATATCTTTGTTTCTCAGACTGTAGATCATAGGATTAATGAGTGGAGTAACCACAGAATAAAGCAGAGTCACAAGCTTTTGCATTCCTGCTTCATGCTCAGATGTTGGGCTCAGATACATGACCATCACTGAACCATAGAAAAGAGAAACCACAGTCACATGGGGCCCACAAGTGGACAAGGCCTTTCTTCGTCCATCTCTTGAAGGAACTCTAAACACAGCTCGTAGGACCAACATATAAGATCCCATGATGAAGAGAAAAGGTGTAAAAAGGAGCAGAGACATTATTATTGTCCAGAAAAATTCCATCAGTGGGGCTCTGGAACAGCTGAGGGCCAACAGAGGACCTGGGTCACATAGGAAATGGTCTATGATCCTGGACCCACAGAAGGACATTTGGGAGATGATGATGATGGGAACGGGGAACCAGAGGAAACCAAGCACCCAGCAACCGATCACCAGGATGTTACAGAGGCGCCCAGTCATAAGCGCAGGATAGTGAAGAGGCCTGCAGATGGCAAGGTAGCGATCAAAGGCCATAACTGCCAGGAAAAAGCATTCTGTAGAACCCAAGGAGAAGGAGAAATAGAACTGCAGGAAGCATCCAGAGAAGGAGATGACCTTGGTGTCAGAGAGGAAGTTGGCCAGCATGTTGGGGACCGTGGAGGTGACATACCAGATCTCCAGGAAGGAGAAGTTGGCCAGCAGGAGGTACATGGGGGTGTGGAGTCTCTGATCCCAGCGCACAGCACAGATGATGGAAGCATTGCCCATGAGTGTGAGGAGGTAGACAACAAAGAATAGCACAAAGAGGAGGATCTGCCCTTCCCTGGGACAGGGGAATCCCAGGAGGATGAAGCCAGAGATGGTGGTGGAGTTGCTGGGGCTGCTGAGGGTTTTCATCTGACTGTGAGCTGTAAAGGCACCAGAAATGGTTGAATATTAGAAATAGATGAGGGTGTCAAATTTTACCCAAACAGGAAGCAGAATAGTTTGCTCATCTTATACTCCTTATGAAGGAGGGAAATTCTTTGTCTTGGTGATGGAGCTCATATTCCAGTAAATAGCTCTGCTCTCATCCCCATATTGGTGACCCTGGTTAAACCCAGTGAGTCACACAGCAGAAACACATGACTTGGTAGAGGACTGTTGATGAGAAGGAGGTTGTTAGAGATGAAGGGAATAAAAGAAGGTGGGGCGTTGAGTGTGAACAGAATGCATTATATGCATGTATGGAATTTCTAAACAATAAACTAATAAATACCTTAAAGAGCTAGGTAGATTCGTAAAATTTTGCATGTTATAGAAAATTTCATCATGTCCTTAATTTTTAGGCTTTTTTATTTATAGTTAAATAAGTAAATGATGCTACTTTTTAGAACTGACTAAAGTTTTTCACTACAAGCAAAGACAGCCCCCTAATTTGTCTGAATCTATGAGCTGTCCCTTATGGAAAATGTTGGATATTTCCTCATTAAATAACTGCATAGTGTAAATAAAAATAAGACACTGGGCACATCTTTGCTTTTACAGGGAGACATGTGCTAGTATAAAAGGCCTTATAATATAATTGAAAGTTCAGAATTGGTTCCAGGATTTCTACAGTGTGCTCCTGGAAGACAAAAAATTAAATGAATAAGAATTAACACAAGGTGATTTCACTGTATGGAACATTTTGAAATAAAAAACTTCAATACACAGGTTAAATAATCATATATGATTCATCTAGTCACTTCCTATGTGACAAAATTTCAAGAGAAAATCTCCTAGATTCGTAGTCCCTGTCTCAAACTGTGCCAGTGTCTTCGTGTCATACCCACGAAAACTTCTGCAAAGCTGGTGATGTCCATCTTCAGTTACCTTGACCATTCAGCACCCTAGGTAGCTAAAGTCAAGACCCTGCTGCAGCATTTCTAAGACTTTCAATTTGTTATCATTCTTAAATACTTCTACTTTTAGATTTTCCAACAACTGTCTAAAATATTTTGAATTATCTTTGGCATGATCCTAAATGATAAAATGATGACATTTTGTTTTCAAATTTACATTTATGTATTTACTTATGTGTGTGTACACATATGCACATGCATGTGTCCATGTGTGAGTACATCCATGCCACAGAAGACTTGTGGAGGTCAGTGGGTGACTTACAGGACTTGGCTCTCTCCTTCCACCATTTAGGTCCCCAGGGATCAGCCTCAGGTCATCAGGCTTGGCATTAAACACCTTTACCCATGGGATCATCTTGTCAACCCTATATAATCTTATATTTACTAAAGCTACAAATGAGGATAAACTGTTCTTTAGCTATATTTTGTTATAATTATGTGCTTTGATCTCAAATAACCCACTTTGATATTTTAAAAGATTAAAGTTTTCCACTGCCTTCTCTTATTATTTTAAAAAATTTGAATAAAAGTCTAATTTTTAAATTGACAAGGGCATTTCAAATTCCAAAAGGAATCCAATTTTGGGGGTACTTATTTCTTATATTGAAATTCTTAGAGATAAAACCAAATGAACTTCCTATTAAGAAAGAAGGAAGAATATTAACTGGGCCCAACCAATAGATTACTGTTATGAATGTTAATTTTAAGGGGTAGGAGAGATGGCTCAGCATCATCTCTACCTCAAGAGAACCCAACACCTCCAGCCTCTGTCAAAACCTGCACTCAAATGCACATCTCCCAACATATACATAATTAAAAAAAACTAAAATGAGTTAAAATTGAGATAAACGCAGCAGATACAGTAAAAGATGCAGTGGAATCAAGGCCTAAGACACACTCAGACTTCTACTATCTCAGAGCAACTTTGGCTCTTAGAAATATGCAAAGGTTTGGTTGATTCTTGTATCAAATTGAACAAAACAGTCTCTGTTGACAATGTTCACAGTATTTCATAACTTAGGAGCCCATATTTCTTGGTTAAGTGATTATTTAATACACTCAATTGTTATTAAATTCTTTAATAGGAATATTTCCTAGTAAGGGTGAATGAACATTAATACAAAATCATTCCTGTAGCAATTCAATTTCCATTTCCAATGAGAAAATAATAAATAAGATTTGATTATGTTACCAAAGTCCAGGGAATCTTGATTGATAGGTCTGGTTTTTGTTTCTTTCCTTGTTTCATAGGTCCAGACAATTTTGTTAACAAGTATTCTAAAGTTGTATTGTATTATTATCTGAATTCCTTTGGAATATCTCCAAATGCCCAATGTACCACAACATAACAGGATACTTAAACTTATTGAGGGCAAATAAGAATTACAAAAGTGTAGATATTATGGCAAATCTCCCTTAGAATTAGACCAGTCACTTTCAGGGGCTTATAAATATGGCATCAATTTTTTCAGAAAGGAAGCTAGAACTAAAGGGTAACAAATTATTTCAAACTCTAAACATCAAAGTATTTCATCATTAGAGATAGCTGTAGCAGAGATATCCAATCTAATTAAAGAATATGATTGGGCAGTCAAAATTTGTGGTTCCCTCCACTTCTACCTTTACTGCTTTAGGCATTATTATGTTTTTATTGCAACTTTAGATATAGTATTCCCATTATGTCACAGGTAAATGTTATGTTAAGTTCTCCATGTGGAATAAAAGAGAAGTCAGAATCAGATCATAAAGGTTAGTAAATGATATAATTCAAACACTAATTCCTTAGTGAATTTACTGTTTTTCTCTCCTAAATACTGTTTTCCTGGCTTCTCAGGCCCATGTTTACCAGACAGTTTTTCTAATGTTGTGGGACAAAAATATTTAGCATCCAATAAAGATGTGTTTGCTAAATGTCTCAATTTATGACTTTCTTTAGATACAATTAAAGAAAATATTTTCAGAGTGTAACATGTCCTTTTGGAAACCTGCATTTGTGTTTCTAGGCTAAGTGTACTCATGTGGAGTAGACTATTTCTTATGTACAGTGAGGTGGGAGCTGTGTTTTTGTAATGACAATGAGCAATATGGCGTGTTTTTTAGAGCAGCTCCCTCTCAGGGTAGTTTCCAAAGGATAAACCTTAAAAACTGTCCTGGGAAATAGAAATTTGTGAAATTTTTTTTTGTTAATAAAATTAGATGTGAGTTGAGAAAAAAATGTTTTCATTAGACTGCTGTTACTTGATTTTTGTTAAGTGTTTAAATATAGAAAGAATCTCCTCTGCTTTTTTATTGTTGTAAACTTGGCCAGTTTTTCCTGGGCCCATATACTTTGTTTTGTGACCTGGAAAATGGGATATGAAAGTAGGATTTCAGGGCTATGTGGTTCTGGGCAATAATTTAATATCCTGGGTGTTTTTCATGATTCCTTTCTTTATCTTTAAAGTTAAGGAACAGAAACAAAGTAGAACATTTAGTTGTGCATTTTCACTAGTTAGCTTCCCATTCAGTTCAGACAATAAAATATGTCAACATACTCCATGCCCTCATTGTTCTGAAGAGGACGGGTACCTGAAAGGCACAAATATCAAAGCTAGATCATTTGGGTTAGAAGCCTGTGCTGCATGTGTTAGACAAGTTTTGCCTCCTTCATACATTGGTTCCCTCTCCTGGACGTTGGAGAGTGGCCGTCCTGCCCCTGTAGTGTGTTTTGGGAATTAGATAGATACTTTCTGTCAAGTGCCTGACATCCAGTAAGCACTCCTACTGTACTTACATAAAATTAGAATCTGAAGAGTGTCCACCTGTGTCCTCTAATGGCTGTGCTGTTGTGGAAGGACAGATGCCAGCATGGGTATGACAATTGAATAGCACAACTGAGGAACATTCTACAAAGCACTTATTTACATCTATTAATTTCTTCTAATATCCAGTGATACAGTAATGCCTTCTAGAAAGGTTTACTGTGAAGTGTGCTGAGCGAGGCAGGGAATAGACAAGGTGGAGGCACACGCCTATGTCTCACACCTCATAGACTCACAAAGTAAAGCATGAACTGCTCTCAGGGCCATGGATTCATCAACTATACTTTACCATTTTCCTTAGCTAAACACCACGTTACCTTCTTTCTTGACTCAGAAGAGACACTATCAAGAGAAGCATCTTAAACAAGTTCTTCCAGGATTATCTGAGGGCAGAGGTAGCGGACTTTGTAACAGCCAACTAGAAGAGAAAGTGCAAAACATATTATCCTGAAGGTCAGCGGAGAATTTTCTGCAGGATCCTGGAATGTTAGGCAGGGCAAGCTCAGTGTTCTTTTATTCTAGAGAACTATTTGAGAACAGAGCTCTCTACTTCATATTCCCTTGCTCACTCTGCCCTCTGGGCATTGTGTCCTAATTTCTGAATCTTATTTTCACCCAGGATTAGAGGATGTCATTCATTTTGTTGGGTCTTAATCTCTTAGCGGTATCTCAGTCTCTCTCTCTCTCTCTTTTTATTCCATGTGTCTTTTATATCACGTATCTTGATCCCATTCATTTCCCTGTCCCTTTTCATCTACCCTCTCCCCCAGCTCACCATCAAAATAAAGCAAACTTTAAGAGAAAAAAGGAAAATAAAATAAAAGGGATAAATTAAAAAAACTTTTCATGTAAGTTTCAGTGTTACACAGTGAGTCACACTGGGAACCCCTTTGTTCATTTATCTTTACTTACAAGTGTTAATTGCAGAGTCATTAGTCTGGTTGGAGGCCTCTGGTTCCTAATATTCTATTGATGCTGGACCCTCACTAGGGCTCCTCCTGGAGATCCTATGGTTGGTCTGTCCTGTGGAGATCCTGAAGCTTTGGGTCTGCAGGTCAGGTCCCTTCACGTGTTCCAGCAGATTGTGGTTGCATTGGATAATGGGGCTGGCCACATCATATCTTTGTGTCTGGTCCTGGGCAGCCCAGTGTGAAATGGGGACAGCTCTCCCACTTACAACTTTTGGGCTGCACACCTGCACTAACAGGGTTGCCTTCATTGTTCTGCCCTGGGTGGGTACATGGCCTGCTTTCCTGGGAATTTCAGCTGATGGGGGCCAGAGAGAGCTTTCCCACAATTATGATCTCAGGGTCAACTTGCTCTCCTGCCTTAGACATTGATGGGCAGGTTCGGGATGGGGGGATGACATCTCTTCCCAGCTCATGCTGCCATGATGTTGAGGGGTGGGACTAGGTCTCCCCTAGTCACATTCTCAGTGTTAGCTTACCTGTGTTCACAACAACAGTGTATTCTCTGCTGCGCTGCAGGACAAGTTTTCCCATGTGTTGTTGCTGGTCAAGGGTTCAGCTCCCTCACCATCTCAGCCAGTTGCCATCCTCTCTGATCTCTTTTGATAAGTCTTTGATGAGTGGACCCAAACCATTCTGGCTCTCTCTGACTCCCATAAATCACCATAGTATATCTCTGATCTTACTAATAGTGCACATCTGGCTGGTGTTGCAAGGTGCCAGATAGGCCCTTGATCTACTTTTGGAGCCTGGAGTGGATAGCTCCAGGGCTCTGTGTAGGTCTCACTGTCCCACTCAGGTTGCCTTGGTGGTGTGCTGGACCATGCTTCCTTATCACAAGGAGATCATTAGAGTGCCCAACCATCTGGTGCCATAGGTCAGTAGGTGCTGGACCGACTTATTGTTCATGCATTTGGCTGCATGAGGTGGAGCGGGGGAGTTTCTCTGGAGTGAATCAAAGAAGAAATCAAAAAGAAATTAAAAATTTCCTGGAATTCAGTGAATATGAAAACATTATAACAAAATTGCTTGTACACATTAAAATCAGTCCTTAAGGAGAAATTTGTAGTTCTGAGTTCCTGCAGTTGAAGAAGAGACATAAATATATGACTTAATGACACAACTCAATAATTTGGAAAAACAAAAGTAGTAGATGGCAAGAATAATAAAAATAAGAGAAGAAATCAATGGAACATTATCACAGAAACAACACATGGAATCACCAAACCTAGGAGTCTCTTTTTTTGAGAAGTTAAACCAGACTGACTGACCTTTGGGCCAATTATCCAAAACAAAGGAAAAATGACCCAAATTAACATACTCTGGGAATTAACATACAGGGAATTAACATACAGGGAATTGTTACAATAGCAACCAAAGAAATTAAGAGTATTGTAAATGAATTCTTTAAAAACCTGTACTTCATTATGTTAGACAATCTAAAGGGAATGAACGAATTTCTAGGTTTACCCAAACCACTAAGGTTAAACCAAGAGGAGATCAACCTCTTATCAGACCACTTATCAGACCTATAACAAAGAATTCAAAACATTAATTAGAAAAGCTTCTGACACTGGGGGCTCAGACTTGTGCTCTAATGTAGGTCTCTCCTCTGTTTCCATCATTTGCTAGATGAAGGTTCTATGGTGATATTTAAGAAAATCATTAGTCTGTCTATAGGGGCAGGCCAGTTCAGGCACTCTCTCTTCAACTGCTTAGGGTTATAGATGGAGTGACCAGGCAGGAAGTAGAGGTGGGGCGACGACAATTCTGGGAAGAGAGAAGTTTCAGTTTGCAGTCATCACCCAGCCACAGAGGAAGACAGACACAGAGCAAGCAAGCTGTGACTGTTTCAATGAAAAAGATACCAAGCCACATGGCTAACACAGACAAGAATTATGGGCTAATGTAAGTTATAAGAATTAGTTAATGAGAAACCTGAGCTAATGGGCCAATAGTTTATAATTAATGTAGACCTCTGTGTTATTCTTTGGGACTTAACGGTAGCAGGACTGGGCGGAACAGAAACTTCAGACAACATAGGGTCTTAGCTGGAATCATTCTCCAGCTAAGGAATTTTTCTAGAGCCAGTTGAAGAGTGGGAGGAGAGAGAATATGAACAAAGTGGTCAGGACAATGATGAGGACACCCACTTAAACAGTCTTCCTGAGCTAATGGGAGCTCACCATCTCCAGCTGGACTGGGAAGGAACAAGCATAGGACCAAACTAGACCCTCTGAATGTGGCTGACATTTGCATGACTGGGGCAGACTGAGGGGCCACTGGAATTGGCACCAGGATTTATCCTACTGCTTGTACTGACTTTCTGGGAACCCATTCTCTTTGGATGGATACCTTGCTCAGCCTAGATGTGCTGAGTAGGGCCGTGGACCCTCCCCAGAGCAATGTACCTCACCTTCTCTGAGAAGTGGATGGGGGTGGGGGTAAGTGGAGGGAATGGGAGGATGGGAAGGAGTGGGAACTTGGATTAGATATATAAAATGAAAAAAAGATAGTTTGTTTTCTTTAAAAAAATAAAAGAGTAAGCCTTCTGACTAAAAAAGCCAAGGCCCAGATGCACTCACAGTAAAATTCTATCAGACTTTCTAAGAAAATCTACAAACCAAATTACTTAAAAAGAGGAAAGAAAAGAGCACTTTTAAACTCTAAGTTTTCTCTAATACCCAAGATCAGGTAAAGGCACAGCAAATCCTCAAAAGTATAGGGTTGTAATCATAAATGGTATTTTTTTAAAAAATAAATTACCAACAAACATACATACATATATACATACAGACACACACACACACACACACACACACACACACACACACACACACACACACATATATATCACCCATACAATCAAGTTGGCTTTATCCTGAGATGCAAGGATAATTCAGCATATATAAATAAATACATAGGCTTAAAATCAAAAGAGGCATAGAAACAAAAATGATTATCTCAACAGATTCAGGAAAGGTCTTTGACAATATCCAACATGCCTTCTTGATAAAATTCAAAAAGAGTGTGTGGGATTGGAGAAAGACTAATTCAGCACAATAAAGGCTATCTTTGACAAACCCATAGCCAAATAATTCTACACGGAGAAAAAGCTTAAAACAATTCAATAAAAATTAGGAATGTGATAGGGTTGTATACTATCCACACTTTATTTCAATATAGTGCTTGTAGTACTTGCTAGAGCAATAAGACAAAAACAAGGAAATTAAAGGAATACAGTAGGAAAAGAAGGCAACATTGCCCTTAGTTAGACATGAGATGATATTATACATAAAAGGCCTCAAAATTCCATCAGGAAACATCTATAAACATTCATATAAACAACATTTTCATAATTGCGCCAGATTATAAAACTTGCAAAACCAATAGCTTTTCTATATACCAATAATTAACACACTATAAAAGAGATCATGGAATCACCCTAATTCACTAGAGTTTTAAAAAAGCAACCATCAAGTTGAGAGAGCTCTCTGATGCTAAAGATTAAGACATTACAAGACTGAATGATCTCTCATGCTCATGGACTGATAGAATTAATATCATGAGAATGGCCATCCTATCAAGAGCAATGCACAGATTCAGTGCAATCCTAATAAAAATTCTCATGGTTTTCTTCACATAAAGAGGAAAAAAAACCCTAAAATTAATATGGAACCACAAAAGATCCAAAGAAATTTTGAGTAAAAAGAACAGCCTTGGAGGGATTTCCACATCAGATTTCAAGGTATTTTACAGAGATATAGTATTAAAAGTAACATGGTACCAGTACAAAAGCAGACACACAGACCAATGGAATAGGTTAATGACATATATATATATGTCATTATATATGACACACACACACACACACAATACATATACATACAGTCATATTGATTTAATGTTTGATAAACACGTAAAATCCAGTACTTGAAATAAGATATCATCAACAAATATGTACTGGGATTACTGGATGTTCACTCACAGAAAAGTAAAATTATATCCACATCTATTACCCTGCACGAAAATAAGTTCCAACTGCATCAAATAGCTTGCTGAATACCTTACACAACCTGACAGTCTCTACAGCTGAAGACACCCTTTACTTAAGTCACTGAACATGGAGAAATTGAGGTGGTTCTCAAATAGAAGTTTCACCCCTACTGACTAGCTAGCATTCATAGTTCTGGAATGAACTTGCCTGCTGTTGGTTGAGAAAAGTCACCATCATATCATTCAACTACAAACTCTGTAACCTACAAAACCGCCTGTCCATGAGGTTTACTGGTATAATAGTGACATGAATGTCAAGGGAGTAACAGATCATTCTTTGATTGGATTTAAGGTCCACTCCATGTAATGAAACCCAAATCTGACACTGCTAAAGAGGCCAGGAACCTAAGACTGGATAGGTCATGGGCCTAGTGGAAAACCTTCTATTATTATTCTGTTAAAGGAACATAGCACAAAGGTGACTCCAATGACATATTGCTATACTCATAGATCAGATCAGAGCATTGTTTAACCTTCATCAGGGAGTCATCTCCATGCAGTAGATTTTAGTTAACACAGAGGCAAAGCACAGGGAGTGAGAGATTTTGGAGCACTGAGCCCCAAATAGGTTCTCTTTATCAAATCTCTTTTCTCAAGACACAGGGATCTGGGTAAAAGAGGAGGTGGAAAGATTACAAAAGCCAGGGGTGGTGGGCGACTCCAAGGAAACAGTGTCTTCCAGACACAACAGTGATACACATATGAACTCACAGGGACTTGATAGCATGTAGAAGACCTGTACAAGTTCAACTCAGACAAAACCCTAGCACAGAGAAAGGGAAGTGCGCACAAAATCTGGGTCATAACTAAGAAGCTATTTGCAGGTGTTACCTGCTAGGAGGAGAGTATTAGTTTTCTCAAACTGGAAGTGTAAAAGGAGCAGTGGGGGCTCCACTCTGTAGTATTTGGGGGTGGCAGGCTGCTTTCCACCACCCATCTTGCGGCTAGCTTTACCCAAAATAATTACACGGAAACTATATTCATTTAAACACTGCCTGGCCCGTTATTTCTTGCCTCATATTGGCTAACTCTCACATCTTAATTAACCCATTTCTAATAATTACCACAAGGTCATGGCTTACCAGGATGATTTTAACTTATGTCCATCTCGGGCCTGAGCTTCATGGCGTCTGCCTGACTCTGCTTTCTTTCTCCCAGCATCCTGTTCTGTGTACACCACCCACCTAAGGCCTGGCCTATCAAAAGGCCAAGGCAGCTTCTTTATTTAACCAATGAAAGTAAGACATAGACAAAAGACCCTCCTGCATCAGAGAGTCATTGGATATATAAACCACTCTCCAGCCCCCAAAATAAAACGTAAACAGTGCTGTGCAAGATAATGGAGGAGGAAACAACTTTCTGAATGGAAACTCCATATAAACTAGAATCCAAGGTAGCAATTGGAAAATGGGGCCTCACAAAAATGAAAAGCTTCTATATAGCAAAAAAATAATTAGTATTGTACATTGTATCAGATGAAACCTATCAGAGAAACTGACAATTGGTTAAAAATAAAAAGCTTCTGTATAGCAAAAAACCAATCAATTGAATGAACACACAGCTGTACATGTGATGGGGGTTGATATCTAGAATATACAAAAACATTATAGGGTCTAGAGAAAAAAACACTCAAGTAGAAATGGTCTATTGGTCTGAAAAGAGCGTTCTGAAAAGACAAAACAAAAATATGTAAAAAAATATCTCAAAAAAGCATTCAACATGTAAGCAATTATGGGAATCCAAATTATAGCTACTATAGTACTTCAGCTTTTTGTTAATCTGGAGCTTTGGAACTTGTCCTAGACCTCACTCTGTAGACCATGCTGGCCTTGAACTCATAGAGATTTGCTTGTTTCTGGCTCCTGACTGTTGGAATTAAGGGTGTACACCACCACTGCCCAGCAAGACTTGATCTTATTGTAGTCAGAAAAACTAAGATCAAGACAACAACTGACAGCAAACACAACTGAGAATGTGGAGAAAAGGGGGCTCTCATTTGCTTTGTATGGGACTGCAAATTGATTGCAACCACAGTGGAAATCAGTGTGGAGAATTCTCCTAAGGTTATAGTGCTCCTTTCATGTACTCTAGGAATTTAACATTCTACCCTACAGATACTGGGCAACCATGACCATCTGACTTTACTCAAGTAACTACTGTGTTAGTTACTATTCTATAGCTGATATAATACACTCTGTCCATGACAACATATAGAAAGAAGAGCTTATTTTGGCATATAGTTCCAGAGAATTATTAGTTTTTCTTGGTGGAAGGTATGAGAACAAGCATTAGGCATGTTTTTGTGAGCAGATTTCAGAGAGCTCATATCTTCAAACTGCAAACAAGAAGCTGCAAGAGTTAGATGAGGCTTTTAAATCTCAAAGCACATCTCCAAGTGACCACATTTTCTAGTAAGGCCTTGTTATGTAAACCTACCCAAACAGTGCTACCAACTGTGGACCATGTGTTAAATGCCCAAGTCTATGGGAGAAATTTCCCACCAAACCACTGTATCTATGAAATGGAAGCAACCTAAACATCCTTCAACTGACAAATAGAAAATGAAAATGTTGCAGATACACAGTGGAATCTTATTCAGCTGCAAAAAGGGAAATCATGTTATTTATAGATTAATGGATGGAAGGAAGTTAATTTAATTTCACTGAGTAGGCAATTTAGACCCAGAAAGACAAATGCCACATGTTTTCCCTTATTTAGGAATCCTAGTTCTGAGGTTTCAGATGTGATTATATAACCTGGATTAAAAAGAGTGGGGGAAGAGCTCCAGAAAGTAAGGGAACAAAATGTAGGTTATATGATGGGATAAATGGAGAAAATGGGAAATGAATTTTGTTTCAGAAGGTGAGAGGGAGGGTAATGCTGAGGGAGATTGGGAAGAAGGGGTAAAGAACACTAAGGATGATTGAAAAATTCACAGTGAAATAGCTCACTCTTAAGACATAGGCATTGGATGAATTGAGCTGGACCTGATCTACAAGCCTCCTCCCTGAGGATTAGTTCCCATTGTATTGTAAGTTGCCAAGGGAGAAGAGTCATCAGTAGTCTTACCAAGTCATAAAGTCCATGAAACACAACAATGACCATGGCAAGATAGACCCAAATGTGTAGTATTTGTCCATAAGTCTTTGGCGGGTAACCAGAAGTCTTTTAGGTTGGATTGAAATTTAGGCCTGCTAAATAGAAGGAAACTCATGCTTGGTACTGTAAATCTAGCCAATTACCCCGGCTGATGAGGCCATGTATCCAACACGAAAATTTAATATTGCCATTTTAAAAGCATTATAATCTCCCAAATGCATTTTAAATACCTTTTCTTATACACATATAAGCATCACTTTCACCCATCATCGAAAGCTTCCTTTTGTATCAAATGGAGCACATCAGAGAAATCCACAACTGGTCCAAATTTAGAGAACAGCTGGACTCATGGTACCTATAGGTATCAAGGTCTTTTTCCCTTCTTCCTGGCGATTCGCAGGGCCATGTGACCTCCGGCTCCCTGGAGATTCTGCACTAGCACTGGCTTGAGGGGTTAGCTTAGGAAGAACCTGGCTCTCTTTGTTATGGTGATTCCACCTGTATTCAAGGTTCTAGCAGTGGGCTCCATGCGCCTGGCCTCCCCCAGCTGATTCTGCCTGAGGCACTGGAGCCTTTATTCTCCTTCCTGCTTCTGTTGGGAGGAGGCCTTGCCCTTTTGATCCCACTTGCCCACTTCTATAAATACCCGACTTGAGTTTAATAAAGTGGCCATTTACTCTTGGTAAATGAGCAAGGTCCCTTTTGTGTGTGTGTCTCTTTAAACCCTCAGGACAGTCGTCCATTCTCGTGGGCCCGAGTTCGGGAAGGAGTGCGCCTGGATCGGGTGTGGGTATCCACAGAAAAGTGCGGGGTCTAACAGTACCCACCCACAAAAGATATTTCTGCAAGATAGCCCTTACAAGTATAGCTCAGGGAACAGTGAAGAAGTGATGGCTTATTGAATGTAAAGGCAAGAGGACTAGTATACTCGTACAAGATAGTGTCTTTCACATATGACAGACAGTTTCATCTGTGAAATTTTAACAATATAGTAACCTAAACAAGATATGTGCAATGAGAATAAAAGTTAATCTCAATGTGATGGGAAAAAAAAAATCACAGGGTCTTTTCTGTCAATGAAGAGCCGTAGGAAATGAATGGCTATTGAGAGAGGGAGAATCATTCTTCTCCAGGCAAAAACTTCGTGATACTTTATTCAACCTTAAGTGGTCATACTTAGAAACATAGATACATGAACAAAAGCAAATTTACTCTCTCTCTTTACATATATGTATGTATATATATTTGTATATATATATTTATACCTGAAGCATTATATGCATAGATGTATGCTGTGGAAAAAGGCTGCTTCCCCAGCCTCCATGCTCCCAATTTTGTCAGATGATCTTGTCTATTTTGACTTTCCAGGTGGATCTATGTATGTTTATTTGGGAGGTTCACCTTGTTACTTAGCTTCTCTAGGATCATTAACCTATAGGCTCACATCCTTTGTCTATACCTAGTATCCACTTATTAGTGAGTACATACCATATTCATCTTTTTGGGTCTGGATTACCTCACTCAGGATGGTTTTATCTAGTTTCATCCATTTGAATGCAAATCTCAAGATGTCATTTTTCCCCTCTGAGTAATACTCTAATGTGTAAATGTGCCACATTTTCTTCATTCATTCTTCAGTTGAGGGACATCTAGGTTTGCTGTGTGATTTAAGCTTTAGTAGTGTTTCTTTTACATATGTGGGTGTTCTTGCATTTGGGGCATAGTTGTTCATGATTGAGACTTCATCTTGATAGATTGTTCCTGCTATGAGTATAAAGTGTTTTTCTCCATCTCTTTTTTATTGGTTTTAGTTTGAATTCTATTTTGTTAGATATTAGGAGAGCTATGCACTCTTGTTTCTTAGGTTCAGTTGACTGAACCTTTTCCCAACCCTTTACTCTGAGGCAATTTGTGTCATTGAGGTTGAGGTCTGTTTCTTGTATACAGCAGAAGGATGGATCCTGCTTTTGTATTTATCTTCTTAGTCTGTGTCTTTACTATAGGTAAATTAAGTCTATTGATATTAAGTGATATTAATGACTAATGATTGTTAATTTCCGTTATTTTTTGGTGGTAGTGTATGTGTTTCCCTTCCTTGGGTTTTGATGGTGGGAGGTGTTTTTATGGGTGCAGTTAGCTGTGTTGAGTTGGGGTTTTTGTTCTAATACTTTCTGTAGGGCTGAATTTGTGGATAAGTATTGTTCAGATCTGGTGTTGTCATGGAATATCTTGTTTCTTCATAGATGGTGATTGAAAGCTTTTCTGGGTATAGTAGTCTGGGTTTGCATGCGTGGTTTTAATGTTTTCTTCAATCAATGAATATTTCCTCTACAGTACCTTCAGCCCCTGAGATTCCCTTCCATTTCTAGTATTCTGTTGATTATGCTTGCCTCTATAATTCCCATTCATTTACCCAGATTTTCCATATCCAGAATCCCTTCTGTTTGTGTTTTCTTTATTGCGTCTATTTCAGACTTCAAATCTCGAAATATTTGCTTCATCTGTTTGATTATTTTTTTTCTTGGTTTTCTTGGGTTTCCTTGAGGGATTTATTAATTTTTTCCAGTTTTTTGTTTGTCTTTTCCTCCATTTCTTTAAGGGAGTTTTTATTTGCTTTTTAAATGTCTCCATCATCTTTATAAAGTTTTGTTTAAAATCATTTTCTTCTTCTTATTCTGGGTTAGCCAGTCTTCCTCCCTGAGGACTAGTTCTGATAGTATTGGAAGGTACTGTATAAGCAGCCATGGGAGAAGAGTGATCAGTAGTTGTTCAAGTCTTCCTATTGTATGACTACTGGATTCTGGTGTTCCCATGTTGCCTTTTAGGTTTGGATTTTGCATGAATTCTTGTACTGATTCCTTCCCACCTGTTCTCTTAATTGATTTGAACAGTGTTTTTGTGTCTTGGTCCAATTCTTGCAGTGTCACTGTTCTTGATCTGCTCTGTACTGTCACTGTCTGTGTCTCAGGGGTTTTGGAGCAGCTTGCCTGCAGAAACTTGACTGCTGGCTGTTTATAAAACTGAGGCAGGTGGGAAAGAGTCCCAAGGTTTTGCCCCAGTATGGAAGGCCTAAAGAGTGGACTGTCCCCCCGGGTGGCTGGTCAATCACCTCTTGGTCCTCTCTGTGTAGTCACAGGCTGTGTTTCAAAGTTCCACTGAGGTTGCAGGGGAAAAGAGGGCTTAGCAGTGGGTTGGGACTTGTAGCTTGCAGGGTCTGATGGTCTGGATGGACATAATGGAGTAGCCTACCTGCAGGAAACTCTCCTCCAGGCTGGCTAGAGAAGCCTAGCTAATGTCTAGTTTCTTTAGTTCTTTGTCTATTTTGAATATCAGTCTTCTTTCAGACATGGAGTTGGTGAAGATCTCTTCTAATTCTGTAGGTTGCCATTTTGTCTTCTTGACTATGTTCTTTGCCTTACAAAAGATTCTCAGTTTCAGGAGGTTCCATTAAATAATTGTTATTTTCACTGTCTGTGTTACTGATATTATATTTAGGAATTGAACTCCTGTGCCAATGTGTTCAATGATACTTCCTACTTTCTCTTCTATAAAGTTTTGTGTGGCAGGATTTAGGGTGAGGTCTTGGATCCACTTGGAGTAGAGTTATTTGCATGTGGGTAGATATAGATTTACTTGCATTCTTCAACATGTGAGCCTCAGTTATGCCAGCACCATTTGTTGCAGATGTTTTCTTTTTTCCATTGTATAATTTTAGATTCTTTGTAAAAGAAATCAGGTGTTCATAGGTTTGTGAATTAATGTCAGGGTCTTTGGTTCAAATCTATGGGTCCACCTGTGTGTTTTTGTGTCAATACCAAGCTGTTTTTATTACTATACCTGTATATTTAGGGCTTGAAGTCAGGGATACCTCTGGAGGTTCCTTTATTGTACAGGATTGTTTTAGCTGTTCTGGATTTTTTGTTTTTTCATATGAAGTTGAATAATGTTCTTTCAAGGTCTGTGAAGAATTGTTTTGGGAGTTTGATGGGGATTACATTGAATCTATAAATTGCTTTTGGTAAAATCACCCTTTTTACTATGTTGATCCTACCTATTCAAAAACATGGGAGATCTTTTCATTTTCTGAGATCTTCCTCAATTTCTTTCCTCAAAGACTTAAAGTTCTTGTCACGTGGGTTTTTTACTTTTTTGGTTAGAGTTACCCCAAGATATTTTTATATTGTTGTGGCTATTGTGAAGGGTCATTACTTCTTCAATTTTTTTCTCAGCCCATTTATTTTCTCTTTCTAGGATGACCACTGATTTTTTGAGTTAATATTTTATCCTGCCCCATTACGAAAGGCGTTTATCAGATAGAGATGTTTTATGATAGAATTTTTTGGGTCACTTATATACTATCATATTATCTGCCAATAGGCAAAGTTTAACTTCTTCCTTTCCAGTTTGTACCCCCTAGATCTCCTTTTGTTATCCTACTCATTTAGCTAGAACTTGAGTACTTTATTGGATTGATATGGAGAGAGTGGACAGCCTTGTCTTGTTCCTGATTTCAGTGAAATTGCTTTACATTTCTCTCCTTTTTGTTCAATGTTGGTTGTTGGCTTGCTATATATTGCCTTCATTACATTTAGGTATGTTCCTTGTATTTTTGGTCTCTCCAAGATCTTTATCATGAAAGGGTGTTGGATTTTGTTGAAGGTTTTTTCAGCATTTAATGAGATCACCATTTGGTTTTTTTCTTTCAGTTTGTTTATATGGTAGATTACATTGACAGTTTTTTTTGTATGTTGTACCATTTGTGTATTTATGGGATGTAGCCTGTTTGATCATGGTGGATGATGTTTCTTATGTGTTCTTAGATTGTGTTTACTAGTATTTTATTGAGTATTTTTTGCATAAATATTCATTAAGGACATTGGCATGTAATTCTCTTTCTTAGCTGTCTCTTTGTATTGTTTGGGTTCGAATGTAACTGTTGCTTCATAAAAAGAGTTTGGCAATGTCGCTTCTGTTTCTATTGTGTGGAATAATTTGAGAATTATAGGTTATATCTCTTTGAAATTCTGGTAGAATCCTGTGCTGAAACCATCTGTCTGTTAGCTTTTTTTTTCATGGTTTGTAATATGATTTATTATTATTATTATTATTATTAAACATTTTCACCTCCTTCTCTCCTTCCATTTCCCTCTCCCCTCATTTTCTCTCTAGTCCAAAGAGCAGTCGGGGTTTCCTACCCTGTGGGAAGTCTAAGATCCTCCCCCCTCCCTCCAGGTCTAGGAAGGTGAACATCCAAACAGACTAGGTTCCCACAAAGCCAGTACATGTAGTAGAATCAAAACCCAGTGCCATTGTCCTTAGATTCTCAGTCAGCCCTCATTGTCAGCCATGTTCATACAGTCAGGTTTGATCACATGCTCCATCAGACCCAGTCCAGCTGGCCTTGGTGAGCTCCCATTAGATCAGCCCCACCAACACGCACCCCTCGTGGTTCTGACTTCCTTGCTCATGTTCTCCCTCCTTCTGCTCCTCATATGTACCTTGGGAGCTCAGTCCAGTGCTCCAATGTGGGTCTCTGTCTCTATCTCCATCCATTGCCAAATGAGGGTTCTATGGTGATATGCAAGGTATTCATCACTGTGGCTGGAGGATAGGGCAATTTCAGGATCCCTCTTCTCAGCTGCTCAAGGAACAAGTTGGGGACATCTCCTTGGACACCTGGGAACTCCTCTAGGGTGCAGTCTCTTGCCAACCATAAAATGGCTCCCTTAATTAAGATATGTACTTCCCTGATCCCATATCCACTCTTCCTCCAAACCAATCTTGCCATTCCCCCAAGCTCTTCCACCCAAATAGGAAAGAATATACCTTCTTTTCTGCAGCTCATGGAACCTTCTTGAAAATTGACCACATACTAGGTAACAAAGCAAACTTCCACAGATACAAAAAATATTAGTGATCACCTGTGTCTTATCGGATCACCATGGAATAAAGTTAGAATTTAACAATAATTCTACCCCCAGAAAGCCTACAAACTCTTGGAAGCTGAACAGTCATCTACTGAATCACCCCTGAGTCAGGGAAGAAATAAAGAAAGAAATTGAAGTCTTCCTTGAATTCAACGAAAATAAAGACATAACGTACCCAAACCTATGGTATGTGGTACCTATCCAGAAAATTATCCATTTTCTTTATATTTTTCAATTTTGTGGAGCACTGGTTTCTGAAATATGACCTAATTATTGTCTGAATTTCCTCAGTGTCTGTTGTTATGTTCCTATTTTCCTTTCTGATCTTGTTAGTTTGGATGTTCTCTCTTTGCCTTTTGGTTAGTTTGGATAAAGGTTTGTCTCTCTTGATGATTTTCTGAAGGAATCCACTCTTTGTCCTATTGACTCTGTATTTTTTGTTTCTATTTTATTAATTTTAGCCCTCAATTTGATTATTTACTGGCATCTACTCCTTTGGGTTGTGTTTGCGTTTTTTTCTTGTTGTTCTAGAGCTTTCAAGTATGCTGTTAAATTGCTAGTGTGAGATTTCTCTATGTTCTATTGTAGGGATTTAGTGCTATGACTTTCCTCTTCATCCTGCTTTCTTTGTGTTCCATAGGCTTGGGTATACTGTACATTCATTTACATTGAAGTCTAGGAAGTCTTTAATTTCTTTTTTTTTAAAATTTCTTCCTTGACCCAGGAGTGATTCAGTTGAGCATATTTTCAGTTTTCCTGAATTTGTGGGCTTGCTGTAATTAATGTTGTTGCTGAATTCTAACTTTAAACCATGGTGGTCTGATAAGATACAGGGGGTTATTCATTTTTTTTTTTTGTATCTGTTGATGCTTGTTTGTTACTAGGTAGAGAAAGTTCCATGAGGTGCCAAGAAGAGGATATTCTTTTGTGTTTAGGTGGAAAGTTCTAGATGTCTGTTAAATCCATTTGACTGACAACATCTTTTAGTTCCTTTCTTTCTCTGCTAAGTTTCAATCTGGCAGTCCTGTCCAGTGGTGAAAACTCTTCCACATTGTAGAGTGTGATATGTAATTTAAACTTTAGTAATATTTCTTTTATAAATGTGAGTATCCTTGTAGTTCAGGGCAAAGATACTGAACTATAATTGAGACTTCATTTTGATCGAATTTTCCTGTGATGAATATAAAATGTTCTTTTTCATTGCTTTTTATTAATTTTACTTTGAAGTCTATTTTTTTAGATATTAAGAAAGCTACACCAGCTTGTTTTTTATGTCCATTGGATTGGAAATCTTTTCCCAATTTCTTACTCTGAGGTATGTCTGTCTTTGAATTTGGGGTGTGTTTTTTGTATGCAGCAGAAGAATGGATCCTGTTTTTGTATTCATTCTGTTCATCTGTTTCTTTTTATAGGTGAATTGAAATCATTGACATTAAGAGGTATTAATGATCAGTGATTGCTAGTTTCTGTCATTTTTTGTTTTGTTGATGTTGTCAGTATTGTGTTTGTGTTTTTCTTCTTTTTAATTCACTGGTATGGAATTATTTACTGACTGTGTTTTTGTGGGTGTAGTTAATTTTCTTGGGTTGTATTTTTTTGTTCTAGTACTTTCTATATGATTGAGTTTTTTGATAGGCAGTGTCTAAATCTGGTTTTGCCATGGAATATCTTGTTTTCTCCATTTACGGTGATTGAAAGTTTTGCTGGGTACAGTAGTTTGGGCTGGCATCTGAGGTCTTTTAGTGTCTGCAGAATGTCTATCCAGGACCTTCTGGATTCCAGATTTTCCATGGAGAATTCAGGTGTACTTCTGATAGGTCTGTCTTTATAATTTCCTTGGGCTTGTTCCTTTGCATCTCTTAATATTCTTTTGTCATTCTCCTAATTTCCTGGTAGCTGCCTACTCAAGACTGGAAAAGACCAGATAGGGCCTTTGGAAACCTGGAGAATTTGGTATAGAGGTAGAAAGAGGTCCAGCTGGTTAGCTAAAGGCTACCACATGAAGAGGAAGAGACATAGTCAGTCAACTCATCAACTCAGACCATGAAACCCAGTATGGACAGGTTCAACAGAAACGCCTGTGATAAAGTCCCAGAATATGACAGTGTCCCAGTACCTCCATGTTTTAAGTGCAGGACAAATAAATTTTCTCCTAAAACCAAAAAAAGGGAGGGGAGCTGATAAAAATGGAAAAGGAAGGCACTTTATCACACTGAAAAGAGTTACCACAATAGGGACCTGAAATGTCAGAACACTAAACACAGTCAGAGAAAATGGCTTGCTCATGCATGATCTCAGTCACTTCAGGTGGGATGTCATCGGACTGAAAGAAATGCATTGGACAGGAACATCAAAACTAGTTGTAAATGGATGCAAGATTATAAACTCAGGTGGAGAGGGAAACATGCAGCACGTGTAGCTTTAGTGTTATCTAGTTTGGCCCAAAAATGCATGCTTGGGCACAGACCTGCAAATGACTGAATCATATCAGCCAGATTTCAGACAATAACACATCCAGTAACTATCATACAGGTATATGTTCCAGCAGTGGGAGCAGAAGAGGATGCCATCAACAGTTTCTACATAGATCTACAGAGTGAGGTCAGCAGGGTGTGTAAGAATGATATACTAATGGCTATGGGTGACTTCAATGCAAGAGTGGGATCTGGAGAAAGAATAGACTATAGTGTCATAGGAACAAATGGATTCAAACAAAGGAATGATAGAGGGAAACCTCTGCTATGCAAATGATTTGTATATATCTAACACAAAATTCAAGCAAGCCAAATCATCAAACTTCTGGACATGGTAATTTCTGACAAATGCACATACAACCACATTGACTAAATTTTAGTCAGCAGGAAACTCCTGTCTAGCATCCAAAACAGCTGATCATTTCCTAGTGCTGACTTAGGGTCAGATCATCAAATTGTTATGGCCACCATTTAACTAATAGTTACTGGATGTGTTATTGTCTGAGGCACACCAGGCAAGATGAACTGGAAGATCAATTGTAAATAACTGATGAATACAGGTGTATGGAGAGAGTATAAGAGAAATGCTGAAAAAAGAGATGAGGGAAATCATTAAACAACCCTTTACAAATGTAGAAATAGAATGGGAGAAAATCAAAAGAGCCATGCAGAAGACTTCAAAGGAGATGCTTGGTTTTGCAAAAAGGGCCACATCAGTAGAATGGCTTACTGCAGAGATGATCAACCTGGTGGAAGAAAAAAGGGAGCTAAAGAGCAAATGAAGAGGCAATCCACAGGCAGCAAAGCACCACAACTGTCTGTGCAGGAAGGCCAGAAAAGAACAAATAATAGAGAGCTGTATATACAAGTTATATGCAAAGAGGTAAAGAAGGCTAGACTCCATAATAAAACACATCTTGTCTATAAAGCTATCAGATGGATAACTGCCAGATATGTTCCTCAGATTTGAGTGATTAAACATGGGTAAGGCCATTTATTAAGAACCAGAGGAAGTAAAGCAAAGATGGAGACAATACTTTGACACCCTATAACAATGACCCTAATGCTGTCAATGAGAAATACTTCAGCAGCCACTCAAACACCAGAGACAATGAAGAAATAGTAAATATTGATAGGAGTGAGATAGAGGAAGTTATCAAGACAATGAGATGCAGGAAGGTCCCAGGAGCAGATGACATCATGGTGGAGTAGCTGGAGTTGGCTACAATAGGCTCAGGGACCAAGGTGCTTCTCAGACTCCTCAGAGAGATGTGAGAACATGATGTGACTCCCATGAAATGGAAGCACTCAGTCATAAATTCCCATACACAAGAAGAAGGACAAGCTAGACTGCTAAAATTATAAGGGCAGTAGTTTGTTGTGATCTTCTCCTCCATTATCTTGCAAAGGATCAAAGGCAGAACAGAGGAAATCCTAGCAGTGTTCCAATGCAGATTTAGAGCTAACAGGAACACAGCTGATCATATCTTCCCTTTGAGGCTATTGGCAGAAAAATAAGAAGAATTTGGAAAAGACTTATGTGTCTGTTTCATTGATTTCAGGAAGATATTATATAGCATTTGGAGGAAAGGACTTTGGGAAACAATGAGGTTCTACAGGTACCAGAGAAAATCCTAAAAATACTAGAAAATGCCTACACAGATACTTTTGCATCAGTCTAAGTCTGTGGAGAGGCCTGAGAGACCTCCAGAAGCAAATAGGAGTGCCCAAGCAACCTCTGGGAACAGGCAAGTAAGACCCAAGTACCCTCTGGGAGCAGTCAGGAAGGCCCAAGCAACCTCTGGGGGCAGGCAGGAAGACCCAAGCAACGTTCAGGTGAAGGAAAGCAAGGCCCATCAAACCCCAGAAGCATGTATGAAGGCCCAAGCTACCTCTGGGCATGTTGAACAGCTGGAACCTTGGCCCTGAGTCCACCTTGAGGAGTGACCATTTGTACCATGGACTCACTGTCATTGGGAGGAGAAACAGACTTTACTATACCAACTGGAGGAAAACATGGGTAGATAACAAGGTGAGAACACACTCAATAACAGAAAGAGCAATGCAGCATTACAAAAATAATGGTTCTATAACAAGACTTGAACACCCCAACACAGATGAAGCAGAAGAAAATGTCCTTAAAAATAACTTTAGGGAAATGTTTGAATCCCTTAAAGAGGATTGAAGAAGTAGAGGAAAAGACAAACAAAAATTGGAAGAAATCAACAAAATCCTTAAAGAAAACCAAGAAAAAGCAATCAAACAGGTGAAAGAAACAAATCAAGGTTTGAGAACCAAAATACAGACAATAAAGAAAGAACAAACTGTGGGAATTCTAGAAATGAAAAGTATTGGTAAATGATCAGGAACCACATGTGCAAGCATAAACAGCAGAATACAAGAGATGGAAGAGAAAATCTCAGGTGTTGAAGATACAATAGAAGAAATAGACTCATTGGTAACAGAAAAGGTGAAATCTAACAAATTCTTAATACAAAACATCCAGGAAATCTGATACACCATGAAAAGAGTAATTTTAAGGATAAAACGGGTAGAAGAAGGAGAAGTCCAACTCAAAGGCACAGAAAATATACTCAACATAATCGTAGAAGAAAACTTTCCCAACCTAAAGAAGGACATGCCTATAAAAATACCAGAGGCTTACAGAACATCAAACAAACTGAACCAAAAAAATCCCTTCACCACATTATAATAAAAACATTAAACATACAGAATAAAGAAAGAATATTAAGAGCTGCAAAGGAAAATGGCCAAGTAACATATAAAGGCAGACCTACTAGAATTACACCAGACTTCTCAATTGGAACTAGGAAAGCCAGAAAGTCCTGGTCAAGTATTATACAGACATTAAGAGACCATGGATGGGATCAGCGAGGGGCTCTGATCCTGTGGAGGGGTGAGTGTGTTGACCGCCATACAACTCAGGTTAGGTACACACTGTATTCCCGCCATCCTTATCTCCCTGGCTGCTCCACAGGGGCAGCTTCCCCCAGCTAATCCCTCTCTCCTGCTACGCCATCCCAGCTTTCGGCCTGGAACCCCTCCCGTCCTCTCTCCCTTTTTCGGGGCTTAAATTCCCCCATCTCAGCCGGGGTGGGCACTGTGGCCCGGGGCAGGTGGTGAGTGCAAAGGGACCAGAGTCCCTTTGTTCGGATAGCCGGCCTGCAGCAAGCTAAGACCGCAGGCAGCGAGTCTTCTGATCAGCGAGGGGCTCTGATCCTGTGGAGGGGTGAGTGTGTTGACCGCCATACAACTCAGGTTAGGTACACACGGTATTCCCGCCATCCTTATCTCCCTGGCTGCTCCACAGGGGCAGCTTCCCCCAGCTAATCCCTCTCTCCTGCTACGCCATCCCAGCTTTCGGCCTGGAACCCCTCCCGTCCTCTCTCCCTTTTTTGGGGCTTAAATTCCTCCATCTCAGCCTGGGTGGGCACCGCGGGTCGGGACAGGTGGTGAGTGCAAAGGGAAGGAAGTCCCTTGGTTATAAGTGCCTGCCTGCAGTGAGCTAAGACTGCAGGCAAAGTGATTCCTGGTTAGCAAGGGACACTAATCCAGTAGAAGAAGACCCAGCAGAGGGAAGAGCCATTGGAGGGCATCTGAAGGAAGAGATGGGCAGGCGCCAAGGCAAAAATTCCTCCAACAATCTGAAAAACAACATGAAAACACCAGATCCTAGCGATCTTACGACAGAAGGACTTAAACGCCCTATTCCGGAAGAAGTGGAAAACAGTGTCATTATGAAAGCAATAGAGTCTCTTAAACAGGGTATGAATAACTCACTTAAAGAATTAGAAGACAAATATAACAAAAAGATGGAAGAAATGAGTAAAGAAATGGAAGACAAATATAACAAAAAGGTTGAAGAAATGAGTAAATTCGTCAATGATACCCTGGGAAACCAAGAAAAAGCAATCAAACAGGTAATGGAATCAGTTCAAGAATTGAAAACTGAAATGGAGGCAGTGAGGAAAACACAATCCGAGGGCCGGCTGGATATGGAAAACCTAGGTAAACGAACGGAGACTACAGAATCAAGCTTAACCAATAGAATACAAGAGATAGAAGAACGAATCTCAGATTATGAAGACACCATAGAGAAAATAAATGCCCTGACCAAAGAAAACAGCAAATCCAACAAATTCTCATCACAAAACATTCAGGAAATATGGGACATAATCAAAAAACCAAATATAAGAATAATAGGAGTAGAAGAAGGAGAAGAATTGCAGATCAAAGGTCCAGAAGATATATTCAACAAAATTATAGAAGAAAACTTTCCCATGCTAAAGAGTGATATTCCTATGAAGGTGCAAGAAATATACAGGACACCGAATAGATTGGATCAGAAAAAAACATCCCCTCACCATATAATAATCAAAACACAAAGCAGTCAGATTAAAGAAAGGATATTAAGAGCTGCAAAGGAAAAAGGTCAAGTAACCTATAAAGGTAAACCTATCAGACTTACACCAGACTTCTCTATAGAAACCATGAAAGCCAGAAGGTCCTGGATAGAGGTACTGCAGAAATTAAGGGACCATGGATGCAAGCCCAGACTACTTTACCCAGCTAAGCTTTCGTTCACTATCAATGGAGAAAACAAAATATTTCAGGATAAAAACAAATTTAAACAATACGTAACTACTAATCCAGCCTTACAGAGAATACTAGAAGGAAAATTACATCCCAAGGAATCCAACATTGCCAACACTGACTACAATAATTCAGACATCTAGCGACCCTTCACTAGCACAATTCAAAGAAGGAAAACACATACACTCTATTACCCCCCCCTCCAAAAAAATGACTGGAGTCAACAACCACTGGTCATTAATATCTCTTAATATCAATGGACTCAATTCACCTATAAAGAGGCACAGACTTAGAGATTGGTTACGAAAACAGGATCCAACATTCTGCTGTTTACAAGAAACACACCTCAATCACAAAGACAGACACCTACTCAGAGTAAAGGGTTGGGAAAAGGTTTTCCAAGCAAATGGACCTAAGAAACAAGCGGGTGTGGCCATTCTAATATCTAACAAAATCGACTTCAAACTAAAATCAATCAGAAGGGATGGAGATGGACATTTCATACTCATAACAGGAACAACTCATCAGGAAGAAGTCTCAATCCTGAATATCTATGCCCCTAATGTAAAGGCACCCACATATGTAAAAGAAACTCTTCTAGAACTCAAGGCTGTCATCAAACCACACACGCTAATAGTAGGAGACTTCAACACTCCTCTCTCACCAATGGACAGGTCAATCAGACAGAAACCAAACAGAGAATTAAGAGATTTATTGGAGGTATTGAATCAAATGGACTTAACAGACATCTATAGAACACTCCACCCAAATAGGAAAGAATATACCTTCTTCTCTGCAGTTCATGGAACCTTCTCGAAGATTGACCACATACTCGGTAACAAAGCAAACTTCCACAGATACAAAAAAGTATTAGTAACCACCTGTATCTTTTCAGACCACCATGGATTAAAATTAGAATTCAACAACAACGCTACCCCAAGGAAGTCAACAAACTCATGGAAGTTGAACAGTCAACTACTAAATCACCCCTGGGTCAGGGACGAAATTAAGAAAGAAATTAAAGTCTTCCTTGAATTTAATGAAAACAAAGACACAACATACTCAAACCTATGGGACACTATGAAAGCAGTGCTAAGAGGAAAGTTCATAGCAATAGGTGCCCAACTAAAGAAAACGGAGAAAGCACACATTGAAACAGCACACTTGAAAGCTCTAGAAAAAAAAGAAGCTGATTCACCCAGGAGGAGTAGAAGACTGGAAATAATCAAACTGAGGGCTGAAATCAACAAAATAGAAACAGAGAAAACAATCCAAAGAATCAATGAATCAAAAAGCTGGTTCTTGGAGAAAATCAACAAGATTGACAAACCCCTATCCAAACTAATCAAACGGCAGAGAGAGAACTTGCAAATTAATAGGATCAGAAATGAAAAGGGGGATATAACTACAGACACAGAGGATTTCAGAGAATCATTAGATCTTACTACGAAAGTTTATATGCCACAAAGTTGGAAAATGTAAAAGAAATGGACATTTTTTTAGATAAGTACCATATACCAAAGTTGAACCAAGAACAGGTGAACAATCTAAATAGACCTGTTAGTCGCGAAGAATTAGAAGCTGTTATCAGAAATCTCCCTGCCAAAAAAAGCCCATGACCAGATGGTTTCAATGCAGAATTCTACCAGAACTTCCAGGAAGAGCTAATTCCTATACTCCTTAATGTATTCCATAATATAGAAACAGAAGAGTCATTGCCAAACTCCTTTTATGAAGCTACAGTTACCTTAATACCAAAACCACATAAAGACACAACCAAGAAAGAGAATTACAGGCCAATCTCACTCATGAACATCGACGCGAAAATTCTCAATAAAATCCTGGCAAACCGAATCCAGGAACACATTAGAAAAGTTATTCATTATGATCAAGTAGGCTTCATCCCAGAGATGCAGGGCTGGTTCAACATACGCAAATCTATCAATGTAATCCATCATATATATAAACTGAAAGAAAAAAACCATATGATCATTTCATTGGATGCTGAAAAAGCATTTGACAAAATTCAACACCCATTTATGATAAAGGTGTTGGAGAGACTGGGGATACAAGGATCATACCTAAATATAATAAAAGCAATATACAGCAAGCCGACAGCTAACATCAAATTGAATGGAGAGAAACTCAAAGCCTTTCCACTAAAATCAGGAACACGACAAGGCTGTCCACTCTCTCCATACCTCTTCAATATAGTGCTTGAAGTTCTAGCAATAGCAATAAGACAACATAAGGAGATCAAGGGGATTCGAATTGGTAAGGATGAAGTTAAACTTTCGTTATTTGCTGACGATATGATAGTGTACATAAGTGACCCCAAAAACTCTACCAAAGAACTCCTACAGCTGATAAACACCTTTAGTAACGTGGCAGGATACAAGATCAACTCCAAAAAATCAGTGGCCCTCCTATACACAAAGGATAAAGAAGCTGAGAGGGAAATCAGAGAAACATCACCTTTCACGATAGCCACAAATAGCATAAAATATCTTGGGGTTACTCTAACCAAGGAAGTGAAAGACCTATTTGACAAGAACTTTAAGACTTTGAAGAAGGAAATTGAGGAGGATACCAGAAAATGGAAAGATCTCCCCTGTTCTTGGATTGGGAGGATCAACATAGTAAAAATGGCAATTCTACCAAAAGCAATCTATAGATTCAATGCAATCCCCATCAAAATCCCATCAAACTTCTTCACAGACCTTGAGAAAACAATAATCAAGTTTATATGGCAAAACAAAAAACCCAGGATAGCCAAAACAATCTTATACAATAAAGGAACTTCAGGAGGCATTACCATCCCTGACTTCAAACTCTATTACAGAGCTACAGTATTGAAAACAGCTTGGTATTGGCATAAGAACAGAGAAATCGACCTTTGGAATCGAATAGAAGACCCGGATATTAACCCACAAACCTATGAGCACCTAATTTTTGACAAGGGAGCTAAAGGTATACAATGGAAGAAGGAAAGCATCTTTAACAAATGGTGCTGGCATAACTGGATGTCAACCTGTAGAAGGATGAAAGTAGATCCATACCTATCACCATGCACAAAACTCAGGTCCAAATGGATTAAAGACATCAACATTAATCCGTCCACCTTGAACCTGATAGAAGAGAAAATGGGAAGTAGTCTACAAGATATAGGCACGGGAGGCCTCTTCCTAAGCAGGACCCCAGCTGCACAGACAATAAGAGAAACAATGAATAAATGGGATCTACTGAAACTGAGAAGCTTCTGTAAAGCAAAGGACACTGTCAGTAAGACAAAAAGGCTGCCTTCTGACTGGGAGAAGATCTTCACCAACCCCTCATCAGACAAAGGTCTGATCTCCAAAATATACAAAGAACTCAAGAAACTAGGCACTAAAACTCTAATTAACCCAATTAAAAAATGGGGTACTGAACTGAACAGAGAATTCACAACAGATGAACTTCGAATGGCCAGAAGACACTTAAGGTCATGCTCAACCTCCTTAGCGATCAGGGAAATGCAAATCAAAACCACTTTGAGATACCATCTTACACCTGTCAGAATAGCTAAAGTCAAAAACACCAATGATAGCCTATGCTGGAGAGGATGTGGGGTGAGGGGAACACTCATCCATTGTTGGTGGGAATGCAAACTTGTGCAGCCACTGTGGAAATCAGTGTGGCGGTTTCTCAGGAAACTGGGAGTCAACCTACCTCAGGACCCAGCAATTCCACTCTTGGGAATATACCCTAGAGATTCCCTAACATACTACAAAAGCATTTGTTCAACTATGTTCATAGCAGCACTATTTGTAATAGCCAGAACCTGGAAACAGCCTAGGTGCCCCTCAGTAGAAGAATGGTTAAAAAAGGTGTGGAACATATACACATTAGAGTTTTACTCAGCGGTAAAAAATAATGACATCTTGAATTTTGCATGCAAATGGATGGACATAGAAAACGCTTTACTGAGTGAGGTAAGCCAGACCCAAAAAGAGGAACACGGTATGTATTCACTCATAAGTGGATTCTAACCATAATTTAAAGGTCTTTGAGCCTATTATTCGTGATCCTAGAGAAGCTAAATAAGAAGACGAACCTGATGAAGATTATTTAGCTATCTGCCAGGAGGTAGGAAATAGTCAAGAGTCCCAGGTAACCTTGGGTGCATGGGGGGGTGGGAGGGAGGGTTGTTGGAAGGGGAGAGGGTTAGAGAGAAGGGAGTAGGGGAGGAATGGAGAAAGCTCGGTTGACCGGGATGGGGGGAAGGGAGGAAGGATGAACATGGGATCAGGGAAGAATATATTTCAAATAAGGGAGTCATTTTAGGGTTTATAGGAAACTTGATTATATATGGGATCCCAGGTCCAAGGAGAGATCCCCCAGATTGTTCTCTGGACAGAGGAGAGGGTGCCTGAATCGGCCGTGGCCCATAACCATACTGATGTATATTTTGCTTATCACCATAGATCCTTCATCTGGCGAAGGACGGCGATACAGTCGGAGACCCACATTGGAGCACCGGACTGAGCCCCCCGAGGTCCAAATGAGGAACAGAAGGAGGAAGAACATGAAAAACGAAATCAGTACTGCGAGGGATGCTATCACCTACTGATACAAGGGAATGGATCTAATGAGAGTTTACCAAGGCCAGTTGGACTGGTACTGAACGAGGAAGTGATCTAACCAGATTCTCGGAATTTGACCGGATTCTCTGAATGTGGCTGGCCTGAAGTCTTTCTGAAAAGCCATTGACTATGATACTGGGACCTGTTTCCTCTGCATATACTGGATTTTGGGGATCCAGTCTGTTTGGACACTCACCTTCCTGGACCTGGAGGGAGAGGGGAGGAACTTGAACTTCCCACAGGGCAGGAAACCCTGACTGCCCGAAGGGACGAAGAGGGAGGAGGAGAGGGAGTGGGGGGAGTGGGAGGGTGTTGGGAAGAGGGGCGGAAATGGAAACTTTTATAATTTAATAAAATTTACTTTACAAAAAAAAAGAAAAAAAAAAGAGACCATGGATGCCAGCCCAGACTACTATATTCAATAAAACTTTCAATCACCATAGATGGAGAAAACAAGATATTCCGTGACTGAACCAGATTTAATACCTATGTACAAATCCAGCCCTACAAAATGTACTAGAAGGAAAACTCCAACCTAAGGAAGTCAGATACACCCACAAAACACAGACAATAGATGATCTCACAGTAACAAATCCTCCAAAAGGGGAAAGCACACACAATAATATCACCAGCAACAAAAACTAAAATAACAGGAACTAGCAACCACTGGTCATTAATATCTCTCAATATAAATGTCCTCAACTCACCTACAAAAAGACACAGGATAGCAGATTGGATATGAAAACAGAATCTATCCTGCTACATACAAGAAACACACCTCAACTTCAAAATCAGAGTAAAGGGTTAGGAAAAGATTTTCTAAACACATGAATCTAAGAGACAAGATGGTGTAGCTATGCCAATATCTAACAAAATAGACTCCAAATTAAAATCAGTCAAAAGAGACAAAAAAGACATTTTGTATTTATCACAGGAAAACTTTATGAAGAGGAAATATCAATTCTGAACATCTATGTACCAAATACAAGGGTACCCTCACATGTAAATTAAACACTACTGAAGCTTAAATCATAAACTAAGCCCCACACACTAATAGTGGGAATCTTCAACACCTGACTTCACCATTGGACAGGTCTACCAGACAGAAACTTAAAAGAAAAATAAGGTAAGTAACAGATGTTATGACACAATGGACTTAACAGATTTCTATAGAACATTCCATCCAAACATAAAAGAATATACCTTCTTATCATCTCATAGAACCTTTCCAAAAATTGACCACATACTCAGTAACAAAGAAAACCTCAACAGATACAAAAAAATCATAATATCCCTATGTTTCTTATCAGATCACCAATGGCTTAAAGTTAGAATTCAATAGAAACAGTAGTTTCAGAAAACCCATAAACACATGAAAATTGAACAATCCTCACCTGAATCACAATGAGAAAAGGAAGAAATAAAGAAAAAAATTAAAGACTTCCTAGAATTCAAAGAAAATGACCACACAACATACCAAAACTTATAGAACAGAATGAAAGCAGTGTTAAGAGGAAAGTTCATAACACTAAATGCCTACATAAAGAAGCTGGAAAAAGTTCACACCAATGAGTTAATAGAACACCTGAAAGCTCTAAAACAAAAAGAAGCAAACTCACCCAGGAGGATAAGATGACAGGAAATAATCAATTGAGAGTTGAAATCAACAAAATAGAAATAAGAAAAACAAGGCAAAGAATTAATGAGTCAAAGTGTTGGTTCTTCGAGAAAATCAACAAAATAGACAAACCTTTATCCAAACTAACCAAAAGGCAGAAAGAGAACATCCAAATTAAGAAAATTAGGAATAAAAAGGCGGACATAATAACAGACATGGAGGAAATTCGAGGATTATCAAGTCATATTTAAAAAACCTGTATTCTAAAAATAACTGGAAAATTTCAAGGAAATGGACAGTTTTCTTGATAAATATCTCTTACCAAAATTAAATCAAGACCAGATAAGCAAATTAAATGGACTTATAACTGCTAAAGAAATAGAAACAGTCATCAAAAGTCTATCAACCAAAAAAAAAAAAAAAAGGTTCAGGATCAGATGGTTTCAGGGCAGAATTCTACAAGATTTCCAAAGAACTAATACCAGTACTCCTCAAATTGTTCTACAATAATTGAAACAGAAAGAACTTTGTCAAACTCTTTTTATAAGGCTATAGTTACCCTGATACCCAAACCACAGAAAGACAATACTAAGAAAGAAAATTACAGACCAATCTCACTCATGAACATTGATGTAAAAATACTCAATAAAATAATGGCAAATTTAATCCAAGAACACATCATAAAATTGTCCACCATGACCAAATAAACTTTATCCTAGAGATGCAGGGATGGTTTAACATATGAAAATCTGTCAATGTAATCCACCGTATAAACAAACTGAAAGACAAAACCACATGATCATTTACTTATATGTTGAAATAGTTTTTGACAAAATAAAATACCCATTCATGATAAAAGTCTTGGAGAGAGAAGGAATACAAGGAACATACCTAATCATAATAAAAGTAGTGTATAGCAAGTCAACAGCCAACATCAAACTAAATGGAGAGAAACTTGGTATGGCAGATCTTTCTGTATATGTGCTGCTTTTATTGGTTAATGAATAAAGGAACTGCTTTGGGCCTATTGCAGAGCTATAGGGGAACAGAGCTAGGTGAGGAAAATTAAATGGAATGCTGGAAGGAAAAAGGCAGAGTCAGGAAGATGCCATGGAGCCACAGCTGGAGATAGATGTGCTGAAACTTTGCTGGTCACCACAACCTCATGATGTGGCACAGATTAATGGAGATGGGTTAAATTAAGATATAGGAGTTAGTCAATAATAAACTAAAGCTAATGGGCCAAGCAGTGATTTAAATAATATGGTTTCTGTGTGATTATTTCAGTTCTGGGTAGCCTGGATGTTTAAGTGGCTCCTTCTTCCCAACAGATTGGCATGCCAACACGGTGGACTAAATCTATGTAAAACCTGAGAGAACTTGAAAAGGAATTATACACCCCAAAATGCATAGTTTAATACAGATTCTTGCTGGTGGCATGTGGGGGACATTTTCACCCGCACCCGAGGTCTGTATCACCACCCACCTGGTATGGACCGTGACTCCATACCTTCCACGAGCTGGGTAAAGTCCTAAGGGTTAAACATAAGACGCACAATACAGATAGTGAGTTTGAGTCATTTGCAAGAGGAGCATGCCTGTTTATTCAACTTAATCCGGGATTAAAATACCCTTTGTTCCCAATAAAGGAAACCCCTCCCAGCCAGAGGGGGTCAGGGAAGCTGGCACCAAGTGAGCTTCTCCGCAGGCAGGTGGGTGAGGGTGCAAGGCAGTGTCAGACAGGTGAGAGGTACCTTGGCGCCTGGGCTCTTCCAGGCAGGTTGAGAAATTACCATTTTAAAGTGATATAGAGTCCTAGGCTATTATACCAGGCTAGAGCAGAACAAGCATGGAACTTAGCAGGAAGCTTTAGCTGGTTGCCAAAACAGTCCTTGATTTGCATCCCAGGCAGCAAGGGAAGGCCTGGGCCTTACAGTGGCAAGCCACAGCTCCTTTAAAAGAGGTCGTACTGATTCAGCAGTAGCAGCAACACAATTTCAAAAATGGCAGCTTCCTGGCCATGGGCCATGCTGGTCTCTGGCTCTTTCATGAGATAGAGCAAATGGATGGGGTTTGTGAGCAGACCACTGCAGCTTGCTTAATGGTGACATGGAATGGCTGTGTGCCTGAAATTGGGGCATGGCTCTTGGAGGCAGAGAGTTGATCCACTATGCTGAACTGGGTTGGTCAAGCAGGCATGGCTGTATTTCCCCCAGCAATGCCACAGCTTAAGTTTTTAAGAAGCGCTTAGCATTTTAAGAAATGCTCCTGGACAGTAAAGAATTACAGATTCACTATAGGACAGATTCAGACATAAAAGACCTCTAAATGGGTCACAGTGTTGGATAAATGTGTGTAGGCTTGGGAGAGAGACGAAAAAATATAGAGAATTATAAAAAAAGTAAATGTTTTTTAAAAAATAAAACAAAGTCTTTAAAGAGACAGAGTGTAGACAATCATAGATTAAAAGGAGTAAAGAAAAGCAAGCCAGGTAAAGATGGAAAATTCACAGGATTATGCACAGGATTGCTGTGTTTCTATTAATTTTTTGATTGTGAAGGAACAAAGTACAGAGAGACATTTCATTGTATGGATTGCTAAACTAAACCAGCATGTATATTATAAAGGTATCTTGACTTCAACAGTTGTATCTAAATATATGTTCCTTTGGAAAAGAGGTTGTTCTTTTGTCTCTACATAGGATGAGAACCTGTAAATTTATTCCAGGCTAATATTGTTTGATGGAACAAGACCCCCCTGAAAGGTTGCTGTGAACACCCCACAAAGAAAATACTTTGCCCAATAAACAACAGGAAGCAGTTTGGAGAGAAATAATTGTGCCCATATTCCCAAATATTGTCTATAAATGTTTGTTTACATTTAAAGGGGAATATGCTTTTGAGATTTGCATTGGTATGGATCTTGGTTTATTGATACAAATTTAAGGTCAATGTTGTTGTATGTATATATCTTTCTGTTCTTGATTAAAGTATTGTGTTTGTGTAGCTCATTAAAAATGTAATGTATAATTAAGAAATATAAGTTAATAGATTCTCATGTATAATAGGCAAGCTTGTAGTCATGTTAGCTAGTTTTTCTAGATGTATAAAGATATATTTCAGTTAAGTATTTTTCAAATCTTTCAGAGATTTTCTTAATATGGTATTTAAATGTTTAAAAATTTAGCATTTTTCTTTTTTTTGAAAGTAATTTTATTAAATTATAAAAGTTTCCATTTACGCCCCTCTTCCCAACACCCCCCCACTCCCTCCCCCTCCCTCTCCTCCTCCTTCTTTGTCCCTAAGGGCAGTCAGGGTTTCCAGCCCTGTGGGAAGTTCAAGTTCCTCCCCCCTCCCTCCAGGTCCAGGAAGGTGAGTATCCAAACAGACTGGATCCCAAAAATCCAGTATATGCAGAGGAAACTAGTCCCAGTGTCATTGTCAATGGCTTCTCAGAAAGACTCCAGGCCAGCCACATTCAGAGAATCCGGCCACATTCAGAGAATCTGGTTGGATCACGTGCTCGTTTAGTCGCAGTCCAACTGTCCTTGGTAAACTCTCATTAGATCCGTCCCCTTGTATCAGTGGGTGATAGCATCCCTCGCAGTCCTTCGTCATTTTCTTCGTCCTTCTGCTCCTCATTTGGACCTTGGGGGGCTCAGTCCGGTGTTCCAATGTGGGTCTCCGTCTGTATCGACATCCATCGCCAGATGAAGGATCTATGGTGATAAGCAAAATCTTTATCAGTATGGTTATGGGCCAAGGTCGGTTCAGGCACCCTCTCCTCTGTCCAGAGAACAATCTGGGATCTCTCCTTGGACCTGGGATACCATATATAATCATGTTTCCTGTAAACCCTAAAATGACTCCCTTAGTTGAAATATATTCTTCTCTGATCCCATGTTCATCCTTCCTCCCTTCCCCCATCCCGGTCAACCGAGCTTTCACCATTCCTCCCCTACTCCCTTCTCTCTAACCCTCTCCCCTTCCAACAACCTTCCCACCCCCCCTCCATGCACCCAAGGTTACCTGGGACTCTTGACTATTTCCTACCTCCTGGCGGATAGCTAAATAATCTTCATCAGGTTCATCTTCTTATTTAGCTTCTCTAGGATCACGAATAATAGGCTCAAAGACCTTTAAATTATGGTTAGAATCCACTTATGAGTGAATACATACCGTGTTCCTCTTTTTGGGTCTGGCTTACCTCACTCAGTAAAGCGTTTTCTATGTCCATCCATTTGCATGCAAAATTCAAGATGTCATTATTTTTTACCGCTGAGTAAAACTCTAATGTGTATATGTTCCACACCTTTTTTAACCATTCTTCTACTGAGGGGCACCTAGGCTGTTTCCAGGTTCTGGCTATTACAAATAGTGCTGCTATGAACATAGTTGAACAAATGCTTTTGTAGTATGTTAGGGAATCTCTAGGGTATATTCCCAAGAGTGGAATTGCTGGGTCCTGAGGTAGGTTGACTCCCAGTTTCCTGAGAAACCGCCACACTGATTTCCACAGTGGCTGCACAAGTTTGCATTCCCACCAACAATGGATGAGTGTTCCCCTCACCCCACATCCTCTCCAGCATAGGCTATCATTGGTGTTTTTGACTTTAGCTATTCTGACAGGTGTAAGATGGTATCTCAAAGTGGTTTTGATTTGCATTTCCCTGATCGCTAAGGAGGTTGAGCATGACCTTAAGTGTCTTCTGGCCATTCGAAGTTCATCTGTTGTGAATTCTCTGTTCAGTTCAGTACCCCATTTTTTAATTGGGTTAATTAGAGTTTTAGTGCCTAGTTTCTTGAGTTCTTTGTATATTTTGGAGATCAGACCTTTGTCTGATGAGGGGTTGGTGAAGATCTTCTCCCAGTCAGAAGGCAGCCTTTTTGTCTTACTGACAGTGTCCTTTGCTTTACAGAAGCTTCTCAGTTTCAGTAGATCCCATTTATTCATTGTTTCTCTTATTGTCTGTGCAGCTGGGGTCCTGCTTAGGAAGAGGCCTCCCGTGCCTATATCTTGTAGACTACTTCCCATTTTCTCTTCTATCAGGTTCAAGGTGGACGGATTAATGTTGATGTCTTTAATCCATTTGGACCTGAGTTTTGTGCATGGTGATAGGTATGGATCTACTTTCATCCTTCTACAGGTTGACATCCAGTTATGCCAGCACCATTTGTTAAAGATGCTTTCCTTCTTCCATTGTATACCTTTAGCTCCCTTGTCAAAAATTAGGTGCTCATAGGTTTGTGGGTTAATATCCGGGTCTTCTATTCGATTCCAAAGGTCGATTTCTCTGTTCTTATGCCAATACCAAGCTGTTTTCAATACTGTAGCTCTGTAATAGAGTTTGAAGTCAGGGATGGTAATGCCTCCTGAAGTTCCTTTATTGTATAAGATTGTTTTGGCTATCCTGGGTTTTTTGTTTTGCCATATAAACTTGATTATTGTTTTCTCAAGGTCTGTGAAGAAGTTTGATGGGATTTTGATGGGGATTGCATTGAATCTATAGATTGCTTTTGGTAGAATTGCCATTTTTACTATGTTGATCCTCCCAATCCAAGAACAGGGGAGGTCTTTCCATTTTCTGGCATCCTCCTCAATTTCTTTCTTCAAAGGCTTAAAGTTCTTGTCAAATAGGTCTTTCACTTCATTGCTTTTATTATATTTAGGTATGATCCTTGTATCCCCAGTCTCTCCAACATCTTTATCATAAATGGGTGTTGAATTTTGTCAAATGCTTTTTCAGCATCCAATGAAATGATCATATTGTTTTTTTCTTTCAGTTTATTTATATGATGGATTACATTGATAGATTTGCGTATGTTGAACCAGCCCTGCATCTCTGGGATGAAGCCTACTTGATCATAATGGATAAATTTTCCAATGTGTTCCTGGATTCGGTTTGCCAGTATTTTATTGAGAATTTTTGCGTCGATGTTCATGAGTGAGATTGGCCTGTAATTCTCTTTCTTGGTTGTGTCTTTGTGTGGTTTTGGTATTAGGGTAACTGTAGCTTCATAAAAGGAGTTTGGCAATGACTCTTCTGTTTCTATATTGTGGAATACATTAAGGAGTATAGGTATTAGCTCTTCCTGGAAGTTCTGCATTGAAACCATCTGGTCCTGGGCTTTTTTTGGTAGGGAGATTTCTGATAACAGCTTCTAATTCTTCACGACTAACAGGTCTATTTAGATTGTTCACCTGTTCTTGGTTCAACTTTGGTATATGGTACTTATCTAAAAAAATGTCCATTTCTTTTACATTTTCCAACTTTGTGGCATATAAACTTTCGTAGTAAGATCTAATGATTCTCTGAATTTCCTCTGTGTCTGTGGTTATGTCCCCCTTTTCATTTCTGATCCTATTAATTTGCATGTTCTCTCTCTGCTGTTTGATTAGTTTGGATAGGGGTTTGTCAATCTTGTTGATTTTCTCCAAGAACCAGCTTTTTGATTCATTGATTCTTTGGATTGTTTTCTCTGTTTCTATTTTGTTGATTTCAGCCCTCAGTTTGATTATTTCCAGTCTTCTACTCCTCCTGGGTGAATCAACTTCTTTTTTTTTCTAGAGCTTTCAAGTGTGCTGTTAAGTCTCCCATGTGTGCTTTCTCCATTTTCTTTATTTGGGCACTTATTGCTATGAACTTTCCTCTTAGCACTGCTTTCATAGTTTCCCATAGGTTTGAGTATGTTGTGTCTTTGTTTTCATTAAATTCAAGGAAGACTTTAATTTCTTTCTTAATTTCTTCCTTGACCCAGGGGTGATTTAGTAGTTGACTGTTCAACTTCCATGGGTTTGTTGACTTCCTTGGGGTAGCGTTGTTGTTGAATTCTAATTTTAATCCATGGTGATCTGACAAGACACAGGTGGTAACTAATACTTTTTTGTATCTGTGGAAGTTTGCTTTGTTACCGAGTATGTGGTCAATCTTCGAGAAGGTTCCATGAACTGCAGAGAAGAAGGTATATTCTTTCCTATTTGGGTGGAGTGTTCTATAGATGTCTGTTAAGTCCATTTGATTCAATACCTCCAATAAATCTCTTAATTCTCTGTTTGGTTTCTGTCTGATTGACCTGTCCATTGGTGAGAGAGGAGTGTTGAAGTCTCCGACTATTAGCGTGTGTGGTTTGATGACTGCCTTGAGTTCTAGAAGAGTTTCTTTTACATATGTGGGTGTCTTTATATTAGGAGCATAGATATTCAGGATTGAGATTTCTTCCTGATGAGTTGTTCCTGTTATGAGTTTGAAATGTCCATCTCCATCTCTTCTGATTGATTTTAGTTTGAAGTCGATTTTGTTAGATATTAGAATGGCCACACCCGCTTGTTTCTTAGGTCCATTTGCTTGGAAAACCTTTTCCCAACCCTTTACTCTGAGTAGGTGTCTTTCTTTGTGGTTGAGGTGTGTTTCTTGTAAACAGCAGAATGTTGGATCCTGTTTTCGTAACCAATCTCTAAGTCTGTGCCTCTTTATAGGTGAATTGAGTCCATTGATATTAAGAGATATTAATGACCAGTGGTTGTTGACTCCGGTCTTTTTTTTTTTTTTTTGGGTAGTAGAGTGTATGCGTTTTCCTTCTTTGGGTTGTGCTAGTGAAGGATTGGTAGATGTCTGAGTTATTGTAGTCAGTGTTGGCAATGTTGGATTCCTTGGGTTGTGATTTTCCTTCTAACATTCTCTGTAAGGCTGGATTAGTAGTTACGTATTGTTTAAATTTGTTTTTATCCCGGAATATTTTGTTTTCTCCGTTGATAGTGAATGAAAGCTTGGCTGGGTATAGTAGTCTGGGCTTGCATCCATGGTCCCTTAATTTCTGCAGTACCTCTATCCAGGACCTTCTGGCTTTCATGGTTTCCATAGAGAAGTCCGGTGTAAGTCTGATAGGTTTACCTTTATAGGTTACTTGACCTTTTTCCTTTGCAGATCTTAATATCCTTTCTTTAATCTGAATGCTTTGTGTTTTGATTATTATATGGCGAGGGGATGTTTTTTTCTGATCCAGTCTATTCGGTGTCCTGTATGTTTCTTGCACCTTCATAGGAATATCACTCTTTAGGATGGGAAAGTTTTCTTCTATAATTTTGTTGAATATATTTTCTGGACCTTTGATCTGCAATTCTTCTCCTTCTTCTACTCCTATTATTCTTATATTTGGTTTTTTGATTATGTCCCATATTTCCTGAATGTTTTGTGATGAGAATTTGTTGGATTTGCTGTTTTCTTTGGTCAGAGCGTTTATTTTCTCTATGGTGTCTTCATAATCTGAGATTCGTTCTTCTATCTCTTGTATTCTATTGGTTATGCTTGTTCCTGAAGTCTCTGTTTGTTTACCTAGATTTTCCATATCCAGCCGGGCCTCGGTTTGTGTTTTCTTCACTGCCTCCATTTCAGTTTTCAATTCTTGAACTGATTCCATTACCTGTTTGATTGTTTTCTCTTGGTTTCCCAGGGTATCATTTACGAATTTACTCATTTCTTCCATCTTTTTGTTATATTTGTCTTCCATTTCTTTACTCATTTCTTCCATCTTTTTCTTATATTTGTCTTCTATTTCTTTAAGTGAGTTATTCACACCCTGTTTAAGAGACTCTATTGCTTTCATAATGACACTGTTTCACACTTCTTCCGGAATAGGGTGTTCAAGTTCTTCTGTCATAAGATCACTGGGATCTGGTGTTTTCATGTTGTTTTTCAGATTATTCGAGGAATTCTTGCCTTGGCGCCTGCTCATCTCTTCCTTCAGATGCTCTCCAATGGCTCTTCTCTGCTGGGTCTTCTTCTACTGGATTAGTGCCCCTTGCTATCCAGGAATCACTTTGCCTGCAGCCTTAGCTTGCTGCAGGCAGGCTATTAGAACAAAGGGACATCTGTCCCTTTGCACTCACCGCCTGTCCATCCCACGGTGCCCACCCAGGCTGAGATGGAGGAATTTAAGCCCCGAAAAAGGGAGAAGGGAAGGGTAGAGGTTCCAGGCAGAAAGCTGGGATGGCGTAGCAGGGGAGAGGGTTTAGCTGGGGGAAGCTGCCCCTTTGGAGTAGCCAGGGAGATAAGGATGGCGGGAATATTGTGTGTTCCCTAACCGGACTTGTGTGGCGGTCAGGAACACTTACCCCTCCATTGTATCTTCTGGTACAGGATCAGAGCCCCTAGCTGGTCAGAAGTCTCCCTGCCTGCAGTCTTAGCTTGCTGCAGGCCCTGTCTTGGCTTTTCATATTGTTTCTGTTTTTGTCATGAGACCCGGGAATGTGGACTTCTGTTATTAGTTGTGTGCCTACTGTGAGGTTATGGACTGTTGAATGGAAGTTCGTTCTTCCCTCCCTCCCTCCCTCCCTCTCTCCTTCTTTCTTTTCCTTCCTTCCATCTTTCTTTTTGGTTTTGCAGTCCAGCTAGGTTGATTTCTGATCAAGTATGAAGAATTGGTAGTTCAGTACTTCTGATACTCAGTATTAATTTCGGTTTGGTAGAATGGTGTGATCCTAATTCAGTGGGAATCCAAAAATAATGCAAGTGGGACAAATACCTGGATCTTCTTGGACTTGTTTGCAAGCTGCACCATCCAAACTATGCCTAGGAATGTGAGGATGGAGTGAGTAGGCCAGATTCTTTGTCCCTTACCAGGCTAGGTCTGGGGCTAGGAATGGGGCAAGGGCTAGCATATAGACTGTGTGAATTTGGCTAGACCCGAGAGTTTGGGATAGTGTGGCAGGAATTATCAGGTTGCACAGTATGAAAATTGTACATTCCAGTCTAGCCATTAAGAATGAATATGGTAAACACGGTCTAGGATCTTAGCTCACAGGATACGTGACCTAGGCTAAGCCTGGAGTTTCGATATGGTGTGGATGGACTTTGGCTGGCAGACTCAGTAGACAGGGATGATGCACAACTGCCAAGCCTAGATTTTGGGAATAACATAGCCAGGCAAGTCTGTGGATCTTTCCAGACTGAATTGGTGCATAGCATGTGTGACGCAGGCTAGGTCTGGATGATGGATGTGCTATAGGCAGGTCAGGACCAGGCAGAGTTGCTAGGGTGACTAATACACAGCATATGCAACCAGGACCAAGGCTAGTGAGTGGAGCACAGGCTGGTTAAGGTCAGGCAGACTCATCAGCCTGGGCTCCTATTCTGAACATTGTGCACAGATCAACCTCATGGGATTCTCCTTGACTTTTTTTTCAAGTTAATTTCACATCCAGCTCTTTTGCTGAGTGTGTTTCTCAACCTGAGTTTTCTGATGGGTTCTTTAGTATATTATATTATATTATTATATATTTTAGTATTTTATATTTTACAATCATATTAGCCCAAAGAGTACTTTATATACTTTCTTTCTTACTTTTATTCTCTTTTTATTAATGTGAAATTACCTTTTCATTTATCTTACCACTCTCGCAAATAATTTAAGCATTATTTTGAACAGAAATTGAGAGATTTAAGTTCCTCAGTTTACTGGAAATGCTTAGTGTTTCCCTGCATTTCTTGTGATGCTGGCTGTTGACTTATATGTTGCCTTTGTTATGCTGAGATATGTCCCTTATGTCCTGAGTTTCTCTAAGGCTATTATCATGAAAGTGTGTTGAATTTTTTTTCCTCTTATTGAAATATTTCTTTTCTCTCACATAACATATCCTGATATGTTTTCTCCTCCTATACTCCTCCCAGTTTTTCCTCACTTCCCCTTATATGTGGTTCAGTTCTGTCTCTCATTAGAAAATAAACAGGCTTCTAATCATTAATAATAAAATAAAATATAATAAGTTAAACAGAGACCAATGCAGTAGAATAGGAAAAACCAAACAAACAGAAGAAAAAGAGACTAAGAAAAGGTACATGAAACAGATGCAGATGCAGAGATGAACTCATTCACACACTCAGAAATTCCATAAAACAGTAAATTCCATAAAACAGTAAATAAATTCCCAAAGAACCTATAGGGTAAAAAGAGAAACATACAAATAAAACAAAGTAAAAATAAAATTATCTGTTATCTATCTATCTATCTATCTATCTATCATCTATTATATCCATGACATGACATTATGAGACAAGGAATTTCCAAAGATGCCATTAAACTCATTTTCTCTTGGCCATCTCCTGCTGGGAATACAGCCTACCCTTAAAAGTAGTTTATTTTTAAATTTTCATTTGCACGTGGTTATCAATCATGGATAGCTTCTGGTTTAGGATGGGACATGTATCCACTTCTTCAGCTCTAGAACCCAATCTTAAGCAGACCCATTCCAGTCCTGTGCATGCTGGCATACTCTCTTTGAGTTCATATGTGCATTTATTCTCTGGTATTTTGAAGGCCTAATTATTTTCATGGTGTTCTCCATCTACTTTAGCTCTTTTTGCTTCTCATTCTACATGATTCCCTGAGCCCTGTGGGGAAGGATTTGATGGAGACATGATGTAGGAGGGTCACCTGTCTATGTGTTACTTTCATTGGTTAATAAACAGACTGCCTTGGCCTTTTATAGGACAACAGCTTAGATTGTTTATAAATGTTCTTTTACATTTAAAGGGGATATGATATAGATATGAATAATTTGCATTGTATGGATTTTAAGGTCAATTTTGTTATATGTATATGTATTTCTGATATTGATTAAGGTATTGTGATTGTGTAGTTCATTTAAAATGTAATGTATAATTAGGACATATAGATTGTTAATGGAAAATCATCAATAATAATCAAGCTTGTAGTCATGTTAAGGTAGATTTTCTAGATATTTAGAGATATATTTCAGTTAAATAGGCATTCTTCATATCTTTCAAAGACTACAGAATATGACATTTAACGTTTTAATAACTTAGGGCTTTTCATGACAATGAAACACGTATGCTCCTGGCAGCACCAATCTACTTCAAGAGGAAAATGGGCATTGAAGAGACTCCTTATGGAGTTGGTTAGCCATTTGGACAAGAAACTGCTCTTGCCTGGACTGATGCATAAACTGGACACGAAGAACCCGCAGAGAGAGGACTGATGAGCTTGCCTAAACTTAAAGGTGAGATGATCTTTCAGGGTTCCTGATTCATGAAAGAGTCTGCGAGACATTCTGCAGGACACAGTAGATAGTGACTGAACTGCCTTTAAAAGTTCCTGCTTCATGGAAATGTCTGCTAGAACTATGGGTCTGTAGGCTGAAGATGGATGCCCCAATGTAGGTACCCAGGTCTTTTTCCCTTTTCTTCCTTGGCATTTCGCAGGGCTGTTTGACCTCTGGCCCCTGGAGATTCTGCACTAGTACTGGCTTGAGGGTAGCTTAGAAAGAACAAGGCTGTTTTTGTTATGGTAATTTCACCTGTAAATAAGGTTGCAGCTGCGGGCCCTACATGCCTCCCACGCCTGCCTCCCCCATAGCTGACCCTGCCTGAGGCTCTGGGAATGTATCAATCTATTCTACTGCTCCTGATGGGATGGGGCCATGCCCCTTTGAACCCTCTTGCCTCCTGGTATATATACCCAACCTGAGTTTAATAAACAGCGGCTTTTTTACTCTCTGGCAAGTGAGCAGGTCTCTGTGTCTTTGTCTACTTAAACCCTTAGGGCAGTCGTCCATTCTCGTGGCCCTGGTTCAGGAAAGCGCGCTCCTGGATTAGGCCTGGGTATCCACAGAAAAGTGCGGAAGCTAACAGATGGCGTCCCTGGGTGGGCCCTTAAAGAAGGACTGAAGAACCACGTTCTGCCGTCTGTGGATCCACCACGAGAACCCCAAAGAGGTAAGGGTCCCCCCACAATCCGGAAACTGGCCAGTTTTTATAGTGTGCAATTGTGCACGTATGATAAGGGGGGAGAATAAACTTGATTTTGAGGAAAAAGAAAAAAAAAAGAAAATGGGTGCCGAAATGTCCACTTCGGAGTTAGAAGGGCAGTTAGCAGATCAGCTACTGCAGCTCGTGGAAAAGCTAGGCACCAGGATCAAAGGTGACACAGCACAAGGGATCATTAAGGTAATTTCAGAGCTCAGTCCTTGGTTCTCGTTAACAGGAAATCTTAATATCGAGGACTGGAAACAAGTTAGGACTGATTTACGTGTTGCACAGAGAGAACGGGGAACTAAAGCCGTCCCCCTAGCGATCTATTCGCTGTGGTGTCTTATCAGAAATGCCCTCCTTAGTGAAGATGTTTTAGTGAAGGAACAGTTAGAGGTTTTGAACAAATCCCTTGAGGAAATTCAGAGAGTAGAATCTGTGAGCTCTATCAGGAGTTTTGAGGATCAAGAAGTCAAAAGCATTGATAATTTAGATGAGGAAGAGGAAATATTAGAAGGCGAAATCACACTTCTAACCAAACAGCTAGAGAAGGAGGAAGGCGGGGCCACTAGCAGAGATGCCCCTATTAGGCCTCCTCCGCAAAGAACATTTTCTGCCACCCCAAACCATTGTTTATTATTATTTATTATTATTACTTATTTCTATGCACCAATCCCTGTAAGCTTGATAATCATTACCCTTCTAATAAGCTAGTCACCTTTTTCAAAAATCATCCGGGGTGTTTCCCTAAAGTTATTTCCTTAAGGCCTTTGGCTGGGGCTAGGAATGTATTTACTGACGGCTCCTCCACCGGGAGAGCTGTGGTGTTCTCCCCACCTGATGTTTGCACTCAGACCGTTGATACTAACTCAGCTCATGTAACTGAATTAACCGCAGTACAACTGGCTCTGGAAAAATATGCTGACATTCCATTTAACCTCTATACTGACAGTCAGTATATTAGCAAAATTCTTGCACCTTTAGAAACTGCAGCTTATATTGCTTCTGTATCTCGAGTCCAGATTCACCTTCTGGCTATTCAGGCATTGCTTTGGGTCAGGTCTGTTCCCATTTACGTGGGACATTTGAGGGCACATGGTGATCTTCCTGGCCCCTTCAGTGAAGGCAATGCCTTGGCTGATGAACTCACTCGCCAGGTTTATACAGTTAGTCAAGAATCTTATGAAGCTGCTAAGGAAGCTCATAATCGCTTTCATCTCAATGCTGGGTCTTTGAGATTTCATTATAAAATATCTCAGGAGCAAGCCACTGATATTGTTAAGAAGTGCCCTTTATGAGTAGAATTTTTGATTGCTCCCCATTTGGGAATTAACCCTCGTGGGCTGGCTCCCAACCATTTATGGCAGATGGATGTTACCCACATTCCTTCTTTTGGACGTTTGCAGTATGTTCACGTAACTGTGGACACATATTCACACCTTATCTTTGCCTCAGCTCATACAGGAGAAAAATTACGGGATGTTAAAAGCCACTGTCTGCAGGCCTTTGCCTACATGGGGGTCCCTAAATCTCTCAAAACGGACAACGGACCAGCCTATACCAGTGCTGGTTTTGCTAAGTTCTGCCGTGAGTTTCATATTTCTCACAAAACCGGTATACCCCATAACCCGCAGGGGCAGGCAGTCGTAGAGAGGACCCACCGAACTCTTAAGGCTTATCTGCACAAAACTAAAAGGGGGAATTACAGTTCTACCCCCAGAGAGCATCTATCATTCATTTTATATATTTTAAACTTTCTGACCGTGGATGCTGGCTCCCATATGGCGGCTGAGAATCACTGGCAGCCTAGCTCCCCCAGGAAGTCCTTAGTAAAGTGGAAAAATCTGGCAAACGGCACTTGGCGTTGTCTGGACTGGGTCTTAACGTGGGGCAGAGGAGCGGTTTGTATATTTCCACAGGATGCAGAGCTCCCGATCTGGGTCCCTGAACGTCTGGTGCGGACCGTGAATTCCCCTACTCAGAGACCTGAGGACGAGGCGAGGTCAAGAGTTCCCACTGACACGGCAACGGAGGCTGCGGCGGAGTTGGCAGATTCCTGAGAGAGGATCCAGCACCTGATTTTCCCCTTTCCCAGCCCCCTACCTTGATCTGCCCAGGCTGCTTGCCCCCCTGAGGGGAAAACAGCTACCTCCCCTGCCCTGATTGCAACATTGGGAGCTTGTGGCAAAAACCTTGCCAGACAGACAGAATTACCATAACTATTCAAAGTAATCTAAATTCTCGATTGGATGCTGTAGTTGATCTTTAAAACTGGGTGTAGATTTTGACCTCTGCTGGTCACAGGTCAAGATTTTGCTGCTTTTCCTCGGACCCCCGAATACAAATTACTAATTAGCTCTGATTTAGTTAGAATAGTCATGCTGGGGGTCCCATTTGCCGGTGCTGTAGCCCTATTCAAGGGGCTCTATCAGCACTATCTCTTCCAGGAATGCTTATATGTATGCTAGAGCGTCTTCATCTGGCCAATGGCTCTCAGGTCTGTCATGGCCTAGCCCTAATAGGCGTTCGCCGTGGAATATCTTTCAGCATAACATCGGCTGAACGCGTTGGAGGATGGCTTTAACCAGAGACGGGCCTAGATCACTGGGCAGGCTTTTCTAATCTAAGACTTGGGACACGTCTGGACCTGAGGCATGATCCTGACGATGGATCCGGATTTGTCCTGGATCCCAGTGACACCTAAGACAGGTTTCTGCCATCACATTTATATATATTTAAAGGGAGACTTGTAGGTACCCAGGTCTTTTCCCCTTTTCTTCCTTGGCATTTCACAGGGCTGTTTGACCTCTGGCCCCTGGAGATTCTGCACTAGTACTGGCTTGAGGGTAGCTTAGAAAGAACAAGGCTGTTTTTGTTATGGTAATTTCACCTGTAAACAAGGTTGCAACTGCGGGCCCTACATGCCTCCCACGCCTGCCTCCCCCATAGCTGACCCTGCCTGAGGCTCTGGGAATGTATCAATCTATTCTACTGCTCCTGATGGGATGGGGCCATGCCCCTTTGAACCCTCTTGCCTCCTGGTATATATACCTGACCTGAGTTTAATAAACAGCGGCGTTTTTACTCTCTGGCAAGCGAGCAGGTCTCTGTGTCTTTGTCTACTTAAACCCTTAGGACAGTCATCCATTCTCGCGGCCCTGGTTCAGGAAAGCGCACTCCTGGATTAGGCCAGGGTATCCACAGAAAAGTGTGGAAGCTAACACCCCAACATTACAGAGGAACTTTGGGTGACTGTACAGGCATCAACATGGTCACACATGGTGGCCCAGACACCTCACATCCTTAAGGTCTTCGGTGGTAACAGGAGCCATGGACATCTACACAGACTGTGGCTGCAGCAAGGTTACAAACCAAGACATGGCCCTTGGTAGCAGCCCCTGCACTGATTTCACCACTGCCCTGGGTGGCAAGCAGGCTGCTCACACTAGTCTATTCCTCACCAGCATCATCCCGTCAGATTTGCCTCTCTCCACTGGACATGAGCCGCTCTACCTCTCTTTTTCTCTGCCCACCATCATCGTCTCAGTGGTTTCTTCTATCCACTCAGGCCATGTGGCACCAGTCAGGGGTTGCTCAGCTACACTTATTGCTGATTTTTTCACAATTCCCAGGAAATGGAAATTACCTTAATGTCCTACAGCCAACGAATGGATAATGAAAATGTGGTACATAAACACTGTGAAATGCTATTCAGCTGTAAAGAAAAATAAAATTAGGATAGATCATATTCAGTGAGATAGTTCAAACCCAGAAAGACAAACATCACATAGAACATGCCTCTTACTGGAGACACCTAGATCCAAATCTCCAGATGCAAGTTACCTGTAGTAACTACAGAAATCAGGAAAGTAAAATGGAACCCTTGACTGCTTCTGGGGAGCTGTGGAGAGGAGACTATATTTGTACAAGTGATCAGGGAAGTGGGAAAAGAGGATGTTGACAGAGGCTACTTTTTCATTTCTTGGCAGGCCAGACCTGAAAAAAGTCACTCAGAAACTATTTGAATTACAATGTTGCTTGGCCTATTAGCTTATGCACATTTCTAGCTAACTCTTACATCTTAAACCAACCTATCTCTATCAATCTGTGCATCACCACAAGGTCATGGCCTGTTGGTAAGTTTTCGGCATCTGTCTCCTCTGGTGGTTACATGGTGTCTCACTGACTCCACATACTCTCTCCTCCTTCATCTGCTTGGAATTCTCACCTTGCCCTTTTCTGCACTGGAATAGACCCAAAGCAGCTTCTTTATTAACCAATGATATTCACAGCACACTGCGGGGAATCCCACATACAGAAGAGGTGGGAGGAGGATAAAACAGCAATGTGAATGTCAGAAAAATCTACAAGGAATTATACTAATAGTCTTTACCCAAAATGTACATAATTCAAATGTAGTTTTAACGAATTTTTCTCACCTGATCTGCTGGTGCTCCCTCAAGAGTCAAAGACCACCCAACAAAACCTCTAATACCAGAACATGAGATGTCTAACTGTTGGCCAAAGCTTCCTATGAGACTCTCCAAGCATATAGCTTACTGATGCTGCCCTTTGTTAACCCCTAGAGGTGGAAGGTAAGTCTCTATTGTTGGAGGTACTATGGACTTCAGAAACAGGGCACTGGAACCCTGATCTGAATGTTCCCTCTCTGACAACTAACTTTCACATTACCAGAAGTAATGGAAGCTAGGCAAGCTTCCAAAGAGGAAAACAGCAAACAGTTCTACCCACTGATGACACCTATGAACCAGCCTGGCATAATAACCCTGTTGTACAGCAGTAGCATACATACGTTGGTGGTAACTAACGGTACTGTAATTTGAATTAAGATCTGCTCTATAATAGGGAGACCATTCATGCCTGGTCCTGGCAACCTAGCTAACTACTCAGTGTTAGTAAAGTTATGATTATTGGCAAAGTGCAGGGAGTGCGAGACTTTGGAGCACTGAGCCCCAAGTGGGATGTCTTTATCAAACCTCTTTTCTCAAGGCACAGGGATCTGGGCAAAAGACGAGGTGAAGAGTGGGCACCACTCTGTAGAAGGAACGGCGGCGGGCTGCGTTCCCACAGCCCGCCTAGCTTTACCCGAAATAATGACACGGAAACTGTATTCATTTAAACACTGCCTGGTCCATTAGTTATAACCTCTTATTGGCTAGCTCTTACATATTGATTCAACCCATTTCTATTAATGCGTATTGCCACTTGAGGAAAGATTGCAAGAGCCAGGGGTGGTGGGAGACTCCAAGGAAACAGTGTCTTCCAGACACAACAGTGACACACATATGAACTCACAGGGACTTGATCGCATGCAGAAGATCTGTACAAGTTCAAATCAGACAAAACCCTAGCACAGGGAAAGGGAAGTGTGCACAAAGTCCAACTCATAACTAAGAAGCTATTTGCAGTTGACACCTGGTAAGAAAGAGAGTATCAGGTATCTCAAACTGAGTGTCACTGGATATATAAACCACTTTCCAGGGCAGACCCCATGTATAGTAGTTGGTCAATAGAAAATGGACACCATGTTTTGCTTTGTTTGTTGTTATGTGTGCATGTGTTTGCTTTCCCCCTCCCTCTCTCTGTCTTTATTCATTCATTCTTATTTTTTGATTATATTTTGACTTTTTGAGAGAGAGGAATAAGCACACAAAGTGGGTGGGGAGGTGAAAAGGATTTGGGAGGAGTTGGTGGGGGATGTAATATGATAAAAATACATTGCACATTAGCTGGACTGGGAGTGATGGAGCATGTGATCAAACTGGACACTCTGAATGTGGCTGGCAATGAAGGCTGACTGAGAAGCCAAGGACAATGGCACTGGGTTTTGACTCTACTGCATGGACTGACTGTGGGAGCCTGGTTTGTTTGGATGCTCACCTGTATAGACCTGGATGGAGGGGGGAGGACCTTGGACTTTCCTAGGGGCAGGGAACCCTGACTGCTCTTAGGACTAGAGAAGGAGGGAGAGGTGGGGAGGAGGAGGGAAAAGGGAGGTTGGGAGGAGGTGGAAATTTTTAATAAATAAATAAATAAAGAATTGACAAGGTAATATACAAACAATTAAGGAGACAGAGAAATTAAAAAAATTCATTGACAAAAAATACATTGCACAATTTTTGAAAGATAAGACCTCAATGTAAAATCTAAAATGGCCAGAAGAAAGCATAAGCAGTATCCTGCAAAACAGAGGAGTGGAAAAGCGCTTTCTGAATAGAGGTCCATTTGATGTAGAATCAAACCTAGCAATTGATCAATGAGACCTCACAAAAGTAAAAATTCTCTGTATAGCAAAGAAGCAGTCAATGAAATGAAGAGACAACTGGACATCTGATAGAGGATTGATATCCAGAATATGCAAACACATAATAGGGTCAAGAGAACAAAGAACTCAATTAGAAATGGTCTATTGGTCTGCGCAGGGGGTTCTGAAAAGATAAAACAAAAATAGCTAAGAAATATCTCAAAAAACATTCAACATTCTAAGCAATTATGGGAATCCAAATTATAGCTACTATGAGACTTCATCTTCTCATAGTCAGAAAAGCTAAGATCAAGAAAACAACTGACAGCAAACGCAACGGGAGTGTGGAGAAAAGGGGGCTCTGGTTTATGGGATAAGTATGTGGGATTGTATTTGATGGCATCCACACTTGAAGTCAGTGTGGAGAATTCTCAAAAAGCTATACTGCCACAGAAGTGAGGGTAGAAGGGGAGTTGTGGGGAAGAATGGGAGGGAGAAAGAGAACATGAGGAAACATGATGGTCGAGATGGGGGAAGGACAGAGAAAGAGAGCAAGGAAAGAGATATCTTGTTCGAGGGAGCCACCCGATATATGTCAGGGTTTTTGTGCAGCTGTCGGCAGGGAAATTCCCAGGCGTCCACAAGAATGATCCTAGCTAAAGCCCTTAGTAATAGTGGAGACAGTGCCTGAACTGGCCTCCTCTGTAATTAGATTGCTGACTATCTTAATTGTCATCATAGAACCTTCATCCACTAAACGATGGAAGCAGAATCAGAGATCCACAGCTAAGCACTGGACCGAGCTCCCAGAGTCTGGTTGAAGAGAGACAGGAGCGATAATATGAGCAAAGCCAAAGGGATCAAGACCAGGGTGGGGATACCCACAGAAACAGCTGACCTGAGCTAGAGGGTACTCACCGACTCTGAACTGAAAGCAGGGGAATCTGCATAAGACAAACTAGGTGCTCAAAATGTGAGTGACAGTTGTGTGCTTGGGCAGTCTGTGGGGCCACTGCAGTGGGACCAGGATTTTTTCCCTAATGCTAGAACTGGCTTTTCTGGGTCCAGTCTTATTGGAGGGATAACTTTCTCAGCCTAGATACAGAGGGTGAGGGCCTTGTACCAACCTCAAAGTGGTGTACCAGACTTTGTTGACTCCCTATGGGAAGCCTTATCCTCTCTCAAAAGTAGATAGGCGTGAGGTGGGGGTAAGGTGAGGGGAGCAGGAGGAGGAGAGAACTGGGATTGGTATGTAAAATGAGAAAAGCTTTCTTAAAATAAGGAATATGTATATTTCAACCAAAAATAAGCGATAAATACTTGAGAAGATAAAAATATGCTCCTTGGCATATGCTCTAAGAACTTAACATTTTACAGATACTGGGACAACTTTCACTATTCTACCTTACTAAGCTAGGTACTATATTAGTTCTCTATGTCCAAGGCAACATACAGAAGGAAGAGGGGCATGAGAACAAGCATCAGGCATATGTTTGTGGGAAGAAGTTGCTCAGAGCTCACATCTTCAAACATCAGACAAGATGCTATGAGGGTAGACTGGACATAGGTGAGGCTGTGAAATCTCAAAACATGCCTTCAAGTGACCCACTTTTTCTACAAAGACCTTGCTATGTAAACCTACCCAAACAGTACTACAAAGTGCAGACCATGTGTTCAAATGCCCAAGTCTGTGGGAGACATTTCTCATTCAAATCACTATATCTATGAAACGGAAACAACCTACGCATCCTTCAACCAATGAATAGAAAAGGAAAATGTAGTATATATGCAACATGGAACCTTATCCAGCTGCAAAAAGAGAAATCATCCAATTTGTAGATTAATGGATGGAAGTTAATTTAACTTCTCTGGGTAGGCAATTTAGACCCAGAAAGAAAAATGCCAAATGCTATCTCTTTAGGGATCCTAGCTCTGAATTTTTAGATGTGATTAAAAAAGAGTGAGGGGAGAATCCTTAGAGAGTGAGATAGTAGAACATAGATGCCAAGAGGGGAGAAATGGAGAAAATGGGACATGGATTTCATTTCAAGAGGTGACAGGAGGGTAATGCTGACAGAGATGTGGGAAGAAGGGATAAAGAACACCAAGGATGATTGAAAAAGCAACAAGAAAACACCCCACCCTTAAGACAAAGGCATTGGATGAATCAAGCTGGGCCTGACATGCAAGCCTCCTCCCTGAGGACAAGTCCTCATAGTATTGGAAGGTGGTGTGTAAGTCGCCAAGGGAGAAAAGTCATCAGTAGTTGCACCAAGTTGTAAAGCCCATGAAACAACAATGGCCATGGCAAGATAGACCCAAGTGTGTAGTATTTGCCCTTATGTCTTTGAGGTAACCAGCAGTCTCCTAATTGGACTTTAGTCCTGATAAATAGAAGGAAACTCATGCCTGGTACTATAAACCTAGTCAACTAGCCGTGGCTGGTGAGGCCATGTATCCTAGAAGAAAATTTAATATTGCCCTTTTCTTAAGCCAGTATAATTCCCAACTGCATTATAAATACCTATTCTTATATATAGCTAAGCATTGCTCTCACCCATCATCAAAGAACCTTTTTTTTAATATTTGTAGCAGATGGAGCCCAGCAGGGAAATTTACAACTGATCAAAATTCAGAGAATACCTGACCACAGGGTACCCACCCTCAAAAGATATTTTTGAAGCACAAACCTTATATCTAAAGCTTAAGAAGCATTGAGGAAGTGGTGGCTTAAAGATTGCAAAAGCTAGAGGATTAACATCTGTTCCAGGATAGTGTCGTTTACATATGGAAGAAAGTTTCATTCATGAAATTTTAGCAATATGGTAACCTAAGCAAGATATGCACAATGACAACACCAGTTAATCTCAGTGTGATGGGAGAAATATCACAGAGCCTTACTCCTAGATTAAAAACTGTATGTAGGAAAGGAATGGCTGCTAAGAGAGGGAGAATCATTCTTCTCTAGAGACAAACTCTGTGACACATTATCCCACTTAAGTGATCATGCTTAAACACATACAACACTAAATGCTAAATTTACTCATATGTGTGTGTGTGTGTGTGTATGTGCGTGTACACTATATGCATACATATTTATGAATATATACACACATATGTATATATTTGTTGTATTCATGTGTAATAATAATTAGAGCACAAGAGGTCATGGATTTGTGAGGGAATGGGACGCAGGAGAAGAGTTACAAAGGGAGTGGGTAGGATGGAAGTAATGTGAATACAATCCTCATGTATTAAATTCCCAAAAGGAAAATAGAAAAGCCTAAAATTTATTTATTTTGGTATTTATAAGGACACATTATCAAGAGTCTTTGGATATTTTAAAGAGATACTGAACTTTTAAAATATTGAAAAATTTAAAATAATACAGGGTTTTTAAAAGTTGAACTGTATTTTGTATTATTATATTAACATGAGGGTTTAGGGACAAACATAGCAAATGTTATTTAATAGTAACTGTGTGTCAAGTTGACAGGTGATCATGTGTATTGTCTAGCTTTTGTCAACTTGACATAAATTAGAGTCACCGAGGATTAATTTCCTTTGAACTGGCCCATGGGCATGTCTGTGTCACATTTGTGTGATTAATGATTGATATTGGAGGGCCATTCCCACTGTGGGTGGTGCTACCCTGGGCAGGTGGTCCTGGGTTTCAGAAGAAAGCAAGCTGAGCACACCATGGAAAGCTAGTCAGTAAGCATACTCCTTCATGGTTTCTGATTCAGTTTCTGACTCCAGTTTCCTCCCTCAAGATCTTGTCTTGGCTCTCCTGATTGATGGATTATAATCTGTATGCCAAGTAATCCCTTTCCTTCTAAATTGTTTTTGGTCATGGTGTTTGCTATAGCAACAGGAAATGTAAATATCACAGTTTGTGCCACCATGTTCTACTTTGTTTATGAAACATGATCTTGTTATGTAGAAAAATCCCTTGAAAGTCTGATCCTCCTGTCCCAATTACCCAAGTTCTGGGATTATAGGCATGTTCTAATATTCCTGCATCCACATTTGTATTTTAGTTGATAAAATAATTGCACATATTTGTGAGGTACAGGGTAGCATTCAGTATATGAATACAAGGCATATTACTTCAAGGTAATTGTCAACAGTCTCATTTCAAATGTTTATTGTATTTTTTATGTTGGGGACATTCAAAATCTCGGCCATTTTGCACGAATCAGAATTAACACATGTCAGACATATTTATCTTATTCTACTATCAAACACAGCTGCACCCCTTGTAAACATTGACCAGGTCGCATTTCCTAGAGCTATGCATTAATCCGAACTTTCTACACTTAAATGAGAACATGCAGTATTTGACTTCCCATGACTGACTCTTTTTACTTAACACAATGTTCTCCCATTTTATCCATGTTGGTGTAAATTACACAATTTAATCATTCCTGTGGTTGAATAGTATTCTACAGGATACACATACATAGTTGAATGTGTATTTTCATGTTTTCAAAAGCTTCCTCATTGCATGTTTCATATCTTTGTTTCTCAGACTGTAGATCACAGGATTAATGAGTGGAGTAACCACAGAATAAAGCAGAGTCACAAGCTTTTGCATTCCTGCTTCATGCTCAGATGTTGGACTCAGATACATGACCATTACTGAACCATAGAAAAGAGAAACCACAGTCACATGGGGCCCACAAGTAGACAAGGCCTTTCTTCGTCCATCTCTTGAAGGAACTCTAAACACAGCCCGTAGGACCAACATATAAGATCCCATGATGAAGAGAAAAGGAGTAAAAAGGAGCAGAGACATTATTATTGTCCAGAAAAATTCCATCAGTGGGGCTCTGGAACAGCTGAGGGCCAACAGAGGACCTGGGTCACACAGGAAATGGTCTATGATCCTGGACCCACAGAAGGACATCTGGGAGATGATGATGATGGGAACGGGGAACCAGAGGAAACCAAGCACCCAGCAACCGATCACCAGGTTGTTACAGAGGTGCCCAGTCATAAGGGCAGGATAGTGTAGAGGCCTGCAGATGGCAAGGTAGCGATCAAAGGCCATAACTGCCAGGAAAAAGCATTCTGTAGAACCCAAGGAGAAGAAGAAATAGAACTGCAGGAAGCACCCAGAGAAGGAGATGACCTTGGTGTCAGAGAGGAAGTTGGCCAGCATGTTGGGGACCGTGGAGGTGACATACCAGATCTCCAGGAAGGAGAAATTGGCCAGCAGGAGGTACATGGGGGTGTGGAGTCTCTGATCCCAGCGCACAACACAGATGATGGAAGCATTGCCCATGAGTGTGAGGAGGTAGACAACAAAGAATAGCACAAAGAGGAGGATCTGCCCTTCCCTGGGACAGGGGAAACCCAGGAGGATGAAGCCAGAGATGGTGGTGGAATTGCTGGGGCTGCTGAGGGTTTTCATCTGTCTGTGAGCTGTAAAGGCACCGGAAATGGTTGAATATCCTAGAAATAGCTGAGAGTGTCAAATTTTACCCAAACAGGAAGCAAAATAGTTTGTTCATCATATACTCATATACTCATGTCCCGGTGATGGCGCTCATGTTCCAGTCAATAGCTCTGCTCTCATCCCCATATTGGTGACCTGGTTAAACCCAGTGAGCCACACAGCAGAAACACATGACTTGGTAGAGGACTGTTGATGAGAAGGAGGTTGTTAGGGATAAAGAGGATAAAAGAAGGTGGGGGCACTGAGTGTGAACAGAATGCTTTATATGCATGTATGGAACTCCTAAATAATAAACTAATAAATACCTTAAAGAGCTAAGTAGATTCGTAAAATTTTGCATGTTATAGAAAATTTCATCATGTCCTTAATTTTTTGGCTTTTTAAAAAATAGTTAAATAAGTAAATGATGTTACTTTTTAGAACTGACTAAAGTTTTTCACTTTCTAAGCAAAGACAGCCCCCTAATTTGTCTGAATCTATGAGCTGTCCCTTATGGAAAATGTTGGATATTTCCTCATTAAATAACTGCATAGGGTAAAAAAAAAATAAGATACAGGACACACCTTTGCTTTTACAGGGAGACATGTGCTAGTATAAAAGGCCTTATAATATAACTGAAAGTTCAGAATTGGTTCCAACATTTCTACAGTGTGCTCCTGGGAGACAAAGAATTAAATGAATAAGAATTAACACCGGGTGATTTCACTGATTGGAACATTTTGAAATCAAAAACTTCAATACACAGGTTAAATAATCCTATATGGTTCATCTAGTCACTTCCTATGTGGCAAAATTTCAAGAGAAAATCTCCTAGATTCATAGTCCCTGCCTTAAACTGTCCCAGTGTCTTCGTGTCATACCCACGAAAACTTCTGCAAAGCTGGTGATGTCCATCTTCAGTAACATTGACTGTTCAGCATGCTAGGTAGCTAAAGTCAAGACCCTGCTACAGCATTTCTACGGACTTTCAATTTGTTATCATTCTTAAATATTTCTACTTTTAGATTTTCCAACAACTGTCTAAAATATTTTGAATTATCTTTGGCATGATCCTAAATGATAAAATGATGACATTTTGTTTTCAAATTTACATTTATGTATTTACTTATGTGTGTGTACACATATGCACATGCATGTGTCCATGTGTGAGTACATCCATGCCACAGAAGACTTGTGGAGGTCAGTGGGTGACTTACAGGACTTGGCTCTCTCCTTTCACTATTTAGGTCCCCAGGGATCAGCCTCAGGTCATCAGGCTTGGCATTAAACACCTTTACCCATGGGACCATCTTGTCAGCCCTATACAATCTTATATTTACTAAAGCTACAAATGAGGATAAACTGTTCTTTAGCTATATTTTGTTATAATTATGTGCTTTCTTCTCAAGTAACCTACTTTGATATTTTAAAAGATTAAATTTTTCACTGCCCTCTCTTATTATTTTAAAAAAATTGATAAAGTCTAATTTCTAAATTGACAAAGGCTTTTCAAATTCCAAATGGAATCCAATTTTGGGGTTCTTTTTTCTTATATTGAAATTCTTAGAGATAAAACCAAATGAACTTCCTATTAAGAAAGAGGGAAGAATATTAACTGGGTCCAACCAATAGATTACTGTTATAAATGTTAATTTTAAGGGGTAGGAGTGATGGCTCAGCATCACCTCTACCTCAAGAGAACCCAACACCTTCAGCCTCTGTAGAAACCTGCACTCAAATGCACATCATCCAACATATACATAATTAAAAACAACAAAAATGAGTTAAAATTGAGATAAACGCAGCAGATACAGTAAAAGATGCAGTGGAGTCAAGGCCTAAGACACACTCAGACTTCTACTATCTCAGAGCAACTTTGGCTCTTAGAAATATGCAAAGGTTTGGTTGATTCTTGTATCAAATTGAACAAAACAGTCTCTGTTGACAATGTTCACCGTATTTCATAACTTACAATTCCATATTTCTTGTTTAAGTGATTATTTAATACTCTCAGTTGTTATTGAAATCTTTAATAAGAGTATTTCCTAGTAAGGGCGAATGATCATTAATACAAAATCATTCCTGTAACAATTCAATTTCCATTTCCAATGAGAAAATAATAAATAAGATTTGATTATGTTACCAAAGTCCATGGAATCTTGATTGATAGGTCTGGTTTTTGTTTCTTTCCTTGTTTCATAGGTTCAGACAATTTTGTTAACAAGTATTCTAAAGTTGTATTGTATTATTATCTGAATTCCTTTGGAATATCTCCAAATACCTAATATACCACAACATAACAGGATACTTAAACTTATTAATAGCAATTAAGGATTACAAAAGTGTAGATATTATGGTAAATCTCCCTTAGAATTAGACCAGTCCCTTTCAGGGGCTTATAAATATGGCATCAATTTTTTTCAAAAAGGAAGCTAGAACTAAAGGGTAACAAATTATTTCAAACTCTAAACATCAAAGTATTTCATACATTAGAGATAATGGTAGACAGTGATATAAAATCTAATTAAAGAATATGATTGGGCAGTCAAAATTTGTGGTTCCCTCCACTTCTACCTTTACTGCTTTAGGCATTACTATGTTTTAATTATTGCAATTTTAGATATAGTATTTCTATTATGTCACAGGTAAATGTTACATTAAGTTCTCCATGTGGAATAAAAGAGAAGTCAGAATCAGATCATAAAGGTTAGTAAATGATATACTTCAAACACTAATTCCTTAATGGACTTACTATTTCTCTCTCCTAAAGACTGTTTTCCTGGCTTCTCAGCCCCATGTTTACCAGACACGAGTTTTTCTAATGCTGTGGGACAAAAATATTTAGCATCCAATAAAGATGTGTTTGCTAAATGTCTCAATTTATGAATTTCTTATGATACAATTAAAGAAAACATTTTCAGAGTGTAACATGCCCTTTTGGAAACCTGCATTTGTGTTTCTAGGCTAAGTGTACTCATGTGGAGTAGACTATTTCTTATGTGCAGTGGGGTGGGAGCTGTGTTTTTGTAATGGCAATGAGCAATATGGCGTGTTGTTTAGAGCTGCTCCCTCTCAGGATAGGTTACAAAGGAAAAACCTTAAAAACTGTCCTGGGAAATAGAAATTTGTGAGAGTCTTTTGTTAATAAAATTAGATGTGAGTTGAGAAAAGAATGTTTTCATTAGACTGTTGTTATTTGATTTTTGTTAAGTGTTTAAATATAGAAAGAATCTCCTCTGCTTTTTTATTGTTGTAAACTTGGCCAGTTTTTCCTGGGCTCATATACTTTGTGTTGTGACCTGGAAATTGGATATAAAAGTAGGATTTCAGGGCTGTGTGGTTCTGGGCAATAATTTAATATCCTGGGTGTTTTTCATGATTCCTTTCTTTATCTTTAAAGTTAAGGAACATAAACAAAGTAGAACACTTAGTGGTGCATTTTTACTATTTAGCTTCCCATTCAGTTCAGACAATAAAATATTTCAACATACTCCATGGACTCATTGGTCTGAAGAGGATGGGTACCTGAAAGACACAAATATCAAAGCTAGATCATTTGGGTTCAAAGCCTGTGCTGCATGTGTTAGACAAGTTTTGCCTCCTTCATACATTGGTTCCCTCTCCTGGACATTGGAGAGTATTTTGAGAATTAGATAAATATTGTTTGTCAAGTGCCTGACATCCCATAAGCACTCCTATTGTACTTACATAAAATTAGAATCTGAAGAGTGTCCACCTGTGTCCTCTAACGGCTGTGCTGTTGTGCAAGGACAGACGCCAGCATGGGTATGATAATTAAATAGCACAACTGAGGAACATTCTACAAAGCACTTATTTACATCTATTAATTTCTTCTAATATCTAGTGACATAGTAATGCCTTCCAAAAAGTGTTACTGTGATGTGTGCTGAGTGAGGCAGGGAATAGAAAAGGTGAAGGCACACGCCTATATCCCACACCTCATAAACTCACAAAGTGAAGCATGAACTGCTCTCAGGGCCATGGATTCATCAATTATACTTTACCATTTTCCTTAGCTAACCATCACGTTACCTTCTTTCTTGACTCAGAAGAGACAACAAAAGTTCTTCCAGGATTATCTGAGGGCAGAGGTAGCGGACTTCGTAACAGCCAACTAGAAGAGAAAGTGCAGAACATGTCCTGAAGGTCAGCGGAGAATTTTCTGTAGGATCCTGGGATGTTAGGCAGGGCAAGCTCTGTGCTCTTTTATTCTAGAGAACTATTTGAGAACAGAGCTCTCTACTTCATATTCCCTTGCTCACTCTGCCCTCTGGGCATTGTGTCCTAATTTCTGAATCTTATTTTCACCCAGGATTAGAGGATGTCATTCATTTTGTTGGGTCTTAATCTCTTAGCGGTATCTCAGTCTCTCTCTCTCTCTCTCTTTATTCCATGTGTCTTTTATATCACGTATCTTGATCCCATTCATTTCCCTGTCCCTTTTCATCAACCCTTTCCCCCAGCACACCATCAAAATAAAACAAACTTTAAGAGAAAAAAGGAAAATAAAATAAAAGGGATAAATTAAAAAAAACTTTTCATGTAAGTTTCAGTGTTACACAGTGAGTCACACTGGGAACCCCTTTGTTCATTTATCTTTACTTACAAGTGTTAATTGCAGAGTCATTAGTCTGGTTGGAGGCCTCTGGTTCCTAATACTCTATGGATGCTGGACCCTCACTAGGGCTCCTCCTGGAGATCCTATGATTGGTCTGTGCTGTGGAGATCCTGAAGCTTTGGGTCTGCAGGTCAGTTCCCTTCACGTGTTCCAGCAGATTGTGGTTGCATTGGACGATGGGCCTGGCCACACCATATCTTTGTGTCTGGTCCTGGGCAGCCCAGTGTGAAATGGGGACAGCTCTCCCACTTACAACTTTAGGGCTGCACATCTACACTAACAGGGTTGTCTTCATTGTTTTACCCTGGGTGGGTACATGGCCTGCTTTCCAGGGAATTGCAGCTGATGGGGGCCAGAGAGAGCTTTCCCACAATTATGATCTCAGAGTCAACTTGCTCTCCTGCCTTAGATATTGATCGGCAGGGTTGGGATGGGGGGATGGTATCTCTCCCCAGCTCATGCTGCCATGATGTTGAGGGGTGGGACTAGGTCTCCCCTAGTCACATTCTCAGTGTTAACTTACCTGTGTTCACAACAACAGTGTATTCTCTGCTGCGCTGCAGGACAAGTTTTCCCATGTGTTGCTGCTGGTCAAGGGTTCAGCTCCATTACCATCTCAACCATCATTTCTGATCTCTTTCGATAAGTCTTTGATGAGTGGACCAAACCATTCTGGCTCTCTCTGACTCCCATAAATCACCATAGTATATCTCTGATCTTACTAATAGTGCACATCTGGCTGGTGCTGCAAGGTGCCAGGTAGGCCCTTGTTCTACTTTTGGAGCCTGGAGTGGATAGCTCCAGGGCTCTGTGTAGGTCTCACTCTCCCACTCAGGTTGCCCTGATGGTGTGCTGGACCATGCTTCCTTATCTCAAAGAGATCATTAGAGTGCCCAACCATCTGGTGCCATAGGTCAGTAGGTGCTGGACCGAATTATTGTTTATGCATTTGGCTGCATGATGTGGAGCGGGGGAGTTTTTCTGGAGTGAATCAAAGAAGAAATCAAAAAGAAATTAAAAATTTCCTGGAATTCAGTGAATATGAAAACATTATAACAAAATTGCTTGTACATATTAAAATCAGTCCTTAAGGAGAAATTTGTAGTTCTGAGTTCCTGCAGTTGAAGAAGAGACATAAATATATGACTTAATGACACAACTCAATAATTTGGAAAAACAAAAGTAGTAGATGGCAAGAATAATAAAAGAGAAGAAATTAATGGAACATTATCAAAGAAACAACACATGGAATCACCAAACCTAGGAGTCTCTTCTTTTGAGAAGTTAAATCAGACTGACTGACCTTTGGATCAATTATCCAAAACAAAGGAAAAATGACCCAAATTAACATACTCTGAGATAAACAGGGAATTGTTACAATAGCAACCAAAGAAATTAGAGTATTGTAAATGAATTCTTTAAAAACCTGTACTTCATTATGTTAGACAATCTAAAGGGAATGAACGAATTTCTAGGTTTACCCAAACCACTAAGGTTAAACCAAGAGGAGATCAACCACTTATCAGACCTATAACAAAGAATTCAAAACATTAATTAGAAAAGCTTCTGACATTGGGAGCTCAGACTAGTGCTCTGATGTGGGTCTCTCCTCTGTTTCCATCACTTGCTAGATGAAGGTTCTATGGTGATTTTCTATTTAAGAAAATCATTAGTCTGTCTATAGGGGCAGGCCAGTTCAGGCACCCTCTCTTCAACTGCTTAAGGTTATAGATAGAGTGACCAGGCAGGAAGTCGAGGTGGGGCGACAACAATTCTGGGAAGAGAGAAGTTTCAGTTTTCAGTCATCACCCAGCCACAGAGGAAGACAGACACAGAGCAAGCAAGCTGTGACTGTTTCAATGAAAAAGGTACCAAGCCACATGGCTAACACAGACAAGAATTATGGGCTAATGTTAGTTATAAGAATTAGTTAATAATAAACCTGAGCTAATGGGCCAATAGTTTATAATTAATGTAGACCTCTGTGTTATTCTTTGGGACTTAACGGTAGCAGGACTGGGCAGAACAGAAACTTCAGACAACATAGGGTCTTAGCTGGAATCATTCTCCAGCTGAGGAATTTTTCTAGAGCCAGTTGAAGAGTGGGAGGAGAGAGAATATGAACAAAGTGGTCAGGACAATGATGAGGACACCCACTTAAACAGTCTACCTGAGCTAACGGGAGCTCACCATCTCCAGCTGGACTGGGAAGGAACAGGCATAGGACCAAACTAGACCCTCTGAATGTGGCTGACATTTGCATGACTGGGGCAGACTGAGGGGCCACTGGAATTGGCACCAGGATTTATCCTACTGCTTGTACTGACTTTCTGGGAACCCATTCTCTTTGGATGGATACCTTGCTCAGCCTAGATGTGCTGAGTAGGGCCTTGGACCCTCCCCAAAGCAATGTACCTCACCTTCTCTGAGAAGTGGATGGGGGTGGGGGTAAGTGGAGGGAATGGGATGATGGGAAGGAGTGGGAACTTGGATTAGATATGTAAAATGAAAAAAAAGATAGTTTATTTTCTTTAAAAAAATAAAAGAGGAAGCCTTCTGACTAAAAAAGCCAAGGCCCAGATGTACTCACAGTAAAATTCTATCAGACTTTCTAAGAAAATCTACAAACCAAATTACTTAAAAAGAGGAAAGAAAAGAGCACTTTTAAACTCTAAGTTTTCTCCAATACCCAAGATCAGGTAAAGGCACAGCAAACCCTCAAAACTATAGGGTTGTAATCATAAATGGTATTTTTTTAAAAAATAAATTACCAATAAACTGAATACATACATATATATATATATATATATATATATATATATATATATATATATATATATATATTCACCCATACAATCAAGTTGGCTTTATCCTGAGATGCAGGGATAATTCAGCATATATAAATAAATACATAGGCTTAAAATCAAAAGAGGCAAAGAAACAAAAATGATAATCTCAACGGATTCAGGAAAGGTCTTTGACAATATCCAACATGCCTTCTTGATAAAATTCAAAAAGAGTGTGTGGGATTGGAGAAAGACTAATTCAGCACAATAAAGGCTATCTTTGACAAACCCATAGACAAACAATTCTAAACGGAGAAAAAGCTTAAAATAATTCAATAAAAATTAGGAATTTGATAGGGTTGTATACTATCCACACTTTATTTCAATATAGTGCTTGTAGCACTTGCTAGAACAATAAGACAAAAACAAGGAAATTAAAGGAATACAGTAGGAAAAGAAGGCAACATTGTCCCTAGTTAGACATGAGATGATATTATTCATAAAAGGCCCCAAAACTCCATCAGGAAACTTCTATAAACAACATTTTCATAATTGTGCCAGATTATAAAACTTGCAAAACCGTAGCTTTTCTATATACCAATAATTAACAAACTATAAAGGAGATCGTGGAATCATCCTAATTCACTAGAGTTTTAAAAAAGCAACCATCAAGGTGAGACAGCTCTCTGATGCTAAAGATTAAGACATTACAAGACTGAATGATCTCTCATGCTCATGGACTGATAGAATTTATATCATGAGAATGGCCATCCTATCAAGAGCAATGCACAGATTCAGTGCAATCCTAATAAAAATTCTCATGGTTTTCTTCACAGAAAGAGGAAAAAAACCCTAAAATTAATATGGAATCACAAAAGATCCAAAGAAATTCTGAGTAAAAAGAACAGCCTTGGAGGGATTTCCATATCAGATTTCAAGGTATTTTACAGAGATATAGTATTAAAAGTAACCTGGTACCAGTACAAAAGCAGACACACAGACCAATGGAATAGGATAATGACACACACACACACACACACACACACACACACACACACACACACACACATATTTATATACTCATATACATATACAATATATATACATACAGTCATATTGATTTAATATTTTATAAACACGTAAAAACCAGTACTTGAAATAAGATATCATCAATAAATATGTACTGGGATTACTGGATGTTCACTCACAGAAAAGTAAAATTATATCCACATCTATTACCCTGTACAATAATAAATTCCAACTGCATCAAATAGCTTGCTGAATACCTTACACAACCTGACAGTCTCTACAGCTGAAGACACCCCTTACTTAAGTCACTGAACATGGAGAAATTGAGGTGGTTCCCAAATAGAAGTTTCACCCCTACTGACTAGCTGGCTTTCATAGTTCTGGAATGAACTTTGCATGCTGTTGGTTGAGAAAAGTCACCATCATATCATTCAACTACAAATTCTGTAACCTACAAAACCACCTGTCCATGAGGTTTACTGGTATAATAGTGACATGAATGTCAAGGGAGTAACAGATCATTCTTTGATTGGATTTAAGGTCCACTCCATGTAATGAAACCCAAACCTGACACTGCTAAAGAGGCCAGGAACCTAAGACTGGATAGGTCATGGGCCTAGTGGAAAACCTTCTATTATTATTCTGTTAAAGGAACATAGCACAAAGGTGACTCCAATGACATATTGCTATACTCATAGATCAGATCAGAGCATTGTTTAACCTTCATCAGGGAGTCATCTCCATGCAGTAGATTTTAGTTAACACAGATCCCACAACTGGGCAAAGCACAGGGAGTGAGAGATTTTGGAGCACTGAGCCCCAAATAGGTGGTCTTTATCAAACCTCTTTTCTCAAGGCACAGGGATCTGGGCAAAAGAGGAGGTGGAAAGATTACAAAAGCCAGGGGTGGTGGGCGACTCCAAGGAAACAGTGTCTTCCAGACACAACAGTGATACACATATGAATTCACAGGGACTTGATAGCATGCAGAAGACCTGTACAAGTTCAAATCAGATAAAACCCTAGCACAGGGAAAGAGAAGTGCACACAAAATCTGGGTCATAACTAAGAAGCTATTTGCAGGTGTTACCTGCTAGGAGGAGAGTATTAGTTTTTTCAAACTGGAAGTGTAAAAGGAGCAGTGGGGGTGCCACTCTGTAGTATTTGGGGGTGGCAGGCTGCTTTCCACCACCCATCTTGCGGCTAGCTTTACCCAAAATAATTACACGGAAACTATATTCATTTAAACACTGCCTGGCCCGTTATTTCTTGCCTCATATTGGCTAACTCTCACATCTTAATTAACCCATTTCTAATAATTACCACAAGGTCATGGCTTACCAGGATGATTTTAACTTATGTCCATCTCGGGCCTGAGCTTCATGGCGTCTGCCTGGCTCTGCTTTCTTTCTCCCAGCATCCTGTTCTGTGTATTCCACCCACCTAAGGCCTGGCCTATCAAAAGGCCAAGGCAGCTTCTTTATTTAACCAATGAAAGTAAGACATAGACAGAAGATCCTCCTGCATCAGAGAGTCATTGGATATATAAACCACTCTCCAGCCCCCATAATAAAACATAAACAGTTCTGTGCAAGATAAAGGAGAAGGAAACAACTTTCGGAATAGAAACTCCATATAAACTAGAATCCAAGGTAACAATTGAAAAATGGGGCCTCACAAAAATGAAAAGATTCTATACAGCAAAAAAAATAATTAGTATTGTACTGAAAGGCTCCCTAGTGGGCGTCTTCCCTCGGGAAGGACCCCGTGCCCAGAGACCAGTCGAAAACACGCAGCCGGATGCAAACAGCAGAAGGTTTATTGGTGGATACGCAGGTACCTGGGCGACAAGTCTCTCGAAGAGCTTGCGCGCCTGCAGGTTGGGGGTGAGGGGTTTTTTTAGGGGAGCAAAAAGCAAGGTTTACAGAAGCGAGATGCAGGGTGGTAAATTTTTAACCTTAGATAACATTGAGGGGACTTCTCAGCGGTTTATTGTTCCTCTCATCCTGCCTTCCCCTTTCCTGGCTGGCGACCAGATGTCTGATAGCATAGCCCCTGATTCGTGACGAGCCCCGCTTTCTACGTGACTCAGGCCTCGCAATCTTCTCTTTCTTTGTTCCTATGACCTATCCATAAATCTCATGTCTCGCAGCCAGATGAGGCTGTCTTTGCTCAGGTGTCTTTGCTTAGCAATCTGGAGGCCCTGAGCCTGTTATTTGCTCAGCATTCCAGGAGGTCCTGAGCTAGTTATCTATGAACCTTTGCAAAACGGTATAACTGTGGTTAAATCGAGTTGGGGTCCTTCATTCCCCCATTTTCTCTTATAAGTTGAGTTAATTCTTTAACTCAAATTGATCATGGTATTTCTGTCTCCTATTGTCTCAGTTGCTGATATTGGTGGGTCAGGACCAGAGTTTGGATAACTAAAAGCCTGTCTTTCATAGGTTGCACCAGGTGATTTAAAATGCAGGGGCCGACTGTAATGATAAGAAGCAAAATAAGTAGGGGCCCAGCTATATATTGAAAACAAAATCAAAAGACTTGCTCAGACAATAACCATATGAAAACTAGCATTACTTCAGAATAGCTCTTAGCAAAATTATCTGATGAAGCTTGAAAGTAACTACATGGTAGACATTGTGAACCATTGCAGACCTGGGATTAGCACCCATCATTGTGGCAATAGTCTATTGACTACAAAGAGCTTATCTCAGTCCTAAGAAACATATGGATGCCTTATCATTGTAAAACAATGTTTCCCTTAAAAGGCAAGTTCAGTATTATGAAGACAAATCTCCTTTGCTGTAGACACTGGGAGTGTTGATCCTCAATTCCAGAGAATGCGCCTGAGAGGTTAGCTTCAGCCCAGCTGGCACCATATGACATTCACCGGCTTCCATTATGTTCTATAGCATCAGCTTTATCCAAATGTACAAGGGTTGTGCCTATTGTGAGAACTTCAACAAGCAATGAAAGAAAATGCAATACAGAATAACAAATGTTTAAAACAAAACAATGAGCCCTAAAGCCAGAGGACAGTCAATGTGGAAGCAGAAATCAAGAATTAGGTTCAGTTCATAAGAGGTACAGAAAAATAAATATAATTAACCCAGTAAGTCCTAAAAGCTCAACATGTCGTTAAAACATTAGGCCAGCTTGGACCTAGGGACAACATTCAGAAATAAAATCCATGGGGGTGTAAAAGGGAGATGGTGTATTAGGATTTATGTTCAGAACTAAAACAGAAAAGGATCAACAGCATCTTGAGAACCCAGACAGTGGTTCTCCAGCCTTAGCACTAAGAGGGACTGGAATGGTGATCGTGAATAAAACCATATTTGTTTATCTTTTGAAAATTAGGCCATTATATAATCTAAAGCAAAATTTTCCTGTAGAAAAGCAAAACCAGTCAAGAGGTGAGAAAGATTCAAGTGTGCTTGCTTTTCTCTGCCAATATGGTCTAATCTGGAAAAATCTTAGACCGTATAAAATAATTTCTGTCAATAGGTCCCAGACACATAGGGGAGGAGCGGAACAAAATTACTCTTCGCTTCTGTTATCTGTTACCGTGTTTAAAAGACATGAACTCTTAAAAAAAATGAGCAGAGCCCTGTGAGCTTCTGACTTCAGGGAAGAAGAGCCTTAAAGGCGATGCAAACCCATCTTACAGCAGATGTGCCTGTCCTGTGCAGGCCCTGAGCTCAGGATATCCATCATCAGGGTCAGCCTTAGTCAGCAGATGCATGAGTAGCAGCTAACTAGCCAGGTAGCAGAACTAGTGGCAGCGATTGCTGTAGCGTTTTAAACCCAGAACAGGACAGAGGGAGGTCTGGCCAGTCATTTTGCTGGTCTCTAGGGCCAATTTTGTCAGTTTATATCCTATCTATCTGACCTGAGCTTTGGGGTTGTTAAGCATAATGTAATTTCCAATAGATCCCCAATTGGGCGGCCAGTCCCTGACTTACCTGGGCAACAAATGCAGGTCCATTATCAGATCCAATTACCTTGGGTATCCCAAACCTTGGGAAGATTTCTTCTTTGATCTTCTTAGCCACCGCATTGGCTGTCTCAGTCCTGGTAGGAAAAGCTTCTACCCAGCCTGAAAAGGTATCTATAAAAACTAATAAGTACTTGTTGCCATGTCTGGCTGGCTTAATTTCTGCAAAATATACTTTCCAGTAGGCTCCAGGCCAATCGCCCCTGAGCCTCTTCCCAGGAGCATATATGGAATGTCCTGCATTAATCATAGCACAGGCCTTGCAGTTTTTGACTACTTCTTCCGCCAAGACAGAGAGCCTGCCATCTGATTTCCTTCAGCCACAGCATCTCAAGCTTTTTGGTGTCTTGGACAAGTATATGTCTTTTTCTGCAGATGTTAACAGCCCTTTTCGTCTGTATATTGCTCCATGAATATGAGCCGTGGCAAAAGCATACCTGCTGTCAGTGTAGATGCTGAGACTTCTCCCTCTGCCACTCGTATCCAAGCTGCATGTCCGGCTTCTTGTGCCAACGTCCTTCAGGGAGGTTATGCCCAGGCCATTTGCTTCCCATCCACCATTGCTGTCCCCGCCTTCCGCTTACCTTCAGTCTTGTATACCTGCTTGGCTCCGACTCCCAGCCTTGTGCCCCAGGCAAGCTTCGCCATTATTTCCGGCTCTGCCTGGCGCTGCTCAGCCTGCCATTCTGCCAGCCGCCTGTCCTCTTTGCAGATGCTGGTATGATCCATAGTCCATCGACGTGAGCAGGGCATAGGAGCAGCAGCCCGGTACAGGAGGGCACCTGTGGTAGCATTGTGAGTGCTCTATTGCAGTCTGACACGGGTGAGGGGAGCAGACTGCAGGGTTAGCAGCCAGGGCTCCTGCAGGCTTTAAGACAAGTGTGGCACCAGGACGGTTGCTAGGAGGCAAGGATTTCTCCGGTGGTGATGGCATGGGGAGGTGGTCATCCTGGTGAGGAAGGTGTGGTGAAGGCAGAGGCAGGCAAGCAGCCTGCATCTTCTGCAGAACTGAAAACAGCAGGAAAAGTAAAAGTCCCTTGTTTGGTCAGCAAAAGCCTTTGGTCATACATTCAGGGATGGCCAGGGAGGAATGAGTCATTTATGTGTCCTTAAAAAAAAAATCTATAGAGGTATTTAATGTCCTTTTTCTTGCAATAAGCACATTAGCCTTTGTCCAAGGGGTGTCTCTGTTTATCTTTATTTGTCTTTGGTCCTCTTCTGTTGCCCAGGCTCCCTATCTGTCTGAGTCCAAATTTTCCTGTCTATGATCCCTCCGGTTTTCTCTTTTCTCTCGTTTAACATTTTCTCTGTCTCCCCAAATTCTGCAAGGTATAATCTTGCAACCTATAACTTCTTCCTTATATCTGATGTTGACTGCCCTATGAAGGCCATGGCTATCGCTGCCTGTTGACTTTTAGAGGTTGGGTAAGATGCCTGTAAATCTTTATTAAACATTTAAGGAACATAGATTCTAACTGGCCCCTGGAGAACCTCTCTTTCCTTGGCCGAATTAGTGGGGTGCCTTGTAGCCCCCTGAGAATTGCCATGAGCCCAGCATTCTGACTGTCAGTTTCTCCCTTTAAGAATTAATTGGACATCATCATGTAGAAGAATGAAAGTGGATCCATATTTCTCTATGCATAAAACTAAAATCCAAACAAATCAAAGAGCTTAACATAAAACCAACAATATTGAACCGCATAGAAGAAAAAGGGTTTTAAATACATTTTTAAACATAGCCTCAGTGGCATAGACGTTGAGAGAAACAATTAATCAATAAATGAGATCTCCAGAACTAAGAAGCTTTCTGTATAGCAAAGGATATAATCAACAGAACATAATATCAGCCTGTAGAATGGGAAGATATTTTTATAAGAAAATTAAGAACTTAGTCCTCATAAGAACAGATAATCCAGTAAAAAAATTATGTTACAGACCTAAACTGTAAACTCTCAACAGATGAACTTAAAATGACTGAAAGATATTTAAAAGATTTTTAAATATAACATCTTTAATTATTGGAGAAATGTGAATCAAAATAACTTTTGAGACTCTATCTTATCCCTATAACAAGATCAAGATCAAACATTGCTCATAACTTTTACTTAAGAGAAACTCCTCCACCACTGGTGGAAATGCAAACTAGCACAGTTTGGATTTACAGAAAATTAGGCAACAACCCATCCCAAGATTTAGCTAACCTCTTTTGGGTCTGTAAAACCTTTGAATCTATCATTCTCTATTTAAAACTGTTGAAGCTGCTCTGCACAGCAGGGGGCGGGACATAGACCCATTCCCTCCGGCTGTAAACTGTCACCTGAGATTTGGCGGGCGGATTTTAACTATTCTTTGTACCATTAAGGCCTGCTATAGTCACTTTTCCCGGCCGCCTAGCACTCTCTTTATTATCTGTTTGCTCAGGGGTCGCCACAACCGGCACAGCCCTGCCCCAGGAACCTGCAGCCCGCCGTACATCGGCTGCCTTGGGCGAGGGAGCCGTGTCTGGTGAGCGCGGATGTGCCTCCCGAACGAGTTTACACCCGCGGCTGAGTGTATCAGCACACCGCTGCGTTTACCCTTCTTGGCCTGTCTGAAATGGCCCCGCCACTCATAGGCTGGGCCTGGCGGTTGCCTGCACTTCTCCCTGCGCGATACAGATGCCTGTTTCTCTGTTTTAAGTGCACCTTGAATGAGCCCGCCCATGTTGCTATGGAAACGCGGCTTTCCGCAGAGCCCGTGCTCAGGTGCAGAAAAGGTCCTCCGAAGACCATAGCCCCGCCAGAAGGCCAGGACATATAGCCTCTGATGTCAGTCGGACTTAGCCCGCCCAAGTCGCCATAGCGACCTGGCTTTTCGTAGATGCCTCTGCGGACTTCAGAAAACTCGCGCCAGCATCTGGTTAGCATGGCCACGCCTCCCGGACGATCTAGCACTCTCCAGTGCTGTTCTGCACCTCCCTCCCGAGCATCCAGGACCTTAGGCGTGCTCCACCGCGCCTGGCCCATCTCCGTGTCAGTTAGCCGCTGCATCGGTTGCCCAGTATTTCAAACATACATATGAGAGCCAGGTATAGAGCTCTCCCATCAAAATTAGGCGAGAATCACCTCAAAAACTCTGTGGCTCTTTAAGAACAGGGAAGGCAGTTGTCAGACACGATCAAACCCGCCTCCCTACGAGACTGCTGCCCCAAGTCTTTATCAGCGGGTACGCAGGTGGACGGAGAGGGGGTGGAAGCCGCGGTTTCCCGTACCCCATCGTCCTCATAGTCCCGCCTTCAGTTACCTCATTTTTTTTTTGCTGTTTTTTTTTTTCAAATTCCTCCTGCACTCAACTTAAGGGATTTTTCTTCCCCGTTGCTTTTTGTACCTTCTTTCAGATACCTTAACTTTGATTCTTTCTATTTTCTTTTTCCTCCCCCACTGGAGTCCTGCCAGCAACGACTTGCAGGCCGAGGGCGGGAAGTCGTGGGCAGGGACTCTGCCGTTTGCCCTGGGCTCAGGGCTTGCCAGCCGGCCGCCGGCAAACCTCACTCTCCGCTGCGGGCACAGCGGGAGGCCAGGCAGGCCCCTGGTCCTCAGCGGCCCCCTGCTGGTGTTTCAATAAACAAACAGACAAACCATAAGGATGCACAATAGAACAGACCGATAATCAGACGCGCTGCACAGATGGAGGTTACTACAGAGGGGCTCCCGGGCACCCCACCTCCCAGATGAACCCCAAACCCTCAGACAAAGTCCGATTCTGGTCGTGGGTTCAAACAGACGAGTCCCGTACCCTCGGACAAAGTCCGATTCTGGTCGTGGGCTCAAACAGACGAGTGCGTACCCTCGGACAAAGTCCGATTCTGGTCGTGGGCTCAAACAGACTCCCCCCGGGACGTCTCCCGGGGTGCGGGGGGGAAAGTTCCCAGGCCCGTCAGCCCCTCTCCAAGGCCCGCTACAGACCGACCCAGCTGTGTCGAACAGATTCAGATTCGCAGCGCAACAATCAGACGCAAAAGACGTAAGACAAGTGCAGGACATAGACATAGAACATAGAACATAGAATTCTGGCCAGCTCACCTCACCTCACGGCAGTGATTCGGCGGTCTCTGGGATAGGGGCCTCAACTTCCCGGCCAACGCACCAAATGAAAGGCTCCCTAGTGGGCGTCTTCCCTCGGGAAGGACCCCGTGCCCAGAGACCAGTCGAAAACACGCAGCCGGATGCAAACAGCAGAAGGTTTATTGGTGGATACGCAGGTACCTGGGCGACAAGTCTCTCGAAGAGCTTGCGCGCCTGCAGGTTGGGGGTGAGGGGTTTTTATAGGGGAGCAAAAAGCAAGGTTTACAGAAGCGAGATGCAGGGTGGTAAATTTTTAACCTTAGATAACATTGAGGGGACTTCTCAGCGGTTTATTGTTCCTCTCATCCTGCCTTCCCCTTTCCTGGCTGGCGACCAGATGTCTGATAGCATAGCCCCTGATTCGTGACGAGCCCCGCTTTCTACGTGACTCAGGCCTCGCAATCTTCTCTTTCTTTGTTCCTATGACCTATCCATAAATCTCATGTCTCGCAGCCAGATGAGGCTGTCTTTGCTCAGGTGTCTTTGCTTAGCAATCTGGAGGCCCTGAGCCTGTTATTTGCTCAGCATTCCAGGAGGTCCTGAGCTAGTTATCTATGAACCTTTGCAAAACGGTATAACTGTGGTTAAATCGAGTTGGGGTCCTTCAGTACATTGTATCAGATGAAACCTATCAGAGAAACTGACAACTGGTTAAAAATAAAAAGCTTCTGTATAGCAAAAAAACCAATCAATTGAATGAACACACAGCTGTACATGTGATAGGGGGTTGATATCTAGAATATACAAGAACATTATAGGGTGTAGAGAAAAAAACACTCAAGTAGAAATGGTCCATTGGTCTGAAAAGAGAGTTCTGAAAAGACAAAATAAAAATATGTAAAAAAATATCTCAAAAAAGCATTCAACATGTAAGCAATTATGGGAATCCAAATTATAGCTACTACAGTACTTCAGCTTTTTGTTATTCTGGAACTTTGGAACCTGTCCTCGACCTCACTCTGTAGACCATGCTGGCCTTGAACTCATAGAGATTTGTTTGTTTCTGGCTCCTGACTGTTGGAATTAAGGGTGTGCACCACCACTGCCCAGCAAGACTTGATCTTATTGTAGTCAGAAAAAGTAAGATCAAGATAACAACTGACAGCAAACACAACTGAGAATGTGGAGAAAAAGGGGCTTTCATTTGCTTTGTATGGGACTGCAAATTGATTGCAACCACAGTGGAAATCAGTGTGGAGAATTCTCCTAAGGTTATAGTGCTCCTTTCATGTACTCTAGGAATTTAACATTCTACCCTACAGATACTGGGCAACCATGACCATCTGACTTTACTCAAGTAACTACTGTGTTAGTTACTATTCTATAGCTGATATAATACACTCTGTCCATGACAACATATGGAAAGAAGAGTTTATTTTGGAATATAATTCCAAGAATTATTAGTTTTTCATGGTGGGAGGTATGAGAACAAGCATTGGGCATGCTTTTGTGAGTAGACTGCAGAGAGCTCATTTCTTCAAACTGCAAACAAGAAGCTGCAAGAGTTAGATGAGGCTTTTAAATCTCAAAGCACACCTCCAAGTGACCACATTTTCTAGTAAGGCCTTGTTATGTAAACCTACCCAAACAGTGCTACCAACTGTGGACCATGTGTTAAATGCCCAAGTCTATGGGAGAAATTTCCCACCAAACCACTGTATCTATGAAATGGAAGCAACCTAAACATCCTTCAACTGACAAATAGAAAATGAAAATGTTGCAGATACACAGTGGAATCTTATTCAGCTGCAAAAAGGGAAATCATGTTATTTATAGATTAATGGATGGAAGGAAGTTAATTTAATTTCACTGAGTAGGCAATTTAGACCCAGAAAGACAAATGCCACATGTTTTCCCTTATTTAGGAATCCTAGTTCTGAGGTTTCAGATGTGATTATATAACCTGGATTAAAAAGAGTGGGGGAAGAGCTCCAGAAAGTAAGGGAACAAAATGTAGGTTATATGATGGGATAAATGGAGAAAATGGGAAATGAATTTTGTTTCAGAAGGTGAGAGGGAGGGTAACGCTGAGGGAGATTGGGAAGAAGGGGTAAAGAACACTAAGGATGATTGAAAAATTTACAGTGAAATAGCTCACTCTTAAGACATAGGCATTGGATGAATTGAGCTGGACCTGATCTACAAGCCTCCTCCCTGAGGATTAGTTCCCATTGTATTGTAAGCTGCCAAGGGAGAAGAGTCATCAGTAGTCTTACCAAGTCATAAAGTCCATGAAACACAACAATGACCATGGCAAGATAGACCCAAATGTGTAGTATTTGTCCATAAGTCTTTGGCGGGTAACCAGAAGTCTTTTAGGTTGGATTGAAATTTAGGCCTGCTAAATAGAAGGAAACTCATGCTTGGTACTGTAAATCTAGCCAATTACCCCGGCTGATGAGGCCATGTATCCAAGACGAAAATTTAATATTGCCATTTTAAAAGCATTATAATCTCCCAAATGCATTTTAAATACCTTTTCTTATACACATATAAGCATCACTTTCACCCATCATCGAAAGCTTCCTTTTGTATCAAATGGAGCACATCAGAGAAATCCACAACTGGTCCAAATTTAGAGAACAGCTGGACTCATGGTACCTGTAGGTACCAAGGTCTTTTTCCCTTCTTCCTGGCGATTCGCAGGGCCATGTGACCTCCGGCTCCCTGGAGATTCTGCACTAGCACTGGCTTGAGGGGTTAGCTTAGGAAGAACCTGGCTCTCTTTGTTATGGTGATTCCACCTGTATTCAAGGTTCTAGCAGTGGGCTCCATGCGCCTGGCCTCCCCCAGCTGATTCTGCCTGAGGCACTGGAGCCTTTATTCTCCTTCCTGCTTCTGTTGGGAGGAGGCCTTGCCCTTTTGATCCCACTTGCCCACTTCTATAAATACCCGACTTGAGTTTAATAAAGTGGCCATTTACTCTTGGTAAATGAGCAAGGTCCCTTTTGTGTGTGTGTCTCTTTAAACCCTCAGGACAGTCGTCCATTCTCGTGGGCCCTGGATCGGGTGTGGGTATCCACAGAAAAGTGCGGGGTCTAACAGTACCCACCCACAAAAGATATTTCTGCAAGATAACCCTTACAAGTATAGCTCAGGGATCAGTGAAGAAGTGATGGCTTATTGAATGTAAAGGCAAGAGGACTAGTATACTCGTACAAGATAGTGTCTTTCACATATGACAGACAGTTTAATCCGTGAAATTTTAACAATATGGTAACCTAAACAAGACATGTGCAATGAGAATAAAAGTTAATCTCAATGTGATGGGGAAAAAAATCACAGGGTCTTTTCTGTCAATGAAGAGCCGTAGGAAATGAATGTCTATTGAGAGAAGAAGAAACATTCTTCTCCAGGCAAAAACTTCGTGATACTTTATTCAACCTTAAGTGGTCATACTTAAAAACATAGACACATGAACAAAAGCAAATTTACTCTCTCTCTTTACATATATATATATATATATATGTATATATATTTGTGTATATATATATTTATACCTAAAGCATTATATGCATAGATGTATGCTGTGGAAAAAGGCTGCTTCCCCAGCCTCCATGCTCCCAATTTTGTCAGATGATCTTGTCTATTTTGACTTTCCAGGTGGATCTATGTATGTTTATTTGGGAGGTTCACCTTGTTACTTAGCTTCTCTAGGATCATTAACCTATAGGCTCACATCCTTTGTCTATACCTAGTATCCACTTATTAGTGAGTACATACCATATTCATCTTTTTGGGTCTGGATTACCTCACTCAGGATGGTTTTATCTAGTTTCATCCATTTGAATGCAAATCTCAAGATGTCATTTTTCCCCTCTGAGTAATACTCTAATGTGTAAATGTGCCACATTTTCTTCATTCATTCTTCAGTTGAGGGACATCTAGGTTTGCTGTGTGATTTAAGCTTTAGTAGTGTTTCTTTTACATATGTGGGTGTTCTTGCATTTGGGGCATAGTTGTTCATGATTGAGACTTCATCTTGATAGATTGTTCCTGCTATGAGTATAAAGTGTTTTTCTCCATCTCTTTTTTATTGGTTTTAGTTTGAATTCTATTTTGTTAGATATTAGGATAGCTATGCACTCTTGTTTCTTAGGTTCAGTTGACTGAACCTTTTCCCAACCCTTTACTCTGAGGCAATTTGTGTCATTGAGGTTGAGGTCTGTTTCTCGTATACAGCAGAAGGATGGATCCTGCTTTTGTATTTATCTTCTTAGTCTGTGTCTTTACTATAGGTAAATTAAGTCTATTGATATTAAGTGATATTAATGACTAATGATTGCTAATTTCTGTTATTTTTTGGTGGTAGTGTATGTGTTTCCCTTCCTTGGGTTTTGATGGTGGGAGGTGTTTTTATGGGTGCAGTTAGCTGTGTTGAGTTGGGGTTTTTGTTCTAATACTTTCTGTAGGGCTGAATTTGTGGATAAGTATTGTTCAGATCTGGTGTTGTCATGGAATATCTTGTTTCTTCATAGATGGTGATTGAAAGCTTTTCTGGGTATAGTAGTCTGGGCTTGCATGCGTGGTTTTAATGTTTTCTTCAATCAATGAATATTTCCTCTACAGTACCTTCAGCCCCTGAGATTCCCTTCCATTTCTAGTATTCTGTTGATTATGCTTGCCTCTATAATTCCCATTCATTTACCCAGATTTTCCTTATCCAGAATCCCTTCTGTTTGTGTTTTCTTTATTGCGTCTATTTCAGACTTCAAATCTCGAAATATTTGCTTCATCTGTTTGATTATTTTTTTTCTTGGTTTTCTTGGGTTTCCTTGAGGGATTTATTAATTTTTTCCAGTTTTTTGTTTGTCTTTTCCTCCATTTCTTTAAGGGAGTTTTTTATTTGCTTTTTAAATGTCTCCATCATCTTTATAAAGTTTTGTTTAAAATCATTTTCTTCTTCTTATTCTGGGTTAGCCGGTCTTCCTCCCTGAGGACTAGTTCTGATAGTATTGGAAGGTACTGTATAAGCAGCCATGGGAGAAGAGTGATCAGTAGTTGTTCAAGTCTTCCTATTGTATGACTACTGGATTCTGGTGTTCCCATGTTGCCTTTTAGGTTTGGATTTTGCATGAATTCTTGTACTGATTCCTTCCCACCTGTTCTCTTAATTGATTTGAACAGTGTTTTTGTGTCTTGGTCCAATTCTTGCAGTGTCACTGTTCTTGATCTGCTCTGTACTGTCACTGTCTGTGTCTCAGGGGTTTTGGAGCAGCTTGCCTGCAGAAACTTGACTGCTGGCTGTTTATAAAACTGAGGCAGGTGGGAAAGAGTCCCAAGGTTTTGCCCCAGTATAGAAGGCCTAAAGAGTGGACTGTCCCCCCGGGTGGCTGGTCAATCACCTCTTGGTCCTCTCTGTGTAGTCACAGGCTGTGTTTCAAAGTTCCACTGAGGTTGCAGGGGAAAAGAGGGCTTAGCAGTGGGTTGGGACTTGTAGCTTGCAGGGTCTGATGGTCTGGATGGACATAATGGAGTAGCCTACCTGCAGGAAACTCTCCTCCAGGCTGGCTAGAGAAGCCTAGCTAATGTCTAGTTTCTTTAGTTCTTTGTCTATTTTGAATATCAGTCTTCTTTCAGACATGGAGTTGGTGAAGATCTCTTCTAATTCTGTAGGTTGCCATTTTGTCTTCTTGACTATGTTCTTTGTCTTACAAAAGATTCTCAGTTTCAGGAGGTTCCATTAAATAATTGTTATTTTCACTGTCTGTGTTACTGATATTATATTTAGGAATTGGACTCCTGTGCCAATGTGTTCAATGATACTTCCTACTTTCTCTTCTATAAAGTTTTGTGTGGCAGGATTTAGGGTGAGGTCTTGGATCCACTTGGAGTAGAGTTATTTGCATGTGGGTAGATATAGATTTACTTGCATTCTTCAACATGTGAGCCTCAGTTATGCCAGCACCATTTGTTGCAGATGTTTTCTTTTTTCCATTGTATAATTTTAGATTCTTTGTAAAAAAAATCAGGTGTTCATAGGTTTGTGAATTAATGTCAGGGTCTTTGGTTCAAATCCGTGGGTCTACCTGTGTGTTTTTGTGTCAATACCAAGCTGTTTTTTTTTTTTAACTATACCTGTATATTTAGGGCTTGAAGTCAGGGATACCTCTGGAGGTTCCTTTATTGTACAGGATTGTTTTAGCTATTCTGGATTTTTTGTTTTTCCATATGAAGTTGAATATTGTTCTTTCTAGGTCTGTGAAGAATTGTTTTGGGAGTTTGATGTCCCGGATTACATTGAATCTATAAATTGCTTTTGGTAAAATCACCCTTTTTACTATGTTGATCCTACCTATTCAAAAACATGGGAGATCTTTTCATTTTCTGAGATCTTCCTCAATTTCTTTCCTCAAAGACTTAAAGTTCTTGTCACATGGGTTTTTCACTTTTTTGGTTAGAGTTACCCCAAGATATTTTTATATTGTTGTGGCTATTGTGAAGGGTCACTACTTCTTCAATATTTTTCTCAGCCCATTTATTTTCTCTTTCTAGGATGACCACTGATTTTTTGAGTTAATATTTTATCCTGCCCCATTACGGAAGGCGTTTATCAGATGGAGATGTTTTATGATAGATTTTTTTTGGGTCACTTATATACTATCATATTATCTGCCAATAGGCAAAGTTTAACTTCTTCCTTTCCAGTTTGTACCCCCTAGATCTCCTTTTGTTATCTTACTCATTTAGCTAGAACTTGAGTACTTTATTGGATTGATATGGAGAGAGTGGACAGCCTTGTCTTGTTCCTGATTTCAGTGAAATTGTTTTACATTTTTCTCCTTTTAGTTCAATGTTGGTTGTTGGCTTGCTATATATTACCTTCATTACATTTAGGTATGTTCCTTGTACCTTTGGTCTCTCCAAGATCTTTATCATGAAAGGGTGTTGGATTTTGTTGAAGGTTTTTTCAGCATTTAATGAGATCACCATTTGGTTTTTTTCTTTCAGTTTGTTTATATGGTAGATTACATTGACAGTTTTTTTTTGTATGTTGTACCATTTGTGTATTTATGGGATGTAGCCTGCTTGATCACGGTGGATGATGTTTCTTATGTGTTCTTAGATTGTGTTTACTAGTAGTTTATTGAGTATTTTTTGCATAAATATTTATTAAGGACATTGGTATGTAATTCTCTTTCTTAGCTGTCTCTTTGTATTGTTTGGGTTCGAATGTAACTGTTGCTTCATAAAAAGAGTTTGGCAATGTCGCTTCTGTTTCTATTGTGTGGAATAATTTGAGAATTATAGGTTATATCTCTTTGAAATTCTGGTAGAATCCTGTGCTGAAACCATCTGTCCGTTAGCTTTTTTTCATGGTTTGTAATATGATTTATTATTATTATTATTATTAAACATTTTCACCTCCTTCTCTCCTTTCATTTCCCTCCCCCCTCATTTTCTCTCCAGTCCAAAGAGCAGTCGGGGTTTCCTACCCTGTGGGAAGCCTAAGATCCTCCCCCCTCCATCCAGGTCTAGGAAGATGAACATCCAAACAGACTAGGTTCCCACAAAGCCAGTACATGCAGTAGAATCAAAACCCAGTGCCATTGTCCTTAGATTCTCAGTCAGCCCTCCTTGTCAGCCATGTTCAGAGAGTCAGGTTTGATCACGTGCTCCATCAGACCCAGTCCAGCTGGCCTTGGTTTGCTCCCATTAGATCAGCCCCACCAACACGCACCCCTCGTGGTTCTGACTTCCTTGCTCATGTTCTCCCTCCTTCTGCTCCTCATACGGACCTTGGGAGCTCAGTCCAGTGCTCCAATGTGGGTCTCTGTCTCTGTCTCCATCCATTGCCAAATGAGGGTTCTATGGTGATATGCAAGGTATTCATCACTGTGGCTGGAGGATAGGGCAATTTCAGGATCCCTCTTCTCAGCTGCTCAAGGAACAGGTTGGGGACATCTCCTTGGACACCTGGGAACTCCTCTAGAGTCCAGTCTCTTGCCAACCCTAAAATGGCTCCCTTAATTAAGATATGTACTTCCGTGCTCCCATATCCACTCTTCCTCCAAACCAATCATGCCATTCTCCCAATCTCTTCCACCCAAATAGGAAAGAATATACCTTCTTTTCTGCAGCTCATGGAACCTTCTCGAAAATTGACCACATACTAGGTAACAAAGCAAACTTCCACAGATACAAAAAATATTAGTGATCACCTGTGTCTTATCGGATCACCATGGAATAAAGTTAGAATTTAACAATAATTCTACCCCCAGAAAGCCTACAAACTCTTGGAAGCTGAACAGTCATCTACTGAATCACCGCTGGGTCAGGGAAGAAATAAAGAAAGAAATTGAAGTCTTCCTTGAATTCAACGAAAATAAAGACATAACGTACCCAAACCTATGGTATGTGGTACCTATCCAGAAAATTGTCCATTTTCTTTATATTTTTCAATTTTGTGGAGCTCTGGTTTCTGAAATATGACCTAATTATTGTCTGAATTTCCTCAGTGTCTGTTGTTATGTTCCTATTTTCCTTTCTGATCTTGTTAGTTTGGATGTTCTCTCTTTGCCTTTTGGTTAGTTTGGATAAAGGTTTGTCTCTCTTGATGATTTTCTGAAGGAATCCACTCTTTGTCCTATTGACTCTGTATTTTTTGTTTCTATTTTATTAATTTTAGCCCTCAATTTGATTATTTACTGGCATCTACTCCTTTGGGTTGTGTTTGTGTTTTTTTTCTTGTTGTTCTAGAGTTTTCAAGTATGCTGTTAAATTGCTAGTGTGAGAGTTCTCTATGTTCTATTGTAGGGATTTAGTGCTATGACCTTCCTCTTCATCCTGCTTTCTTTGTGTTCCATAGGCTTGGGTATACTGCACATTCATTTACATTGAAGTCTAGGAAGTCTTTAATTTCTTTTTTTTAAAAATTTCTTCCTTGACCCAGGAGTGATTCAGTTGAGCATATTTTCAGTTTTCCTGAATTTGTGGGCTTGCTGTAATTAATGTTGTTGTTGAATTCTAACTTTAAACCATGGTGGTCTAATAAGATACAGGAGGTTATTCATTTTTTTTTGTATCTGTTGATGCTTGTTTGTTACTACGTAGAGAAAGTTTTATGAGGTGCCAAGAAGAGAATATTCTTTTGTGTTTAGGTGGAAAGTTCTAGATGTCTGTTAAATCCATTTGACTGACAACATCTTTTAGTTCCTTTCTTTCTCTGCTAAGTTTCAATCTGGCAGTCCTGTCCAGTGGTGAGAACTCTTCCACATTGTAGAGTGTGATATGTAATTTAAACTTTAGTAATATTTCTTTTATAAATGTGAGTATCCTTGTAGTTCAGGGCAAAGATACTGAACTATAATTGAGACTTCATTTTGATCAAATTTTCCTGTGATGAATATAAAATGTTCTTTTTCATTGCTTTTTATTAATTTTACTTTGAAGTCTATTTTTTTAGATATTAAGAAAGCTACACCAGCTTGTTTCTTATGTCCATTGGATTGGAAATCTTTTTCCAATCTCTTACTCTGAGGTATGTCTGTCTTTGAATTTGGGGTGTGTTTTTTGTATGCAGCAGACGAATGGATCCTGTTTTTGTATTCATTCTGTTCATCTGTTTCTTTTTATAGGTGAATTGAAATCATTGACATTAAGGGGTATTAATGATCAGTGATTGCTAGTTTCTGTCATTTTTTGTTTTGTTGATGTTGTCAGTATTGTGTTTGTGTTTTTCTTCTTTTTAATTCACTGGTATGGAATTATTTACTGACTCCGTTTTTGTGGGTGTAGGTAACTTTCTTGGGTTGTATTTTTTTGTCCTAGTACTTTCTATATGGTTGAGTTTTTTGGATAGGCATTGTCTAAATCTGGTTTTGTCATGAAATATCTTGTTTTCTCCATTTACGGTGATTGAAAGTTTTGCTGGGTACAGTAGTTTGGGCTAGCATCTGAGGTCTTTTAGTGTCTGCAGAATGTCTATCCAGGACCTTCTGGATTTCAGAGTTTCCATTGAGAATTCAGGTGTACTTCTGATAGGTCTGTCTTTATAAGTTTCTTGGGCTTGTTCCATTGCATCTCTTAATATTCTTTTTGTCATTCTCCTAATTTCCTAGTAGCTGCCTACTCAAGACTGGAAAGGACCAGATAGGTCCTTTGGAAACCTGGAGAATTTGGTAAAGAGGTAGAAAGAGGTCCAGCTGGTTAGCTAAAGGCTACCACACGAAGAGGAAGAGACATAGTCAGTCAACTTCATCAACTCAGACCATGAAACCCAATATGGCAGCAGAAACGCCTTTGATAAAGTCCCAGAATATGACAGTGTCCCAGTACCTCCATGTTTTAAGTGCAGGACAAATAAATTTTCTCCTAAAACCAAAAAAAAGGGAGGGGAGCTGATAAAAATGGAAAAGGAAGGCACTTTATCACACTGAAAAGAGTTACCACAATAGGGACCTGAAATGTCAGAACACTAAACACAGTCAGGGAAAATGACTTGCTCATGCATGATCTCAGTCACTTCAGGTGGGATGTCATCGGACTGAAAGAAATGCATTGGACAGGAACATCAAAACTAGTTGTAAATGGATGCAAGATTATAAACTCAGGTGGAGAGGGAAACATGCAGCACGTATAGCTTTAGTGTTATCTAGTTTGGCCCAAAAATGCATGCTTGGGCACAGACCTGCAAATGACTGAATCATATCAGCCAGATTTCAGACAATAACACATCCAGTAACTATCATACAGGTATATGTTCCAGCAGTGGGAGCAGAAGAGGATGCCATCAACAGTTTCTGTATAGATCTACAGAGTGAGGTCAGCAGGGTGTGTAAGAATGATATACTAATGGCTATGGGTGACTTCAATGCAAGAGTGGGATCTGGAGAAAGAATAGACTATAGTGTCATAGGAACAAATGGATTCAAACAAAGGAATGATAGAGGGGAACCTCTACTATGCCAATGATTTTTGTATATCTAACACAAAATTCAAGCAAGCCAAATCATCAAACTTCTGGACATGGTAATTTCTGACAAATGTACATACAACCACATTGACTAAATTTTAGTCAGCAGGAAACTCCTGTCTAGCATCCAAAACAGCTGATCATTTCCTAGTGCTGACTTAGGGTCAGATCATCAAATTGTTATGGCCACCATTTAACTAATAGTTACTGGATGTGTTATTGTCTGAGGCACACCAGGCAAGATGAACTGGAAGATCAATTGTAAATAACTGATGAATACAGGTGTATGGAGAGAGTATAAGAGAAATGCTGAAAAAAGAGATGAGGGAAATCATTAAACAACCCTTTACAAATGTAGAAATAGAATGGGAGAAAATCAAAAGAGCCATGCAGAAGACTTCAAAGGAGATGCTTGGTTTTGCAAAAAAGGCCACATCAGTAGAATGGCTTACTGCAGAGATGATCAACCTGGTGGAAGAAAAAAGGGAGCTAAAGAGCAAATGAAGAGGCAATCCACAGGCAGCAAAGCACCACAACTGTCTGTGCAGGAAGGCCAGAAAAGAACAAATAATAGAGAGCTGCATATCAAGGTATATGCAAAGCGGTAAAGAAGGCTAGACTCCATAATAAAACACATCTTGTCTATAAAGCTATCAGATGAATAACTGCCAGATATGTTCCTCAGATTTGAGTGATTAAAAATGGGTAAGGCCATTTATTAAGAACCAGAGGAAGTAAAGCAAAGATGGAGACAATACTTTGACACCCTATAACAATGACCCTAATGCTGTCAATGAGAAATACTTCAGCAGCCACTCAAACACCAGAGACAATGAAGAAATAGTAAATATTGATAGGAGTGAGATAGAGGAAGTTATCAAGACAATGAGATGCAGGAAGGTCCCAGGAGCAGATGACATCATGGTGGAGTAGCTGGAGTTGGCTACAATAGGCTCAGGGACCAAGGTGCTTCTCAGACTCCTCAGAGAGATGTGAGAACATGATGTGACTCCCATGAAATGGAAGCACTCAGTCATAACTCTCATACACAAGAAGAAGGACAAGCTGGACTGCTAAAATTATAAGGGCAGTAGTTTGTTGTGATCTTCTCCTCCATTATCTTGCAAAGGATCAAAGGCAGAACAGAGGAAATCCTAGCAGTGTTCCAATGCAGATTTAGAGCTAACAGGAACACAACTGATCATATCTTCCCTTTGAGGCTATTGGCAGAAAAATAAGAAGAATTTGGAAAAGACTTATGTGTCTGTTTCGTTGATTTCAGGAAGGTATTAGATAGCATTTGGAGGAAAGGATTTTGGGAAATAATGAGGTTCTACAGGTACCAGAGAAAATCCTAAAAATACTAGAAAATGCCTACACAGATACTTTTGCATCAGTCTAAGTCTGTGGAGAGGCCTGAGAGACCTCCAGAAGCAAATAGGAGTGCCCAAGCAACCTCTGGGAACAGGCAAGTAAGACCCAAGTACCCTCTGGGAGCAGTCAGGAAGGCCCAAGCAACCTCTGGGGGCAGGCAGGAAGGCCTAAGCAACCTTCAGGTGAAGGCAAGCAGGGCCCATCAAACCCCAGAAGCATGTATGAAGGCCCAAGCTACCACTGGGCATGCTGAACAGCTGGAACCTTGGCCCTGAGTCCACCTTGAGGAGTGACCATTTGCATCATGGACACACTGTCATTGGGAGGAGAAACAGACTTTACTATACCAACTGGAGGAAAACATGGGTAGATAACAAGGTGAGAACACACTCAATAACAGAAAGAGCAATGCAGCATTACAAAAATAATGGTTCTATAACAAGACTTGAACACCCCAACACAGATGAAGCAGAAGAAAATGTCCTTAAAAATAACTTTAGGGAAATGTTTGAATCCCTTAAAGAGGATTGAAGAAGTAGAGGAAAAGACAAACAAAAATTGGAAGAAATCAACAAAATCCTTAAAGAAAACCAAGAAAAAGCAATCAAACAGGTGATAGAAACAAATCAAGGTTTGAGAACCAAAATACAGACAATAAAGAAAGCACAAACTGAGGGAATCCTAGAAATGAAAAGTATTGGTAAATGATCAGGAACCACATGTGCAAGCATAAACAGCAGAATACAAGAGATGGAAGAGAAAATCTCAGGTGTTGAAGATACAATAGAAGAAATAGACTCATTGGTAACAGAAAAGGTGAAATCTAACAAATTCTTAATACAAAACATCCAGGAAATCTGATACACCATGAAAAGAGTAATTTTAAGGATAAAACGGGTAGAAGAAGGAGAAGTCCAACTCAAAGGCACAGAAAATATACTCAACATAATCGTAGAAGAAAACTTTCCCAACCTAAAGAAGGACATGCCTATAAAAATACCAGAGGTTTACAGAACATCAAACAAACTGAACCAAAAAAATCCCTTCACCACATTATAATAAAAACATTAAACATACAGAATAAAGAAAGAATATTAAGAGCTGCAAAGGAAAATGGCCAAGTAACATATAAAGGCAGACCTACGAGAATTACACCAGACTTCTCAATCGGAACTAGGAAAGCCAGAAAGTCCTGGTCAAGTATTATGCAGACATTAAGAGACCATGGATGCCAGCCCAGACTACTATATTCAATAAAACTTTCAATCACCACAGATGGAGAAAACAAGATATTCCATAACTGAACCAGATTTAATACCTATGTACAAATCCAGCCCTACAAAATGTACTAGAAGGAAAACTCCAACCCAAGGAAGTCAGATACACCCACAAAACACAGACAATAGATGATTTCACAGTAACAAATCCCCCAAAAGGGGAAAGCACACACAATAATATCACCAGCAACAAAAACTAAAATAACAGGAACTAGCAACCACTGGTCATTAATATCTCTCAATATAAATGTCCTCAACTCACCTATAAAAAGACACAGGCTAACAGATTGGATATGAAAACAGAATCTACCCTGCTACATACAAGAAACACACCTCAACTTCAAAATCAGAGTAAAGGGTTAGGAAAAGATTTTCTAAACACATGAATCTAAGAAACAAGATGGTGTAGCTATGCTAATATCTAACAAAATAGACTTCAAATTAAAATCAGTCAAAAGAGACAAAAAAGACATTTTACATTTATCACAGGAAAACTTTATGAAGAGGAAATATCAATTCTGAACATCTATGTACCAAATACAAGGGTACCCTCACATGTAAATTAAACACTACTAAAGCTTAAATCATAAAGTAAGCCCCACACACTAATAGTGGGAATCTTCAACACCTGACTTCACCAATGGACAGGTCTACCAGACAGAAACTTAAAAGAAAAATAAGGTAAGTAACAGATGTTATGACACAATGGACTTAACAGATTTCTATAGAACATTCCATCCAAACATAAAAGAATATACCTTCTTATCATCTCATAGAACCTTTCCAAAAATTGACCACATACTCAGTAACAAAGAAAACCTCAACAGATACAAAAAAATCATAATATCCCTATGTTTCTTATCAGATCACCAATGGCTTAAAGTTAGAATTCAATAGAAACAGTAATTTCAGAAAACCCACAATCACATGAAAATTGAACAATGCTCACCTGAATCACAATGAGTAAAGGAAGAAATAAAGAAAAAAATTAAAGACTTCCTAGAATTCAAAGAAAACGACCACACAACATACCAAAACGTATAGAACACAATGAAAGCAGTGTTAAGAGGAAAGTTCATAACACTAAATGCCTACATAAAGAAGCTGGAAAAAGTTCACACCAATGAGTTAATAGAACACCTGAAAGCTCTAGAACAAAAAGAAGCAAACTTACCCAGGAGGATAAGATGACAGGAAATAATCAATTGAGAGTTGAAATCAACAAAATAGAAACAAGAAAAACAAGGCAAAGAATTAATGAGTCAAAGAGTTGGTTCTTCGAGAAAATCAACAAAATAGACAAACCTTTATCCAAACTAATCAAAACGCAGAAAGAGAACATCCAAATTAAGAAAATTAGGAATAAAAAGGGGGACATAATAACAGACATGGAGGAAATCCGAGGATTATCAAGTCATATTTAAAAATCCTGTATTCTAAAAATAACTGGAAAATTTCAAGGAAATGGACAGTTTTCTTGATAAATATCTCTTACCAAAATTAAATCAAGACCAGATAAGCAAATTAAATGGATTTATAACTGCTAAAGAAATAGAAACAGTCATCAAAAGTCTACCAACCCCAAAAAAAAAAGGTTCAGGATCAGATGGTTTCAGTGCAGAATTCTACAAGATTTTCAAAGAAGAACTAATACCAGTACTCCTCAAATTGTTCTACAATAATTGAAACAGAAAGAACTTTGTCAGACTCTTTTTATAAGGCTATAGTTACCCTGATACCAAAACCACAGAAAGATATTACTAAGAAAGAAAATTACAGACCAATCTCACTCATGAACATTGATGCAAAAATACTCATTAAAATAATGGCAAATCTAATCTAAGAACACATCATAAAATTGTCCACCATGACCAAATAAACTTTATCCCAGAGATGCAGGGATGGTTTAACATATGAAAATCTGTCAATGTAATCCACCGTATAAACCAACTGAAAGACAAAACCACATGATCATTTAATTATGTTGAAATAGTTTTTGACAAAATAAAATACCCATTCATGATAAAAGTCTTGGAGAGATCAGGAATACAAGGAATATACCTAAACATAATAAAAGTAGTGTATAGCAAGTCAACAGCCAACATCAAACTAAGTGGAGAGAAACTTGGTATGGGAGATCTTTCTGTCTATGTGTTGCTTTTATTGGTTAATGAATAAAGGAACAGCTTTGGGCCTATAGCAGAGCTATAGGGGAACAGAGCTAGGTGAGGAATGTTAAACGGAATTCTGGGAGGAAGAAGACAGAGTCAGGAAGATGCCATGGAGCCACATCTGGAGATAGATATACTGAAACTTTGCTGGACAGCCACAACCTCATGGTGTGGCACAGATTAATGGAGATGGGTTAAATTAAGATGTAGGCAATAATAAACTAAAGCTAATGGGCCAAGCAGTGATTTAAATAATATGGTTTCTGTGTGATTATTTCAGTTCTGGGCAGCCAGGATGAACAAGTGGCCCCTTCTTCCCAACAGATTGGCATGCCAACATGGTGGACTAAATCTATGTAAAACCTGAGAGAGCTTGAAAAGGAATTATACACACAAAAATGCAGAGTTTAATACAGATTCTTGCTGGTGGCATGTGGGGGACATTTTCATCCGCACCCGAGGTCTGTATCACTACCCACCTTGTATGGACCGCTACTCCATACCTTCCACGAGCTGGGTAAGGTCCTAGGGGTTAAACACAAGATGCACAACACAGATAGAGAGTTCGAGTCATTTGCCAGAGGAGGATGCCCGTTTATCCAACTTAATCCGGGATTAAAATACCCTTTGTCCTCAATAAAGGAAACCCCTCCCAGCCAGAGGGGGTCGGGGAAGCTGGCACCAAGTGAGCTTCTCCGCAGGCAGGTGGGCGAGGGTGCAAGACAGTGTCAGACAGGTGAGAGGTACCTTGGTGCCTGGGCTCTTCCAGACAGGTTGAGAAATTACCATTTTAAAGTGATATAGAGTCCTAGGCTATTATACCAGGCTAGAGCAGAACAAGCATGGAACTTAGCAGGAAGCTTTAGCTGGTTGCCAAAACAGTCCTTGATTTGCATCCCAGGCAGCAAGGGAAGGCCTGGGCCTTACAGTGGCAAGCCACAGCTCCTTTAAAAGAGGTCGTACTGATTCAGCAGTAGCAGCAACACAGTTTGAAAAATGGCAACTTCCTGGCCATGGGCCATGCTGGTCTCTGGCTCTTTCATGAGATAGAGCAAATGGATGGGGTTTGTGAGCAGACCACTGCAGCTTGCTTAATGGCGACATGGAATGGCTGTGTGCCTGAAATTGGGGCATGGCTCTTGGAGGCAGAGAGTTGCTCCACCATGCTGAACTGGGTTGGTCAAGCAGGCATGGCTGTATTTCCCCCAGCAATGCCACAGCTTAAGTTTTTAAGAAGCGCTTAGCATTTTAAGAAATGCTCCTGGACAGTAAAGAATTACAGATTCACAATAGGACAGATTCAGACATAAAAGACCTCTAAATGGGTCACTGTGTTGGATAAATGTGTGTAGGCTTGGGAGAGAGAAGAAAAAATATAGAAAATTATAAAAAAGTAAATGCTTTTTTAAAAATAAAACAAAGTCTTTAAAGATACAGAGTGTAGACAATCATAGATTAAAAGGAGTAAAGAAAAGCAAGCCAGGTAAAGATGGAAAATTCACAGGATTATGCACAGGATTATTGTGTTTTCTATGAATTTTTTGATTGTGAAGGAACAAAGTACAGAGAGACATTTCATTGTATGGATTGCTAAACTAAACCAGCATGTATATTATAAAGGTATCTTGACTTCAAAAGTTGTATCTAAAGATATGTTCCTTTGGAAAAGAGGTTGTTCTTTTGTCTCTACATAGGATGAGAACCTGTAAATTCATTCCAGGCTAATATGGTTTGATGGAACAAGACCCCCCTGAAAGGTTGCTGTGAACACCCCACAAAAAAATACTTGCCCAATAAACAGCAGGAAGCAGTTTGGAGAGAAATAATTGTGCCCATATTCCCAAATATTGTCTATAAATGTTTGTTTACATTTAAAGGGGAATATGCTTTTGAGATTTGCATTGGTATTGATCTTGGTTTACTGACACAAATTTAAGGTCAATTTTGTTATATGTGTATATCTTTCTGTTCTTGATTAAAGTATTGTGTTTGTGTAGCTCATTAAAAATGTAATGTATAATTAAGAAATATAAGTTAATAGATTCTCATGTATAATAGGCAAGCTTGTAGTCATGTTAGCTAGTTTTTATAGATGTATAAAGATATATTTCAGTTAAGTATTTTTCAAATCTTTCAGAGATTTTCTTAATATGATATTTAAATGTTTAAAAAATTTACGATTTTTCATGACAATGAGACATACCTGCTTCTGGCAGCACCAATATACTTCAAGAAGAAGATGAGCATCAAAGAGGCTCCTTATGGAGTTTGTTAGATGAACTGGACATGCAGGATACACAGATCCTTCAGGGTTCCTGCTTCATGGAAGAGTCTGCTAGACATTCTGCAGGCACAAAAAAATGTGACTGGTAAACTACCAATATATGCAGATCTGTCTTTGAAATTTCATGCTTCATGGATACTATGGGCCTTTAGGCTGAAGATGGATGTCCCAATGGTGCAGAAGAACTTTGGGTAACTGTTCATGCAGTGAGATGTCTCTGTCAATTCTAGAGTTTTGGAAGTTAATTACAATGCACTTCCTGTTTACTTAGGTAATATTATATCCTTCTGGAGTCTTTGATGGATTTGAAGAATATATAGTTATTATTATAGTTTTCCTTATTTATAATAAAAGATAAAGTAGATATAAATATTGTAACTGTAATTCTGTGTTATTATATGCAATTTTGCTATGTTAAAGTTTAAAGCCTTTCTTTTTGTTTAAACAGAAAAGGGGAAATGGTGTGGGAGGTCCTTCTGTCTATATGTTGCTTTTATTGGTTAATGAATAGAGAAAGTGCTTTGGGTCCATAGTAGAGCTGTAGGGGAACAGAACTAGGCAGGCAAAACTAAAGGTAATGCTAAGAGGAAGAAGGCAGAGTCAGGGAGATGCCATGGAACCTCAACTGGAGATAGACATGCTGAAACTTTGCTGATAGGTTATGACCTCTTGGTGATGTACAGATTAATGGAGATTGGTTAAATTAAGATGTAGGAGTTAGCCAATAATAAGCTAAAGATAATGGGCCAAGACGTGATTTAAACCATTTAAATAATATGGTTTCTATGTGATAATTTTAGTTCTGAGTGGCTGGAATGAACAAGTAACACTCTCCTCCCAACAGAAACCCAAAGTAATACAACTAAAATCAGAAACAAGACAAGGTTGTCCACTCTCTTCATATCTATTCAATATAGTACTTAAAGTTCTAACTAGAGCAAAAAGACAACAAAAGGAGATCAAGGAGATAAAAATTGGAAAAGAAGAAGTCAAACTCTCACTATTTGTTCATGATATAATAGTATATATAAGTGACTCCAAAAATTCTACCAGGGAACTCCTACAACTCATAAACACCTTCAGTAATGTAGCAGGATACAAGATTAGCTCACAAAAATCAGTAGCTCTCCTTTATACAGATGATAAGTGGGCTGCAAAAGAAATCAGAGAAACATCACCCTTCACAATAGCCATAAATAACATAAAATATGTTCGAGTAACTCTAACTAAACAACTGAAAGACCTGTAGGAAAAGAACTTAAAGTCTTTGAAGAAAGAAACTGAAGAAGACACCAGAAGATTGGAAAGATCTCTCAAGCTGTTGGGTAGGTAGAATTAACATAGTAAATATGGCAGTCTTACCAAAAGTAATCGCAGATTCAATGCAATGCCCATCAAAATCCCATCAAAATTCTTTACAGACCTCTAAAGAACAATATTCAACTTCATATGGAAAAACAAAAAGCCCAGGATAGCCTGTACAGTGAAGAGGCTTTTTGAAGCAATACCATCCCTGACTTCAAACTCTACTATAGAGTTACAGTAATGAAATAGCCTGGTATTGGCATAAAAACAGATAGGAGGGCCAATGGAATCAAATTGAAGACTTGGATATCATTCCACACCTATTAATACCTGACTTTTTGACAAATAAGCAGAAAATATAAAACAGAAAAAAGAAGGCATATTCAACAAATGGTGCCAGCATAACAGAATATCAACATGTAGAAGAATGAGATTAGACCCATATCTATCACCATGCACAAACTGAAGTTCAAATGGATTAAAGACCTCAACATAAAACATACCAAATTGAACTTCATAGAAGAAAAAGTGGAAAGTACACTTGAATGCATTGGCACAGGAGACCACTTCCTAAATATAGCACAGACATTGAGAGAATTAATTAACAAATGGGAGGGACCTCCTGAAACTGAAAAGCTTCTGTTTACAGAAGGACATGGTCAACAAGACAAAACAGCAGCCTATAGAATGGGAAAAGAACTTCTCAAACCCCAAATTATACAGAGGTCTGATCTCCAAAATATACAAAGAGCTCAAGAAACTTAACATTATCAGAACAAATAATATAATAAAAAATGGGGTACAGACCTAAACAGAGAACTCTCAACAGACATATCTCAAATGGCTGAAAGACAAATAAGGAAATGTTTAACATCCTTAGACACCAGAGAAATACAAACCAAAACAACTCTGAGATTGTATCATACACCTGTTCAAATGGCCAAGTTCCACACCAACTCCAGTGTCATCTGTGTGATATGACATATGTCATTATGCCGGACAGGAGCTACGTGTCCCATGGGACTAGGCTTCCTGGAAGTCAATGGTAGACAGCCCGGTATTGGCTGCCCTTGGGGCACAGATGGGTTTCTCGATTAGCTGGCTGTGCAGGATATGAGCTTTGCACAATCTCATTTATAATAATGATATTCTATATATCTACAAGACAAGGATTATCTCTTCCGGAACAGCTCCGAGATAGGGAAGCACAGTATGGGAATGTATAAACTACGGCAGAACCTTTGTCTACATGGGGATGTATGATAAGCAAGAGAATAGATGGGTTAATGTTGATGGACAAAGACTGTTATATTATACTTTGAACTTTATGGATAGGCTTGCTAGATCCCAACCCCCATGGTGTCTGCTGCATAAGAAGGTACAAAAAGGTATATTTCAGCAGGTGCAGAGAATTGATTAGGCATATTTGGTCACTAGGTGAGAAAAAGAAAGGGTTAGAAAGAGGAAGAGCCATGATAGCAATAATGAGAAACTTTCTATTCATAAGACGAAACCACTTGTCTGAGGTTTATGTTCCCAAGGACAAGATTTCCTCTTCTAAGGATGTTTTATGTCTAACACCTGTTCCTGATAATATACTTTTCTTAAAAATCACTGATGTAACTAAAAGAAGTTTTCATACTGTGCCAACTGATGATATATGACTTTCTGATTTGTTCTTTGTTTGAATACTATATAATGAAAACATAAATTCAGTAAAATCACAGCAGATTCCAACCACTCCCTTGTGTGTTGTGTCTGTCTGTCATTTGCCGAACTTGTACCTTCCTGTGTACCAAGTCCCTGCTTCTCCCATGGTCTGAGTGGCTCCCCTGAGCCAGTCTGTGGCAGCCAAGATCAAAAACACTGATGACAGCTTATGCTGGAGAGAATGTGAATAAGAGGAACACTCCTCCATTGCCAGTAGGTGGTGTAGAAGCCCTTCTGTTTATGTGTGGCTTTCATTGGTTAATGAATAAAGAAACTGTCTTGGCTTTTTGATAGAGCACAACTTAGGTAGGCAGGGGAAACAGAACTGAATGCTGGGAGGAAGAAGGGCAGAGTGAGAGAAGTCATGGATCCTTCACCGGAGATGGACTCCAGTTAGAATCTCTGGTAAGCCACTGCTACATGGTGATACACAGATAAGTGGAGATGGGTTAAACTAGTATGTAAGAGTTAGCCAATAAGAAGTTAGAGTGAATAGCCAAGCAGTGTTTTAATTAATACAGTTTCTGTGTGGTTATTTTGGGTGTAAGCTAGCCAGGAGGCTGGAACAAATAAGGGGCCTTGCTCTTTGTAACAGGTAGGAGTGCAAACATATACATATGCTTTGTAAATCAATATGGTGATTTCTCAGAAAATTAGGAAGCAATCTACCTATGAGACCCAGCAATACTACTTCTGGGTATATACACAAAGGAAGTTCATTCATACCACAAGGACATGTGCTTACCTATGTTCATAACAGCATTATTTGTGATAGCCAGAACCTGTAAATAAGCTAGATGCCACTGACCGAAGAATGAATAATGAAAAATGTGGTACATTTACACAATGGAATGCTATATTGTGGTAAAAAATAATGACATTTTGAAATTTGCAGGCAAATGGATTGATCTAGACAAAACCGTACTGAGTGAGGTAATCTAGACCCAGAAAGACAAATATAATATGTACTCACTCATAAGTGACTTTTCCACAGAAAGTAAAGGAAACCAGCCTACAATCAACAACCCCAGAGAACGTAGACAACAGAGAGAACCCAAAGAGAGACATACATGCATCTCAATAGGAAGGAGAGAAAGATAAAATCTCCTGAGAAAACTGGGAGCATTAGGGTCATGGGAGAGTGTAGAAGGGGCAATGAAAAGAGGGGAGGGGAACGGAGAAAAATGCATAGTGCCATAAAAACAATAAAAAAGAAAAAAGTCTGTGAATAACTAAGTGATCAGTTAAGATAATCATAGGAGTATTGCAGGGATGCATCTTCTCACCACTATTCAGTAATGTAGCTCGGGAATTAATAATAGCAACAGCCCTGGAAGATGAGGAGGTAGGTGTGCGAATCAATAACTTGTGCTTTGTTGACGATACAGCACTACTTGCTGAAAGTGCAAACAAGCTTTAGGCTATAATAACTGAGTGGTGGAAGTCAGTGAAGACCTTGGTATGCTAGCAAACATCAAGAAGACTGAGATACAACACATTGTAAGGGTGCACAAGGATTTTAACTTTTTAATAAAGAATCAGAACCTCTAGCAAACAGTCAACTTTGTCTATCTGGGAGGAAACCTCAGTTTCAAGGAGGAATCTACTTCAGACACCAAGAGGTGGCTAGGGATAGAGACCAGGCACCAGGAAAAGTTTGTTCAGCAAGAGACATCATGACAACAACAAAATTACAAGTATGTGAGACGCTTGTCTTGAGCTGTTTCTTTGCAATCCCGAAACCTGGACAATGAAATGCTCCTCAGAGCAGTGGATGAATGTGTTTGAGATGATGTGTCTCAGGAGGATTCTAAATGTCACACAAAGAGATAGGCTGTGCAACAATGACATTTAAGAAATGTCTCCATTTACAGAAGGAAGTAAATTACAGGATACGTCAATGGCACTTGAGATATTTCAGCCATGTTTGAGAATGAATGACGGCAGATACTTGAAGACAGCACTGCTTGGAGAAGTGCATGGGATAAGGGAAGAGGAAAAAAGGCAGGACAGGAATGACTGGAGATCTTTCATAAGCAGGTTGCTCATGCATACTTAAGCATTGCTGGGGCATAAACGATGATGATTCTGTATGTATAGTGTTTTGATTATTATGTGGTGAGGGGACTCTTTTTGGTCCAATCTGCTTGGTATTCTCCAAGCTTTTTGTGCTTTCATAGGCATGTCCTCCTTTAGGTTGGGAAAGTTTTCTTCTATGATTTTGTTGAATATATTTTCTGTGCCTTTTAGCTGGAGTTCTCTTTCTTCTATCCCTATTATTCTTAGGTTTTGTCTTTTCATGGTGGCCCAGATTTCTTGGATATTTTGTGTCAAGAATTGATTGGATTTAACATTTTCTTTGATCGATGAATCTATTTCCTCTATCATATCTTCAACCTGTGAAATTCTCCCTTTCATCTCTTGTATTCTGTTGGTTATGCCTGCATCTGCAGTTCCTGATCATTTACCTAAATTTTGCATTTTCAGAATTCTGTTGGTTTGTGTTTCTTTATTGCTTTTATTTCAATTTTCAAGTCTTGAACCTTTCCCTTCACCTGTTTGATTGTTTTTTTCCTTAAATTTCTTTGCTTTCTTTAAGGGATTTGTTGATTTCTTCCAGTTTTTGCTATCTATCCTTCTACTTTTTAATGGGATTTTTTATTTCCTATTTCAGGGCCTCTGTCATCTTCACAAAACTATTTTTAAGGTCATTTTGTCCTGCTTCATCTGCATTGGGATGTTCAGATCTTGCTGATGTAGAACCACTAGTTTCTGAAGGTGCCGTATTGCTTGTTATGTTGTCTTCCCATCTCTTTCTCCAAGGAGTGCAGGTGGGGCCTGTTCTTCAAGAGGTCCCTCTTCCTCCACACCAGTGATACCTGTAGTTTAAGTGGTCACTCTTCCTTCAGGTGCAGATGGGTCTGGAGATTGTTCCACCAGATGCAGGCCAGGCCTAGGGTGGTCGCTGATGAGGCAGGGGTCGTGGGGAGGCTTATGCTAGGTCTCTGTGGCTTCAGTGTGTGTGTGAGGGGGCATGGGATATGCCCTCAGGGCCTAGGGACTAGAAAGTAGGGTTGTCCAGGCAGGAGCCCAGACACTCACCTTTGGGTACAGGTGAAGCCAGGGCTCTGGTGGTCACTGATGTAGTAGGGATGCTCGGCAGTGTGGGGAGGCTGCTGCCAGATCTCTGGAGCTTCAGTGGGCAGGCACGGGACTCAGAATGTACAATCAGGGGATAGGGCCCATGGAGCAGGGCCATTCAACCAGGAGCCCAGACACTTACCTCCTCCAAGTGCAAGTAGAGCCAAGGCTCCAGTCTGGATAATTTAAAGAGGCATTGAACTTTTAAAACATTTAAAAATTTAAAATAATATGGGGATTTTAAAAGTTCTGACTGTATTTTATATTATTATATTAACATGAGGGCTTAGGGATAAACAAAGTGAATGTTTTTAAATAGTTACTGTGTGTCAAGTTGACAGGGGATCATGTGTCTAGTTTTTGTCATCTTGATACAAATTAGAGTCACTGATGATTAACTTCCATTGAACTGGCCCATGGGCATGTCTGTGTCACATTTTTGTGATTAATGATTGATATTGGAGGGCCATCCCCACTGTGGGTGGTGCCATGCGGGGCAGGTGGTCCTGGGTTTCAGAAGAAAGCAAACTGAGCACGCCATGGAAAGCAAGGCAGTAAGCATACTCCTTCATGGTCTCTGATTCAGTTTCTGACTCCAGTTTCCTCCCTCAAGATCTTGTCTTGGCTCTCCTGATTGATGGAGAGTTTGTGTACTGTAATCTGTACACAAACTAATCCCCTTCCTTCCTAAATTGCTTTTGGTCATGGTGTTTGCTATGGCAACAGGAAATGTAAATATCACAGTTTGCACAACCATGTTCTTCTATTTTGTTTTATAAAACGTGATCTTGCTATGTAACCAAAATCCCTTGAAATTTTTATTCTTCTGTCCCAACTCCCCAAATTCTGGGATTATAGCATGTTCCAATATGCTTGCATCCACATTTTTATTTTAATTGATCCAATAATTGTGCATATTTGTGAGGTACAGGATAGCATTCAGTATCCTGATCAGGATAGCATTGTATATGAATACAATGCATATTACTTTAAGGTAATTGTCAACAGTCTCATTTCAAATGTTTATTGTATCTTTTATGTTGGGAATATTCAAAACTCGGCCATTTTGCATGAAACAGAATTAACACATGTCAGACATAATTATCTTATTCTACTATTAAACACAGCTGTTGAGCAACTACTCAACTGTACCCCTTGTATACATTGACCATGTTGCATTTCCTCACACTTTCTAGTGCTATGTATTATTCCAAATTTTCTACACTTAAATGAGAACATGCAATATTTGACTACCCATGACTGACTCATTTTACTTAGCACAGTGTTTTCCCATTTTATCCATGTTGGTGTAAAATACACAATTTAATTATTCTTGTGGTTGAATAATATTCTACAGTATCTACCTTCACACTCGAATGTGTTTTGATTGACTAAGATTCTAATTTTTATGTTTTCAAAATTTTTTTCATTGCATGTTTCATATCTTTGTTTCTCAGACTATAAATCATAGGATTCATTAGTGGAGTAAGCACAGAATAAAGCAGAGTCACAAGTTTCTGCATTCCTGCTTCATGCTCAGATGTTGGGCTCAGATACATGATCATCACTGAACCGTAGAAAAGAGAAACCACAGTCACATGGGGCCCACAAGTGGACAAGGCCTTTCTTCGTCCATCTCTTGAAGGAACTCTAAACACAGCTCGTAGGACCAACATGTATGATCCCATGATGTAGAGAAAAGGAGTAAAGAGGAGCAGAGAAGTTATTATTGTCCAGAAAAATTCCATCAGTGGGGCTCTTGAACAGGTAAGGGCTAACAGAGGACCTGGGTCACATAGAAAATGGTCTATGATCCTGGACCCACAAAAGGACATCTGGGAGATGATGATGATGGGAACGGGGAACCAGAGGAAACCTAGCACCCAGCAACTGATCACCAGAATGTTACAGAGGCGCCCAGTCATAAGGGCAGGATAGTGTAGAGGCCTGCAGATGGCAAGGTAGCGATCAAAGGCCATAACTGCCAGGAAAAAGCATTCTGTAGAACCCAAGGAGAAGAAGAAATAGAACTGCAGGAAGCACCCAGAGAAGGAGATGACCTTGGTGTCAGAGAGGAAGTTGGCCAGCATGTTGGGGACCGTGGAGGTGACATACCAGATCTCCAGGAAGGAGAAGTTGGCCAGCAGGAGGTACATGGGGGTGTGGAGTCTCTGATCCCAGCGCACAGCACAGATGATGGAAGCATTGCCCATGAGTGTGAGGAGGTAGACAACAAAGAATAGCACAAAGAGGAGGATCTGCCCTTCCCTGGGACAGGGGAATCCCAGGAGGATGAAGCCAGAGATGGTGGTGGAGTTGTTGGGGCTGCTGAGGGTTTTCATCTGTCTGTGAGTTGTAAAGGCATGAGAAACAGTTGAATATCCTAGAAATTGCTGAGGGAAGAAAATAATTTTTGCCCAAACATCATCATCTCAGTATCAGAGAGAGAAAGTTATCATCTTCAGTGATGGAGCTCATGTTTCAGTCAATAACTTTACATTCGCCCCCACATTGGTGGCCTGTTTTAAACCCAGTGAACCACACAGGAGAAACATATGATAGTTGTTGATAAGAAGGAGGTTGTTAGGGAGAAAAGGGGATAAAAGAAGGTGGGGCACTGAGTGTGAACAGAATGCATTATACACATGTATCGAACTCCAAAATAATAAACTTAAATACTTATATATTTAAACATATTTGTAAAATTTTGTAAATTATACAAAATTTCAGCATGTCTCTTATCTTCCAACTTCTATATTTATAGTTAAATAAATTAATGATGCTACTTTTCAGAACTGGCTAACGTTTTTGGCTATTTTAGCAAAAGACAGTCCCATAATTTGTCGAAACCTAAAACCTGTCCCTATTGGGCAGTATTAGATATTTTCTCATAAAATAACTATTTTGTGTTCCATAAAAATGAAAAGCAAGAATACAGGACCTCCCTTTGCATTTATAGGAAGACTAATATAAAGGGCCTTGGAATGTAATTAAAAGTTTAGAATTGATTATGGAAGTTTCAAAGAATTTTAGGAGACAAAAAACTAAATGAATAAGAATCAACACAAGGTTACTGCATTGATTGGATAATACCCCACATCAAAGACTCCCATCAGTATACTGTCACATGGTCCTCTATAGTTCTTCTAGTCACTCTCTATGTGACAAAATTTCAAGAGAAAATCTCCTAGATTCGTAGTCCCTGTGCCAGTGTCTTCATGTCATACCCAGGTAAACTTCGGCAAAGCTGGTGATGTCCATCTTCAGTTACCTTGGCCGTTCAGCACCCTAGGTAGCTAAAGTCAAGACCTTGCTGCAGCATTTCTATGGACTCTCATTTTTTTATCATTCTTAAATACTTTTCCTTTTAGATTTTTAAAAGATTATCTATGATATTTTGAATTTTCTTGGACATGCTTCTAATTGATACACATAATACTAGTTTTGTTTTCAAATTTACCTTTATGTATTTACTTATGTGTGTGTACACATATCTGCATGCATGTGACCATGTCTGAGTACATACATGATACAGTGGACATGTGGAGATCAGAGACAACTTACATGAGTTGACTCTCCTCCACTACCATTTAGGTCTTCGGGGATCCGACAAAGGTCACCAGACTTGGCATCAAGCTCTTTTACCCATGGGACCATCTTGCCAGCTCTATATAAACTTATATGTAATAAAGCTCCAAATGAGGATATGATGTTCTTTCACCAATGATATTTTTGTCATAATTATGTGCTTTAATATCAATTAACCCATTTTGATACTTTAAAATTTCAAGTTTTCATTAGCCGCTTTATTATTTAAAATAACTTGAATAAAATTCTAGTTTTTAAATTTACAAAGACACTTAAAATCTTCCAAACGGAATCCCATTTTGGGGGGTATCTCTTTTTTATATTGAATTTCTTAGAGATAAAACCAAATAAACGTTCTATTAAGAAAGAAGGAAGACTATTAACTGGGTCCAACCAATCAGAATACTGTTATAAATGTGAATCTGAGGGGGTAGGAGAGATGGCTGTGCATCAACTCTACCTGCAACCTCAGGAGAATCCAACACTTCCAGCCTCTGTTGAAACTTGCACTCAGATTCACATCTCCCAACACACACATGATTAAAACAACAAAAGTGAGTTAAAATTGTCTGAGCTAAAGGCAACAGAAACCCCCAAAAGACTCAAGGCTTTGAAAAATACTATGACACACTCAGACTTATCTCAGAGTAACTTTGACCGAGAAATACTCACAGGTTGGTTTAACTCTTTTGTACAAACAGTCTCCATTGACAATGTTCACTGTATTTCATAACTTGAGAGCCATATTTTTGCTTAAGTGAATAATTAGAACTTCTGTTACTAAAAACTTTAATAATAATATTTGATAGTACATATTAAAGCTATCATAGTCCATTTTCTCTTTCTAATTAAAAAATACTGAGACTTAATTATTTTGCAAAAGCTCACAGAATAATTTGTAAGTCTGGTTTTTGTTTCTATCCTTGTTTCATGGGAAAAGATAATTTTACTAAGTATTTTAAAGTTGTACTTTACTATTATCTAAATTTCTCTGAAATATCCCCAAATAACTATTGTACCACCAACATAACAGGATACTTAAAATTGTTGATAACAAATAAAAATTACAATATCTTAGATATTATGGTAAATCTCCTTTAGAGATTTATAAATATGGAACACATTTGTCAGAAGGCAAACTAGAAATAAAGAATAATAAATTACTTCAAACACTCTAAATATCAACGTTTTTCAACAGTATATATAACTGTAGAAATATACAACTGGGAAAAATACACAATCTAGTCAAAGAAAACAATTTGCCAGCCAAAATACCTGTTTTCCTCCACTGCAGTCTTTACTTATTAGGACAAACTGTGTTCTTGTCTTTTTAAACTTTAGATACAGTATTCCCACTGTGTGACAGGTAAATGTTATCCCCAGTTCACAGTGTGGAATAAAGAGAAGGCTGGTAAATGATATAATTCAATCACTAATTCCTTAGTGAATTTACTATTTTTCTCTTCTGAAAACAGTTTTCCTGGCTTCTCAGGCCCATGTTTACCAGATGTTAGGGTTGAATTTTTTTAATGGTAAGGAACAAAAATTATTTAGCTTTTACATGCGCATAGCATCTGATAATAATGTATTTGCTAAATGTCTCAATTTATGACTTTCTTTGTGATACAATCAATAAAATATCATGTGTAAGTATTTTCAGAGTATAACATGTCCTTTTGGAAACCTGCATTTGTGTTTCTAGGCTAAGTGTACTCATTTGGAGTAGAATATTTCTTATGTGCATTGAGGTGGGAGCTGTGTTTTTGTATTGACAATGAGCAATATGGCGTGTTGTTTAGTGCAGCTCCCTCTCAGCGTAGGTTCCCATGGATATGCCTTAAAAACTGTCCTGGGAAATGGGAAATTTGTGAAAGCTTTCAATGTTAACAAAATAAGATGTGAGTTGAGGAAAGAATGTTTCTTGATTTTTGATGTAAACTGATCATTCCTTCTGCTCTCCCTCACTTTCTGTTGTGACCTCGGAAATGGGACATGAAAGTAGGATTTCAGGGCTGTGTGGACTTCTGGATAATAATTTACTGTCCCAGGTGTTTTTCATTGTTACTTTCTTTCCCCTGAAGCTAAGTCACAGAAACAAAGTAGAACATTTAGTTGTGCATTCTCACTAGTTAAATTCCCATCCAATCTAGACAATAAAATATGTCAACATACTCCATGGCCTCACCGACCTGAAAATGGTGTGTGAAAAGTCATCACCTTGAAAGCTAGACCATTTGAATTTGAGGATGGCCCCTGTGCTGTATGTGTTAGACAAGTTTTGCCTCCTTCATACATTGGTTCCCTCTCCTGGACATTGGAGAGTATTTTGAGAATTAGATAAATATTATTTGTCAAGTGCCTGACATCCAGTAAGCACTCCTACTGTACTTACATAAAATTAGAATCTGAAGAGTGTCCACCTGTGTCCTCTAATGGCTGTGCTGTTGTGCAAGGACAGACGCCAGCATGGGTATGATAATTAAATAGCACAACTGAGGAACATTCTACAAAGCACTTATTTACATCTATTAATTTCTTCTAATATCCAGTGATATAGTAATGCCTTCCAGAAAGGGTTACTGTGAAGTGTGCTGAGCGAGGCAGGGAATAGACAAGGTGGGGGCACACGCCTATATCTCACACCTCGTAGACTCACAAAGTGAAGCATGAACTGCTCTCAGGGCCATGGATTCATCAACTGTACTTTACCATTTTCCTTAGCTAACCACCATGTTACCTTCTTTCTTGACTCAGAAGAGACACTATCAAGAGAAGCATCTTAAACAAGTTCTTCCAGAATTATCTGAGGGCAGAGGTAGCGGACTTTGTAACAGCCAACTAGAAGAGAAGGTGCAGAACATATTGTCCTGAAGGCCAGAGGAGAATTTTCTGTAGGATCCTGGGATGTTAGGCAGGGCAAGCTCTGTGCTCTTTTGTTCTAGAGAACTATTTGAGAACAGAGCTCTCTACTTCTTATTCCCTTGCTCACTCTTCCCTCTGGGCATTGTGTCCTAATTTCTGATTCTTATTTTCACCCAGGAGTCATTCATTTTGTTGGGTCTTAGTCTCTTAGAGATCTCTCTGTCTCTTTTTTATTCTATGTGCCTTTCACATACAGTATCTTGATCCCATTCATTTCCCTGTCCCCCAGCACACCATCAAAATAAAACAAACTTTAAGAGAAAAAAATAAAGTAAAACAAAAGAGATAAATTTAAAAATCTCGTCATGTAATCTTCAGTGTTACACAGTGAGTCACACTGGGAACCCCTTTGTTCATTTATCTTTACTTGAAAAGAATCATTGGTCTGCTTGGAGACCTCTGGTTCCTAATACTCTATTGATGCTGGGCCCTCACTAGGGCTCATCCTGGAGATCCTATTGTTGGCCTGTGTTGTGGAGATCCTGAGGTTTTAGGTCTGCATGTCAGGTTCCTTCACGTGCTCCAGCAGATCATAGATGGATTGGATGATGGGGCGGGCCAGTGTCCTTGGGTCTGGTCCTGGGCAGCTGTGGGTTTGGTCTGCTAGGTGTGAAATTTGCATAACTTTTCTAAGGTTACAGCTTCAGGGTTGGCTTACCCATACCTGCACTCACAAGTTTTGCTCTCCTGCGTGTTGTAGCTGGTGCAGGTCAGGAATAGCTCTACCACTGTTAAGACCACAGGGCCAGCTCTCCCTCCTGCTACCTGCACTGATGGATATATGTGAGGGGGAGCATCATTTTTCTGTCCATGTCACCACAAGACAGATGCTCACAACCTCAGAGCTGGGTCACTCACCCCTCTTCCATCTGAGTTGGACTATTGTGCTGCCCTGGCAACATACAGGGCCTATGCTTCCAAGGGTTGCAGGTTGTGGGAAGCAGAGAAAGCTCTCTTACTCTTGTTACTTCAGGATCAGCTCCCCCTCCTGCCTTAAACATTGATGGGATGTGGCAGATGGAAGGCATTTCTCCCCAGCTCATGCCGCCATGCGGGGTCTAGGTCTCCCCTAGTCACATTCTCAGGGTTGGCTCCCTGTGCTCTCATCAACAGGGTGGTCTCTGCTGTACTGCCCAAAGTGAAGGGCAAGTTTTCCAATGTGTTGTCACTAGTCAAAGGGTCAGCCTCTTACTATCTCAGCCAGCTCCCTTCCTCTCTGATCTCTGATGGGGAAGCTTTGTCAGTCAATCACATCTAGTTAAGGCAAGGCTTCCTGGAGCTCAGGAAGAAAAACTGGGAAGACCCAGGTGCGCTCTCTCTCTTGCTCTCGCTCTCTCTTTGCGGCTCCTGCCAGACAGATAGGAAGTCGGACCTTCCACTCTTGTAGCGTGAGTTTCCCCTTATAACCATTAAAATATAATTGTTATTCTTGAGCTGGCCTGGTTATTTATCATACAAATCTAATTCACAACACCTGACACCCAAATGTGGGGCCACTAGAGTCTCTGGTAGCTCTGGCCAGGCACAGCATTTGGGCATAGACTGTCCCAGCTTGGCACCCCAGCTCTGAGTCCCACAGCCATTCATTTAGGCATAGATTGCCCCCTCGGCTTCCCTCGGCTCTACACCCCAAGCCCCATCGCCATGCACTCCCCCACCCCATGCTGCACTGTAGGAAATATTGAAAAATACTAAAATCAAGAAGTTATTTTTTTTTAGTATAAATCACAGAGCGTATGCTCTGTGAATGTCTTTGGCTATTCAATAGTCTCCCTCTCCAGCGGTGCACTGACTGTAGCTGGACCCAAAGCCTATAGCGTGTAGCCATGCAGAGAGCAAGAGCGAGAGAGAGCATGCATCTGGGTCCTCCCAGTTTTCCTTCCTGGGCTCCAAGTAGCCACACCTTAACTAGATGTGATTGGTTGACAGAGCTTCCCCATTATCTCCCCCTTTTGTCTAAACAAGATCGATCCAAACCCAATACAATATATACAATAGGAACAGATACCAAATATAAAATTACAAACAACAAGCAATATTAAGCAAGGAATGTATAACAAAAGTTTTACTAAACATTCTATTGCAAGGAGTCTAAATATTGCATTGAAATTAAGCTTGTCTAAATCATGAGGAAGGTAACTACCATTATCTAATCTTCAATTCCATCAAAGATCTGAGAAGGGAAATAATATTACTTGAGTAAACAGGAGGTACAATCGAGAAACTTCCAGAATGTGCAACAAATGACAAAGACAACTGGCTACCTGGGCAATCACCCAAAGTCTCATTTGCAATGTTGAAGCAAGGAACTTTGGCTAAGGCCTAATGTAACTGCCATACCATTTTCAAAGGCAAGAAACTTTTCAAAACTATCTTACCCTGTCTTGGCAGGATATGACAGTCCTGTTTTATCCATTTATGGATACTATGTATCTTTGTCAGTAGTTGAGTTATGGGCATTTATTTGCCCAAAGGCCAGTTCTGCCAAGAAGAAAGGCTCCAGGTGGAGTGTCTTTGGTGCTCAACATTCTCTTGGGAATAGATCAGTATTGCCAGGAGCAATTGTGTTTCACTACCACAGAACTCTAAGTTAGATTAAAGGCCATTTTCTACAGCTCTTTGAAGAGGTTGAAGATTATCTATCTATACTGAATATAATCTTTATGTATCTAAAGAACCTGATTAGTCTAATTATAAATATGACAAACATAGATGACTATTGATCTATAATTCTCAATATCTATCTAACTTAAAGACTAAGACAACTGTGCAATAAATGAGGACAATGACCTTCAAATGTAAACAATGTATAAGTATCTTGATCAGAGGTAGTAATGTACAATGAAATATGCTAAATATATATCAATACATAAACAATGTTTTAAACAGAGGTAGAAGCATACATGCGTACAGTATTCAATATAATTTAACTTTGTATCAATATACAAGAGTCTATACCAATATAATTGTCTAAAAACAATAACTCACAAATACCAATCTATTATCCCTTCATTCAATTATTCCTCTTTTTTTTTCAAAAAGATCTCTGAGCCTATAAAATTCCTCCCCCATCTCTCAACCGTATACCAATTATAATCAACCCATAAGTGATGTCCCTAAGCCTGAGGGCAAAATTTGCTGGATGGGGATGTCGCCCTCTAAAACTGCTTCCAGCTGTCATGGGGTGACGTTCTTTCTAGGGGATCCTGTGAAAGTAAATGATGGTTAAATTCCAAGATTAATGTCTGTAAAATTGCAAATAGTCTCTGAGTATTTTGTTGAAGTCTGGCCAGTATGTTGTAAAAGATGTGCACCATTTTAGCTAGCCAAGTTGGAACCGTCTTGTGCAGCTGGTACCCAAAACAGATCTTGTAGTAGCGCTACCAGTATCATGACATCATATCAACCAGGTGGAGTTGTTGTTATGGGGCCCCATCTTCTTTCTGGAAACTTCAAAGATTACTGCAGGGAAATTTATTGTTCATTATGGAAAACTTAAGCAATATCTATATAGACACACACACATATTTAATGAAAGGAATGATAAAGACAAAAATAGATATGAAGAAAGGTAAAGAAGTTTTATAAATCTTTTTTTCCTTCTGTCCCATATCATGGCTCTTGACACAAGACAGCTGGGTTTTCTCTTAACAACAGGCTTAGAATTAGAAAGGGACTGAGCCAGAGTACAATTCCATAACCAGCTCTATATAATTATAAATGTAAATACATACACACACACACACACACACACACGAGTATGTGTTGAATAATTGCACTTTCTTATTGGGTTATAAATTGTTTCCATCTGTCAGTATTCAAACTGTATTCTGTCAATCATATTTTAATAAAACGCTGATTGGTCAGGCAGGCAGTATAGGTGGGAAAGCCAGACAGGAAGTAGGGGTGGAACAAAGAGACTGGGAGTATTCTGGAAAGCAGGAAGCTCCCTCTGCCACTCCTGCGCAGACCACTGAAGACGAAACATGTGAGCTGACAGCTGAAAAAGTACCAAACCATATGGCTAACGTAGATAAGGATAATGGGGTAACATAAGTTATAAGAACTAATAAGTAGCCTGACCTAATGGGCCAATCAGCTTTATAACTTATAGAGATCTCTGTGTGATTGATTCTTTGGGACTTGCCGGTTGTGGGGTACCGGGCAGGATGGAAACCCCAACAAGCCGACCCGTCATGTTACAAAGGTTCCTTGAATTTTTTGAAGATGAGTGTTTTCCTGCGGGATAAGAACAGAACCCTACCCTCATCCTGTATATTTTCTTGGAGTAATGATACTTACATCCGCACCCATGTTTAATAAGCCTTCAATAAAAATGCCATTTATATACACTCTTAGCTTTGGTCCTTGTTCATTTATAGAAGTCTGCCAGAATATTAGTTTCCTCTGTTCCAGCAGAGTTCTTGACTCATTCTCCACATTTATCTCATCATTCAGACTATTATTGCTTTTGACAGCAGGCACGGACCTTCTAATTTTCCTGACAAGACATATTCTCCACAGTAACTGGGAATGACTGGACCACATTTGTCATGGGAGCCTGTGAGAGCCCCCCCCCCCCCCCCGTAGCATTTCCCAATGGTATCGGGTTGCCTTGTCTATCTCTTGTTGACCTACATTCATTGGTCTAATGTTGGCCTTTGCCACATCTCCTACATAAACCTGAAGGCTGAGTCTTCCTATTCCTATTATTCCCAGAAGAGGTATTATTCCTGGAAATCTGTTGTCTACAATCCCTTCTCATATTTCCCATTCTATCACAATTAAAACATTTGGTATTCTGATGTCATCTCTTACCATTGGAAATAGCTTCTTCTACCCATGCTTCAGTACCATAGTTAAGTGTCTCAACATTCATTGTATGCAAGACCCATTCATCCATGGTGTTGATGTGATCTTTATAGGCCTCAGGATCCTTTTGCACTCTATGTTGACATTCTCATAAGCTAAAGATTCAATTATTATATATCTAGCTTCTGGGTCAGTTATCCCTATTTGTACAGCCCTAGTTAGTCTTTGCAAAAAGTCACTAAAAGGTTCTCTCTGACGCTGTTTAACCCTAAGATATGACTTAAGTCTCTGTCCTGATTCCTGAACCCCGTCCCAAGCCTTTAAAGCTGCTGTGGTACATACGGACAGGGTGTGATAATCATAATGAGCTTGATCCTGAGGATCAGAGTAAAGTCTATCACCTAGAATTTGATCTAGGGAAATCTCAGTTCCTTTCGCTCTTTCCTGTTACTTTAGAATTCTTACTTCCTCTGTAAGAAAGCATCACCAATGCAATTGCGGTCCACTTTCTAGGACAGCTGAGATTAACTGAGCCCAATCGTGAGGTGTGGCTTTGTTACTGAAAGCCCAGGTTTTGACCATGTCTCTAACAAAGGACAAATGTAGTCCGTAAGTCACAATTGCTTGTTGAATTTTTTAAAAAATCACTCATACATATGGGCTCCCATGTATATTCCTTGATAACCTTAGGGTTTTTGGAGCCAGCTTCTTTTCCTGATGCTATTACTGGAAAGGCAGGTAGAACTCTGGGGAAGCTATCCTGGTGAGTTTTACATACTGACAAAGTTAAATTTTGACATCTTATCTTTTGTTCCTGGTCATCAAAGTCAATAATTTCTTCATTCTTTTTAAATCTGTTTACCATTGCCTTCTGCAAGGTCTGGATCTCTTGTCAAGTATTCTGCTCTAATGTCCTCATTGAGGATTCTAAGGTATGAAGTCTGTCCATTAGAAATAATAACTAATCCTTGGACATAATCTTTATGTCATGTATATTACCTTCTTGGAGAGACATTCTATCAGTCAATCTGTCATATTTCTTTGACAGAGTCCGATTAATACATTCAACAGTGCGAATCTTCTCAAATAATGTTTCAGCACCCACTGTCATGGACTGGGTTTTATGTGCCAAATCAGTTGTTTCCTTCTCTAGAGTGCTGAATCTCTTCTTAAATGAATTACAATTAGACTGTACCTTTTCCAAAAATAACTCAATTGACCGAATCATATTAAACAAAGTCCTAGTATCCTCTTTCAAGTCATTCAATCTCTTTCTTGAAAAGTTTGGTATCAGTCTGTATTGGTATTTGTCTGTATTTGGTATTCAGCTGACTGAAAATGGTTAGTTAAGACGGTTGTGTCCTTCCTTAGATTTACAACTTTTTTTTTCAAGAAGCCTGGATTCAGTCTGTTAAGCCTGCATCATTTTTCTATTGTCAAACAATATTTTTATGAAAAAAAAGACAGAGTACAAGAAACAAAGTAAACCCTAAAAATGGCAGTGTAGGAGGGATGTCATATACATCTTGTAAGACCTCACACATGGTGTAAGTGAAAAGGCTATGGAAACCTTGGACAGTTAGATTGTCTGACATAGTGCCCTTTTTAAATTCAAAATGCTAAATCTTACCTGTGGTTAAATCAGCTGGAGTAGGTGCAATAATGGTTGCCTGCCAGTAGGTGTTGGGGTGCACCTGAATCCACGTGCTTGGTTTTAGATGCCTGAATTTAAAGGAAATACTGAAAAATACTCAAATCAAGAAGTTATTTTTTTTTAGTATAAATCACAGACCATGTGCTCTGTGAATGTCTTTGGCTGTTCAATAGTCTCCAGCTCTGGCTGCGGGGCAGCTGCAGCATGGCGCAGGGTGGGAGATTGCACGGTGGCAGGGCGTGGGGTGCGGAGCTGAGGGAAGCCAAGGGGGCGAACTATGTTTGTGGTGGCAGGGTGCGGAGCCAAGGAAAGCTGATGGGACGATCTATGACCAAACAAACGCCTATGGGGCTCAGAGCTGGGGTGCTAACCTGGGACAGTCTATGCCCAAATGAATGCGACATGGATGTGGCTGGCCAGTGCTACCAGAAACTCTAGTGGCCCCACGTTTGGATGCAAGCTGTTGTGAATTACGTTGGTACAATAAATAACCAGGTCGGCTCAAGAAAAACAATTATATTTTAATGATTATAAGGGGAAACTCATGGTACAAGAATGGTAGGTCCAACTTCCTATCTGTCTGGCCGGAGCCACACAGAGAACGAGAGCAAGAAAGAGCACGGATCTGGGTCCTCTCAGCTTTTCTTCCTGAGCTCCAGGTAGCCATGCCTTAACTAGATGTGATTGGTTGACAGAGCTTCCCCATTTTCATCTGTCTATAGAATCTTAACCATTTCTGTCTCTCTCTTTTCCATAAACCTCCATACTATATCCCTGCTCTCTCTCACTAATAGTGTCTATCTGACCGGGCTGCCAGGTACCAGGTGGGCTCTTGTTTAATTCTTGGAGCTGGAGTGGATAGCTCCAGGGCTCAGTGTGATTCTCACTGTCCCACTCAGGTTGCCCCGGTGGTATGTTGGGCCCTGTTTCCTTATCCCAAAGAGATCATTAGAATGCCCAACTGTCTGGTGCCATAGGTCCATAGGCGATGGACCAGTTTGTGGTTGGTGCATTTGGCTGCTTGATGTGAAGTGGGGAGTTTCTCTGGAGTGAATCAAAGAAGAAATCAAAAAGAAATTAAAATTTTCCTGGAATTCAATGAATATGAAAACAATATAACAAAATTGCTTGTACATATTAAAATCAGTCATTAAGGAGAAATTTGTAGTTCTGAGTTCCTGCAGTTGAAGAAGAGACATAAATATATGACTTAATGACACAACTTGATAATTTGGAAAAACAAAAACATAACTCAATATGGTAGTAGATGGCAAGAATAATAAAAGTAAGAACAGAAATTAATTGAACATTAACAAAGAAACAATACAAGGAGTCACCAAACACTTTTTTTTGAGAAGTTAAACAAAACTGAGTGATCGTTGACCCAATTAACCAAAACAAAGGAAAAATTGCCCAAATTAGCATAATCAGATATAAAACAAGAAAATATTACAATAGAAAACAAAGAAATTAAGAATGAAATTTTCATTTTATTATATATTTTTAAACATTTTAAAAATTTTACATACCAATCACAGTTCCCTCTCCTTCTCCTTCTTCCTCTCCTACCACCTTCCTGCCACCCTTCCTTCCAGAGGGTGAGGCCTCCTATAGGAAGTCAACAAATTTTGTCACATGACTTGAGTCAGGACCAAGGCACTCTTCCCTGTATCTGGTTTGATCAAGGTATCCCTCCAAAGGGAATGGAATCCAAAAAACCAGCTCTGCACTAGGGATGAAGTCTGGTTCCACGACCAGTGGACCCACAAATTGCCCAAACCACACAACTGTCAGCCACATTTAGAGGACCTAGTTCTGTCCTATACAGGTTCCCCAGCTGTCAGTCCAGAGTCAGTGAGCTCCCATAAATAGCGCCAGCTGTTTCTGTGGGTTACCCTGTCATGGTCTTGACCCTTTTGCACATATTATTGCTTCCTTCTCTCTATGACTGGACTCCAGGAACTGGGCCCAATGCTTAGCTGTGGATCTCTGCATCTGTTTCCAGCAGTTGCTGGATGAAGGTTCTATGATGACAATTAAGGTAGTCATCAATCTGATTACAGGGGAAGGCAAGTTCAGGTACCATCATCTCCACTATTGCTTAGATTCTTAACTGGGATCATCCTTGTGGATTCCAGGGAATTTCCCTAGTGCCAGTTCCCTCACTAACCCTAAAACAGCTCCCCCATCAAGCCTTTTCCTTGCTGTCCCCCTCTGTCCTTCCCCATCTCCCCTTTCCTGATCCCTTGTTCTCCTTTCCCCTCCTCACTTCCCTTTCCCTCTTCCCTGCGTAGTCCCAGTTTGTTCGGGAGATCTTGTCTGTTTCCCCTTCCCAGGTGGATCCATGTATGTCTTCCTTAGGGTCCTCCTAGTTTTCTGGATTCTCTAGGGTTGTGGGCTGTAGGCTGGTTATCCTTTGCTTAATGTCTAACATCCACTTACGAGTGAGCACATACTGTGTTTGTCTTTCAGGGCCTAGACTCAGGATGTCTTTTTCTAGTTCCATCCATTTGGATGCAAATTTCAAGATGTCATTTTCTTAAAATCTATGAGCTGTATAAATGTATCACATTGTGTAAATGTACTTTATTGTGCAAATGTACATTTTCTTTATCCATTCTTTCGTTGAGGGGAATCTAGGTTGTTTCCAGGTTCTGGCTACTATGAATAATGCTGCTATAAGCATAGTTGAGCAAATGTCCTTGTGGTGTGAATATGTGTGCTTTGAGTATATTCCTAAGAGTGGAATTGAAGTAGATTGATTCCCAATTTTCTGAGAACTCACTATACAGATTTCCAAAGCTGCTTTACAAGTTTGTACTCCTACCAACAATAGAGGGGTGTTTCCCTTACTCTACATCCTCTCCAGCATACACTATCATTAGTATTTTTGATCTTAACCATTCTGACAGGAGTAAGATGGTATCTAAGAGTTGTGTTGATTTGCATTTCCCTGATGGTTAAAGATGTTGAGAAGTTTTTAAAGTGTTCTTTGTCCATTTGACATTCCTCTGTTGAGAATTCTTTATGTCTGTATCCCAGTTTTAAACTGGATTATTTGGTATTTCGATGTCTAGCTTCTTTTGTTTTTTGTATATTTTGGATATCACTCCTCTGTCAGATGTGCGGTTGGTGAAGATCTTTCCCTGTTCTGTAGGCTGCCATTTTGTCTTGTTGCCTGTGTCCTTTCCATACACGTCTCAGTTTCAGGAGGTCCTGTTTATTAATTGTCAATCTCAGTTTCTGTGCTTCCTGTGTTATATTCAGGAAGTGGTCTCCTGTGTCAATGTGTTCAATGCTACATCCACTTTCTCTTCTCTTAGGTTCAGTGTGGCTGGATTTATGTAGAGGTCTATGACCCATTTGGACTTGAGTTTTGTTTATGGGGATAGGTATGGATCTATTTGCATTCTTCTACATGTCAACCTCCAATTATGCCATTTCTTGAAGAAGTTTTCTTTTTTTCATTGTATACTTTTAGATTCTTTGTCAAAAATCATGTGTTTATAGGAGTGTGATTTAATGTCAAGATCTTTGATTTGTTTCCATCAGTCCACCTGTCTGTTTTTGTGCCAATATCAAACTGTTTTCATTACTATAACTCTATAGTAGATCTGGAAGTCAGGGATGGTGATGCTTCCAGAAGTTTCTTAATTATACAGGATTGTTTTGGCCATCCTGGGTTTTTGTTTTTCTATAGGAAGTTGAATATTATTTCAAGGTCTGTGAAGAATTGTTCTGGGATTTTGGTGGGGACTGCACTGAATCTGTAGATTGCTTTTGGTATGATTGCTGTTTTTACTATGTTGATTGCATCTATTCAAGAACATGGGCTATCTTTCCATTTTCTGATATCTTCTTCAATTTATCTTTAAAGAATTAAAATTTATGTCTTACAGGTCTTTTAATTCTTTTGTTAGACTTACCTAAAGATATTTTATATTGTTTGTAGATATTGTGAAGGCTCATATTTCTCTGATTTCTTTCACAGTCCATGTAGGAGGGATACTGAGTTTTTTGAGTTGCTCTTGTATCCTGCCACATTAATGAAGGTGTCTATCAGCTGTAGAATTTCCCTGGTAGGATTTTTGAGGTCACTTATGTATACTATCATATCATCTGCAAATAGCAAAAGCTTAGATTCTTCCTTCCCAATTTGTGTCTCCTTATCCCCTTTTGTTGTCTTATTGCTTTAGCTAGAATTTTGAGTACTATACTGAATAGATATGGAAACAGTGGACAGTCTTGTCTTGTTCCTGATTTTATTGGAATTCCTTTGAGTTTCTCTCCATTTAGTTTGATATTGACTGTTGGTTTGCTGTATATTGCTTTATTATGTTTAGGTATGTTCCTTGTATCCATGATCTCTTTAAGTGAATGGGTGTTGAATTTTGTTAAAGACTTTTTCAGCATCTAATGAAATGATCATGTGGTTTTTTCTTTCAGTTTATTTATATGGTGGATTACATTGACAGATTTTTATATGTTGAGTCATCTGTGCATTTATGGGATGTATCCTGCTTGATCATGGTGGATGATGTTTCTGATGTGTTCTTGGTTTTTGTTTACTCGTATTTTATTGAGTATTTTGCATCAATATTCATGAGGAACATTGGTCTGTAATTCTTTTTCTTAGTTGTGTCCTTGTGATGTTTGGGTTTCAATGTAACTTTTGCTTTATAAAAAGAGTTTGGCAATGTCCCTTCTGTTTCTATTGTGTGGAACAATTTTTAGGAGTATAGGCATTAGCTCTTCTTTGAAATTCTGGCAGAATCCTGTGCTGAAACCATGTGGCCATGGGCTTTTAATTTAATTTTTGTTGGAAGACTTCTGATGACTTCTGCTTTCTTAATGGTTTAGACATATTTAAATCATTATTTCATCTTGACTTTTTGGTATGTGGTACCTATCCAGAAAATTGCCCATTTCCTTTAGAGTTTCCAATTTTGTGGAGCACAAGTTTCTGAATTATAACCTAATGATTCTCTGAATTTTGTCAATGTCTGCTGTTATGTCCCTCTTTTCCTTTCTCATTTTGTTAGTTCGCATATTCTCTCTCTGCCTTTTAGTTAGTTTGAATAAAGGTTTGTCTCTCGCTGATTTTCTCAAAGAGCCAGCAGTCTCATTGACTCTTTATATTTTTTTTGTTTCTATTTTATTGGTTTAAGCCCCCAATTTGCTTATTTTCTAGCATCTACTTCTCCTGGGTATGTTGGCTTCTTTTTGTTCTAGTGCTTTCAGGTGTACTTTTAAGTCACTAGTGTGAGATTTCTCCAGGTTCTTTTTGTAGTTACTTAGTATTATGAACTTTCCTCTTAGCACTGCTTTCATAGTGTCCCTTAAGTTTGGGTATGTAGTGCATTCATTTTCATTAAATTCTAGGAAGTCTTTAGTTTCTTCCTTTATTTCTTTCTTGATCCAGGGTTGATTCAGTTGAACATTGATCACTTTCCATGAGTTTGTGGGTTTTCTGCAATTAGTGTTGTTGTTGAATTGTAACTTTAATTCATGGTTATCTGATAATATATAGCAGGTTATTTCAATTTTTTTAATTTGCTGATGTTTGCTTTGTTTTTGAGTATGTAATAGTTTGTTTTTGAGTATGTTTGAGTATGTCCATCTTATAGAAGGTTCCATGAGGTGCAAGGAAAGTATACTCTTTTTTTTCAATATTTATTTATTTATTTATTTATTTTTCCATTAAAAATTTTACACTTCCTCCCTTCCTCTCATTCCCCTCCCGCTCCCCCATTCATCCTCCTTGCTCCCCCTCCCTCCTTAAGAGGGGCAGGGTACCCTGCCCTGTGGAAAGTCAAAAGCCTTTACCCCTCCATCCAGGCTTAGGAAGGTGTGCATCCAAATAGACTAGGGTCCCAAAAAGCCAGTGTGCAGTAGAAACAGGTCCCGGTGTCATTATCCATGGCTTCTCAGTCTGCCCCCATTGGGCAGCCACATTCAGAGAGTCCAGTTTGATCGCATGCTCATTCAGTCCTGGTCCAGCTGGATTTGGTGAGCTCCCATTAGATCAGGCACACTGTCTCAGTGGGTAGACCAACACCTTGCAGCCCTGACTTTCTTGCTCATCTTCTTCCTCCTTCTGCTCTTGAACTGGACCTTGAGAGCTCAGTCCATTGCTCTGATGAGGGTATCTGTCTCTATCTCCATCCATCTCCGGACGAAGGTTCTATGGTGATATTCAAGATAGTTATCAGTATGATAGTGGGGCAAGGATAGTTCAGGTACCCTCTCCTCTGCTGCCCAAGGACATATCTGGGGAATCCCATGGACACCTGGGATCCCCTCCAGAGCCAAGTCTCTTGCCAACCCTAAAATGGCTGCCTTAATGTAGATATCTTCTTCCTTGCTCCTATATCCGCCCTTCCTCCATCTCCATCCTCCAACTTCCCCAAGCTCTCCCCAGTCTTTCCCTTGTTCCTTCTCTTTCCCCCTCTCCCCTTCCCTCAACCCCACACTAACCCCTACTCCCACACCCATGTTCCCAACTTTTGCTGGGCGATCTTGTTTGCTTTCAATTACCAGGAGGATCTATATATGTTTTTCTTTGGGTTCATCTTGCTATTTGGCTTCTCTAGGCTTGTGGACTATAGGCTTAATGTCCTTTGTTTATGACTAGAGTCCACTAATGGGTGAGTACATACCATATTCATCTTATTGGGACTGGGTTATCTCACTCTGGATAGTGTTTTCTATTTCCATCCATTTGCATGCCAAATTCAAGAAGCCATTGCTTTTTTATCGCTGAGTAGTACTCTAATGCGTATATATTCCACACTTTCTTTATTCATTCTTCCATTGAGGGGCATGTAGGTTGTTTCCAGGTTCTGGCTATTACAAATAGTGCTGCGATGAACATAGCTGAACTAATCCTTTTGTAGTATGATAGGGAATTTCTTGGGTATATTCCCAAGAGTGGTATTGCTGGATACTGAGGTAGATTGATTTCCAATTTCCTGAGAAACCACCACACTGTTTTCCAAAGTGGTTGCACAAGTTTGCATTTCAACCAGCAATGGATGAGTGTTCCTCTTACTCCACATATTCTCCAGCATAGGCTATCATTGGTGTTTTTGATTTTAGCCATTCTGACAGGTGTAAGATTGTATCTCAGAGTTGTTTTGATTTGCATTTCCCTGATTGTAAGGAGGTTGAGCATGACCTTAAGTGTCTTTTGGCCATTTGAACATCTTCTGTTGAGAATTCTCTGTTCAGTCCAGTACCCCAGTTTTCAATTGGGTTATTTTAATGTCTAGTTTCTTGAGTTCTTTATATATTTTGTCTGATATATAAAGGCCTGATGTGGGGTTGGTGAAGATCTTCTCCCACTCAGTAGGTTCCCTTTTTGTCTTAATGACAATGTCCTTTGATTTACAGAAGCTTCTCCGTTTCAGGAGGTCCCATTTATTCATTGTTGCTCTTATTGTCTGTGCTAGTGAGGTTATATGTAGGAAGTGGTCTCCTGTGCCCATGTGTTGCAATCTACTTCCCACTTTCTCTTCTATCAGTTTCAGTGTGGTCAGATTTATATTGAGGTCTTTAACCCATTTGGACTTGAATTTTGTGCATGGTGATAGATATCGATCTATTTTCATTCTTCTACAGGTTGACATCCAGTTATGCCAGCACCATTTGTTGAAGATGCTTTCTTTCTACCATTGTATACTTTTAGCTCCTTTGTTGAAAATTAGGTGTTCATAGGTTTGTGGATTAATATCTGGGTCTTCGATTCGATTCCATTGGTCGATGTCTCTGTTTTTATGCTAATACCAAGCTGTTTTCATTACTGTAGCTCTGTAATAGAGTTTGAAGTCAGGAATGGTAATGCCTCCGGAAGGTCCTTTATTGTGGCATATAAACTTTCGTAGTAAGATATAATGATTCTCTGAATTTCGTCTATGTCTGTTGTTATGTCCCCCTTTTTATTTCTGATCTTATTAATTTGCGTGTTCTCTCTCTGTCGCTTGATTAGTTTGGCTAGGGGTTTGTCAATCTTGTTGATTTTCTCCAAGAACCAACTTTTTGTTTCGTTGATTTTTTGGATTGTCTTCTGTGTTTCTATTTTGTTGATTTCAGCCCTCAGTTTGATTATTTCCAGTCTTCTACTCCTCCTGGGAGAGTCTGCTTCTTTTTTTTCCAGAGCTTTCAGGTGTGCTGTTAAGTCTCCAATATGTGCTTTCTCCGTTTTCTTTAATTGGGCACCTAGTGCTATGAACTTTCCTCTTAGCACTGCTTTCATTGTGTCCCATAGATTTGAGTATGTTGTGTCTTTATTTTCATTAAATTCAAGGAAGACTTTAACTTCTTTCTTTATTTCTTCCTTGACCCAGGGATGATTCAGTAGTTGACTGTTCAACTTCCATACGTTTGTAGGCTTTCTGGTGTTTGAATTGTTATTGAATTCTAACTTTATTCCATGGTGATCCTAGAAGACACAGGTGGTTACTAATATTTTTTTGTATCTATGGAAGTTTGCTTTGTTACTGAGTATGTGGTCAATTTTCGAGAAGGTTCCATGAGCTGCAGAGAAAAAGGTATATTCTTTCCTTTTTGGGTGGAATGTTCTATAGATATCTATTAAGTCCATTTGATTCATTACCTCTAGTAATTCTCTTATTTCTCTGTTGAGTTTCTGTTTGATTAACCTGTCCATTGGTGAGAGAGGTGTATTGAAGTCTCCTACTATTAGTGTGTGTGGTTTGATGACTGCCTTGAGTTCTAAAAGTTTTTCTTTTACATAAGTGGGTGCTTTTATATTCGGGGCATAGATATTCAGGATTGAGACTTCCTCCTGATTAATTGTTCCTGTTATGAGTATAAAATGTCCATCTCCATCTCTTCTGATTGATTTTAGTTTGAAGTCAGTTTTGTTAGATATTAGAATGGCCACGCCTGCTTGTTTCTTAGGTCCATTTGCTTGGAAAACCTTTTCCCAACCCTTTACTCTGAGTAGATGTCTATCTTTGTGGTTGAGGTGTTTCTTGTAAACAGCAGAATGTTGGATCTTGTTTTCGTATTCAATCTCTTAGTCTGTGCCTTTTTATAGGTGAATTGAGTCCATTAATATTAAGTGATATTAATGACCAGTGGTTGTTGATTCCGGTTATTATTTTTCTTTTGTGTGTGTGTAGTAGAGTTTGTGTGTTTCTCTTCTTTGAGTTGTGGTTGTGAAGGGTCACTAAATGTCTGGGTTATTGTAGGCAGTGATGGCAATGTTGGATTCCTTGGGTTGCAATTTTCCTTCCATTACTTTCTGTAAGGTTGGATTTGTGACTATGAATTGTTTAAATTTATTTTTATCCTGGAATATTTTGTTTTCTCCGTTGATAGTGAACGATAACTTGGCTGGGTATAGTAGTCTGGGTTTGCATCCATGGTCTCTTAGTTTCTGCAGTACCTCTATCCAGGATCTTCTGGCTTTCATGGTTTCCATAGAGAAGTCCTATGTAAGCCTGATAGGTTTACCTTTATAAGTTACTTGACCTTTTTCCTTTGCAGCTCTTAATATTCTTTCTTTAATCTGTATGTTTTGTGTTTTGATTATTATATGGTGAGGGGATTTTTTTTTTGATCCAGTCTATTCGGTGTACTGTATGCTTCTTGAACCTTCATAGGAATATCGTTTTTTAGGATGGGAAAGTTTTCTTCTATAATTTTGTTGAATATATTTTCTGGACCTTTGATCTGCAATTCTTCTCCTTCTTCTATCCCTATTATTCTTAGATTTGGTTTTTTTTAATTGTGTCCCAGATTTCCTGAATGTTTTGTGAAGAGAATTTGTTGGATTTGCCGTTTTCTTTGACCAGAGCATTTATTTTCTCTATGGTATCTTCAGAATCTGAGATTCGTTCTTCTCTCTCTTGTATTCTATTGGTTATGCTTGATTCTGTAGTCTCCGTTCGTTTACCTAGGTTTTCGATATCCAGCCTGTTCTCGGTTTGTGTTTTCTTCGTTGCCTCCATTTCAGTTTTCAATTCTTGAACTGTTTCCTTTACCTGTTTGATTGTTTTCTCTTGGTTTCTCAGGGTTTCATTCACGGATTTACTTATTTCTTCAAACTTTTTGTTATATTTCTCATCCATTTCTATACTCATTTCTTCAAACTTTTTGTTATATTTCTCATCCAGTTCTTTAAGGGAGTTATTCATATCCTGTTTAAGGGACTCTATTGCTTTCATAATGGCACTTTTTTCCACTTCTTCTGGGTTAAGGTGTTCAAGTCCTCCTATTGTAGGGTCCTTGGGATCTGGTGTTTTCATGTTGTTTTTCAGATTGTTGGATGAGGTCTTGCCTTGGCGTCTGCCCATCTCTACTTCAAATACTCTCTATTGGAACTTCTGGTACCGGGTCAGGTTCCCTTCTTGGGCAGGGACTTCACTGACAGAATGCCCACCTTTTCTCAGGCAGGCTATTGAAGCACAGGCACTCCCTCTTTCCGGGATGCGCTTACAATGCAGGCCCAGCTTGCAAGGCAGCTGAGCTGGGGAAATTTTATGGCTCCATGGGGAAGGGAGAAATATAGGAATTCGTACCTGGATGGGAGCTGGGATGGCAGGCGGGAGCGGGGAGCCAGCACTGCAGGGTGACCTGGGAGTCTATAGGGTCGGGGAAAGCCCAAGCTCCTCCTCACTAGGACCCTGCCAGGGGCTGAAGCAATTTCACCCCTCCTATGGCCCTCTGCTAGAAGTCAGGGCCCCTGCTGGTCAGGAATGTGGCTGAGCTGACACCTGGTCCACCTGTCCTCAGGGAGGCCTTTTTTTGGTTGAATTCTTGCATTGTGGCCTGCCCATCTCTTCTTTCAAATGTTACTAGGAGCGTCTTGGCGGCTTGGTACGATTTTTTCTGTGGTTAACTGTGTACTTGGGGATTTTTCTTTGTCTGCCCTCTCTTAGGTTCCCTCAGCACTGGAATTGGCTCTCAGATCCTCTCCACCCTGAAGTAGGTTGTGGTCGTGGATCTAAGGACCCAGTAGATGGAAAAAGTGCTTGAGGGGCAAGTTGGAATGGTATAAGTAGAGAAAGGCAGTAGTTGGGGAGAAGCCCAGCTGAATGGCCAGAAATTTTAGGTGATTGGAGGGTGCCTGTGCTCCATTCCCGGGGTGTGCATCTGGCCAGCATGGCAGGCACACAATTACCCCCCTGGATGGCTCTTCTGGTACAGGATCAGGGCCCCTTATTGGCCAGGGACTGTGCAGACAAAAGGGCGGGCTTGCTAGGTGCAGGCTCAGTGGAACAAAGGAACTCCTGCAGCTGTTGCCCTCACCACTTTGTCCCAGACCCTCGGCCCCAAAGCAGGCTTAGTTGGGGGATCCTAAGGACCCCGCAAATGGAAAGGGGTGCTTGGGGGCAAGCTGGGATGGGATAAGTATAGAAAGGCAGTATCTGGGGAGAAGCCCCGCTGAATGGCCAGAAAGTTTAGGGGATTGGAGGGGGCCTGTGCTCTGTTCCTGGGGCATCTGGCCGGCCAGGCGGGCACACACTTACCCCTCTGGATGGATCTTCAAAGGTATACTCTTTCATGTTTGGGTAAAAAGTTCTACACATGTCTGTTAAGCCTATTTGAGTCATAACATCTGCTAGCTTCATTCTTTCCTTCCTTTTCTCTCTGGCAGTCCTCTTCAGTGGTGATACTGTGGTATTTAATTCTCCCACTATTGGAGTGTGGAGTTGGTGTGTGATTTAAACTTTAGTAATGTTTCTTTTACAAATGTGAATGCCCTTGTATTTGGGGCATAGTTATTTCTAATTGAAAAATCTTGATAGATTTTTCTTGTGATGAATATGAAATTATCTTCTTTATAGCTTTTGATTAATTTTAGTTTGAAGTCCATTTTTTTTAGATATTAGCATAGTTATACCAGATTGTTTCTTAGGTTCATTTGATTGAAAAATCTTTTCCCAACTCTTTACTCTGAGATAATGTCTGTCTTTGAAGTCGAAGTACGTTTCTTGTATGCAGCAGAAGGACAAATTCTATTTTTGTACCCATTCTGTTAGCATGTGTCTTTTATAAGCAAATTGAGAACATTGATATTAGGGGATATTAAAAACCAGTGATTATTAATTTCTGTCATTTTTGCTTTTGTTTTTATTGTTGGTATTTGTGTGTGTGTGTGTGTGTGTGTGTGTATGTGCGTGTGTGTGGTGTGTGTGTGTGTGCATGTGTGTGTGTTTCCCTTCTTTGGGATTTGCTGGTGTATTGCCTCTGTTTTCATAGGTGTAGCTAGCTTCCTTGGCTTGAAGTTTTCCTTTTAATATTTTCTATGGGGCTGGATTTGAGGATAGGTATTATTTTAATTTGGTTTTGTCATGGAATACCTTGTTTTCTATTGTTAATAGTGATTGAAAGCTTTGCTGACTATAGTAGATTGGGCTGGCTTTCATGGCCTCTTAGTATCTGCAGAACATCTATTCAGGACCTTCTGGGTTTCAGCACTTCTATTGAGAAGTCAGGTGTATATTTTATTTGACCTTTTTTACTTTTAAGCTCTTAATATTCTTTCTTTATTCTGTATGTTTAGTGTTTTGATTATTACGTGACCAGTGGAATATTTTTTTGGTCTAGTCTATTTGGTGTTCTGTAAGCTTCTTGTATTTTCATAGGCATGACATTCTTTAGGTTGGGAAGTTTTTTTTTTCTATTATTTTGCTGAATATATTTTCTGGGCCTTTGTGCTGGACTTCTCCTTCTATCCCTATTATTCTTAGGTTGGGTCTTTTCATCATGTCCCAGATTTCCTGAATGTTTTGTTTTAATAATTTGTTGGATTTAACATTCTTTTGACCAATGAATTTATTACCTTTTTCATATCTTTAACCCATGAGATTCTTTCTTCCATATCTTATGTTCTGTTGGTTACACTTGCCCAGATTTTTCATTTCCAGAATTCTCTTGGTTTGTGTTTTTTTTATTGCTTCTATTTCAGTTTTCAGGTCTTGTACCATTTCCTTCAATTACTTGTTTGTTTTCTCCTGGATTTCTTTGCTTTTTTTAAGGGATTTGTTTATTTCTACCATTTTTTGTTTGTATTTTCCTTTCTTCTTTAAGGAATTTTTCATTTGCTCTTTATGGGCCTCTATCATCTTCATAAAGTTATTTTTAAGGCTGTTTTTTTTTCTGGTTTGCTTGCATCGTGATGTTTAGGTCTTGCCATTTTGCTCTTATGTTGTGGAATGTATTGTTACATTGTCATCTACCCACCTCTTCCTCCAGTGGGTGCAGTTGGACCTTTTCTTCTGGGTATTCCTCTTCCTCCAATTGTTGCAGGTAGGGCCTGTGGCTTAGGTGGCCACTCTTCCTTCAGGTGTAGACCGTGCCTTGACTCTGGTGGTCACTGAAGTGGCTCTCAGAGTTCCTCTGGGTGCTGGCAGGTTCAAAGCTTTGTTCATCTCAAATGCAGAGGGGGATGGTTATGGGTGTTGGGAGGCTGGTCCCAGGTCTCTGGGGCTTCTCTGGGTGGGGGTGGGCACAGGATCTGCCTCTAAGGCTATGGACTAGAGAGCAGGGCCCTCCAGCTGGGAACCCAGACACTCACCTCTCCAGTTGCAGTCAGGGCCAAAGCTCTGGTTGTAGCAGGTGTGATGGGGGAACAGATGGGAGTGTGGTGAAGCTGCTCTAGGGTCTCTGAGTCTTTGGTGGGTGTGGATGGTGTGTGGGATATGCTTCTGGGGTTAGAGCCTAGAGACCAGGTCTCTCATGCTAGGAGCCCAGACACTCACCTTTCCAGGTGCAGTCAGAGTCAAGGCTCAGGTGGTGACAGATGCAGTGGGGGTGTTTGTGGGTGTGGGGAGGCTGCTCTGGGTCCCTGGGCTTTTTGTAAATGAATTCTTTAAAGACCTGTACTTTATTTTGTTAGAAAATCTAAAGGAAATTTGCCTCCTTCTAGTATTATCCAAAACACTAAAGCTAAACAAAAAACCAACCACTTATCAGATCTATAACAATGAATTCAAAACATTAATTGAAAAGCTTTCTGACTAAAACTGTCAAGGCCCAGATGTTTTCAGAGTACAACTGTACAATTGTATCAGACTTTCTAAGAAAATCTACAAACTAAATTACTTAAAAAGAGAAAAAAGAGTACTTTTAAATTCCTTCTGTGAAGACAGTTTTCTTCTAATATCAAGATCAGGTAAAGGCACAACAAACCCACAAAAGATGCAAAATTTTTTTTAAATAAATTACTAAGAAACTGAATAGACACACACACACACACACACACACACACACACACACACACACACGACCACCCAAACAACCTTTATCCTTGACTTTATCCTAGAATGCAGGGATAGTCAACATATTTTAAAAAACTAAGTTTAAGAACAAAACAAACATATAAACAAACAATGATTATCTCAACGGAAACAGAAAGGCCTTTGACAGTATGCAATATGCCTTCTTGATAAAATTCAGAAGAGTGGGATTGGAGGAAGACTAATTCAGCACAATAAAGACCATCTTTGACAAACTCACGCTACACTATTCCACGTGGAGAAAAAACTAGAAGCAATTCAATAAAAATTAGGAATGTGACAGGCTTGTGTACTATGCACACTTTAGTTCAATATAGTGCTTGTAGCATCAGTTAGAGCAATAATACAAAAGGAAGGAAATTAAAGGGATAGAGTAGGAAAAGAAGGCAACACTGTCCTTATTTAGAATAAGTTTATATTATACACAAAAGGTCCATACATCCCACCAGGAATCTTCTAAAAACAATATTTTCAGAATTGTGGCAGAATATAAAATTAACTTACAAAACCAGTAGTTTTCTAAATATGAAAAATTAATACACTGAAAAAGAGATCACTGCATCACTCAAATTCACTAGAACTTTAAAAAATCTAGGACTAAACTTGAGCATAACGATGAAAGACCTCTACAATGAAAACTTCATGTCTCTGAAGCAAGACTGAAAGATCTCTCATGCTCATGGATTGTTAGAATTAATATCGTGAGAATGGCCATCCTATCAAGAGCAGTTTATACATTCAGTGTGGCCTTAATCAAAATCCTCATGGTTTTCTTCACAGAAAGAGAAAAAAATCCTAAAATTAATATGTAACAACAAAAGGTCCAAAGAAATCTGAGTAAAAAGAACAGCACTGAAAGGATATTCCCATAACAAGTTTCAAGGTATATTAATGAGATATAGCATTAAAAATAACATGGTACCAGCACAAAAACAGATACATAGCCCAATGGAATAGACTATAAGGCTCTTATATATATAATCTTATTAATATAATATTTGATAAACATGTAAAAATCTGCACTTGAAATAAGATATCATAAACAAATATGTGCCGGTATTACTGGATGTCCACTCACAGAAGAGTAAAATTATATCCACATCTATTACCCAGCAGAAAAATAAGTTCCAGCAGCATCAAATAGCTTGCTGGATACCTTCCACAACCTGACAGTCTTTACAGCTGAAGATACCCCTTACTTAAGTCACTGAACATGGAGAAATTGAGGTGGTTCCCAAATAGAAGTTTCACCCCTACTGACTAGCTAGCATTCATAGTTCTGGAATGAACTTTGCATGCTGTTGGATGAGAAAAGTCACCATCATATCATTCAACTACCAACTCTGTAACCTACAAAACCACCTGCCCTTGAGGTATCCTGGTTCAATAGTGGCATAAATTTCAAGGGAGTAATACACCACTTTTTGATTGGATTTAATGTCCACTCCATGTAATGAAACCCAAATCTGACAGTGCTAAAGAGGCAAAGAATCTAAGACTGGATAGGTCATGGGCCTAGTGGAAAACCTTCTATTATTATTCTGTTAAAGGAACATAGCACAAAGGTGACTCCTAATGACATATTGTTATACTCATAGATCAGATCAGAGCACTGTTTAACCTTCATCAGGGATTCATCTCCATGCAGTAGATGGTGGTTAGCACAGAACCCACAACTGGGCAAAGTGCAGGGAGTGAGAGACTTTGGAGCACTGAACCCCAAGTGGGATGTCTTTATCAAACCTCTTTTCTCAAGGCTCAGGGATCTTGGCAAAAGAGGAGGTGGAAAGATTGCAAGAGCCAGGGATGGTGGGCGACTCCAAGGAAACAGTGTCTTCCAGACACAACAGGGATGATACACATATGAACTCACAGGGACTTGATAGCATACACAAGACCTGTACAAGTTCAAATCAGACAAAACCCTAGCACAGGGAAGGGGAAGTGTGCACAAAGTCTGACTCATAACTAAGAAGCTATTTGCAGTATTTTTCCTGCTTGTAAAGAGTATCAGTTTACTCAAACTGAGCGTCACTGGTTATATAAAGTACTCTCTGGAGCAGGCTCCATGTCTTGGAGTAGGTGGTCAACAGAAAATATTCAGTTTCATTTTTGTTGTTGTTGTTTTGTGGGCATGTGTGTGATTTTCTCCTTTTTTCTTTCTCTCCTTCCTTTTTTCCTTCCCTCTCTCCCCCTTCCTTCCTTCCTTCCTTCCTTCCTTCCTTTCTTTCTTTCTTTCTTTCTTTCTTTCTTTCTTTCTTCTTTCTTTCTTTCCCCTCTGTCTCTCTCTCTCTTTCTTTCTTCACTCATTACTTTTTTTGATAATTATTTTGAGTATTTGAGAGCAGAAAGTGCACAGAGTTCAGTGGGTTGAGGAGTGGAAAGGATCTGCGAGGAGTTGATGTTGAGGGAAAGCAATATGATCAAAATATATTACACATTTTTTGAAAGATAGAAGCCTCAATATAAAAACCTAAAATACAAAAGCTGCAAGAAGAAAACATAAGCAGTATCCTTCAAGATTTAGAAGTAGAAAAGTACTTTCTAAATAGAGCTCCATTTGATCAAGAATCAAAGCTGCTAACAATTGATCAATGAGATCTCATAAAAGTAAAAGGTTTCTGTATAGCAAAAGGAACAATCAATAGAATGAACACACAGATGAACATCTGATTGATATCCAGAATATAGAAACACATTACAGGGTCTAGAGAAAAGAAAACTCACTTTAAAATGGTCTATTGATCTGTACAGAGAATTCTGAAAAGGCAAATCAAAATAGGCTAAGCAATATCTCAAAAAACATTCAACATTCTAAGCAATTACAAAAATCCAAATTATAGCTACTTTGACATTTTATCTTATCATAGTCAGAAAAACTAAGATCAAGAATACAACTGACAGACCGCGGGCCAGGTTAGGCAGTGAGTGCAAAGGGGCTGGAGTCCCTTTGTTCCAAAAGCCGGCCTGCAGCAAGCCAAGACTGCAGGCAGGGGCACCTCTGACCAGCGAGGGGCTCTGTTCCTGTGGAGGGGTAAGTGTATTGTTCCTGACCGCCACACAAGGCCGGTTAGGGAACACACAATACTCCCGCCACCCTTATCTCCCTGACTACTCCAAAGGGGCAGCTTCCCCAGCTAATCCCTCTCTCCTGCAACGTCATCCCAGCTTTCTGCCTGGAACCCATCCCCTCCCCTCTCCTTTTTTCGGGGCTTAAATTCCTCCATCTCAGCCGGGGTGGGCACCGCGGGCCAGGTTAGGCTGTGAGTGCAAAGGGGCTGGAGTCCCTTTGTTCCAAAAGCCGGCCTGCAGCAAGCCAAGACTGCAGGCAGGGGCACCTCTGACCAGCGAGGGGCTCTGTTCCTGTGGAGGGGTAAGTGTATTGTTCCTGACCGCCACACAAGGCCGGTTAGGGAACACACAATACTCCCGCCACCCTTATCTCCCTGACTACTCCAAAGGGGCAGCTTCCCCAGCTAATCCCTCTCTCCTGCAACGCCATCCCAGCTTTCTGCCTGGAACCCATCCCCTCCCCTCTCCTTTTTTCGGGGCTTAAATTCCTCCATCTCAGCCGGGGTGGGCACCGCGGGCCAGGTTAGGCGGTGAGTGCAAAGGGGCTGGAGTCCCTTTGTTCCAAAAGCCGGCCTGCAACAAGCCAAGACTGCAGGCAGGGGCACCTCTGACCAGCGAGGGGCTCTGTTCCTGTGGAGGGGTAAGTGTATTGTTCCTGACCGCCACACAAGGCCGGTTAGGGAACACACAATACTCCCGCCACCCTTATCTCCCTGACTACTCCAAAGGGGCAGCTTCCCCAGCTAACCCCTCTCTCCTGCAACGCCATCCCAGCTTTCTGCCTGGAACCCATACCCTCGCCTCTCCTTTTTTCGGGGCTTAAATTCCTCCATCTCAGCCGGGGTGGGCACCGCGGGCCAGGTTAGGCTGTGAGTGCAAAGGGGCTGGAGTCCCTTTGTTCCAAAAGCCGGCCTGCAGCAAGCCAAGACTGCAGGCAGGGGCACCTCTGACCAGCGAGGGGCTCTGTTCCTGTGGAGGGGTAAGTGTATTGTTCCTGACCGCCACACAAGGCCGGTTAGGGAACACACAATACTCCCGCCACCCTTATCTCCCTGACTACTCCAAAGGGGCAGCTTCCCCAGCTAATCCCTCTCTCCTGCAACGCCATCCCAGCTTTCTGCCTGGAACCCATCCCCTCCCCTCTCCTTTTTTCGGGGCTTAAATTCCTCCATCTCAGCCGGGGTGGGCACCGCGGGCCAGGTTAGGCGGTGAGTGCAAAGGGGCTGGAGTCCCTTTGTTCCAAAAGCCGGCCTGCAGCAAGCCAAGACTGCAGGCAGGGGCACCTCTGACCAGCGAGGGGCTCTGATCCTGTGGAGGGGTAAGTGTATTGTTCCTGACCGCCACACAAGGCCGGTTAGGGAACACACAATACTCCCGCCACCCTTATCTCCCTGACTACTCCAAAGGGACAGCTTCCCCAGCTAATCCCTCTCTCCTGCAACGTCATCCCAGCTTTCTGCCTGGAACCCATCCCCTCCCCTCTCCTTTTTTCGGGGCTTAAATTCCTCCATCTCAGCTGGGGTGGGCACCGCGGGCCAGGTTAGGCTGTGAGTGCAAAGGGGCTGGAGTCCCTTTGTTCCAAAAGCCGGCCTGCAGCAAGCCAAGACTGCAGGCAGGGGCACCTCTGACCAGCGAGGGGCTCTGTTCCTGTGGAGGGGTAAGTGTATTGTTCCTGACCGCCACACAAGGCCGGTTAGGGAACACACAATACTCCCGCCACCCTTATCTCCCTGACTACTCCAAAGGGGCAGCTTCCCCAGCTAATCCCTCTCTCCTGCAACGCCATCCCAGCTTTCTGCCTGGAACCCATCCCCTCCCCTCTCCTTTTTTCGGGGCTTAAATTCCTCCATCTCAGCCGGGGTGGGCACCGCGGGCCAGGTTAGGCGGTGAGTGCAAAGGGGCTGGAGTCCCTTTGTTCCAAAAGCCGGCCTGCAACAAGCCAAGACTGCAGGCAGGGGCACCTCTGACCAGCGAGGGGCTCTGTTCCTGTGGAGGGGTAAGTGTATTGTTCCTGACCGCCACACAAGGCCGGTTAGGGAACACACAATACTCCCGCCACCCTTATCTCCCTGACTACTCCAAAGGGGCAGCTTCCCCAGCTAACCCCTCTCTCCTGCAACGCCATCCCAGCTTTCTGCCTGGAACCCATACCCTCGCCTCTCCTTTTTTCGGGGCTTAAATTCCTCCATCTCAGCCGGGGTGGGCACCACGGGACGTACAGGCGGTGAATGCAAAGGGACGGAAATCCCTTTGTTCTAAAGCCTGCCTGCAGCAACCTAAGGCTGCAGGCAAAGTGATTCCTGGATAGCAAGGGGCATTAATCCAGTAGTAAAGACCCAGCGGAGGGAAGAGCCATTGGAGAGCATCTGAAGGAAGAGATGGGCAGGCGCCAAGGCAAGAATTCCTCCAACATTCTGAAAAACAACACGAAAACACCAGATCCCAGCGATCTTATGACAGAAGGACTTGAACACCCGATACCGGAAGAAGTGGAAAACAGTGTCATTATAAAAGCAATAGAGTCTCTTAAACAGGGTATGAATAACTCACTTAAAGAAATAGAAGAGAAATATAACAAAAAGATGGAAGAAATGAGTAAAGAAATGGAAGACAAATATAACAAAAAGTTTGAAGAAATAAGTAAATTCGTAAATGATACCCTGGGAAACCAAGAAAAAACAATCAAACAGGTAATGGAATCAGTTCAAGAATTGAAAACTGAAATGGAGGCAGTGAAGAAAACACAAACCGAGGACCGGCTGGATATGGAAAATCTAGGTAAACAAACAGAGACTTCAGGAACAAGCATAACCAATAGAATACAAGAGATAGAAGAACGAATCTCAGATTATGAAGACACCATAGAGAAAATAAATGCCCTGACCAAAGAAAACAGCAAATCCAACAAATTCTCATCACAAAACATTCAGGAAATATGGGACATAATAAAAAAACCAAATCTAAGAATAATAGGAGTAGAAGAAGGAGAAGAATTGCAGACCAAAGGTCCAGAAAATATATTCAACAAAATTATAGAAGAAAACTTTCCCATCCTAAAGAGTGATATTCCTATGAAGGTGCAAGAAGCATACAGAACACCGAATAGACTGGATCAGAAAAAAACATCCCCTCGCCATATAATAATCAAAACACAAAGCATTCAGATTAAAGAAAGGATATTAAGAGCTGCAAAGGAAAAAGGTCAAGTAACCTATAAAGGTAAACCTATCAGACTTACACCAGACTTCTCTATAGAAACCATGAAAGCCAGAAGGTCCTGGATAGAGGTACTGCAGAAACTAAGGGACCATGGATGCAAGCCCAGATTAATATACCCAGCCAAGCTTTCATTCACCATCAACGGAGAAAACAAAATATTCCAGGATAAAAACAAATTTAAACAATACGTAACTACTAATCCAGCCCTACAGAGAATATTAGAAGGAAAATTACATCCCAAGGAATCCAACATTGCCAACACTGACTACAATAACTCAGACATCTAGCGACCATTCACTAGCACAACCCAAAGAAGGAAAACACATACACCCTACTACCTAAAAAAAAAAAAAATGACTCGAGTCAACAACCACTGGTCATTAATATCTCTTAATATCAATGGACTCAATTCACCTATAAAGAGGCACAGACTTAGAGATTGGATACGAAAACAGGATCCAACATTCTGCTGTTTACAAGAAACACACCTCAACCACAAAGACAGACACCTACTCAGAGTAAAGGGTTGGGAAAAGGTTTTCCAAGCAAATGGACCTAAGAAACAAGCGGGTGTGGCCATTCTAATATCTAACAAAATCGACTTCAAACTAAAATCAATCAGAAGAGATGGAGATGGACATTTCATACTCATAACAGGAACAACTCATCAGGAAGAAGTCTCAATCCTGAATATCTATGCCCCTAATATAAAGGCACCCACTTATGTAAAACAAACTCTTCTAGAACTCAAGGCAGTCATCAAACCACACACACTAATAGTAGGAGACTTCAACACTCCTCTCTCACCAATGGACAGGTCAATCAGACAGAAACCAAACAGAGAATTAAGAGATTTATTGGAGGTATTGAATCAAATGGACTTAACAGACATCTATAGAACACTCCACCCAAATAGGAAAGAATATACCTTCTTCTCTGCAGTTCATGGAACCTTCTCGAAGATTGACCACATACTCGGTAACAAAGCAAACTTCCACAGATACAAAAAAATATTAGTAACCACATGTGTCTTGTCAGATCACCATGGATTAAAATTAGAATTCAACAACAATGCTAACCCCAGGAAGTCAACAAACTCATGGAAGTTGAACAGTCAACTACTAAATCACCCCTGGGTCAAGGACGAAATTAAGAAAGAAATTAAAGACTTCCTTGAATTTAATGAAAACAAAGACACAACATACTCAAACCTATGGGACACTATGAAAGCAGTGCTAAGAGGAAAGTTCATAGCAATAGGTGCCCAAATAAAGAAAACGGAGAAAGCACACATTGGAGACCTAACAGCACACTTGAAAGCTCTAGAAAAAAAAGAAGCTGATTCACCCAGGAGGAGTAGAAGACTGGAAATAATCAAACTGAGGGCTGAAATCAACAAAATAGAAACAGAGAAAACAATCCAAAGAATCAATGAATCAAAAAGCTGGTTCTTGGAGAAAATCAACAAGATTGACAAACCCCTATCCAAACTAATCAAACGGCAGAGAGAGAACGTGCAAATTAATAGGATCAGAAATGAAAAGGGGGACACAACCACAGACACAGAGGAAATTCAGAGAATCATTAGATCTTACTACGAAAGTTTATATGCCACAAAGTTGGAAAATGTAAAAGAAATGGACATTTTTTTAGATAAGTACCATATACCAAAGTTGAACCAAGAACAGGTGAACAATCTAAATAGACCTGTTAGTCGCGAAGAATTAGAAGCTGTTATCAAAAATCTCCCTACCAAAAAAAGCCCAGGACCAGATGGTTTCAATGCAGAATTCTACCAGAACTTCCAGGAAGAGCTAATACCTATACTCCTTGACGTATTCCACAGTATAGAAACAGAAGAGTCATTGCCTAACTCCTTTTATGAAGCTACAGTTACTCTAATACCAAAACCACACAAAGACACAACCAAGAAAGAGAATTACAGGCCAATCTCACTCATGAACATTGACGCGAAAATTCTCAATAAAATACTGGCAAACCGTATCCAAGAGCACATTAGAAAAATTATCCATTATGATCAAGTCGGCTTCATTCCAGAGATGCAGGGCTGGTTCAACATTCGCAAATCTATCAATGTAATCCATCATATAAATAAACTGAAAGAAAAAAACCATATGATCATCTCACTAGATGCTGAAAAAGCATTTGACAAAATTCAACACCCATTTATGATAAAGGTGTTGGAGAGACTGGGGATACAAGGATCATACCTAAATATAATAAAAGCAATATACAGCAAGCCGACAGCTAACATCAAACTGAATGGAGAGAAACTCAAAGCCTTTCCACTAAAATCAGGAACGCGACAAGGCTGTCCACTCTCTCCATACCTCTTCAATATAGTGCTTGAAGTTCTAGCAATAGCAATAAGACAACATAAGGAGATCAAGGGGATTCGTATTGGAAAGGATGAAGTTAAACTTTCGTTATTTGCTGACGATATGATAGTTTACATAAGTGACCCCAAAAACTCTACCAAAGAACTCCTACAGCTGATAAACACCTTTAGTAACGTGGCAGGATACAAGATCAACTCCAAAAAATCAGTGGCCTTCCTATACACAAAGGATAAAGAAGCAGAGAGGGAAATCAGAGAAACATCACCTTTCATGATAGCCACAAATAGCATAAAATATCTTGGGGTTACTCTAACCAAGGAAGTGAAAGACCTATTTGACAAAAACTTTAAGTCGTTGAAGAAAGAAATTGAGGAGGATACCAGAAAATGGAAAGACATCCCCTGCTCTTGGATTGGGAGAATCAACATAGTAAAAATGGCAATTCTACCAAAAGCAATCTATAGATTCAATGCAATCCCCATCAAAATCCCATCAAACTTCTTCACAGACCTTGAGAGAACAATAATCAAGTTTATATGGCAAAACAAAAAACCCAGGATAGCCAAAACAATCTTATACAATAAAGGAACTTCAGGAGGCATTACCATCCCTGACTTCAAACTCTATTATAGAGCTACAGTATTGAAAACAGCTTGGTATTGGCATAAGAACAGAGAAATCGACCTTTGGAATCGAATAGAAGACCCGGATATTAACCCACAAACCTATGAGCACCTAATTTTTGACAAGGGAGCTAAAGGTATACAATGGAGGAAGGAAAGCATCTTTAACAAATGGTGCTGGCATAACTGGATGTCAACCTGTAAAAAAATGAAAGTAGATCCATATCTATCACCATGCACAAAAATCAAGTCCAAATGGATTAAAGACATCAACATTAATCCGTCCACTTTGAACCTGATAGAAGAGAAAGTGGGAAGTAGTCTACAAGATATAGGCACAGGAGCCCTCTTCCTAAGTAGGACCCCAGCAGCACAGACAATAAGAGAAACAATGAATAAATGGGATCTACTGAAACTGAGAAGCTTCTGTAAAGCAAAGGACACTGTCAGTAAGACAAAAAGGCTACCTTCTGACTGGGAGAAGATCTTCACCAACCCCTCATCAGACAAAGGTCTGATCTCCAGAATATACAAAGAACTCAAGAAACTAGGCACTAAAACTCTAATTAACCCAATTAAAAAATGGGGTACTGATCTGAACAGAGAATTCACAACAGATGAACTTCGAATGGCCAGAAGACACTTAAGGTCATGCTCAACCTCCTTAGCGATCAGGGAAATGCAAATCAAAACCACTTTGAGGTATCATCTTACACCTGTCAGAATAGCTAAAGTTAAAAACACCAATGATAGCCTATGCTGGAGGGGATGTGGAATGAGGGGAACACTCATCCATTGTTGGTGGGAATGCAAACTTGTGCAGCCACTTTGGAAATCAGTGTGGCGGTTTCTCAGGAAACTGGGAGTCAACCTCCCTCAGGACCCAGCAATTCCTCTCTTGGGAATATACCCTAGAGATGCCCAAACATACTACAAAAGCGTTTGTTCAACTATGTTCATAGCAGCACTATTTGTAATAGCCAGAACCTGGAAACAGCCTAGGTGCCCCTCAATAGAAGAATGATTAAAAAAGGTGTGGAACATATACACATTAGAGTTTTACTCAGCGGTAAAAAATGATGACATCTTGAATTTTGCATGCAAATGGATGGACATAGAAAACGCTTTACTGAGTGAGGTAAGCCAGACCCAAAAAGAGGAACACGGTATGTATTCACTCATAAGTGGATTCTAACCATAATTAAAGGTCTTTGAGCCTATTATTCGTGATCCTAGAAAAGCTAAATAAGAAGACGAACCTTATGAAGATTATTTACCTATCCGCCAGGAGGTAGGAAATAGTCAAGAGTCCCAGGTAACCTTGGGTGCACGGGGGGGGGGGGGTGGGTGGGGTGGTGGGAGGGTTGTTGGAAGGGGAGAGGGTTAGAGAGAAGGGAGCAGGGGAGGAATGGAGAAAGCTCGGTTGACCGGGATGGGGGGAAGGGAGGAAGGATGAATGTGGGATCAGGGAAGAATATATTTCAACTAAGGGAGTCATATTAGAGTTTACAGGAAACTTGATTATATATGGGATCCCAGGTCCAAGGAGAGATCCCCAGATTGTTCTCTGGACAGAGGAGGGGGTGCCTGAACCGGCCTTGTCCCGTGACCATACTGATGAATATTTTGCTTATCACCATAGATCCCTCACCTGGCGTTGGATGACGATACAGATGGAGGCCTGCGTTGGAGCACCGAACTGAGCCCCCCAAGTTCCAAACGAGGAGCAAAAGGAGGAAGAAAATGACGAAGGACTGCGAGGGATACTATCACCCACTGATACAAGGGGTCGGATCTAATGAGAGTTTACCAAGGCCAGATGGACCGTGACTGAACGAGCATGTGATCCATGCAGATTCTCTGAATGTGGCTGGATTTTCTGAATGTGGCTGGCCTGCAGTCTTTCCGAGAAGCCATTGACAATGACACTGGGACTGGTTTCCTCTGCATAGACTGGATTTTTGGGATCCAGTCTGTTTGGATGCTCACCTTCCTGGACCTGGAGTGAGGGGGGAGGAACTTGGACTTCCCACAGGGCAGGAGACCCTGACTGCCCTTGGGGACAAAGAGGGAGGAGGAGAGGGAGGGGGGGAGTGGGAGGGCGTTGGGAGGAGGGGCGTAAATGGAAACTTTTTATAATTTAATAAAATTACAAAAAAAAAAAAAAAGAATACAACTGACAGAAAATGCAACTGAAGATGTGGAAAAAAGGGGAATCTTGTTTGTTATGAATGGTATGGTAAATTGATTGCAGCCACATTGGAAGTCACTGTGGCAAATTCTCAAAAGTTTATACTGCTTCTAGGTATATGCTCTACTCTACAGATACTGGGGCAACCATGATCATTTTATTTTACTCAACGAGCTACTGTATTAACTACTATTCTATTATTATGTTACATTATGTCCAAGACAACTTAAGGAAGGAAGTGTTTATATTGCCTTGTAGTTCCAGAGAGATATTAGTGTATCATGGTGGGAGGCATGAGAACAAGGATCAGGCATGTATACAGGAACAACTTGCTCAGAGCTCATATCTTAAAACATCAAACCAGTTGCCATGAGGTAAACTGGACATAGGTGAGGCTGTAAAATCTCAATGCACACCTCCAGTGATCTATGTGGGATTTCCCTCTGTATGCTGTGATTACCACTAATGGATAAAGAACTGCTTTAGCCTGTAGCAGAGCAGGGGTGGATGGAGCAGAGTTAGGTGGCAAAGGCTGGACTGGATGCTGGGAGAAAGAAGGGCGGCGTCAGAGAGAAGCCATGAAGCCGCTGCAGGAGACAGACACACTGAAATTTTGCTGGTAGGCCACGAGCATGTGGTGAAGCACAGATTAATGGAAATGGGTTAAAATAAGATGTAGGATTTAATTGATAAGAAGTTAGAGGTATAAACATAGTTGAACAAATGCTTTTGTAGTATGATTGAGCATCTCTTGGGTATATTACCAAGAGTGGTATTGCTGGATACTGAGGTAGGTTGATTCTAAACCACCACACTGGTTTCCAAAGTGGTTGCACAAGTTTGCATTCCCACCAGCATTGAATGAATGTTCTCCTTACTCCACATCCTCTCCAGCATAGGTTGTCATAGGTGTTTTTGATTTTAGCCATTCTGACAGGTGTAAGATTGTATCTCAAAGTTGTTTTGATTTGCATTTCCCTGATCACCAAGGAGGTTGAGCATGACCTTAAGTGTCTTTTGGCCATTTGAACATCTTCTGTTGAGAATTCTCTGTTCAGTTCAGCACCCTATTTTTTTTAACTGGGTTATTTATAATTTTAATGTCTAGTTTCTTGAGTTCTTTATATATTTTGGAGATCAGACCTTTGTCTGATGCGGGGTTGGTAAAGATCTTCTCCCATTCAGTAGGCTGCCTTTTTGTCTTAATGACTGTGTCCTTTGATTTACAGAAGCTTCTCTGTTTCAGGAGGTCCCATTTATTCATGGTTGCTCTTATTGTCTGTGCTAGTGGGGTTATACATAGGAAGTGGTCTCCTGTGGCCATGTGTTGCAGACTACTTCCCACTTTCTCTTCTATCAGGTTCAGTGGGGTCAGATTTATATTGAGGTCTTTAATCCATTTGGACTTGAGTTTTGTGTATGGTGATAGATATGGATCTATTTTCATTCATCTACATGTTGAAATCCAGTTGTGCCAGTGGTGCGGGAGAATTATCTGTATTCTGTCAATCATATTTTAATAAAACACTGATTGGCCAGGCAGGCAGTATAGGCGGGTCAACCAGACAGGAAGTAGAGGCGGGGCAAAGAGAATAGTATAAGGTTATGGAGGAGGAAGGTCCCTCTGGCACTCCTGCGCAGATCACTAAAGAAGCAACATGTAAGCTGCCCCCGCTGGAAAAGGTACTGAGCCATTATGGCTAACATAGATGAGAATAATGGGTTAATATAAGTTATAAGAGTTAACAAGAAGCCTGACCTAATGAGCCAATCAGTTTATAACCTTATGGAGTCTTGTGTGTGATTTTCTTTGTTGCTTGCCGGCTGTTGGGGTACTGGGAGGGACAGAAACCCCAACAAGCCAGCCCTCATACTACATGCCAGCACCATTTGTTGAAGATGCTTTCTTTCTACCATTGTATACTTTTATCTCCTTTGTCAAAAATCAAGTGTTCATAGGTTTGTGGGTTAATATCCGGGTCTTTGATTCGATTCCATTGGTCACTGTCTCTGTTTTTATGCCAATACCAAGCTGTTTTCATTACTGTAGCTCTGTAATAGAGTTTGAAATCACAGGAGGTTTTGTTCAGCTATGATCAGAGCTGCACTAGTTGTAATAGCCGGAACCTGGAAACAACCTAGATGCCCCTCAATGGAAGAATGGATAAGGAAAGTGTGGAATATATACACATTAGCGTACCACTCAGCAGTAAAAAACAATGACATCTTGAATTTTGTATGCAAATAAATGGAAATAGAAAACACTATCCTGAGTGAGATAACCCAGACCCCAAAAAGATGAATATGATATGTACTCACTCTTTAGTGGACTCTAGCCATAAACAAAGGACATTGAGCCTATAGTTCACGATCCTAGAGAAGCTAAATAAGAAGGTGAACCCAAAGAAAAACATATACTCCTGGAAACTGGAAGCAGACAAGATTGCCAGGCAAAAGTTGGGAGCATGGGGGGAAGGGAGAGAGGGAGAAAGAAGAGAGAAGGGGAGTATTGGGGAGAGTTTGGGGGAGTATGATGGTTGAGAACGAGAAGGGGTGAATATGGGAGCAGGGAAGAAGATATCTTAATTAAGGGAGCCATTTTACAGATGGCAAGAGACTTGGCTCTAGAGGGATTCCCAGGTTTCCACAGGGATGTCCCCATCTAGGTCCTTGGGCAGCAGAGGAGAGAGTGCCTGAACTGGCCTTGTCCCATAGCCACACTGATGACTATCTTGAATATCACCATAGAACCTTTGTCTGGTGATGGATGGAGATAGAGACCGAGACCCACATCGGAGCACTGGACTGAGCTCCTAAGGTACAGCTGAAGAGCAGAAGGAAGGAAAAGATGTGCAAGGAAGTCAGAACCACGAGGGGTTTGTCCACCCGCTGACACAGAGTGCCTTATCTAATGGGAGCTCACCAAGGCCAGCTGGAATGGGACTGAATGAGCATGTGATCAAACTGAACTCTCTGGATGTGGCTGACAATGGGGGCTGATTGAGAAGCCAATGATAATGGCACTGGGATTTGATTCTACTGCATGTACTGGCTTTTTGGGATCCTAGTCAGTTTGGATTCACACATTCCTAGGCCTGGATGTAGAGAGGAGGGCCTTGGGCTTCCGACAGGGCAGGGTACCCTACCCTCTCTTAGGACTGGAGAGGGAGGGAGGAGGGTGAGTGGGAGAGCGGGAAGGAAATGGGAGGAGAGGAGGAGGTGAAAATTTTGAATGGTATTATTTATAAACCAATAAAAATGTTAGAGGTAATAGGCCAAGCAGTGATTTAATTAATACAGTTTCTATGTGATTATTTTGGGGCTGAGCAGCCAAGATCCAACAAGCGACCCCTAACTTCTACAAATTGGTGCACCAACCTGGCTAACTAAATCCACATAAAACCTGAGAAAGATTAAAAAAGAATCCTAGACATAAAAGAATAGTGTCAAGTCTGGTTTGGTAGTGGTATTTTCTTGGCTGAGGTCTACTTGCTAGAAGCAAGCAGAGTCATGGCTCCTTTAAGAAAGGTTTTCTTGATTCAGTGGTAGCAGAAAAAGAGCTGTGGCATTTTGAAATGCTGGCTTTCTGGGTCATACTGCCAGTGCAAACTCTGATGAGGTCTGTCTATGGAGCATTTACAACTTGCATAATGGCAACGTAGACCTGATGTGTGCCTAAAAATGGGGCAATGTACATGGCTCTTGGAGGCAGCGAACAGCTCTGCTCCACCCTGCTGGACTGGGTGTATATTTCCCCTAGCAATGGTGCAGCTTAAGTTCATTAGAAGGGCTTTGCATTTTAAAAAGTGTTCCTGGATAGTAAATAATTACAGATACACAGTAGGACAGATTCAGACACAAAAGACCTCTAAACAAGACACAGTATATTAAAAAATGTACATAGGTTTGGGAGAGAGAAGAAAAAGAGCATAGAGGCTTATAAAAAGAAATAAATGGTTTTGAAAAAAAAACAAAGTATTTAAAGAGACAGAGTACAGACAGTCCATAGATTAAAAGGAATAAAGAAAGAATAAGACACATAAAGATGGAGAATATGCAGAGAGTCTGGATTATGTATATTATTGTGTTGACTTTGAATTTTTTGACTACAGAGAGACAAACTAAGAGGACTGTTAAGTCTAGCTGATATATATATTTCAAAGGTATCTTGAATTCAAAATATGGGTCTAAGAATATGTTTCTTTGGAAAAGAGGTTCTTCTTTTGTTTCTACAGAGGATGAGAACTTGTGGGCTGCTTCCAGATTAATATGATTTGATACACCAAGACCCCCTGAAAGGTTGCCTTGAACATCCCTCAAAAAATTACTTCACCCAGTAAATAGCAGGAAGAAGTTTGGAGAAGAACTATACCCATATTCCCAAATATTGCTTTTAAATGTTTCTTTACATTTAATGGGGGATATGCTATAGAGATTTGCATTGGTATGGATCTTGCTCTATTGATATAAATTTAAGTTCAATTTTGTTTTACTGTGTGTATTTCTGATCCTGATTAAGGTATTGTGTTTGTGCAACTCATTTAAAAATGTAATATATAATTAGGAAATATAGATTACTAGCTAGTCATCTAGCTAGTCAAGCTCTTAGTTATGTTAGATTTTCTATATATAGAGAGATATATTTCAGTTACATAGGTATTCTTCAAATATTTAAGAGACCTTCAGAATATGGCATTTAAAATGTTTTAAGAACTTAGAACTTTTCATGACAATGAGACACATCTGCTCCTGGCAGCACCAAGCTACTTCAAGAGGAAGTAGGGCACCAAGGAGGCTCCTTATGGAGTCTATTAGCCATTTTGGCAAGAGACTGCTCTTGCCTGGACTGTTTGATGAGCTGGTCATGCAGTACCCACAGAGAAATGACTGCTGAACTTGCCTAAATGTGAGACTACTGCCCTTTGGGGTTCTTGCTTCATGAAAGAGTCTGCTAGACATTCATCAAGACACAGAAAAACGTGACTGAAAACTGCCAATATAGGCAGAACTGACTTTGAAATTTCCTATTTCATGGAAAAGTCTGCTAGATACTATGGGCCATTAAGCTGAAGATGGATGCCCCAACAGTACAAAAGAACTTTGGGTGACTATTCAGGCAGTGAGATGTCTCTGTCACCTCTAGAGTTTTGGGAGTTGCTTTCAATGAATTTATTGTTTACTTAGGTAGTACTATATCCTTCTGAAGTCTTTGATGGAGTTGAAGAATTTATAGTTATAATTATAGTTTTTCTTAGTTATGATAAAAGATAAAGTAGATATAAATATTGTAACTGTAATTATTGCTTGATATCTGTTTTGTTATACATAATTTTACTATGTTAATGTTAAAAACCTTTTTAATTTAAACAGAGAAGGGAAGGTGATGTGGGATTTCCTTCTGTCAGCTATGATTACCACTAATGGATAAAGAACTGCTTTAGCATATAGCAGAGCAGGGGTGAATGGAGCAGAGCTAGGTGGGAAAGACTGGACTGGATGCTGGGAGAAAGAAGGGCGGAGTCAGAGAGAAGCCATGAAGCCACTGCGGGAGACAGACACACTGAAACTTTGCTGGTAGGCCACAACCTTGTGGCGATGCACAGATTAATGGAGATGGGTTAAATTAGGATGTAAGATTTAATTGATTGGAAGTTAGAGGTAATAGGCCAAACAGTGAGTTAATTAATTCAGTTTTTGTGTGATTATTTCAGGACTGAGCAGCCAGGAACCAACAAGTGGCCCCTCCTTCTACAAGTGACCTACTTTTGATAGCAAGACTAACCTATGTAAACCTACCCAAACCATGCCACCAACTGGGGACCACATGTTCAAATGCTCAAGTCTATGGGACACATTCCACATTCAAACCACTGCGTCTATGAAATGGAAACAACCTAAACATCCTTCAACTAATGAATAGAAAATGAAGATATAGTACAAATGTAAAACAGATTCTTGTTCAACTGCAAAGAGCAAAATCATGTTAATTATAGATTAATGGACAGAAGTTAATTTAATTTTGCTGAGTAGGCAATTTAGACCCAGAAAGATGAATGCCACATGTTCTCCCTTATTTAGGGATTGTAGTTGTGAGGTTTCAGATGTGATTATATAACCTGAAGTAAAAAAGAATGGAAGAGTATTCCCAGAAATTAAGATAATAGAACATAGGTGTCTTGATGGGAGAAATGGAGAAAATGAGACATGAGAATGTGAGAGGGAGGGTAATGCTGAGGAATATTGGGGAAGAAGGGATAAAGAACACCAAGGATGATTGAAAAATCAATAGGAAAACACCCCACCCTTAAGACACAGGCGTTGGATGAATCAAGTTGGGCCTGACCTGCAAGCCTCCTCCCTGAGGACAAGTCCTCATAGTATTGGAAGGTGCTGTGTAAGCCACCAAGGGAGAAAAGCCATCAGTAGTTGCACCAAGTTGTAAAACCCATGAAACAACAATGGACATGGCAAGATAGACCCAAGTGTATAGTATTTGCCCTTATGTCTTTGAGGTAACCAGAAGTCTCCTAATAGGATTTTAGTCCTGCTAAATAGAAGGAAACTCATGCCTGGTACTATAAATCTAGTCAACTACCCATGGCTGGTGAAGCTGTGTCTCCTAGAAGAAAATTTAATATTGCCTTTTTAAAAGCCGGTATAATTCCCAATTACATTCTAAATACCTATCCTTATGTACAGATAAACGTTGCTCTCACCACTTATCAACAAAGCTTCTTTTTGTAGCAGATGGAGCCCATCAGAGAAATACACAACTGGTCAAAATTTAGAGAGCACCTGACCACCCCCAAAAGATATTCCTGCAAGATTGCTCTTACATCTAAAGCTTGGGAAGCATTGAGGGAGTGATGTTTTAAAGCTTGTAAAAGCCAGAGGACTAACATCTGCTACAAGATAGTGTCTTTTACATAGGACAGAAAGTTTCACCCCATGAAATTTTAACAATTTGATAACCTAAACAAGACATGTGCAATGAGAACACCAGTTAATCTCAATGTGATGAGGGGATATCACAGGGCCTTACCCCTAGATGAAGAACTATAGGAAGGGAATGGCTGCTAAGAGAGAATCATTCTTCTCCAGGGACAAACTCTGTGACACATTATTCCACTTAAGTCATGATTCTTAAACACATATACATGAACAACACTATTTGGACTCATCAGGTGTATTCGTGTACGTGTGTGTGTGTGTGTGTGTGTGTGTGTGTGTGTGTGTATGTCTGTATATGGTCTACATGTATAATAATAATTAAGCATGAGAGGGCATGGATTTGTGAGGGAGTGGGAGGCAGGAGAATGTAACCATCTGTAGCATGAGGGGGCCTGCTTGTTCGGATTTCTGTCCTGCCCAGTACCCCATAGCCGGTAAGTCCCAAAGACAATTACACAGAGTCTACATTAGGTTATAAACTGATTGGCCCATTAGGTCAGGCTACTTATTAGTTCTTATAATGTATGTTACCCCATTATCCTTATCTACGTTAGCCACATGGCTCAGTAACTTTCTCAGCTGGGCAGCTTACATCTTTCCTCTCCGGTGGTCTGGGCAGAACTGTGAAGGAAGCTTCCTGCTTGCCAGAATACTCCCAGTCTCTTTGCTCCACCTCTACTTCCTGTTTGGCTTTCCCGCCTATACTGCCAGCCTGGCCAATCAGCGTTTTATTAAAATATGATTGACAAAATACAGATAATTCTCCCGCACCATTTCTCTCTTTTTTTCAAAGTTTATTAAATTATGAAAGTTTCCATTTCTGCCCCTCCTCCCAACACCCTCTCACTCCCTCCTCCCCCTCCTCCTCCCTCTCCATCCCTAAGAGCAGTCAGAGCTTCCATCCCTGTGGGAAGTTCAAGTTCCTCCCCACTCCCTCCAGGTCCAGGAAGGTGAGTATCCAAACAGACTGGATCCCAAAAATCCAGTATATGCAGAGGAAACAAGTCCCAGTGTCATTGTCAATGGCTTTTCAGAAAGGCTCTGGGCCAGCCACATTCAGAGAATCTGGCCACATTCATCCAAAATCTGGTTGGATCAAATGCTCATTCAGTCCCAATCCAACTGGCCTTGGTGAACTCTCATTAGATCAGTCCCCTTGTATCAGTGGGTGATCGCACCCCTCGCAGTCCTGAGGTTTTTTTTTTCATGTTCTTCCTCCTTCTGCTCCTCATTTGGACCATGGGGGGCTCAGTCCGGTGCTCCAATGTGGGTCTCTGTCTGTATCGCCATCCATCGTAGGATGAAGGATCTATGGTGATAGGCAAAATCTTCATCAGTATGGTTATAGGCCAAGGCCGGTTCAGGCACCCTCTCCTCTGTCCAGAGAACAATCTGGGGATCTCTCCTTGGACCTGGGATCCCATTTATAATCAAGTCTCTTGTAAACCCTAAAATGACTCATTAGTTAAGATATATTCTTCCCTGATCCCATATCCATCCTTCCTCCCTCCCCCCATCTCAGTCCCCCGAGTTTTCCCCATTCCTCTCCTACTCCCTTCTCTCTAAACCTCTCCCCTTCCAACAACCCTCCAACCCACCCCCCATGCACCCGAGGTTACCTGGGACTCTTGTCTATTTCCAATCTCCAGGAGGATAAGTACATGATTTTCTTCAGGTTCACCTTCTTATTTAGCTTCTCTAGGATCTCGAATAATAGGCTCAAAGACCTTTAATTAAGGCTAGAATCCACTTATGAGTGAATACATACCATATTCCTCTTTTTGGGTCTGGCTTACCTCACTCAGCAAAGCGTTTTCTATGTCCATCCATTTGCATGCAAAATTCAAGATGTCATTGTTTTTTACCGCTGAGTAAAACTCTTGTGTATATATGTTCCACACCTTCTTTAACCATTCTTCAATTGAGAGGCACCTAGGTTGTTTCCAGGTTCTGGCTATTACAAATAGTGCTGCTATGAACATAGTTGAACAAATGCTTTTGTGGTATGATAGGGCAGCTCTTGGGTATATCCTCAAGAGTGGAATTGCTGGGTCTTGAGGGAGGTTGACTCCCAGTTTCCTGAGAAACCACCACACTGATTTCCACAGTGGCTGTATAAGTTTGCATTCCCACCAACAATGGATGAGAGTTCCCCTCTCTCCACATCCTCTCCAGCATAGGCTATCATTGGTGCTTTTGACTTTAGCTAATCTGACCAGTGTAAAATGGTATCTCATAGTTGTTTTGATTTGCATTTCCCTGATCGCTAAGGATGTTGAGCATGACCTTAAGTGTCTTTTGGCCATTCGAAGTTCATCTGTTGAGAATTCTCTGTTCAGATCAGCACCCCATTTTTAAATTGGGTTAATTAGAGTTTTATTGTCTAGTTTCTTGAGTTCTTTGTATATTTTTGAAATCAGGCCTTTATCTGATGAGGGGTTGGTGAAGATCTTCTCCCAGTCAGAAGGTAGCCTTTTTGTCTTACTGATGGTGTCCTTTGCTTTACAGAAGCTTCTCAGTTTCAGGAGGTCCCATTTATTCATTGATTCTCTTATTGTCTGTGCTACTGGGGTTCTACCTAGGAAGTGGTCTCCTGTGCCCATGTCTTGTAGACTACTTCTCACTTTCTCTTCTATCTGGTTCAAAGTGGTCAGATTGATGTTGAGGTCTTTAATCCATTTGGACTTGATTTTTGTGCATGGTGATAGATATGGATCTACTTTCATTCTTCTACAGGTTGACATCCAGTGATGCCAGTACCATTTGTTAAAGATGCTTTCCTTCTTCCATTGCATACCTTTAGCCCCCTTGTCAAAAATCAAGTGTTCATAGGTTTGTGGGTTAATATCTGGGTCTTCTATTCGATTTCATAGGTCGACTTCTCTGTTCTTATGCCAGTACCAAGCTGTTTTCAATACTGTAGCTGTGTAATAGAGTTTGAAGTCAGGGATGGTTATACCTCCAGACGTTCCGTTATTATATAAGATTGTTTTGGCTATCCTGGGTTTTTTGTTTTTCCATACAAAAATAATTATTATTCTCTCAAGGTCTGTGAAGAAGTTTGATGGGATTTTGATGGGAATTGCGTTGAATCTATAGATTGCTCTTGGTAGAATTGCCATTTTTACTATGTTGATCCTCCCAATCCAAGAGCAAGGGAGATCTTTCCATTTTCTGGTATCTTCCTCAATTTCTTTCTTCAAAGACTTAAAGTTCTTGTCTAATAGGTCTTTCACTTTCTTGGTCAGAGTTATCCCAAGATATTTTATGCTATTTGTGGCTATCGTGAAAGGTGAAGTTTCTCTGATTTCCCTCCCTGCTTCTTTATCCTTTGTGTATAGGAGGGCAACTGATGTTTTGGAGTTGTTCTTGTATCCTGCCATATTACTAAAGGTGTTTATCAACTGTAGGAGTTCTTTGGTAGAGTTTTTGGGGTCGCTCATGTATACTATCATATCGTCTGCAAATAACGAGAGATTCACTTCTTCCTTTCCAATTCGAATCCCCTTGATCCCCTTATGTTGTCGTATTGCTATTGCTAGAACTTCTAGCACTATATTGAAGAGGTATGGGGAGAGTGAACAGCCTTGTCTTGTTCCTGATTTCAATGGAATGGCTTTGAGTTTCTCTCCGTTCAGTTTGATGTTAGCTGTCGGCTTGCTGTAAATAGCTTTTATTATATTTAGGTATGATCCTTGTATCCCCAATCTCTCCAACACCTTTATCATAAAGGATGTTGGATTTTGTCAAATGCTTTTTCAGCATCTAATGAGATGATCATATGGTTTTTTTTCTTTCAGTTTATTTCTATCATAGTTTAAATTGATGGATTTGCATATGTTGAACCAGCCCTGCATCTCTGGAATGAAGCCTACTTGATCATAATGGATAATTTTTCCAATGTGTTCTTGGAATCGGTTTGCCAGGATTTTGTTGAGAATTTTTGCGTCGATGTTCATGAGTGAGATTGGCCTGTAATTCTCTTTCTTGGTTGTGTCTTTATGTGGTTTTGGTATCAGGGTAACTGTAGCTTCATAAAAAGAGTTTGGCAATGACTCTTCTGTTTCTATATTGTGAAATACCTTAAGGAGTATAGGTATCAGCTCTTCTTGAAAGTTCTGGTAGAATTCTGCATTGAAACCATCTGGCCTTGGGCTTTTTTTGGTTGGGAGGTTTTTGATAACTGCGTCTAATTCTTTGTGACTAACATGTCTATTTAGATTGTTCACCTGGTCTTGATTTAACTTTGGTAATTGGTATTTATCTAAAAACCAATCCATTTCTCATATATTTTCCAACTTTGTGACATATAAACTTTCGTAGTAAGATCTAATGATTCTCTGAATTTCGTCTATATCTGTTGTTATGTCCCCCTTTTCATTTCTGATCTTATTAATTTGCATGTTCTCTCTCTGCCGTTTGATTAGTTTGGCTAGGGATTTGTCAATCTTGTTGACTTTCTCCAAGAACCAACTTTTTGTTTCGTTGATTTTTTGGATTGTTTTCTGTGTTTCTATTTTGTTGATTTCAGCCCTCAGTTTGATTATTTCCAATCTTCCACTCCTCCTGGGAGAGTCTGCTTCTTTTTTCCCAGAGCTTTCAGGTGTGCTGTTAAGTCTCCAGTATGTGCTTTCTCCGTTTTCTTTAATTGGGCACTTAGTGCTATGAACTTTCCTCTTAGCACTGCTTTCATTGTGTTCCATAGACTTGAGTATGTTGTGTCTTTATTTTCATTAAATTCAAGGAAGACTTTAACTTCTTTCTTTATTTCTTCCTTGACCCAGGGATGATTCAGTAGTTGACTGTTCAACTTCCACACGTTGTAGGCTTTCTGATGTTAGAATTGTTATTGAATTCTAACTTTATTCCGTGGTGATCCGACAAGACACAGGTGGTTACTAATATTTTTTTGTATCTATGGAAGTTTGCTTTGTTACCGAGTATGTGGTCAATTTTCGAGAAGGTTCCATGAGCTGCAGAGAAGAAAGTATATTCTTTCCTTTTTGGGTGGAATGTTCTATAGATATCCCTTAAGTCCATTTGATTCATTACCTCTAGTAATTCTCTTATTTCTCTGTTGAGTTTCTGTTTGATTGACCTGTCCATTGGTGAGAGAGGTGTGTTGAAGTCTCCTACTATTAGTGTGTGTGGTTTGATGACTGCCTTGAGTTCTAAAAGTTTTTCTTTTACATAAGTGGGTGCTTTTATATTAGGGGCATACATATTCAGGATTGAGACTTCCTTCTGACTAATTGTTCCTATTATGAGTATAAAATGTCCATCTCCATCTCTCCTGATTGATTTTAGTTTGAAGTCAGTTTTGTTAGATATTAGAATGGTCACGCCTGCTTGTTTCTTAGGTCCATTTGCTTGGAAAACCTTTTCCCAACCCTTTACTCTGAGTAGATGTCTATCTTTGTGGTTGAGGTGTGCTTCTTGTAAACAGCAGAATGTTGGATCCTGTTTTTGTATCCAATCTCTTATTCTGTGCCTTTTTATAGGTGAATTGTGTCCATTAATATTAAGTGATATTAATGACCAGTGGTTGTTGATTCCGGTTATTATTTTTTTTTGTGTATGTGTGTAGTAGAGTTTGTGTGTTTCTCTTCTTTGAGTTGTGGTTGTGAAGGGTCACTAAATGTCTGGGTTATTGTAGGCAGTAATGGCAATGATGGATTCCTTGGGTTGCGATTTTCCTTCTATTACTTTCTGTAAGGCTGGATTTGTGGCTACGAATTGTTTAAATTTATTTTTATCCTGGAATATTTTGTTTTCTCCATTGATAGTGAATGATAGCTTGGCTGGGTATAGTAGTCTGGGTTTGCATCCGTGGTCTCTTAGTTTCTGCAGTACCTCTATCCAGGATCTTCTGGCTTTCATGGTTTCCATAGAGAAATCCAGTGTAAGCCTGATAGGTTTACCTTTAGAAGTTACTTGACCTTTTTCCTTTGCAGCTCTTAAAATTTTTTCTTTAATATTTATGTTTTGTGTTTTGATTATTATATGGCGAGGAGATGTTTTTTTCTGATCCAGTCTATTCGGTGTTCTGTATGCTTCTTGAACCTTCATAGGAATATCGTTCTTTAGGTTGGGAAAGTTTTCTTCTATAATTTTGTTGAATATATTTTCTGGGCCTTTGATCTGCAGTTCTTCTCCTTATTCAATCCCTATTATTCTTAGATTTGGTTTTTTTTATTGTGTCCCAGATTTCCTGAATGTTTTGTGAAGAGAATTTGTTGGATTTGCCGTTTTCTTTGACCAGAGCATTTATTTTCTCTATGGTATCTTCAGAATCTGAGATTCGTTCTTCTCTCTCTTGTATTCTATTGGTTATGCTTGATTCTGTAGTCTCCATTCGTTTACCTAGGTTTTCCATATCCAGCCGGTTCTTGGTTTGTGTTTTCTTCATTGTCTCCATTTCAGTTTTCAATTCTTGAACTGTTTCCTTTACCTGTTTGATTGTTTTCTCTTGGTTTCTCAGGGTATCATTCACGGATTTACTTATTTCTTCAAACTTTTTGTTATATTTCTCATATATTTTTATATTCATTTCTTCAAATTTTTTGTTATATTTCTCATCCAGTTCTTTAAGGGAGTTATTCATATCCTGTTTAAGGGACTCTATTGCTTTCGTAATGGCACTTTTTTCCACTTCTTCTGGGTCAACGTGTTCAAGTCCTTCTATTGTAGGGTCCTTGGGATCTGGTGTTTTCATGTTGTTTTTCAGATTGTTGGATGAGGTCTTGCCTTGGCGTCTGCCCATCTCTTACTTCAAATACTCTCTATTGGAACTTCTGGTACCGGGTCATGTTCCCTTCTTGGGCAGGGTCTTCACTGACAGAATGCCCACCTTTCCTCAGGCAGGCTATTGAAGCACAGGCACTCCCTCTTTCTGGGATGCACTTACAGTGCAGGCCCAGCTTGCAAGGCAGCTGAGCTGGGGAAATTTTATGACCCCAGGGGGAAGGTAGAAATATAGGAATTTGTACCTGGATGGGAGCTGGGATGGCAGGCGGGAGCGGGGAGCCAGCACTGCAGGGTGACCTGGGAGTCTATGCGGTCAGGGAAAGCCCAAGCTCCTCCTCACAGGGACCCTGCCAGGGCATGAAGCATACTCACCCCTCAGATGGCCCTCTGCTAGAAGTCAGGGCCCCTGCTGGTCAGGAATGTCACTGAGCTGGCACCTGCTGTGTTTGGGTTTACAGGCCAGCCCCCTTCCCTAAGAGACTGGACTGGCGACCTGGGGTCCCCAAGGTGCAGCAGCGGACGCTGGCCCCCGGACTGTAGTAGGGCAGTGGTTGGGCCCCGGCTTCTCCTCCCCTTCTTCTCTGGAGGCTGACGTGGAGGCAGCCACGCAGGCGGCCGCTTGGAGGCTAGGTGGTGCCCAGCCCTCTCCCAGCTGCGCTGGTTGGGGTCCCCTCTTTTTTTTAAAAAAATAAAGGAAAATACCCATAGTCCATTTGTCAGGAATGTGGGCGTAGTATTTCAGACTACTTCCTGCTGGTTGGGGGTGCTGATATTATGGGGACCTAAAGAAAATTTAGAGTTATAATCAAGTCCTGACTGAAGTATCCTGGGAGTCTTGATCATCTCAGGCAGCAGTCGTGAACCTGTTCTGGGTGAAGAACTCATACATCTGGGCCATCTGTTCCTACTGGAGATTGCTCAGGTGATCTCCCTTGATCAAAGCTGATTTTCTTAAATCAGAATGAATCCACAGCCTCTCATTTTCTGTGGAAACAAAAGCAAAATCTCTTCTCCATTTCTAACCATAATTAAAGGTCTTTGAGCCTATTATTCGTGATCCTAGAGAAGCTAAATAAGAAGATGAACCTGATGAAGATTATTTAGCTATCCACCAGGAGGTAGGAAATAGACAAGAGTCCCAGGTAACCTCGGGCGCATGGAGGGGTGGGAGGGTTGATGGAAGGGGAGAGGGTTAGAGAGAAGGGAGTAGGGGAGGAACGGGGAAAGCTCGGTGGCCTGGGATGGGGGGGAGGGAGGAAGGATGAGTAACATACCTTTTGATTTCAATTTTGAAGCCAAGGTATTTTTCAAAATACCTTTCTTGGATTAATTCTGCAGCATTTATAAGCAAATATATTTTTAGCAGCTGTTGCTCCTTCCTCAACATTTAAACAATTCAAAGAGAGGATAATAGCATACAGTATCAAGATTCTCTGTGTATTTTCCAACTTTATGCTGCTTTATTTTAACCTCTATTTCTTTTATTTTTACTTTTAACTTTTGACTTTTTGAGACAGGTTCTCTACATATCTTTGTCCTGAAATTCCCTCTGTAGACAAGGCTATCCTTGAACTCCCAGAGATCCGTCTGTCTCTGCCTCCCCAGTGCTGGGATTTAAGGTATGTCCCACCACACCCACCTACTCTCTTTCTTTTTTTTTATTTCTAAGGACTTTAAACCATTTAGAGGTTTTTATTTGTTGTTGTTGTTTTTATTTGTTGTTGTTTCTTTGAATCTCTCTTTACTATATATCTCTCTCTCTTTCTGACCATGTGGGTCTTTAATTTGCTAAGGAATATGGAGAAGACAACACTCAAAAGCTCCTATGGCTTTTCAAGTTCCTTGCCAGGAAGCAAGCCTGCCTGCTTGAAAGTCTAGAGTTATCCCTGGCAGGACTGCCCAGAAAGCCGGCATTTTAAAACAGCACAGCTTTTTTCCTGCTACAGCTGAAAACTGAAATGCTTAGCTCTAGTCTTTCCCACGCTTTCTCAGTCTTTCTATGGATGCAGTTATCCACGTTGGGCGCCATTCTGTAACCATCTGTAACATGAGGGGGCCTGTTTGTTCAGATTTCTGTCCCGCCCGGTACCCCACATCCGGCAAGTCCCAAAGAGAATTACACAGAGTCTACATTAGGTTATAAACTGATTGGCCCATTAGGTCAGGCTACTTATTAGTTCTTATAACTTATGTTACCCCATTATCCTTATCTATGTTAGCCACAAGGCTCAGTACCTTTCTCAGTGGGGCAGAACTTTTATTTTTTTCTACTTCCAATTCTTTTATTTAAAAAACTAAAAGTAAAAACAAAAACAAACTATATTTTTTTCATTTTACATAACAATCCCAGTTCCCACTTCCTCCCCTCCTCCCATTCCCTCCACTATTCCCTCCACCCCACCACCCCATCCACTCTTCAGAGAGGGTAAGGCACAATGCTCTGAGGAAGAACCAAGGTCCTGCCTACTCTATGTAGGCTGAGCAAGGTATTCATCCAAGTGAATGAGTTCCAAAAAAGCCAGTACATGCAGTAGGAATAAATCCTGTTCCCACTGTTAGTGCCCCGCAGTCTGCCACTGTCATTCACATTCAGAGAGTCTAGTTTGGTACTATTCTGTTTCCCTGTCTGCTGGAGTTGGTGATCTCCCCTTAGCTCAGATAAACTGTCTCAGTGGGTGTCCCCATCATGGTCTTGACCCCTATCCTCATAGTCTCGCTCCTCCCACTTTTCAGCTGGACTTTGGGAGCTCAGCCCAGTGCTGCCCTGTGGGTCTCTGCCTTGCCTCTGTTTCCATCAGTTGCTGGATGAAGGTTCTATGATGACATTTAAGATAGTCATTAGTCTAACTACTGGGCAAGGACAGTTTGGGCACTCTCTCCACTATTGCTTAAGGTCTTAGCTGGGGTCATCCTTGTGGATTCCTGGGAATTTCCTTAGTGCCATGTTTCTTGCTAGGCCCTTCATGACTCCCTCAATAAAGATATCTCTTTCCTTGTTCCCCATCTCTGTACTTCCGCCATCTTTACTATCCCATTCCCTCAAGTTCTCCTCTCCCCTCCCCCTTTTCCATCCTTCTCCCCTTCTGCCGTCTTTTCTCCCCAACACTCATGTTCCCAGTTTTCTCAGGAGATCTTGTCTATTTCCCTTTCCCAATGGGATCTATATATGTTTCTCTTAGGGTTCTCCTTGTTACTGAACTTCTCTTGGGTTGTGGACTATGAATCACTGAATTTTTTAAACTTTAAAATTTAAAATAATGTGGGAGATTTAAACATTGGACTGCATTTTATAACATTATATTAACATGAGGCTTTAGGGACAAACATAGCAAATGCTATTTAATAGTAACTGTGTGTCAAGTTGGCAGGGGATCATGTGTATTGCCTAGTTTTTGTCAACTTGACATAAATTAGAGTCACCGAGGATTAACCTCCATTGAACTGTTCCATGGGCATGTCTGTGTCACAATTTTGTGATTAATTATTGATATTGGAGGGCCATTGCCACTGGGCAGGTGGTCTTGGGTTTCAGAAGAAAGCAAACTGAGCACGCCATGGAAAGCAAGGCAGTAAGCATACTCCTTCATGGTCTCTGATTCAGTTTCTGACTCCAGTTTCCTCCCTCAAGATCTTGTCTTGGCTCTCCTGATTGATGGATCACAATCTGTACACCAAGTAATCCCTTTCCTGACTAAATTGCTTTTGGTCATGGTGTTTGCTATGGCAACAGGAAATGTAAATATCACAGTTTGCACCATCATGTTTTTCTATTTTGTTTATGAAACATGATCTTGCTATGTAGCCAAAAATCCCTTGAAATTTTGATCCTCTTGTCCCAATCTCACAGGTTCTGGGAATATAGTCATGTTCCAATATGCCTATACCCACATTTTTATCTTAATTGATACAATAATTATATGTATTCATGAGACACAGGGTAACATTCAGTATATGAATACAATGCATATTATCTCAAGGTAATTGTTATCAGTATCATTTCAAATGTTTATTGTATTTTTTATGTTGAAAACATTCAAAATTTTGGCTGTCTTGTGTGAAACAAAATTAACACATGTCAGACATATTTATCTTATTTCATTATCAAACACAGAAATTGAGTAACTACCCATTGTGTCCCTTGTAAACATTAACCATAGTCTTTCTCATTTCTTTCTGGCAACCATTATCCTATTCATTATTTCAAACTTTCTACACATAACTGAGAGCGTGCAGTATTTGAGTTCCCATGACTGCTTATTTTATTTAACACAATATTCTCCCATTTTATCCACGTTGCTCTAAATTACACAATTTAATTACTTTTATGGTTGAATAATATTCTACAGTATATACACATACACACTCAATTGCATTTTGTTTAGTTAAATTTAAAATTTTATGTTTTCAAAAACTTCTGCAAGGAATGTTTCATATCTTTGTTTCTCAGACTGTAGATCACAGGATTAATGAGTGGAGTAACCACGGAATAAAACAGAGTCACAAGCTTCTGCATTCCAGCTTCATGCTCAGATGTTGGACTCAGATACATGACCATCACTGAGCCATAAAAGAGTGAAACTACTGTCACATGGGGCCCACAAGTAGACAAGGCCTTTCTTCGTCCATCTCTTGAAGGAAATCTGAACACAGCTCTCAGGACCAATATATAAGATCCCATGATACAGAGAAAAGGAACAAAGAGGAGCAGAGAACTTGGTATTGCCCAGAAAAATTCCATCAGTGGGGCTCTGGAACAGGTGAGGGCTAACAGAGGACCTGGGTCACATAGGAAATGGTCTATGATCCTGGACCCACAGAAGGACATCTGGGAGATGATGATGATGGGAACGGGGAACCAGAGGAAACCAAGCACCCAGCAAGTGATCACCAGGATGTTACAGAGACGCCCAGTCATAAGGGCAGGATAGTGTAGAGGCCTGCAGATGGCAAGGTAGCGATCAAAGGCCATAACTGCCAGGAAAAAGCATTCCGTAGAACCCAAGGAGAAGAAGAAATAGAACTGCAGGAAGCACCCAGAGAAGGAGATGACCTTGGTGTCAGAGAGGAAGTTGGCCAGCATGTTGGGGACCGTGGAGGTGACATACCAGATCTCCAGGAAGGAGAAGTTGGCTAGCAGGAGGTACATGGGGGTGTGGAGTCTCTGATCCCAGCGCACAGCACAGATGATGGAAGCATTGCCCATGAGTGTGAGGAGGTAGACAACAAAGAATAGCACAAAGAGGAGGATCTGCCCTTCCCTGGGACAGGGGAATCCCAGGAGGATGAAGCCAGAGATGGTGGTGGAGTTGCTGGGGCTGCTGAGGGTTTTCATCCGTCTGTGAGCTGTAAAGCATCAGAAATGGTTGAATATCCTAGAAATAGCTGAAGGTGTTAAAATTTGCCCAAATAGGAAGCAGAATAGTTTGCTCATCATATACTCATTATGAAGGAGGGAAATTCTTTGCCTCAGTGATGGAGCTCATGTTTTTGTCAATAACTTTACATTCTTCCCCACATTGGTGGCCCTGGTTAAACCCAGTGAGTCACACAGCAGAAACACATGACAGTGGTAGAGGCCTGTTGATGAGAAGGAGGTTGTTAGGGAGAAAGGGGGATAAAAGAAGGTGGGGCACTGAATGTGAACAGAATGCATTATATGCATGTATGGAACTCCAAAATAATAAACTAATAAATACCTGAAATACTTAAAATATTTATCAAATTTTGCAAATTATACAAAATTTCAGCCTGTCTCTGATCTTCCAACTTCTATATTTATAGTTAAATAAATAACTGAAGATACTTTTCAGAACTGACTGAAGTTTGGTTAGTTTACTCTAATACAGTTCTATAATTAGTTGGAATCTAAGGTCTGTCTCTTTTGGAAAACATTGGATATTTCCTCACATAATGACTACTTGGTGTTCTATAAAAATAAAATACAGGAAAACAGGACCTGCAGAAAGACATGCACTATTATAAGAGGCCATAAAACATAAAAGTTCTGCATTTGTTACAGAATTTCCTCAGTGATCTGTTGGGAATCAAAGAACTAAAAGAATAAAAATTAACATAAGGCGATTTTATTGAGATTTCCTTCAAGTAACAGTTACAATCCTCTATGGCTCATTTAACTACTTCCTATGCTGCAAAATTTCAGGAGAAAACCCCTTAGATTTGTATTTCTTAGATAAACTTATGTTAATGCCTTCATATCATATCTACATAAACTTCAGTAAAGCTGGGTGATATTCATTTTTAATTACATCAACAGTTGAACACTTCAACAGTTGAAACTTCTCTTACAACATTTCTACTAACTCTCATTTTATTATAATTCTTAAATACTTTTATATTTAGATTTTTAAAAAACCGTCCAAAATATTTTGAATTTTCTTTGTTTTGCTCCTAACTGATAAAAATGATGATACTTTTGTTTTCTAATTTACATTTATATATTTGCTTATGTGTATGTACACATTTAAGCATGCATGTGTCCATGTGTGAGTACATACATGCTACAGTACACATGCGGATATCAGAGTATAACTTTTATGAGTTGGCTTTCTCCTTTTTTCATTTAGGTCCCCAGGGATCAGCCTCAGGTCATCAGGCTTGGCAGCAAGCTCTTTTAGCTATGGAACCATCTTGTCAGCCCTATACAACATTACATTTAATAAATCTATAAATGAGTATATGTTCTTTCACCAATGATATTTTTGTCCTAATTATGTGCTTTCATATCACTTAACCCATTTTAATATTTTAAAAGATTCAAGTCTTCACTACCCTTTCTTATTATTTGAAGTAACATGAATAAGATCTCATTTCTAAATTGACAAAGACATCACTTCTACCTGTAGCCTCAGGAGAACCCAACACTTCCAGCCTCTGTAGAAACTTTTACTCAGGTGCACATCTCCCAACACACACATGATTAAAACAACAAAAGTGAGTTAAAATCGTCTGAGCTAAACACAGCAGAAACCCCCAAAGAGTCAAGGCTTTGAAACACACTATGACACATTCAGACTTATCTCAGAGTAACTTTGACTTAGTAATACTCACAGGTTTGTTTAACTCTTTTGTGTAAACAGTCTCCATTGACAATGTTTACCATTCTTTTCTTGAGAGCTCATATGTTTTTCTTAAGTGAGTATTTAATACTTTTGTTAGTAACAACTTCAATAATAATATTTGCTGGCAAGTGCAATTGAACAGCAATGCAAAATAAGTCCTACTGCAGTTCAATTGCCCTCTCCAGTGAGAAAGTAATAGGTAAGATTTATTTATTTTGCAAAAGTGTAGGCAATCTTGATTTATAAGTCTGTTTTTTTCCTATCCTTGCTTCATGAGTTGTGACAATTTTGTTAATAGCTAAAGTTGTTCTGTATTATTATCTGAATTCTTCTGAAATATCCCCAAATACCTGGTGTACCACCAACATAACAAGATACTTAAAATTATCAATAACAAATAAGAATTACAACTTAGAAATTATGCTAAATCTCCCTTAGAATTAGACTAGTCACTCTTTATGAGTTTATAAATTTGAAGGCAAGGTAGAACTAAAGGATAACAAATTATTTCAGGCTCTTTAAACATCAAAGTATTTTATATAGTACAGATAACTGTAGACAAAGGTAGAAACATACAATCTAATGAAAGAGTATGATTTGTCAGTCAAAATGCCTTTCACTGCTATCTTTACTTCTACAGACCATACTATATTCTTTACTATTTTAACTTTACATATAATGTTCCAATTATAAAACAGGTAAATGTTTTGTCAAATTCTCAGGGTGGAATAAAAGAATAATTAGAACCAGATTATAAAAGCTAGTAAATTTTATATAATTCAAAGGCTAATTCCTTACTGGATTTATTATTTCTCTCTTTGAAAGACTGTTTTCCTTGCTCTCAACCCCATGTTACCAGGCATGAATTTTTCTAATGCTATGGGACAAAAATTATTTAGCTTTCACATACACATAGCATCTGATGAAAGTGTGTTTGCTAAATGTCTCAATTTATGACTTTCTTATGATACAATTATAAAGACATTATGTAATTGTTTTCAGTGTGTAATATGCCCTTTTGGGAGACCTGCATTTGTTTCTTGGAGTAGACTATTTCTTATGTGCCTTGAGGTGGGAGCTATACTCTTGATTTGACAATGTTCAATATGGTATGTTGTTTAGAGCAGCTCCCTCTCTGAGTAATTTTCCAAGGATAAACCTTATAAACTGTCCTTGGAAATGGGAAATTTGTGAAAGTGTTTAATGTTAATAAATATGACATGAGTTGAGAAAAGAATGTCTTCATTAGCCTGCTGTTACTTGATTTTATACTTAAATATACTAACAGTCTCCGCTGCTAACATATTGTTATAAACGGATAAGTTTCTTCCGGTCCTAGCTACTTTGTGTTGTGACCTAGGAAGTGAAACATGAAGACAGGATTTCAGGGCTGTGTGAGTTTCTGGGCAATAATTTAATATTCTGGGTGGGTCTTTATGGCTTCTTTCTTTCCTCTTAAAACTAAATCATGGAAACAAAGTAGAACATTAAACTGTCATTTTCACTAGATGATTTCATATACAGTTCAGACAATAAAGTATGTCGGTATATTCCATGGCCTCATTGGTCTGGAGAGGATGGGTGGAAAGGCACAAATACCAAAGCTAGATCATTTGGGTTCAAAGCCTGTGCTGCATGTGTTAGACAAGTTTTGCCTCCTTCATACATTGGTTCCCTCTCCTGGACGTTGGAGAGTGGCCGTCCTGCCCCTGTAGTGTTTTGGAAATTAGATAGATACTTTCTGTCAAGTGCCTGACATCCAGTAAGCACTCCTACTGTACTTACATAAAATTAGAATCTGAAGAGTGTCCACCTGTGTCCTCTAATGGCTGTGCTGTTGTGCAAGGACAGACGCCAGCATGGGTATGATAATTAAATAGCACAACTGAGGAACATTCTACAAAGTACTTATTTACATCTATTAATTTCTTCTAATATCCAGTGATATAGTAATGCCTTCCAGAAAGGGTTACTGTGAAGTGTGCTGAGCAAGGCAGGGAATAGACAAGGTGGGGGCACACGCCTATATCTCACACCTCGTAGACTCACAAAGTGAAGCATGAACTGCTCTCAGGACCATGGATTCATCAACTGTACTTTACCATTTTCCTTAGTTAACCACCACGTTACCTTCTTTCTTGACTCAGAAGAGACACTATCAAGAGAAGCATCTTAAACAAGTTCTTCCAGGATTATCTGAGGGCAGAGGTAGCGGACTTTGTAACAGCCAACTAGAAGAGAAAGTGCAGAACATGTTGTCCTGAAGGTCAGCAGAGAATTTTCTGCAGGATCCTGGGATGTTAGGCAGGGCAAGCTCTGTGCTCTTTTATTCTAGAGAACTATTTGAGAACAGAGCTCTCTATTTCTTATTCCCTTGCTCACTCTGCCCTCTGGGCATTGTGTCCTAATTTCTGATTCTAATTTTCACCCAGGTGCTGAGGAAGTCATTCATTTTTTTTTTGGCTCTTATTTTCTTGGAGGTCTTTTGAGAGGCAATTATTAAGTTTATCAGTCACTCACCAGAGCTATTCTCTAGATAAGGTGGTATCTGTAGTATATATGTTTATCTGTTGGTTTTTTGACAAGTTGACTTCATTTGTGACTTCTGATGACAAATATTCCTCCATTCTAGGAAGAGGTTCACTGGGGGAGTAGTGAATGGGTCTGTGTATAATGATGTATGTATCATCAAAAATTAACAGTTTGTAGACTATTATTGTGACATCTCTCTTTACAATCAAAATCTCTGAATTGAATATTCCCACTGGAGAATCATGCCTCTTGTGGGAAATTCACCAGATCTGAGGGTACTTAGAGGATCAGACTTTGGTCATTATACAGCAATGTGCACAGAAGCTACAATTTGGGGTCACTGAACTTCAAAGCTTTTTCATTCCTAATAAAGTAATGCTTTTATTTTTCATTAAAATTTTTCTTTCATAAAATTGTATATTATGGTGGTTTGGATTAAAATGACCCCAATAGACCCACACAATTAGGCAGTGTGGTTTTTTGGAATGGTTGTGAACTCGGTGGGGGAATTGTGCTAGTGGACTTCAGCTAAAGGTCCTAGAAGCTCAATCCAGGCCCAGGGTCACTCTCTTCCTGCTGCCTGATAATCCTGATCCAGATGTAGGACTCTCAGGTACATCTCAAACACCATGTCTGCTGGGTGTTACCATGATTCCTAGCATAATGGTATTGAACTAAACTTCTTAACTTTAAGTTAGCCCCCAAGTTGCCACGGTCATAGTGTCTTCTCATAGCAATAAAAACCCTAACAAAGACATGTGGGTTGTAGGAGGCCGGTTATTTTGTTCCCAGATGTTCATCCCCGAAATAATAACACAGAAACTATACTATTTGCAGTACTGTTTAGCCAATAGCTTAAGTGTATTTCTGGCTAACTCTTACATCCTAAACAAACCCATCTCCATTAATCTGTGTATTGCCACAAGACTATGACTTACCAGGCAAAGTTCTGGTGTCTTTCTCCGGTGGGGTACATGGCTTCCCACTGACTCTGCCTTCCTTCTCCTAGCATTCAGTTTAGTTTTCCCTGTCTACATATATTCTGCCCTGGGTAGGCTAAAGACAGTTTCTTTACTAACCAATGGTACTCACAGCATACAAAGGGGAATCTCACATCACCTCTCCTTTTCTGTTTAAATAAAAATTAAGGTTTTAACTTTAACACAGAAAAAATACATATAACAAAACAGTTATCAAACAAAAATTACAGTTACAATATTTACATTTACTTTATCTCTGTAGTATTTCTACTTCCTGTCTGGTTTCCCACTTATATTTCCTGCCTGGCCAATCAGCGTTTATTTAAAACATGATTGACAGATTACAGACAATTCTCCCGCACCCTATCTCTTACCATAGATAATAAAAGCTACAGTTCTTTGAGAATTTGTGTATCTGTTTATATTTATCACTCTAATTCCTATCAGTTCCGTCTACTTTCCTATGTAGCCCGTGTTGGATCCTATTTTATTTAACCCATCAAGTCCAATTCGTGTTGTTCGTCTACTCTTGGATGTGCTGCCTTCCAGGATGATTCAGTTACCAGGGACCACACTCATAAAGAAAACTGATTCTCTCTCTCCTAGAAGATATCAGTTGCCAATAGCTCCTATGTTAGGGAACAGACTTCATTCTTAACTTCTTTCTCCATGCTAGGATTTTGTCCATTTTGAACATGTTGTCTTGTGTATGCTCTCACAACCAGTGACTTCACACATGCAACTGCCCTGCTGTATCTGGGAAGTAGTATTTTCATAGTCATCTGTGTCTCTGTCTCTTACAAATTTTCTACCCTCTCTGCTCCCAATGTTTCCTGAGGCTTTGAAGAAGAGGGTGTGATATAGAGCTGCCATTTAGGGAGGAGAATTCCACAGTCTCTTATTTTCTGCATCTTGCCCAGTTATGGACCCATATGTTAATAACCAACTACTAAAAAAACTGGTGAGTTGAGATATGCATATTATATTATGGGTATATTAATAAGTTATTAAGAATCAATTTAATACTAGATCTACTTAGAATAATAGTAGATTCTCCTATAGGATTTATGATCTGTCTACATACAGTTTCTTGGTTTGGTAACCATGTTAGTATGGGTGTTACCTTGTGGAGCAGGTCTCAACTTTAACAAGAAAGTGGTTGGTTATCTCTATGACTTTGTGCCACTATTGCACCAATGGTTGTGTCTTGTCAGGCTGGTCATTATTTTAGGTCAGAGGCATCACAGCTGTGTAAGACTGATGAATACTTTCTCTTCTGGTAGCATGCATAGCACTTTCCTGCACAGTGAAAGCTAGCCATTAGGGATGAAGCCCTACCTCCAGACCCCCAACACCATTTAACCCTTTCTATCCTGTTACTCAATTTTAACCTTTTATATCACTGCATTATATCGTTCCTCATTTGGAATTCACACTATCATGGCTCCCGATTTTTTGACCTTTATTGGTATTTCAAGTTAAACACACATATCTGAAAAGTCAAAGATTACATTCACAATACAGAGAGAAGATGTGGTATTTGTTTTTCTGGGTCTGGATTACTCAGTGGTTGTTCTTTCCATTTGCCTCTGAGTTTCATTTATTTTACAGTTGCACAATATTTTATTGTGTAAATATTCACATTTTCTTATTCATTTATTAGCCTGTGGATATACAGATTGCTTCCATTTGTATGCTATTGTGATTAAATCAGCATTGAATATTAATAAACAGGTGTCTCTGTAGTTGGACGCAGAATGCTTTAGGTACATGTTCCAGAATGATATGCTGGATTATGCATAATGTCTACATTTATTGCCACAGTGGTTGTATTCAATTTTCACCCCACTTGCAGTGAATAAGTATTTCCTTTCTCCACACCCACCCTAACATTTGTTGTCATCTTTTTGTTTCTTTAAAATCATATTCATTTTAACTAAGATTAGCTGAAAGTTCAAAGTAGTTTTGTTTCATACTTTCCTGATGGCTAATAATCTTGAACATTAAAAAAATGTTTCTTAGCCACTTTTATTTCATATTTTGGAACTTTTGCTTTATTTCTATTCCCTATTAAAAAACTTAAAAAGTTTTTTCTGCATATGAGTGTTTTGCCTTCATGTATGTCTTTGTGCCATGTGCGTGTCTGGTACTTGTGGAGGTCAGAAGAAGATATCACATCTTGTGAGACCAGAATTGCTAATGTTGTGAGTTACCATGTGGGTGTTGGGAATTGAACTCAAGTCTTCTGGAACTGTAGCTAATATTTTAAATTTCTGAGTCATCTCTCCACTCCCATTCCCCATTTATTAATTGGGTTGTTTGTTTTTCAATGTTTAAAATTTCAAGTTCTTTGTATATTCTAGACACCAATTCTCTGTCAGATGTATAGCTGGCAAAGACTTTTTAATTCTTTTTGTATTCAAGTGATGGTGTTCATTTCTTTTTCTTTTAAAGAAAACAAACTATCTTTTTTCATTATATATACTAATCCAAGTTCCCACTCCCTCTCCTCCCTTGTTTTGCCCCCACATAAACTCCTCAGAGAGGGCAAGGCACACTGCCCTGAGGAAGGTCCAAGGCCCTCCCCACTATATTCAGGTTGAGCAAAGTATTCCTCCAAAGAGAATAGGCCCCTAAAAAGCCAGCACAAGCAGCAGGGATAAATCCTGGTGCCACTGCCAGTAGCTCCTCAGTCTGTCTCAGCCATACAACTGTCACCCACATTCAGAGCTTGTCCCATGCTTGGTCTCATACTTGTTCCTTCCCAGTCCAGCTGGAGTTGGTGAGTTCTCATTAGCTCAGGTAAACAGTTTCAGTGTATGAACCCTTCATGGTCTTGACCTCTTTGCTCATATTCTCACTCCTCCCACCATTAAACTGGAATTTGGGAACTCAGTTCATGGCTCCGATGTGGGTCTCTGCCTCTGTTTCCATCAGTTGCTGGATGAAGGTTCTATGGTGACATCCAAGATATAAGATATTCATCAGTCTGACTACAGGGCAAGGCCAGAACAGGCACTCTCTCCTTTATTGCTTAAGGTCCTAGCAGGGGTCATGCTTGTGGATTCCTGGGAATTTCTCTAGAGCCAGGTTTCTTGCTAACTCCATAATGACTCCCTCAATCAAGATATCTCTTTGCTTGCTCTCATCTTTGTCCTTCCTCCATCTCGACTATACCATTTCCTCAAGTTCTCCTCAACCCTCTGCTCTTCCCCTCCTCTTTCCCTTCCACCCCTTCTCCCTCAACACCTATATCCCTATTTTATCAGGCTATCATATATATATATATATATATATATATATATATATATATATATATATATATATCCCTTAGCGTTCACTTTGTTACTCAGCATCTCTAGGATCATGAACTATAGGCTCAATATCCTTTGTTTATACCTAGTATCCACTTATGAGTGAGTACATACTATATTTATCTTTTGAGGTCTGGGTTACATCACTCAGGTGGTGTTTTCTAGTTCCATCCATTTGCATGCAAAATTCAAGATGTCATTGTTTTTCTTACCACCGAGTAGAACTCTAATGTGTAAATGTGCCACATTTTCTTTATGCATACTTTGGTTGAAGGACATCTAGATTGTTTCCATGTTCTGGCTATTACAAATAATGCTGCTATGAACATAGTTGAACAAATGCTTTTGTTATATGATTGAGCAGCTTTTGGGTATAGGCCCAAGAGTGATATTGCTGGGTCCTTAGGTAGCATGATTCCCAATTTTCTTAGAAACTGCCATACTGATTTCCAAACGGGTTGTACAAATTTGCATTCCAACCAGCGATGGATAAGTTTTCCCTTACTCCATATCCTCTCCAGCATAGGCTATCATTGGTGTTTTTGATATTAACTATTCTGACAGTTGTAAGATGGTATCTCAGAGCTGATTCGATTTGCATTTCTCTGATGGCTAAAGATGTTGAACATTTTCTTAAGTGTCTTTCAGCCATTTGAGATTCTTTTATTAAGAATTCTCTGTTTAATCTTTTACCCCATTTTTAAGTTGGGTTATTCAGAATTTTGATGTATAATTTCTTGAGCTTTTTAAAAATATATATTTTGGAGATCAGTTCTTTGTCTGATGTGGAGTTGGTGAAGATCTTTCCCCATTCAGTACGCTGCCTTTTTGTCTTATTGATTGTGTCCTTTGCTTTACAGAAGCTTCTCAGTTTTAGGAGGTTCCATTTATTTATTGTTGCTTTTAGTGTCTGTGCTACTGGTGTTATATTTAGAAAGTGGTCTCCTGTGCCCATGCATTGAAGGCTATTTCCCACTTTCTCTTCTATTAGGTTTAGTGTGGTCAGATTTATATTGAGATCTTTAATCTGTTTGGACTTGAGTTTTGTGCATGGCAATAGATATGGACCTATGTTCATTCTTGTACAGGTTGATATGCCAGCACTATTTGTTGAAGGTGCTTTCTTTTTTCCATTGTATAATTTTAGCTTCTTTGTCCAAAATCAGGTGTTCATACGTGTGTGGATTAATATCTGGGTCTTCAGTTAGATTTCATTGCTCAACTTGTTTGTTTTCATGCCAGTTCCACGCTGTTTTCATTACTGGAGCTCTGTAATAGAGCTTGATGTCAGGTACGGTGAAGCCTCCAGAAGTTCCTTTATTTTACAGGGTTGTTTTGGCTCTCTTGGGGTTTTTGTCTTTCCATGTGAAGTGATTATTTTTCTTTCAAGGTCTGTGAAAAAATGTGCTGGAGTTTTGATGGGGATTGTATTGACTCTATAAATTACTTTTGGTAGGATTGATATTTTTTATTATGTTGGTCCTTCCTTTCCAAGAGCATGAGAGATCTTTGTATTTTCTAGTATCTTCTTTGATTTCTTTCTTCAAAGACTTAAAGTTCTTGTCAAATAGATCTTTCACTTCTTTGGTTAGTGCTACCCCCAGGTATTTTATGTTATTTGAGGCTGTTGTGAAAGGTAATGTTTCTCTGATTCCTTTCTCAGCTTCTTTGTCATTTGTATATAGGAGGGCTACTTATTTTTTTTTGAGTTGATCTTATATCCTGCCACATTACTGAAGGTATTTATCAGCTGTAGGAGTTCCCTGGTAGAATTTTGGTGGTCACTTATATATACTATCATATTATCTGCAAATAATGAGAATTTGACTTCTTCCTTTCTGATTTGAATCCCCTTGATCTCCTTTTGTTGTCTTATTGATCTAGCCAGAACTTCAAGAACAATGTTGAAGAGATATGGGGAGAGTTGACAGCCTTGTCTTGTTTCTGATTTTAGTGGAATGACTTTGAGTTTCTCTCCATTTAATTTGATATTGGCTGTTGGCTTGCTCTATATTGCTTATATTATGTTTAGATATGTTCCTTGTATCCCTCATTTCTCCAAGATCTTTATCATGAAGGTGTGTTGGACTTTATTGAATGCTTTTTCAGCATCTAATGAGATTATCATATGGTTTTCTTCTTTAATTTTATTTATATGATGGATTACATTAATAGATTTTCATATGTTGAAGCATCCTTGCATCTTTATTATGAAGTCAACTTGATTATGGTGGATGATAATTTTGATGTGTTCTTGGATTCAATTTGCCAGGATTTTATTGAGTAATTTTTTATATATCTTCATGAGTGAGATCAATCTGTAATTTTCTTTTTCAATTGAGTCTGTGTCATTTCAGTATCAGGGTATATGTAGCCTCATAAAAAATTTGGCAATGTTTATTCTGTTTCTCTTATTATCTCTTATCAAAGTGGAACACTTTGAGGAGTATAGGTATTAACTCTTCTTTGAAGTTCTGGTAGAATTCTGCATCTGACCCTGGCTTTTTTGTTTGGGAGGCTTTTGATGACTGCCTCTATTTTCTTGCAGGTTATATGTCTATTTAAATTATTCACCTTGTCTTGATTTAATTTTAGTATGTGGTACCTATCCAAAAATATTGTCCATCTCCTTCACATTTTCCAGTTTTGTGAAGTATATGTTTTTGTAGTATGACCTAATGAGTCTCTGGATTTCCTCAGTGTCTGTTGTTATGTCCCCTTTTTCATTTCTGATTTTGTTAATTTGTATGTTCTCTCTCTGCCTTTTGATTGGTTTGGATAAGGGTGCGTTTGTCTATCTTGTTGATTTTCTCAAAGAACCAGCTCCTTGTCTCATTGATCCTATGTATTTTTTTTAAGTTTTATTTTGTTGATTTCAGCCCTCAGTTTGATTATTTCTTGTCTTTTTCTGTCCTTGGTGAGTCTACTTCTCTTTGTTCTAGAGCTTTCAGCTGTGTTAAGTCACTGATGTGAACTTTTTTCACTTTCTTTATGTGGGCACTTAGTGCTATGAACTTTCCTCTTAGCACTACTTTCATGGTGTTCCATAGGTTTGGATATGAATACGCTTTGCCTTCATTTTCATCACATTCTAGAAATTCTTTTTTTTTTTGTAAATTTTATTAAATTATAAAATTTTCCATTTCCGCCCCTCTTCCCAACACCCTCCCACTCCCCCCACTCCCTCTCCTCCTCCCTCTTCGTCCCTTAGGGCAGTCAGGGTTTCCTGCCCTGTGGGAAGTTCAAGTTCCTCCCCCCTCCCTCCAGGTCCAGGAAGGTGAGTATCCAAACAGACTGGATCCCCAAAATCCAGTATGTGCAGAGGAAACAGGTCCCAGTATCATAGTCAATGGCTTTTCAGAAAGACTTCGGGCCAGCCACATTCAGAGAATCCGGCCAAATTCCGAGAATCTGGTTAGATCACGTCCTCGTTCAGTCCCAGTCCAACTGGCCTTGGTAAACTCTCATTAGATCCGTTCCCTTGTATCAGTGGGTGATAGCATCCCTCGCAGTCCTGATTTCGTTTTTCATGTTCTTCCTCCTTCTGCTCCTCATTTGGACCTTGGGGGGCTCAGTCCGGTGCTCCAATGTGGGTCTCTGTCTGTATCGCCGTCCTTCGCCAGATGAAGGATCTGGGACTCTTGTCTCTTTAATTTCTTTATTTCTTCCTTGACCCAGGGGTGGTTCAATAGTTCACTGTTCAATTTCTGTGAGTTTGTAGGCTTTCTAAAAATAGTGTTCTCATTAAATTCTAACTTTAAACCAAGGTGATCTGATAAGATACAAGGGGTTACTCCATTTTTTTTGTATCTGTGGAGGTTTGCTTTATTACCAAGTATGTGGTCAATTTTAGAAAAAGTTCCATGAGGTGTTGAGAAGAAGGTATATTCTTTTTTGTTTTGGTGAAATGTTCTATAGATGTCTGTTAATTCCACTTGAATATCTGTTAGTTCTCTTATTTCTTTGTGAAGTTTCTGTCTCGTTGACCCATCCATTGGCGAGAGTGGGGTGTTGAGGTCTCCTACTGTTAGTGTGTGGGGTTTGATGTGTGATTTAAGCTTTAGTAGTGCTTCTTTTATATATATGGGTAATCTTGTATTGAGGCATAGATGTTCAGGATTGAGGCTTTTTCTTGATGGGTTGTTTTTGTTATGAATATAAAATGTCCTTATTCATCACTTATGATTGATTTTAGTTTTAAATCTATTTTAGATATTAGGATAGCTACACCCACTTGTTTCTTAGGTCCATTTGATTGGAAAACCTTTTCCCAACCCTTTACTCTGAGGTAATGTCTGTCTTTGAGGTTGAAGTATGTTTCTTGTGTGCAACAGAAAGCTGGATCCTGTTTTTGTATCCATTATCTTAGCCTGTGTCTTTTCATAGGTGAATTGAGTCCATTGATATTAAGAGATATTAATGACCAGTAGTTGTTAATTCCTATTATTTTTTGGCAGTAGTGTTTGTGTGTTTCCATTCTTTAAGTTTTGATGGTGGGAGGCTGTCTGTTGCCTGTTTTTTTGTGGGGATGGTTCGATTCCTTGGGTTGGGGTTTTTGTTCTAGTTCTTTCTGTGTGGCAGGATTTGTGGTTACATATTGTTTAAATCTGGTGTTGTCATGGAATATGTTGTTATCTTCATTGATGGTGGTTGAAAATTTTGCTAGATATAGTAGTCTGGGCTTGCATGTGTGTTCTCTTAGTGTTTCAGGCTTTTTGTGGATGCAGTTATCCACGTAGGCACCATTCTGTAACATGAGCGGAGCCTACTTGTTTGGGGGTTTCTTTCCCGCCCTGCCCCCCAGATATTTAGTCCCAGAGAAAAATCACACACAGATCTCTGTAAGTTATAATGCTGATTGGCCCATTAGGTCAGGCTACTTATTAGCTAACTCTCACATCTTGATTAACCCATTTTTCTGATCTATGTTAGCCATGTGGCTCAGTACCTTTTTCAGTGGGGTAGTTCACATCTTGCTGCTTCGGTGATTTGGGCAGGAGTGGGAGGAATCAACTTCCTCCTCCCCAGAATTCTCCTGCTCTCCTTACATCATTTCCACTTTCTATCTGGTTTTCCCGCCTACATCTCCTACCTGGCCAATCAGCGTTTATTTAAAACATGATTGACAGAATACAAACAATTCTCCCGCACCAACCTTCTGCAGCACCTTCTGGCTTTCATGGTCCATTGAGAAGTCTGGTGTAATTCTGATAGGTCTACCTTTATATGTTACTTGAAGTTTTTCCTTTGTATTTCCTTAATATTCTTTCTTTATTCTGTGTGCTTTGCGTTTGGAGTATTATATGATGAGGGTACTTTTTCTTTGCCCCAGTAGTTCTTATTTGTTTATCCAGATTTTCCATATTCAGAATTCCCTTAATTTGTATTTTCTTTATTGCCTCCATTTCAGTCTTCAGGTCTTGAATTGTTTGCTTCACCTGTTTGATTTTTTTCCTTTGTTTTCTTGGGTTTCTTTGAGGGATTTCTTCCAATTTTTTGTTTGTCTTTTCCTCCATTTATTTAAGAGAGTTTATCATTTCCTCTTTAAAGGTCTCTATCATCTTCATAAATTTATGTTTAAAGTTGTTTTCTTCTGGGTTAGGATGATCAAATCTTCCTGATGTGTGAACAGTGGGTTCTGGTGTTACCATGTTGCTTTTTAGAATATTTGATGAATTCTTACATTGGTGCCTATCCTTCTCTTCCTTCAAATGAGGCCAACAGTGTCTTTGTGCCTTGGTTTTATCCTTTCAGTGACTGTCCAAGTCTTTGTGAATCATCCTTGGTCTGCTCTGTACTGTCAATGTCTGTGTCTTAGGAAGCCACTCAGGTCTCTCTAAGCCTGCTCTCTTGGTGCTCTCAGTGTTGTAGCAAGCTGTGTTTCAGAGTTCCACTGAGGTTTCAGGAGGATAGGTGAATTTGGGGGCAGGATGGGGCTAGTATCTTGCAGAGTCTGGTGGATTGGGGTGGGTATTTGGGAAGCCTACTTGCAGGAAACTCTACTGCTCACAGGCTAAAGAAACAGGCAATTGGGGGAGGGCCTGGGGTTTTGTCTCACTATGGAGGTCCTATTGATGGGGTGTCCCCCTGCATGGATAGTCACTCACCTTTGATCTCCTCAGTATTGTAGCTGTGTTTCAGAGTTCCACTGAGAATTCAGGAGGATAGGTGAGTTTGGGGGCAGAATGGGGCTAGTAGCTTGCAGGGTCTGGTGGATGGGGGTGTTGGTGTTCTTCTTTTTTTCCCTTAAAAGTTTTTAGCTTCATGAGGTTCCATTTAGTAACTCTTGGTCTTAATACCTGTACTACTAGAATCCTTTTCAGAAAGATTTTTTTCTATTCATTGAATTAAGGCATATTTCTTATTTTCTCATCTTTCAGATATAGGCTATCAGATTCTATGCTGAAGTCCTTGATTCATTTGTATTTTAGTTCTGTGTGTGGCAGGACATATATACCCAAATTCATTCTTCTACATGCAGCTATCTAGTTTGATCAGCATCATTTGTTGAAGATGCCATTTCCAATGTGTATTATTGGCCTCTTTTTAGAAAATCATGTGACTGTAGAAATATGAACATGTCTGTGGGTCCTCAATTCTATTCCATTGATCAGTGTGTCTGTTTGTAATGTTAGTTTCATGCTGTCTTAATTATTGCCTCTCTGAAGTACATCTAAAATCAGGAATGATACCTTTAGAAATTTTTATTTAATTGTTCAGGAATGTTTTGAATATCTTGAATTCTTTGTGTTTCTATATGGAATCTAAGATTGCCTTTTCAAGTTCTGTGAAGAACTACATTGAAATTTTAGATTTATGTTAGGGTCTTCAATTTAACTCTCTTGATCCACCTGTCTGTTTTTATGCTGTTTTTATGATGATAGCTCTGTAGTAGCATAATACCTCTAGAAATTTCTTTATTGTCTGGGATTGTTTTAAGTATTCTGGTTTTTTATTTTTATATGAAATAAATATTGTTCTTTCAAGGTCTGTAAGAATTGTGTTGGAATTTTTATTTTTAATGGGGATTGTATTGAATCTGTAGATTTTTTTTGTTAGAGTGGTCATTTTCACTATGTTAATCCTACTGATCCATGAGCGTGGGAGATCTTTCCAACTTCTGATATCTTCTCCAATTTCTTTTTTCAAAGACTTTAAGTTCTTGTCATATAGGTCTTTCACTTATTTGACTAGTTATTTTGTAACATTTTATATTTTTATTATTTGTGACTATTGTGATGGGTGTTTTTTTTCTTTGATTTCTTTCTTAGCCTCTTTATCATTTGTGTATAGGATGACAGATGAGTTTTTAAAGTTAATTTTGTATCCAGTCACTTCACTATAGATGTTTATCAGTTGGTAGAGTTCCCTGGTAGAGCTTTGAGGTTGCTTATGTATACTATCTTATCATCTGTGAATAATGATACACTGACTTTTTCTTTTCTGATTTGTACCCCCTTGACCTCCTTTTGTTGTCTTGTATCTTTAGTTCAAACTTTGAGTGCTGTATTAAATATATATGGATGCTCTGAGCTATGGAATTATGCCGTGATTATACAGCCATTATTTCATGAGATCAACTCATCAAGATCAAGGATTCTGTTAGAGGATTAAATCAAGGTGCAAGGCATATTGAAGTTATTGCCTAATAAGTGAACTGACTGTTTCTTGTTGTAAATTTCTCCTGTAGCTTACTCCCAGCCCTCCCCATGATTCTTTCTGTTCTGACCCCCACCCCCCAATCTAGTCCTCCTCCATTTCTGTTTAAGAAAGGGAAGGTCTTCTATGAGTATCAACAAAACATGACATCAAGTTAAGGATAGACCCAATATGAGGAATAGGGCTCTAAAAGTCACTAAAAGAGTCAGGGACAGTTTCTGTTCCTAATGTGTTCAAGGCTACTTCTCACTTTCTCTTCTATCAGGTTCACTGTATCTAGATTTATGTTGAAGTCTTTAATCCATGTGAACTTGAGTTTTGTGCAGGATTACAGAAATGGAGCTATTTACATTTTTTACATGCCATCCTCCATTTAGACCAGTATCATTTTTTTGTTTTGTTTTATAGAAAGATGTATATATTTCAATGTTTGACTCTATTCTCTCTATGTGTTAAGTTCCAAAAGTAATGTGTTTAAACAGCTTATTTTTTCTTCCTCAGTTCTATTGAGAAATAAGATTTGTTTTTCTTTCTTTCTTTTCTTAATTAAAAATTTCCACCTCCCCCCCACCCCTTCTCCCCCTCCTTCTCCAGGCCAAAGAGCAGTCAGGGTTCCCTATCCTATGGGAAGTCCAAAGTCCCCCCTGCTCCCTCCAGGTCCAGGAAGGTGAGCATCAAAACAGACAAGGCTTCCACAAAGCCCGTCCATGCAGCAGAATCAAAGACCAGCGCCATTGTCCTTGGCTTCTCAGTCAGCCTCCACCATCAGCAACATTCAGAGAGTTCAGTTTGATCACATGCTCCATCAGTCCCATTCCAACTGGCCTTGGTGATCTCCCATTAGGTCTGTCCCACCGTCTCAGTGGGTGAACGCACCCCACACTGTCCTGACTTCTTTGCTCATGTTGTCCCTCCTTCTGCTCCAAATTCGTACCTTGGGAGCTCAGTCCAGTGCTCCAGTGTGGGTCTCTGTCTCTATCTCCATCTGTAATCAGATGAAGGTTCTATGGTAATAAGCAATATCATCAGTGTGGCCAGTAGGACAAGGCCAGTTCAGGCACCCTTTCCTCTGCTGCTCAAGAAACAAACTGGGGACATCTCCTTGGATACCTGGGAATCCCTCTAGAGTGAAGTCTCTTGCCAACCCTAAAATGGCTCCCTTAATTAAAATATATACTTTCCAGCTCCCACATCCACCCCTCCTTCATCCCAACCATCCCATTCCGTCAAGCTCTCCCCATCCTCCCCTTCTCGCTTCTCTCCCCCATCTCCCCTTATCCCCACCTCACCCTACCCCCATGCTCCCAACACCTGCCTGGCAATTTGTCAACTTCCAATATCCAGGAGGATAACTGTATGTTTTTCTTTAGGTTTACCTTCTTATTTAGCTTCTCTAGGATCATGAATTATAGGCTCAATGTCTTTTAATTATGGCTAGAATCCACTTATGAGTGAGTACATACCATATTCCTCTTTTTGGGTATGGATTACCTCACTCAGTAGAGCATTTTCTATTTCCATCCATTTGCATGCAAAATTCAAGATGGCATTGTTTTTTACCGCTGAGTAGAACTCTAAAGTGTATATGTGCCACACCTTCATTATCCATTCTTCTATTGAGGGGAATCTAGGTTGTTTCCAGGTTCTGGCTATTACAAATAGTGCTGCTATGACCATAGTTGAACAAATGCTTATGTAGTATGATTGGGCACCCCTTGGGTATATTCCCAAGAGTGGAATTGCTGGGCCCTGAGGTAGGTTTACACCCAGTTTCCTGAAAAACCGTCACACTGATTTCCAAAGTGGTTGCACAAGTTTGCATTCCCACCAATAATGGATGAGTGTTCCCCTTACTCCACATCCTTTCCAGCATAGGCTATCATTAGGGTTTTTGATTTTAGCCATTCTAACAGGTTTAAGATGGTATCTCAGAGTTGTTTTGATTTGCATTTCCCTGATCGCTAAGGAGGTTGAGCATGACATTAAGTGTCTTTTGCCATTTGAACTTCTGCTGTTGAGAATTCTCTGTTCAGTCCAGTACCCCAGTTTTTAATTGTGTTAATTATCATTTTAAAGTCTAGTTTCTTGAGTTTTTTATATATTTTTGAGATCAGACCTTTGTCTGATGTGGGATTGGTGAAGATCTTCTCCCAGTCAGTAGTTTGCCTTTTTGTCTTAATGACAGTGTCCTTTGCTTTACAGAAGCTTCTCAGTTTCAGGAGGTCCCACTTATTCATTGTTGCTCTTATTGTCTTTGCTACTGCGGTTCAACGTAGGAAATGGTCTCCTGTGCCCATGTCTTGTAGACTACTTCCCACTTTTTCTTCTATCAGATTCAGTGTGGTCAGATTTATATTGAGGTCTTTAATCCATTTGGACTCGAGTTTTGTGCATGGTGATAGAAATGGATCTACTTTCATTCTTCTACAGGTTGACATCCAGTTATGCCAGTACCATTTGTTAAAGATGCTTTCTTCTTCCATTGTATAATTTTAGCTCCTTTGTTGAAAATCAAGTGTTCATAGGTTTGTGGATTAATATCTGTGTCTTCGATTTGATTCCATTGGTCTACATCCCTGTTTTTCTGCCAATACCAAGCAGTTTTCATTACTGTAGCTCTGTAATAGAGTTTGAAGTCAGGGATGGTAATGCCTCTGGAAGTACTTCTATCGTATAGGGTTTTTTTGGCTATCCTGGGATTTTTGTTTTTCCATATGAAGTTGATTATTGTTCTCTCAAGGACTGTGAAGAATTTTGTTGGGATTTTGGTTGGGGATTGCATTGAATCTATAGATTGATTTTGGTAGAATTGGCATTTTTACTATATTGATCCTCCCAATCCAAGAGCAAGGGAGATCTTCTATTTTCTGGTATCCTCTTCAATTTCTTACTTCAAAGACTTAAAGTTATTGTCAAATAGATCTTTCACTTCCTTGGTTAAAGTTACCCTAAGATACTTTATACTATTTGTGGCTATTGTGAAAGGTGATGTTTCTCTGATTTCCTTCTCTGCTTCTTTGTTCTTTGTGTATAGGAGGGAAACTGACTTTTTGGAGTTGATTTTGTATCCTGCCACATTGCTAAAGGTGTTTATCAGCTGTAGGGGTTCTTTGGTAGAGTTTTTGGGGTTGCTTATGTACACTATCATGTCATCTGCAAATAACGAAAGTTTGACCTCTTCTTTTCCAATTCGAATCCCCTTGATCTCCTTATGCTGTCTTATTGCTATTGCTAGAACTTTGAGCAGTATATTGAAGGGATATGGAGAGAGTGGACAGCCTTGTCTTGTTCCTGATTTTAGTGGAATGGCTTGGAGTTTCTCTCCATTTAATTTAATATTAACTGTCAGTTTGCTCTATATTGTTTTTATTATATTTAGGAATGAACCTTTCATTCCTAATCTCTCCAAGACCTTTATCATAAAGGGGTGTTGAATTTTGTCAAATGCTTCTTCAGCATCTAATAAAATGATCATATGTTTTTTCCTTCAGTTTATTTATATGATGGAGTGCATTGATAGATTTTCATATCTTAAACCAGCCCTGACTCTCTGGGATGAAGCCTACTTGATCATTATGTATATTTTTTTGGATGTGTTGTTGGATTCGGTTTGCCAGTATTTTATTGAAAATTTTTGCATCGATGTTCATGAGTGAGATTGGTCTGTAATTCTCTTTCTTGGTTAAGTCTTTGTGTGGTTTTGGTATCAGGGTGACTGTAGCTTCATAAAAGGAGTTTGGCAATGACTCTTCTATTTCTATTTTGTGAAACACATTAAGGAGTATAGGTATTAGCTCCTCTTGCAAGTTCTGGTAGAATTCTGCATTGAAACCATCTGTTCCAGGGCTTTTTTTGGTAGGGAGGTTTCTGATGACAGCTTCTAATTCCTTGCGACTTACAGGTGTATTTAAACTGTTCACCTGGTCTTGATTTAATTTTGGTATATGGTACTTATCTAAAAAAGTATCCATTTCTTTCCCATTTTCCAATTTTGTGGCATATAAGCTTTTGTAGTAAGATCTAATGATTCTCTGAATTTCCTCTGTGTCTGTGACTTTGACCCTCTTTTCATTTCTGATCTAGTTAATTTGCATGTTCTCTCTCTGCCATTTGATTAGTTTGGATAAAGGTTTGTCAATCTTGTTGATTTTCTCCAGGAACCAGCTCTTTGTTTCATTGATTCTTTGGATTGTTTTCTTTGTTTCTATTTTCTTGATATTAGCACTCAGTTTGATTATTTCCAGTCTTCTATTCCTCCTGGGTGAATCTACTTCTTTTCTTTCTAGAGCTTTCAGGTGTGCTATTAAGTCTCTAATGTGAGCTTTCTCTGTTTTCTTTATGTGGGCACTTAGTGCTGTGAACTTTCCTCTTAGCACTGCTTTTATAGTGTCCCATAGGTTTGGGTATGATGTGTCTTTGTTTTTGTTGAATTCAAGGACGACTTTAATTTCTTTCTTTATTTCTTCCTTGACCCAGGGGTGATTCAGTAGTTGACTGTTCAGTTTCTATGAGTTTGTAGGCTTTCTGGGGTTAGACTTATTGTTAAATTCTAACTTTATTCCATGGTGACCTGATAGTACATAGGAGTTTACTACGATTTCTTTGTATCTATGGATGTTTGCTTTGTTACGAATTATGTGATCAGTTTTTCGAAAGGTTTCATGCGATGCTGTGAAAAAAGTATATTCTTTTCTGTTTGGGTGGAATGATCTATAGATGTCTGTTAGTTCCATTTGGTTCATTACATCTGATAGTTCTCTTATTTCTCTGTTAAGTTTCTGTCTGGTTGATCTATCCATTGGTGAGAGTGGAGTGTTGAAATCTCCTACTATTAGAGTGTGGGGTTTGATGTATGCTTTGAATTCTAGTAATGTTTCTTTTACATAAGTGGATGCTTTTATATTAGGGGCATAGATATTCAGGATAGAGACTTCATCCTGATGAATTGTTTCTGTTATGAGTATACAGTGTCCATCTCCATCTCTTCTGATTGATTTTAGTTTGAAACCAATTTTGTTAGATATTAGTATAGCCACACCCACTTGTTTCTTTGGTCCATTTGATTGGAAAACCTTTTCCCTACCCTTTACTCTGAGGTAGTGTCTGTCTTTAAGTTTGAGGTGTGTTTCTTGTAAACAGCAGAATGTTGGATCCTGATTTCTTATCCATTCTCTTAACCTTTGCCTTTTTATAGGTGAATTGAGTCCATGGATATTAAGTGATATTAATGACTAATGGTGTTAACTCTGATTATTTCTTCTGGTGGTAGAGTTTGTGTGTTTCCCTTCTTTGAGTTGTGTTTGTGGAGGGTTGTCAGATGCTTGTGTTATTATGGGTATTGCTGCTTTCATTGGTTTGTAATTTTCCTTCTAGTATCTTCTGTAAGGCTGAGTTTGTGGCAACGTATTGTTTAGATCTGTTTTTGTCCTAGAATATCTTGTTTTCTCCATCAATGGTGAATGCAAGCTTTGCTGTATATAGTAGTCTTGGCTTGCATCCATTGTCTCTTAGTGTCTGCAGCACATCTATCCAAGACCTTCTGGCTTTCATGGTCAGGTGTAATTCTGATAGTTTTCCCTTTATGTGTTACTTGACCTTTTTCCCTTGCAGCTCTTAATATTTGTTCTTTATTCTGTATCTTTTGTGTGTTGATTATTATATGGCGAGGGGATGCTTTTTTTTGATCCAGTCTACTTGGTGTTTTGTATGCTTCTTGTACCTTCATAGGCATATCCTTCTTTAGGTAGGTAAAGTTTTCTTCTATAATTTTGTGGAATATATTTTCTGGGCCTTTGAGCTGTAATTCTTCTCATTCTTCTATCCCTATTATTCTTAGGTTTGGTCTTTTCATGGTGTCCCAGATTTCCTGGATGTTTTGTGTTAAGAATTTGTTGGATTTGTTTTGTTCTTTAATCAGTGAGTTTATTTCTTCTACAGTATCTTCAGTGTCTGAGATTCTTTCTTCTATCTCTTGTATTCTGTTGGTGATACTTGTCTCTGCAGTTCCTATTCGTTTACCCAGATTTTCCATATCTAGCCTTCCCTCGGTTTGTGTTTTCTTCATTACCTCCATTTCATTTTTCAAGTCTTGAACTGTTTCCCTTACCTTTTTTTTGTTTGTTTGCTTTTTCTTGATTTTCTTGTTTTTCTTGGGTATCTTTGAGAGATTTATCCATTTCCTCTACCTTTTTGTTTGTCATCTCTACTTCTTTATGGCAGTTTTTCACCTTCTGTTTAAGGTCCTCTAATATTTTCATAATGTTCCGTTTAAAGTCAATTTCTTCTATTTCTTCTGGAGTAGGGTATTCAATTCTTCTTGTTTCGTGATCCCTTCTTGTTTCTGGTGATGTCATGTTGCCTTTCAGGTTGTTGGAGGTATTCTTGTGTTGGCACCTGCCCATCTCTTCCTTCAAATGGAACCAGGAGAGTCTTGGTGTCTTGGTCCAGTCTGCTGTGACTGGCTCTCTGGGTGGATCTCCTCAGTGCAGGAGCAGGAGCTGTTCTTATCTGGATGGAACTCCTCAGCACAGACACAGGGTCTCCTGGTAGTCCAAGGACACCACAGACAAAAGGACGAATTTGGGGGCAGGGGCAGTGTCAAGTGGAACACAGAAAACCCTGCACCAGAAGCTGAATGTGCCCTACACTCCCTTGTGGAGACCTTCTGGCATGCCTGGCCTGCAGGCACTCACCCCTTTAGGTGGATAGACTTAGTGCAAGAGCAGGAACTGTTCCTGGGCCAAGGGCCTTGCAGACAATAGGGCAGGTTTGGGGAAAGCAGGGCAGCGTGTAACAACGAAGCCCCTGCAGCAGGAGTTGGGGTGGGGGGATGTGCTCTCTTCTGGGACAGTCTGCCTCGGGATAGCACACACTCACCTCTCTGGATGAAACTCCTTAGCACTGAAATAGGGATACCTGGTATTCCAAGGACACCTCAGACACAAGGGCAGACATGGGGGCAGGGCAGGGTCGAGTGGAACTCAGGAGCTTCTGCAGCAGGAGCTAGGGTAGGGGGGATGTGCTCTCTTCCGGAACACTCTGCCCCAGGATAGCACACACTCACCTGTCTGGATGAAACTTCTCAGCACTGAAACCAGTACCATTTTGTTGAAGATACTTTTTCCCTATCAATTAATCATGGCTTCATTGTCAAAAGTCAAGTGTCTACAGGTATGTGGTTTTATGTCTGGGTCTTCCAATACCATTGATCCACCTGTCTGTTTTTATGCCAATATTATGAAGCTTTATTATATTACATATTATTTATTATATTTGTATTAGAGCTTGAAATCAGGGGTGGCGATACCTCTGGAAGATCTTTTATTGTACAGAATTATTTTAGCTGTCTTAGGTTTTTTGTTTCTCCCTATGAAATTGAGTATTTTCTTCCAAGGTCTGTAAAGAATTGTGCTTTGCACTGAATCTGTTGATTGTTTTTGGTAAGAAAGACATTTTTACTATGACAATCCTACCTATCCATGAGCATTGGATGATTTTTCCATCTTCTGATATTTTCTTCACTTTCTTTCTTTTATTATATTTAGGTATGCTCCTTGTATCCCTAACTTCTCCAAAACCTTTATCATAAAGGGGTGTTGAATTTTATCAAATGCTTTTTCCACATCTAATGAAATGATAATATGTTTTTTTTCAGTTTATTTATATGATGAATTACATTGATAGATTTTCGTATGTTGAACCAGCCCTGCATCTCAGGGATGAAGCCTACTTGATTGTAATAGAGAAGTTTTTTACTGTCTTCTTGGATTCTGTTTGCCAGAATTTTATTGAAAATTTTTGCATCGATGTTCTTGAGTGAGATTGGTCTGTAATTCTCTTTCTTGGTTGGGTCTTTGTGTGGTTTTGGAATGAGGGTGACTGTAGCTTCATAAAAAGAGTGGTAATGACTCTTCTGATTCTATTAAGTGAAACACATTAAGGAGTATAGGTATTAGCTCTTCTTGGAAGTTCTGATAAAATTTTGCATTAAAACCATCAGGTCCTGGGCTTTTTTTGGTTGAGAGGTTTTTGATGACAGTTTCTATTTCCTCACAACTTACAGGTCTATTTAAATTGTTCACCTGGTCTTGATTTAATTTTGGTATATGGTATTTATTTAAAAACAAGTCCATTTCTTTCACATTTTCCAACTTTGTGGCATATAAGCTTTTGTAGTAAAACCTAATGATTCTCTGAATTTTCTCAGTGTCTGTTGTTATGTCCCCCTTTTCATTTCTGATCTTGTTTATTTGCATGTTTTCTCTCTGCCATTTGATTAGTATGGATAGAGGTTTATCAATCTTGTTGAATTTCTCAAAGAACCAGCTCTTTGTTTTATTGATTCTTTGGATGGTTTTCTGTGTTTCTATTTTGTTGATTTCATCCCTCAGTTTGATCATTTCCAGTCTTATACTCCTCCTGGTGAATTGTTCCTATTATGCATATAAAGTGTCCATCTCCATCTCTTCTGATTGATTTTAGTTTGAAGACAATTTTGTTAGGTATTAGTATAGCCACACCCACTTGTTTCTTAGGTCCGTTTGATTGAAAAACCTTTTCTCAACCCTTTACTCTGTGGGCATTGCTGGGTTCCATTGGTTGTGATTTGGCTTCTAGTACTTTCTGTAAAGCTGGATTTGTGGCTACATATTGTTTAAAATAGTTTTTTCCCTTGAATATTTTGTTTTCTCCATTGTTGGCAAAAGAAATCTTGGCTGAGTATAGTAGTCTGGGCTTGCATCCATGGTCTCTTAATTTGTACTGCACATCCATCCAAGACTTTCAGGCTTTCATGGTTTCTTTAGAGAAGTCAGGTGTAAGTCTGATAACTTTGCCTTTATAAGTTACTTGACCTTTTTTCTTTGCAGCTCTTAATATTCTTTCTTTATTCTGTATGTTTTGTGTTTTGATTATTATATGGCGAGGGGATTTTTTTTTGATCCAGTCTATTCTCTGTTCTGTATGCTTCTTGTGCCTTCATAGGAATATCCTTCTTTAGGTTGGGAAAGTTTTCTCCTATAATTTTGTTGAATATATTTTCTGGGTCTTTAAGCTGTAATTCTTCTCATTCTTCTATCCTTATTATTTTTATGTTTGGTCTTTTTATGGTGTCCCAGATTTCCTGGATGTTTTGTGATGAGAATTTGTTGGATTTCACGTGTTCTTTGATCAATTCCTTTATTTTCTCTATAGTGTCTTTTGCATCTGAAATTCTTTCTTCTATCTCTTGTATTCTGTTGGTTATGCTTGTCTCTGTAGCCGCTGTTCATTTACCAAGATTTTCCATATCCAGCCGGCCCTCGGTTTGTATTTTCTTCATTGCCTCCATTTCAGTTTTCAAATCTTGAACTGTTTCCATTATCTGTTTGATTATTTTTTCTTGGTTTCCTGGAGTATCTTTTAGGGATTTATTCATTTCTTCTAACTTTTTGTTATTCTTCTCATCCATTACTTTAAGGGAGTTTTTCACATCTTGTTTAAGGGACTCTATCACTTTCATAATGTCTATTTCTTCTACTTCTTCTGGATTAGGGTGTTCAAGTCTTCCTGTTGTGTGTTCGCTGGGTTTAGGTGTTATCATGTTGTTTTTCAGATTGTTGGAGGAATTCTTGCATTGGCGCCTGCCCATTTCTTTCTTCAAATGCTCTCTGGTTGGTCTTCTGTTACAGGATCAGGGCCACTTCCTAGCCAGAAACCTTGGAGACAAAAGGGCAGGCTTGCAGAGTGCAGGCTCAGGGAAACAAAGGAACTCCTGTGCCCTTGCACTCCCCACTTTTTCCCCAGACCCTCAGCTCCAAAGCAGGCTGAGTTGGGGTATCTTATGATCCCTGCAGAAAGGAAGGGGTGCCTGGGAACAAGCTGGGATGGGATAGGAAGAGAGAGGCAGTAGCCAGGGAGAGAAGCCCCTGCTGAAAGGACAGTAAATTTAGGGGGTTGCAGGGTGTCTGTGCTCCATTTCCTGGGCGTCTGTTGGCCAGTCGGGAACACACTCACCTCTCCGATGGATCTTCTGGTACAGTTGTATGGCTTTTTATACATACTAAAAAGCATTACCTCAACTCTGAATCCCCACCCACCTTACCCACGTGCATGATCACGAGAAACTTTTACCTCACCTTTCATGAAACAATGCCTCAATGAAAACAGTAATAAATATAAAAAGAAGTATAAAGAAACAAAACAAAAAAGTATAAAGAAGAAAAGCACTTCCTTAATCTATATCTAGTGGAGCATGATTAACTGAACTCAAAAGCCACTTCCTTATCCAGGGTACAGATTCTGACAGAACGTTGAGAAACGAGCAGAGAAAGTATGCCTTCATCTATGCTTGGTCTGCCAAGCAGTCCTTTCCAAACTTCATCTCATCTGCCCCAGGAGGAAGCCTACACTCTAAGCCAGTTCTGTGTCTCCACACCAGTGGTGATTTAATTGATCATTATTTAGTTTCCATGAGTTTTTAAGATTTCGGTAATTTTGTGTTGTCTTAGAATTCTAACTTTAAGCCATGGTGATCTGATAAGATGCAGAAGTTTATTCCAATTTTTAAAATATTTGTTGAGATTTGCTTTGTGACTGAGTATGTGGTCAATTTTGGAGAAAGTTCCATGAGGTTCTGAGAAGAGGTATTTTTTTTGGTTTGGGTGGAATGTTCCATAGATATGTCTGTTAGACCCATCTTAATCATATCATCTGTTAGTTCCCTTATTTCTCTGTTAATTTTCTGTCTGTCACACCTATCATTGCTGAGAGTGGGGTGTTGAACTCTCCAGTAGTAGTGTGTGGGGCTTAATGTGAAATTTAAACTTCAGTAATGTGTCTTTTATATATGTGGGTACCCTTGTATTTATATGTTCAGAATTGAGACTTCATATTGATGATTTTTTTCCTGTGACAAATATGAAATGTCCTTCTCTATCTCTTTTGATTGATTTTAGTTTAAAATCTACTTTGTTAGATATTAGTATAACTACATCATCTTGATTCTTAGGTTCATTTGATTGGAAAGTCTTTTCCCAACTCTACTCTGAAGCAATGCCTATCTTTGAAGTTGACATGTGTTTTTTGTGTGCAGCAGAATGTCAGGTTCTATTGTCACATCCATTCTGTTAGACTGAATCTTTTTAATAAGTGAATTGAGACCATTGATAGTAAGAGATACTAATGACCAATTATTGCTAATTCCTATTATTTTTTTATTTTTTTTTGTTGTTGGTAGTTTGTTTATGTTTCCCTTCTTTGGGCTATGTTGATATGAGATTATCTACTATCTGTGTTTGCATGGGTGCAGCTAACTTTCTTGGATTGGAGTTTTCTTTCTAGTACTTTCCATAGGACTGTATTTGTGGATAGATATTGTTTAAATCTGGTTTTGTTATGGAATATCTTGTTTTCTTCATCTAAGGTAATTGAAAGTCTTTCTGGGTACAGTAGTTTGGGGTGGCATCTGTGGCCTCTTAGTGTCTACATAAAGTTTGTCTGGGACCTTCTGGCCTTCAGAGTCTCCATTGAGAAGTTAGATGCTATTGTGGAGGCTCTGCCTTTATTTCTACCTTTTTTTCCCTTTGAAGCTCTTAATATTCTTCTTTTATTCTTTATGTTTAGTGCTTTGATTATTTGGTGAGGGGACTTTTTTTTTTATTTTTCCAGTCTATCTGGTGTTCTGTAAGCTTCTTGTATTTCATAAGCTTTTCCTTCTTTAATTTGGGAAAGTTTTCTTCTATGACTTTGTTGAATATACTTTCTGTACCTTTGAGCTGGAGTTCTTCTCCTTCTTCTATTCCTACTATTCTTAGGTTTGGTCCTTTCATGGTGTTCCAGATTTCCTGGATGTTTTGTGTTATGACTTTAATCATTTTAACATTTTCTTGGACCGGTGAATTTATTTCCTCTATCTTATCTTCAATGCCAGAGATTCTCTCTCCCATCTCTTGTATTCTGTTGGTTATGTTTGCATCTGTGGTTTTTGTTCACTTACCCAGATTTTCCATTTCCAGATGTTACTCAGTTTGTGCTTTCTTTATTGCCTCTACTTCAATTTTCAAGTCTTGAACAGTTTATTTTTTCTCATTTGATTGTTTTTATCTTGGCTTTTTTTTAGTGAACTTATTGCTTTCTTCCAATCTTTTGTTTGTCCTTTCCTTAATTTCTTTAAGGGAATTTTTTATTTCCTCTTTGAGGGTACCTATCATATTCATAAAGTTATTTTTAATGTTATTTCCTTCTGCATGGGGATTTTTGTATCTTGCTGTTTTAGAACCATAAGGATCTGGTGGTGTCATATTGCTTTTTATGTTTTTGAATGTATTCTTGAAGTGCTCTCTACCCATCTCTTTCACCATTTGGTGCAGGCAGTGCCTGTGTCTCTGTGGGCTGTTGATGCTAGCATACATGTTTGGATTTGTGAGGAGGAGTGGAACTTGTAGATTACATGGTCAAATGATAAGTGGCTGGTGGAGTGGCTGAGTAGGCATTTTACCTTCTGACTGGCTAGTGGGGCTGTGATGGGTGGGGGAGGGGCACATGATGTGCCCTGGGACTTAGGGCCTAGATTAGGGTCTGGTCAGCTGGGAAACCAGTTATTTACCTCTTTATCCGGTCGGTGAAGGTGCTGTCTGTGCCTCTGGGGACAGCTGATGCTAAGGAGAATGGTTGGGTTTGTGGGCAGAGTGGAACTTGTTGATTACAGGGTCCAATGGGAGAGGCGGTGGAGTAGTCTGCCTGCAGGAACCTTACCTGCTGACTGGCTAGTGGGACTGTGACAGGTGGAGGAGGGGCTTGGATTATACCCCAGGTCTAGGGTCTAGAGAGGGTCTATTCTCCTGGGAAACTAGTCACTCATCTCTTTTTCTATTCATGTAGGCAATGTCTGTGCCTCTGGGGTGAAATGAATTTTAAAATAAATGTTTGGGTTAAGTTTCCATTCCAGCCCCTGACATCTATGTATCCAAGGAGTCTGGAATGTTTGAGTGGTAAGTTCCACCCCAAGCCCCCTCCCCTGGGAGTTGCCGCAGTCCAGACTCTACCTCAGAGAAAGCCCACCAAACAGTGACCCCTCCACAGAGATGCTCAAGACCCTCCCACAGAGCATTTAAACTGCCCCCTAGAGAATTAACATGTGGTCTTCCTTTCCATCTCCATCTCTGGGGGGCCTGGAAAGCCACTCAGGAGCACTGGTATCCATTTAAAGTGGCCTTTTTATAATTTGGTTTGATTTGGTCTGATTTGGATTATTACGTCGGTGGAGAGGTTTATCTGGCCACAGCAACTTTTCACTAAGCCCATAAAATTCATTCTCTGGATTTCATCCGTGTCTGTTTTAATGTCTCTTTTCATCTCTAATTAATGAAGATGAATGCTAGTTAAGGTGCTGATAATAAATGATAGGGGAGTTCAGCCAATCACTTTCTGTTTGTGGGGCGTGTCGCCCTTAGGCTAAAGCTTACATATAAATCTGCAAGCGCGCTCCCACTAGCCCTCTCTCGCCTGGCCCCTGCCTCCTGAGGGATCGTTTGGATTCTGGTGTAAGCTGGTGTAAGTCTTACTTCTGTTTATTAAAGCTATATATTTTGTATTAAGATAGTCTGGGGACTTTTCATTACCAATCGCCCTGCGGCTTCAAGTAAATGATTTCTTAGTGTTAAGATCTAAGTGGGTGTCTTGGTTACTTTTCTGTTGCTGTGATAAGACACCATGGCCTGGGCACTAAAAGAAGAAAGGGTTTGTTCCAGGCAATTCAGAGAGTGAGTGTAGACCAGCATGGTATGGAACAAGGCACCAGGAAGGCAGGTAATAAATGACAGCTCACATCTTGAGACACACCTGTGAGCTGGGAATGACAGTGACTTCTCAAATCTTACAGACCTCCCCCGTGACACACCTCCTCTAATAAAATCACACTTCTTAATCCTTTGAAAATAGTTCCACCAACTAGAAACTAAATATTCAAATATATGATACTATGGAGGCCATTCTTGCTCAAACTATCAAAATTCATTCCCTGGCCCCCTATAGGCTAATAGCCACATCATAAAGCAAAATGCACTTGGTTCAGCTTCAAGAGTTTCTGTACTCATTCACCGTCTCAACATAGTTTAAAAACACAAAGTCTAAGTTCTCCTTTGAGTTCCAAGGGAATCTCTTAAAAGTAACCCCCTTTAAAATCAATATCAAAAGCAAATTATATACTTTTAACACACAGTGGCACAGAATAAAGACTACCTTTCCAAAAGGAGAAATAGGGACATAGTGAGTACATGCTGGACCAAAGAAAAACTGAAACCCAGCAGGAAAAGCTCCAAATTCTGCAGTTATATGTTTAATGTTGAAAAGCTTAAATGGTTCTAATCTTCCAGCTTTGCCGACTACAGCACACTTCTCTCTGATGCGCTGGTTCCACTCCTCTGAGAGGCTCTATGTGGCGGACATCCTGCGGTGGTGGAACCTCCAATACCCTGGAATTTCAAATATAATCCAGGCTGGGGCTCTAGACAGGGACTCATCCCCTGTAACATGTGTGGAGGAAGGTTCTGAAACTTTACTCCCGAATTCTTCATGACTAGTCAGAACCACACAGGTGTTACTTCCAAGTTCAGCTGGGATGAATACTGGACTCCCCTTGAATCATATCTGCACAGCTTTCGTTTATAGTTGCCTTTTAGACACAGACATTTCTCAGGCCTTCCTTTGTAAAGTTGAAAGTTGACCTGGGTGGAATTTTGCCTTCCTCCTTTCGGCTTCAGAAAAGACTTGTCTTTAATCTCATCTTTTTAAACACACACTTTGGCACTAGCACTAAGTTTCTGGTGCCTATTTTCGTCCTCATTCTGCACATTTTGCATTTCTTTTGCGCCAGTTTTCATTTTCATGATAGATCTGCATAATAGTGATTCCCAGTATCCATGCAACAGAGTCAATGTCAAGGAAATTAATCCATTATTTTTCAATTTTGCCCCAGGAATATTTTTTAGGACATGACAAAAGGTAGTTATATTCTTTTAAAGAAATTATTTCTTTTATTAGTTGTGATTATAACCACATTATTTCTCTGTTCCTTTCCTTTCTCCAAACCCTCTCATATACCATTGCTTGATATTTTTCAAATTTATGGCCTCTATTTTTTTTTGATTCTTTAGCAAAGTATCCCAGAATGACTTCTATCCCCGTTTCTGCTTTTGTTCCTCAGAATCTCTTGAGCCAGGCATCCATAGTCCATGAGGCTCTTAGCACTTCTGTCTTCCAAACTTCTACTAGGTTGGACTATTAATCCATGCTTATTGTATTTAACCAATTTTCTAGTCCAAAGTATGAAAGTCTTCCACATTCATCCAAAAGCAGTATGGTAGATATGTCACAGCAACAGCCCATTCCCTACCACCAATTTCTGTCTTAATTACTTTTCTGTCACTGAGATTGAACACCATGACCAAGGAAATGTACAGAACTAAAAGTTTATTTTGGGTTTACAGTTTGCTATAACAATCACGGCAGGGAGCATGTGACAGACAGACAGGCAGACAGGCAGAGTTCTGGAGAAGTAACTGAGAGCTCACATTTTGTGAGGCTTGGGCTGCTGCTGAGGACCATTTCTGTGTCTGTGGCTCTATGACATCAGGGCCTGTAGGGTCTATGTAGAAGTCTCTCAGCTATGTTGCCACCAGGGGCCACGTGGAAGCCCAGTGTCTAGGCTCCAACCTGTAGCCTTGTTGGCGTACCAGGGCCATGCTACCTCCATACTGATCTGAGTGGTCTGTGCTTCCACCCAGGATGTCACCTGCTCCCGAGTTGTTGCTAAGGGCCAGGGCCTGTGGCCAATGCCACCCCTGGCATTTATAGGAACCATGCATGATGAAATCAGAGGGCCATATTGAACTGGCCCTGTCATTCATTTATTGCCCTGGGGCAGCTTGCCCTGTCCTTCACTGGACACTGTAGCAAGAGAGCTGCCCCAACTGTAGCAAGCTTTTTCACTGACTGCCAGCTCACAAATAATGATGGCATTTTTAATTATGAAAGCTTGGTCATTAGCTTTGGCTTGTCCCACTAGCTCTTATAACTTAAATTAACCTGCCACCTTCTGAGCATGTGACCTACGAATCCTACTGTGACTTGGTTACCTCTACTCTGTGCTATATATCTGACTGCTTCAGCATCTCTCTAGTGTCTCCTGCAGTCCTACATTCTTCTTCCCTCTTATTTCAGCTTTTCCCTAAACACATACCCATTCTTTCCTACCTGGCCATTGACCAGTCAGCTCTTTATTAAACCAATCAGAAGGCACCTTAGGCAGGGACACATCTTTAAGTGTAGACCCTCATGGGAGAGCTGCCCTCCTGCACTCAGAAGAGGTACCCCACTTCTCACTACAGATGAGACAGAACTGACCCTGATGGCTTGGGTACAGGGGAGCTGACTCTGCCCTCACTTGAATGAAACAGTCCTAGTAGCCTGGACTGAGGAGCTCAGCCACCTAGGCCCACAGCTGAGTCTTAAGTTGGCCCACCCTAACATCTACTCCATTTAGGACTTGCTGGAGCTTGTGAAGGGACTGGTCCTGTGGAACAATACCTGCAGGATCTCCCTAACTTCGAGTGGCCATAGGACATCTGTGAGGAGTTTCAGTGAGGATCCAGTAATGTGGAGGAGCAGAAACCAGAGGCTCCCAATGCCACCAGGAAGAAAGAGAAGGTGTTGGGGAGGTGGGAAAGATGGAGGAGCAAAGAAGGTTTTTGTTGTTGTTGTTGTTTGTTCTTTCTTGTTTTGATCTTAAAAAATTTTCTTTTGGAACAGTTCTTCAGGGTTCAGGGAAAGGTATGAAGGGACTGGGAAGAGGATGGAATTGGGGTGCATGATGTGAAATTCCAAAAGATCCAATAAAGAAATTACGTTAAATAAAAAATAAAAATATCGTAATTTTGGTGGAGATTTTATTGACCCAGTAGATCACTTCTTATATTACCATTTTAACAATATTAATTCTGTCTATCTATAAAGATGGAACATTTTTCTTCATATAATATCCTCTTCAATTTTCCCACTATTTTATAATTTTTTAAGAGAGGGTTTTACTTCTTATTCCAGGGTACTTTCGAAAGAGGATATTGTAAGTGGAATTATTATTATTATAATTATTATTATTATTATTATCTTCTTTCTCACCAAACTTGTTGATGTTTGGAAAAGATACTAATTTCTGTATATTCAATTTTGCATCTTGATACTGTGTTTTAAATGTTTCTTAGATGTCAAAACTTTCTAGTGTGACTTCAGTCTTTGAAGATAGGATTATGAGTCTGGAGGTTGGGGAGTCTATAATCAGAAGGGAAATTCATCTGTACCCTTTCTTATTTTCTGTGTTCTTATAAAACCCATTTTGTCTGGGTTTTATTCACCATAGAATGAGCTTCCTGGGTGTGTCAACTCTTATTATATGGTCCTAATTATTAGCATGCAGCACATTTTTGTCTCTTTTGATTAAGGCTGACTTGATATCTGCTTTGTCAGAAATCTCAGTAGATAAAGGGGTTGGGACTTGGCAAACTCTTGATGTTACCTTATGTGCTCTTGGAGTCCTATCCAGAAAGTACTGTCCTGTTTCTTCACTTTGAAATATTTCCCGATGTTTCCCTGTGCTTCAGAGTGTTGGGTTATACAATACGGTCTTTGATTAATTTTGAGTTGGTTTTTAAAAAGAGCGAGAAATAGGATCCAGTTTTATTTTCTTACATGGAAATTCAGTTTTCCTAGTATCAATTTGTTGAAGAGACTGTCTTTTCTGACGAGGCCCAAGGCTCCACCTCTGGATTCTGTTCTGTGCCATCCTCCAGTGTGCCCATCCTTGTGCCAGTACCATGCTAGTTTTGTTGTGTGGATCTGTGGTAAATTTATCTTTTTTTATTTTTATTTTTTCTTTTAACTAAAATAGAATATTCTTTTAGGTATCGGAAACTTTTCTGTTGGACCAGCATCTTTTCTGACTGTTCTGATCATTTACATATTTCAAAGATATTAATCTTTTGTTTATTATTTAATGTTATTGTGATAGTTTTTTAGAAGAGTAATACAAGTTTTAGCTACAGGTGTAACGGTAATTTGCTGTTGTAAAAAAGGTGGTGGAAAACTTTAAGTTTCATGTGAGGTTATGGTCTATTGCTATTGGAAATGGCAACCACTAAGTGCAGCAGACTGGAGGTCTATCTCTGCTCACAGACTGTTGTTAGATCTTTAGAGGATTGATTATCGCTTGTCTTGATAAGATGCATGCAGCACATTTATTTCTTTCTGTGTTTAGTCATTCAGTGAGCTGTTTGTGATGCACATTATGCCCTAATGCTTATTCAGAAACAAAATTGCTCTAGTTTTTCCTACCTTTGTGGAGATACTTTCATTTCCCCAACAAATCAGGCTTCTAAAATTGATAGTGTATCATTAGTAATCATGGAGACTGAGGACATACTAGTGACCCCTTATAGTCCTACATATTCTAGGAAATAAAAAGTAATAATTTCCCAAGTGAAATTAGCTTCTTTTCTTCATTTTTCTTACTTTTCGCTTTTTTTGGGGGGGTGGGGTTTGAGACAGGGTATCTCTGTTGCTTTGGAGTCTGTCCTGGAACTAGCTCTTGTACACCAGGTTGGCCTCAAACTCACAGAGATCCACCTACTTCTGCCTCCCGAATGCTGGGATTAAGGGTGTGTGCCACCACCACCTGGCTTTGCTTTATTTTTGAGATAAATTCACATTACAGACCTTAGGCTAGCCTCAAACTGGCAATCCTCCTGCATCAGCCTCTGGAGTGCTGAAATTACAGGTCTGTACCATCATGATTGGTGAGTTTTGTTTTTAGTCAATAAGACAAGATGAGATAGTCTTTTAAAACAAGAGCACTGGTTTTATATTTTCAGTAATTTCTTCATTGCACGTTTCATATCTTTGTTCCTCAGACTGTATATTACAGGGTTAATGAGTGGAGTAACTACAGAATAAAACAGAGTCACAAGCTTCTGCATTCCAGCTGTATGTTCAGATGTTGGGCTCACGTACATGACCATCACTGATCCATAGAAAAGAGAAACCACAGTCAAGTGGGACCCACAAGTGGAGAAGGCCTTCCTTCGTCCAGCTGCTGAAGGGACCCTCAACACAGCTCTCATAACCAAAGCATAAGACCCCATAATAAAGAAAAATGGAATAAATAAAAGTAGGGAACTTAAGGTGGAACTAGTCAACTCTATTAAGGAATCTCTCACACAGCTGAGGGCCAACAGAGGACCTGGGTCACATAGGAAATGGTCTATGATCCTGGACCCACAGAAGGACATCTGGGAGATGATGATGATGGGAACGGGGAACCAGAGGAAACCAAGCACCCAGCAACTGATCACCAGGATGTTACAGAAGCACCCAGTCATAAGGGCCGGATAGTGTAGAGGCCTGCAGATGGCAAGGTAGCGATCAAAGGCCATAACTGCCAGGAAAAAGCATTCTGTAGAACCCAAGGAGAAGAAGAAATAGAACTGCAGGAAGCACCCAGAGAAGGAGATGACCTTGGTGTCAGAGAGGAAGTTGACCAGCATGTTGGGGACCGTGGAGGTGACATACCAGATCTCCAGGAAGGAGAAGTTGGCCAGCAGGAGGTACATGGGGGTGTGGAGTCTCTGATCCCAGCGCACAGCACAGATGATGGAAGCATTGCCCATGAGTGTGAGGAGGTAGACAACAAAGAATAGCACAAAGAGGAGGATCTGCCCTTCCCTGGGACAGGGGAATCCCAGGAGGATGAAGCCAGAGATGGTGGTGGAGTTGCTGGGGCTGCTGAGGGTTTTCATCCGTCTGTGAGCTGTAAAGGCACCAGAAACTGTCAAGTGACAGTTTAAAGAAAAGTTAGAACCAAGAAATGTGTTTAATTCATCTTTGGGGAATGCAAACATTTCCTCATCCATTGTCACTGTTTTGTTTAATCCTGAAGCCTCATGCTTGGCATAGTTTTGGTCTGTAGAAGACCAATGATGTCAGAGAACATTAATACAAAGTCACAGAGGTTTTCTTTCTGTGTAGTGAGTGAACTAGGTACAAGATGTAACTAATATTTAATTTAGTAAATCCTAAAGAAAACACAACTATAAGTAAGCAGACTATTCCACCCTGCTTTTTTATATTTGTTTATGACAATTTCTTCCTCTTTCCTTATAATTTAATGTCATTTAAAAGCTATTACTTTTAAAAAGTTGTTCTTCATTTCCCCTGCTTCTGTTCTTCCCACAAATAAAATCACCCTGTTGGTCCTTTGGATGGTATCTTTTGCTCAGTAACTTTATGATATTTTCGTGGCTCTATATTTTATAGGAATAAAGCATCACTTGTTAAAATCACTCTATTGGGGATGAATATTTGGTTCTTTTCCAGGACCAATGACTCTTTTCTCACACATCTTCAGAGTACTCATCACTGAACTGACATTCTACTCCTCCTCCTGGTTTATGTGAATTCTGTCGCTGTCCCTTTCTAGTGTGAAGGGCTTTACCTCAGCCTGAGCTATGACAGAGGCTGTGTTTTAACAAGTTTTTTTTCTTTCTTTGCTACATTGGGTGGCTCTGTTTTTGGCAGTACTATTTTTTTTTCAGAGTAGATGACCACATTAAACATGTTTTGCTTTCAACAAAGAATATTCATTAAATGATCATGAAAACTGTCCACCAGATGTTCTAGAGGACAATTAAATGATCATGAAAACTGTGCACCAGATGTTTTAAAAGACAACTTTAGTGCATATTTAATCTTACAGCCTCTCTGGAAAGTTTAGTATCTATAGAAATCAGACTGTAATCAGTATTATGATTTAAACTAGACTTTTAAAAAAATTCTTTAAATACATTTTCTTTTATTGACAATAAATTATTTTTCATACAATATAAGCTTCTTATTATAATTTTCTCTACCTCTACTCTTCCCAGTTCCTCTCACATTCCCTTCCCTCCAGAGCCTCTCTCTTTCTCTCTATTACTAGAAAAGGACGGGTTTCTAATAAATAACAACCAAGCATGAAAAAATATAATAAGATGAAACAAAAACTATCATTTTGAAGTAGGACACAGCAACCCAACTGGAGGAAAAAAGTGCCAAGAGCAGGCAAAAGAGCCAGAATTCTATTCTTTCTCCAGATCAAGAGTCTCATAGTAACACCAAGCTAAGAGCTTAGTGTTAGTATACACAGAGGGTCCCCATGCAGGTCCTGCGCTTGCTTCTTCACCATTTGGGTGCTCATATGCACCCTTTATTAAAGTAGATGCTTCCTAACCCCACTTCTTGCTTATATGCCTATTCTCAAAGATTACTTAAGAGTGTAATTTCAAACAATCAAAAAATAAATAAGGAAACTTTGTCATGGGTTTCTTAATTCTGTTGAGAAGTCACTTGTTTCTAAGTCCTTGGGTACCATCTACATTTTGCCTGCTAAAAAACCTGCAACAAGAACTCAGAAAAAGAGCCAATGAGAGAGAGGGCTGTGGGGAGAGAACACAACTCACAGTTACTGATGTTGTGTGGACATGGAACGGAAACTTTTTGAGGAACATTATTTTCTGATATGTTGATTCATGCTATCTGATAATGCAATCTATCAATTTTGGGAGTAAGACATCTAGATTAATTGTGCAAAATAGCTGCATTTTACTTCCGTTGAGCATGTTTCCAGCCACCAAGAGTAGTTGTAACTGAAATATAGAATCAGCCTTAATTGTATTGTCTGAAGTAGATATTCGATTCTTTGTGTTATAAATATAAGTCATCAGAGTTCTGCTCCCAGTCCAGCCATGTGAAAACTGGATTCTGTAACTTCTGCTATAATATTAAGTACCTTGAAAACTTGAAGATGATCTTCTCCTCCTCGCCTTCCTCTTCTTGCTCCTTTTCTCCTCCTCTTCTTATTTCTCTTCCTCGTCCTTCTCCTTCTCCTTTCTCTCCCAACGAGTGCTTTGGGAGTATCTCAAGGCAGAGTGACTATGGATGGTTATCTTTCCACAGAATGGCTTTATGTTTCTCTAAATTAAATGACCCCAACTCTCTTTGTTTACTAATACTGAACTTAGATGCTGAACTGGGGTAAGCTTTATAAATAGGACATGCATAAGGAATATGAAAATACCTCCTTTTGATTGTCTGCCATATAATATCATTCAATATCAATTTTCTTTAAATGTTGACATAATTATACAAGGAATCTGACAATATTCTATAGGAAAATTTCAAATTGTAATCCTTCAGATGAAAGACAAACTACCAGGAGAGAAGGAAGTCAATGTAATTTTTGAAAATGGGATTAGTAAACTTATCAATACTTTGGAACTAATAAAATTTTCATGAAAGATTTTTCTCTCTGATCTTTATCCACTTCTGGATTTTATCTGACTTTAGTGACATGGGACTCCGGGACTAGTAAAATTTCCCAATATTTTATCAGTTTATATCCTAATTTATGTCTTTATTCGTTTTAGTGCCTTTGTTGTGGGAAGAACAGATTCTGTCCCCTGTGTCATAAAGTTATGTTTGCTGAATGTCGTTTCCACCCAGATTTTAAGGACATATAATTAGAGGCTGAAATAATGTTTCAACTGTCAAACTAGAAGGTAAATTTAAAACAAGTATAACAATTCTAATATATTTTTTATTATACCATTCTTATCCAGGATGAAGAATATTAAAATTGTAAGTATTTTTAAAGAAATCATGTAACTATTTTCTGCTCCTTGAACGGGACTGCGAATGAATGGAGAGCTGATGTGAGGGGAAACTTGTTATAAACATGATTCTAAGTTTCATAAGGCTAAATCAATTTTTTATGTTTGCAGGTTTAACATTAATTCAGAGACAAGTCATTCAATACTTTGAAAGTCAAATGATTGAATATTTAGTCAAGGTACTTGCAGCATAATTTCCAGCATATTATAAAAAGTTGTAGTTTGATGAATTGTTTTGCTAACAATTTAAAAATATTTTCAGTATTTCTTTTAATACTTTAATGGTCAAGAACACACACTTATTTTAATGTTACATGCCTTTCTATTGACTCTCTCAGAAAATTTATCAATGTCCTGCTGTTTCCATTGTGAAAACATGACTTGTGTTCATCTCTTTTTTCCCACTGTCATTTCCTTAGCTCACATACTCACCCTTCCCCTCCTGCTTCTTCAATAGCACCCTTACTTCCATGTTTGCCTTTCTGTGTTTCAGTTTTCTAAATAACATCATAATGTTTAAAAACCAAAAGCGCAAACATGTTTGAACTTTGAGTCAACTTTGTCCTTTTCAGAACAAGACTGTTAGTTTGCACAGAACTTTCTTAGAAATGGGATGTGCAAGTGATTCTGTGTTAGACAACATTGATTTTGCTCAGAGTTACACATTTAGTCAGCCACATTGTTACTTAGCTTATATTGCTTAGCTTCTCTATGACAAATATGTTTACTCACCACGGATCTGAGCTGGAGTGATTAAATCCATGTTGAACTAATTAATAAAAAAAAGATTAGGGTTGGGGAAGATTAGCTTGGTGGAGAGCACTTGCTTAACTTATGCAAGGCACTGGTGTGCATCCTTAGCAACACACACACACACACACACACACACACACACACACACACACACACAGGCGCGCACAAATACACAGAGAGACATACACACAGATGCTCTCACACACTCTTTCCTCAAGTCTGGCGGATTCCCTTTCACTGTCTAAAGATATTGAGAGCACAGATGTGAATAACATCACGTTTAAGAACTCAGGATATTTGGAACATTAAGCATCTCTTTGGGGGATTTGTTTCCTTGGTAATTAGTCAGCCACAGAAAAGAAGTAAAATCTGAATGAGTCAGGCTGTCACACAGTGGAAAGAAAAGCATTGCCTGCATATTTTAAGTTTTCAAAGTCTTAGTGCCAAAGTCTATCATCTCCACAGCCAGTTCAGAGTCACGTCACAGAATAATTTTGTCCTCTTGTTCATTTGTACAAATACAACAAGGGGATATCATATCTGTAATGCTGTGTAACTATTTGTTAAAAAGATGTTTAAAAAGGATAATTATTCATGTTGAGACTAATAGTACTCAGTTATGTTTGGTAGAAAAACCCCTGAAGCTAAGGGTTTTCCTTATTAGCCATAAGAAAACAATACCATGTCCTTAGCTACAATGTGGGCATGATTACGGCAATCTAAAAGGCTATGGAAGGATCCTGACCAGAGTCCCAACCAGTAGAAGCTGAAGGAACATTGACTGTATGTCAGAAATACAAAGTACTGTGGATAGAGGTTATTAGATTCTACAACTACATTACTATTTTATTTTATTTTCTAAGGCTGTATTATCTTATTACCTGTATCAGAAAAGGGAATCCAAGTTGAAGTATCTTAGAAATTTGTCTTTTTATTCTTATTTCCTTAGAGTATGGCAATGGTTTTTCTTCTTTTTGTAACGAGAAAAGAGAGAGCTATGGCAATGGGGAGGAGGACACTTAAGCTTCTTCCCTGAGGGTGAAGGGTTATAAGTAAGGCCTGTGTGTTGATCATTTCCCCAGGCCCTTGAGGATCCATTTACTGATTCTGGAAGAGTAGTGCCAGGGGACAGCTTTGTGCTTGTCACTTGCCTCCCTTAGGGGCATGCCTTAATTTCTGTTTCCTTTTTGTGTTCAAACTGATATATTTTGTGTTTCAAGCTTCTTACAGAAGTTTAATTAAAAGTAAATTAATAATATAATTGATTAGTTGATTGATCACACAACAACACTGCTTATAATTCCTGTAAGTGTTTATTATACAGTCAGTAAAGAACATCTTTCCACCCTGAAAGGGAGAATTGCATTCATCTAACACTCACATCTGGGCTTCAGATTTGTCTGTGCTTGTCTGACACTAAGGTAACCTGTACTACCCTCTTTTCCAAAAACTGTAATATTTTTACTAATTATTTGAGAATTTAATATCCTTATTTTATCATATTTATTCATACTCCACTCCTTCCCCTAATTCTTCGCATGTCCATCTCTATATCCCCACCTGTATTGTCCTTAAATTATTGTTGTAACTTATATGCATACCTGTGGATATATAAATGCAATCTGCAAAGTCTATTAGTGTTGCTCATGTGTTTTTTTTAGGATCGCCACTTTGTTTTGAATAACCAACTGGGGGCTTATCTTTGAAGAAGACTGATATTTTCCCTCTTTTAGCAATTACTAATTGCTTATAGCTCTTCATCTATAGTTGGGGCCTTGTTGATATTTTTATGCATTTACATTGTTACATGAACTGGCATTTCCTTTCTGTAGGCTCTGTTTAGGTAACTGTATTTTTAAGATTCTATGGTTGTAATTTTCTTTTCTAATATCAAAGATACACTCTAATGGCAGGCATATTTGTCTTCAGGCTTTTGCAATCTTTCTTCCCCCTCTTCTGAGATGTCCTCTGGGCCTTAGATTATACCTATGGGATTTAAAATAAACTTACAAAAATTAGTAGCCTTTCCATATACCAACAACATGCATGTTAATAAAGAGATCATGGCCACACTCTCATTCACAATAACCTCAAAGAAGATACAACATCTAGGAGTAAACCTAATCAAGGAGGTGAAAGACCTCTACAATGAACACTTTAAATCTCTGGAGATGTATAGATAGATAGATAGATAGATAGAGAGAGAGAGAGAGAGAGAGAGAGAGAGAGAGAGAGAGAGAGAGAGATTGCCCAAAACAGAAACACAATGGATACAGATTTGGGTACCAGGAGTTGGGTACTGCTATGAAGAACGTGATCATTTTTGATTTTTGAGGACGTCGAAAACTTTGGAACTTTGGAATAGAAAAATGGCTGAATGCTATAAGCGATACTTAATAAACCATTCTAGTAGGGGCCTGGAAGAGGGCAGTGTGAAAAGTAATGCAGATTGTGGAGGCCCAGCTCATGAGGATTCAGAGGAATAAGGTCACTATCATCAGGGAATTTTCTTCTTGAAGTAGATGATAATTAACACAGAGACCCACAACCAGCCATTGTACGGGGAATAGAGACTGTGACAAGCTCAGTCCTAAGTGAGACATTTATCTTACACTCTGTGCCCCAAGATTTGGGGGTATCAGGGAAGATGGGACAGAAAGATTGTCAGAGCCATAGATTGTAAACGACCACAAGAAGGAAGTACTTTCTGGACACACAGAGCAGTTGCACATACAAACTCACACCAGTTGTGACAGCATGCATAAGACCGGTGCAAAAATAAATCAGACCAAATCCTAATCTATGGGAAAATGTTGTCTTAAAGACCTACTGCTAGGGTCCCAAAAAGCCAGTACATGCAGTAGAAACAAGTCCCAGTGCCTTTATCAATGGCTTCTCAGTCAGCCCCCATTGTCAGCCACATTCAGAGAGTCCGGTTTGATCACATGCTCATTCAGTCCTGGTCCAGTTGGATTTGGTGAGCTCCCATTAGAACAGACATGTTACCTCAGTGGGTGGACCAACCCCTTGCGGTCCTGACTTTCTTGCTCATCTCTCTTTTCTTCTGCTCTTCAACTGGACCTTGGGAGCTCAGTCCTTGCTCTGATGAGGGTCTCTGTCTCTATCTCCATCCGTCACCAGACGAAGTTTCTATGGTGATATTCGAGATAATCATCAGTGTGATAGTGGGGCAAGGCCAGTTCAGGTACCCTCTACTCTGCTGTCCAAAGACCTAGCTGAGGACATCCCCGTGGACACCTGGGATTCCCTCTAGAGCCAAGTCTCTTGCCACCCCTAAAATGGTTCCCTTAATGTAGATATCTTCTTTCCTGCTCTTATAGTCATTTTTCCTCCATCTCTAGCCTCCCATTCCCCCAAGCTTTCCCCAGTCTTTCCCTTCTCCCTTCTCTCTCCTCCTCTCCCCTTCCCCCAACCCACTTACACTCCCACCCCCATGCTCCCAACTTTTGCCCTGCAATCTTGTTTGCTTCCAATTTCCAGGATGATCTATATATGTTTTTATTTGACTTCTCTAGGCTCGTGAACTATAGGCTTAATGTCCTTGGTTTATGGCTAGGGTACATTTGGATGCACAGCTTCCTAGGCCTGGATAGAGGGAGTGCCTGGACTTCCCTCAGGGTAGGGTTCCCTGCCCTCTCTTAAGGAGGAAGTGGAAGGGAGGAAGGTGAGTAAGAGAGCGGGAGGGGAATGGGAGGAGGGGAGGAAGTATAAATTTTTGAATGGAAAAATTAAAAAAAACAGACCTACCCCTAGATAAGGAACTGACAGGTTCTGGGGAAGAAAAATTAGTACTCTTTATGGGTAAGGCCCTGGGTAAGTCAAACACAATCCAGGTTAGGCCCCACACCCAAGAATATTTGGGAAGTGCAAATACTGTGGTTAAAGAGAACATAAGGCTAATGGTGTGGGTGTAATCCAGAGGGAATTGGTAGAGGCTAGTGAATATGATCAAAATAAATGAAATTCTCAAAGAATTAGTAAAATTATTAAAATTCCTATTTGTCCACATTTTAACAACTTATAGTCCACTAAACTGGGAAGTATATAAGAAATGGATGTGTTTCTACACTAGAAGAGTGCCCAAAATTCAATTAAGATGTGATAACCAATTAGGCCTCTAACATATGAGTAGAGGCCTCATATGTTAAATCATAATTATGTTAAAACATATGTTAAAACATAAATCATCAAAGGATGATTTAAAAAATGCAGCCAAAACTGTCCAGGTTCACACAGATTCACTGATAAATTTTTCCAGACCTTTAAGGAAGAGCTAACACCAATATTTCACATACTGTTTCACAGATGAGAAACGGAAAGAACACTGCTAAACTCTTTCTAAGAAGCCAGTATTTTCTTGATATCAAAGTCAGATACATCAACAACAACCACAGCAAAAAGTTGTAGGCTAGTTTGCTCTAAGGAGCAAGCATGGAGAAATTGTCAATAAAACACTTTCAAATCAAGTCAGATAATATGTTAAAAAGATTCCCAAATCAAATTTGTTTTATTATAGAGATACGGCAAAGGTTCAACCTATGCAAGTCCATAAATATATCAAGCAAATGAACTCTGGGACAGAAATCATCTGATTTTCTGAATCTATGTCAAAACAGTTTTTGAGAAAGTAGTGTACCAAGTGATCTGTGTCCTCAGCCCTGCAAGCAGTTTTCAATGGTCTTTAATGGGTGGGAACATGTTGTATTGCTAGGGAAATATATGGCAAGTTGTATATGTGTTTTGTATCACTAGGGAAATATATGGCATGTTGTATATGTGCGTTGTACCACTAGGGAAATATATGGCATGTTGTATATGTGTGTTGTATCATAGGGAAATGTATGGAATGTCCAATCTCTGCTTCACTTTAAAACAGGACTAGAAAGTTGGGTTAAGAAAAGACACTGGCATCGATGTCCTTATGAGTATTTGAGTTTCTCATGGTATTCTCATATCATTTATCCCCATGTTCAAGTTTTCTACTTTTTCCCATTTAACATGTTCATTCATCCAAGGTACTGGCTCAGTTAAATCAATTTCTGAACTAGTTGATGATGGTAGCTGAATCATAAAAATATAAGTAAAATAAAAGATTTACAGAATTTATTTAAAAGATTCTGATATAGGAATTTGGAAAAGTTCTTAGAAACCTCAAAGAATCGATCCTTTCAAAAGTTCTTAAAATGATCACACCATTTTAAAAGACAAGGTTCTAAATTGTTAGGTAAAATTTTGGCTGAAACATGATTTGATTAGAGTAAGGAACTCTTTTACATCTATCCCAAATCTGCATCTCTATGCCCTTACTAGCATTAGTGAAAAAAGCATTGGGTCAGAAGAGTCATGTGTAAGGTGACACTTGTTAGAGACAGAAGGCTATAGGTGAGTCATCTTTCCATGAGACGAATATAAGGATGTCCAAGACATTTAGTTCAGTAGCACTTCTTGAATCTTGATTTGTAAGAAATAGCATTGTTTAGTGTTGCCAGTTATAACTGATGATAAGGCATATGGAACCCCCATCAATAGAGTGATCTATATTTACTGCAAAGATACATTTCCTTGATGTGAGTGAAAACTACACGTACATGTGGGTATATATAGTACAAATGCTATTAGTAATTATCCTGCTTTAGTAAATTTGTTGCAGATTCTCCTCCAACAACCCTGAATGACTACACTCATATTGAGAAGTTATCTAGGCTTCCATTTCCAGGCATGGTCTTCATCTTGTTGAGAGGGTCTTAAGTTTAATCAGAGAGCTGTTGTTTTCTGCCAGACAATGCAAGACTTAGCTACATCTTAGGGTGATCCTGCCATGCTGCTATGGTCACTGATAAGGTTTATAGGCATTCCAGCTGGGCAGAACTATTGGTTGTGTTGTTCCTTTGGAAGAAGGAAGGCGCCTTCTGGTACCAGGAAAGCTAGTCCTCCAGGAGGAGGCCTTCAGGTCAGTTTCAGTTCAGTGGTCTCTGGGCCCTGGTTCTGAAGTGCACAGTATCTTCATCAGTAGAGGCCAACTTTCCACTTTTGGGTAGTCACCAAGGACAGCAGCGAGAGGCTACTGTTGGTAGTCACTTAGAAATCCTCGGTCAACACCTCAAAGGAGGGCTTCTCATGTTTGATTTTTTTTTTAGGATGTCTTTGGCTCTTGGCAGAAGCACTATTAGCCCAGAATAGAAAAGTTTATTACAACTATACATATATATTTATACACTGAATTGAATGCATTATGATTTTTAGGCAAATAGTTAATAATATGGTTCTTTGTGGTCTTTAAAGCCATCTATATTGTTATTTTGTCCATCTCCCTCTTTATTTTGTGTTTACTTCTCTTTGTTTTTCTTAAAGAGTCCCTTTTCCCATTTACCTGTTAGATAATTTATATCTTGCTATTCCCCCTTTCCCTCCCATATTCTCCTCCTTCCCCAAAGAGCCCATCTTTTCTCACTTCACTTTGTTGGAAGGAGCAGGTCGCTTGTTTATCCCAGTTGCCCTGCTAGCTTACACCCAAAATAACCACACAGAAACTATATTAATTAAAACACTGCTTGGCCATTAGCTCTAACTTCTTATTGGCTAACTCTTACATATTAGTTTAACCCATTCCATTAATCTGTGTATTGCCACGTGGCAGTGGCTTACCAGAGATTCTAAACGGCATCCCTCTTCGGCAGAGGGTCCATGCTTCTCTCTGACTCTGCACTTCTCCCTCCCAGCATTCAGTTCTGTTTTCTCCACCTACCTAAGTTACACCCTATCAAGTAGGCCAAGGAAGTTTTTTTATTCATTAACCAATGAAAGCAACACACAAACAGAAGGAACTCCTACACCATCACTTGTTAGATCACAAGATTCCTGTCTTTCGTTTTAACCCTATTCTTACCTCCTTATGTATTTACTCTTCCCTCTTCCTAGGGAGTCACCCTTTCCTATTTTCCTGATCAGATTACTTCACCTGGCTATTCTTCTCTTCACTGTTTCCCAGCACCCCATCCTGTCAACCGTCCTGTCTTACTTTCCTGCTCTCTGTATTTCCTATAGACTATATATAGGAAGATTTGAGCTAGGAGCCACCAATAAAAGAGAATACAAGACTTTTGTGTTTTGGAACTGGGTTACTTCATTCATTGAATATGATCTCTTCTAGTTCCATCCATTTACCTGAAAAATTCATGATCTTATTTTTATTTACAGATGAATAATGTTCCAAAGTGCATATGTCCACATTTTTGTCATCCATTCATCAGTTGTAGGACAATTAGGTTGTTTCTATTTTCTTGCTATTATGAACAGGGCGGTATTAACATGGCTGAGCTGTATCATTGGATAATGATACTGAGTTCTTTGGGCATATGACAAAGAGTGGTAAAGACGGATTGTGTGGAACCTTTAACTTTACATATCTGAGAATTCTCACACTGATTTCCATGATGCCTGCACCAGTTTTCAGCCTCACCAACAGTGCACAGAGACCCACCCCCCCACACTTCTGCATTCCCTCTGGGATCGGTCATTGTTGCTTTATTGATCTTTGCCACTATGACAGGGGTAAGATGAAATCTCAAAGTTGTTTTGATTTGAATTTTCATAATTGCTAGTGATGGTAAACATTTTTTTGAGAAAGTTTAGCTATTATTTCTTCTTCTTGTGAGAACTCTATTCAGGTCCCAGTCCCATTTTTCTAATAGATCACTTGTTATATTTTCTCCTCAACTTTTTAGTTCTTTATATATTCTTGATATTAATTTGCCATCAGATGTATAGCTGGCATAGATTCTCTCCTATTCTGTGGCTTCCTTGTTATCTGGTTGATTGTTTCCTTAGCTGTGCCAAAGACTTTTAGTTTCATAAAGTCTCAACTGTCAATTGTTGGCCTTAATTCTTGAGCAAATGAAATCCTATTCAGGGGTCTTTTCTTATACCTGCATCAAGGAAAAGGTTGATTAGTTTTTTTCCTAGCAGTTTCAGTGTTTGAGGTTTAGGTCTTTGATCCATTTGGAGTTAATTTTGTGTAAGATGATAGATACTGGTCTAATCTCATTCTTCTGTGTGTGGACATCCAGCTTCCCTATCAACATTGATTGAAGATGCATTCCTTTTTATTCATCATATAGTTTTGGTGTCTGTGTCAAATATTAAGTGGCTGAAGTTACACGTGCTCATGGTTGGGTCTTCAATTTTGTTCCTTTGGTCTACCTATCTGCTTTTGTGCCCATACTGTAACTTTTTTATTACTATGATTTGTAATGTATCTTTTTTTTTGTAAACATGTTTACCCTTAAAGTTAGCCAAGATACATAATTGACCCAAAAACTTCAATAGGATAATTTTCAAAACCACTTGAAAGAAATTCATGCAACCAATTGTACTCACTGCTCAGCCCTCCCATCCTTCCATCTCCCCCGTGGCCTCCTGCCCTCAAATAGTCTATTTTGTGTTGTCCATTTATTCACTAGAGTTTGATCAAATTTCTAGTGGCCTTATAGTTATAGTGGCCTATAAGGGAAAATGAGCCTTTGACAGAAGATGCCAGTCTACTGAGGAGAGTGCAGTGGTAGCAATAGCTCTCCTGCCCCTATTTCACCACCTACCCTGCACTGCTGCCAGCCAGTGAGGTATGGGGTGAGCTCTCCCATTCACATGGATATTAACATGACTGTAGGTGACTCCAGGTGCTAGCCCAGACCACGGGGTTCTCATGGGCTTGGGTGGTAACTTGGGGTATAGACATCAATAAAGCCCTTGGCCTTATAAGGGACCACTGACCCACTCATGGTTCTTAGTGGCTGCATGGGTCACCAGCCTCTGCGTGGCCTCAGGCAGTTGCACACGTCACTCATTTCAACTTGGTGACCCTAGCAGCTAAGCCCAAGGACATCACCAAGGCATCAGGCAGCCGTCCAGACTGTGTATGTCCACATAGCCTCCAACACAGCCTAGGGAAGCAGCCTGTATCTGCGACACTGACTTGGCTTCCAGTGGCGTTTCAGTCCATAGCGGCCTTTTGAGGAGGTCTAATCCAGAAAAGTGAAACGTCCTTCATCTTGGACCTTTGTTGTTGCCCAGAGTCAGGGGGATCCCATGGCCAGATGGCAGGTTCAGCGGTTCGGTCTGCATCTGCATAAACTCCAGGATGTTGTGTACCATCCCCTGGACCATCAATCTCCAGTTCTACCTCTCTCCCTAGCTCATGCCCTGCTCCATTTTTATAGCTTTCCCCACTCTGCACCACATATTTGTTCTTTGTAGTGGTGTCTGGCCTGCCTCCCTGGGCCTCAAGGGCACGGGAAAATGTTTGTCTGACTTCTCTCTGTAATGTCTCATAAGGTCTGGAGTTTAAATGTCTCCAACATGTTCCTTATTTCACCGAATTGCATTGCCTATCTGGAGTCTTTTATGGCTCCATACGCATTTCAGGGTGTTTTTTTTTAAATTATTTATTTATTTATTTATTTATTTTTAAAAATAAACCTTTACAAGGAATGAGATCAGGATATTGAGTGAGATCATTTCATAGGTTGGAAGAATGGTCATTTTAACGTCTACTAAGACATGAGGATGGGATGGGTATCTTTCCATTTTCTACTCTCTTTCTTCAGAGGTCTTGCACTTCCTTGGTTTGTTTTATTCCTAGATCCTTTGTTTTCTTTGAGGATATTGTGAGTGTCCTTGTGTCTGTAATCTCCTTCATATGTTTGTTGTTCATGTACTAAATGCTGGTGATTTGTGGAGGGTGATTCTGTATCCTTTCACATTGTGAAATTTGTTTATCATTTCTAGAAGTTTTCTGACAATAGAATTTTTGTGATTTCTAATGTATGATATCATGTCACCTGCAAAGAGGGATAGTTTGACTTTTTTTTCCCCTCTTTGCATCCCTCTAATTTTCTTCTCTTGCCTTATTGCTCCAGATAGTAGTACTACAAGCACAACGTTGAAATGGAGTGGAGATAGTAGACGCTCCTGTTTCATTTCTGATTTTTTCAAGGTTTTCTTCATTTAGGATGATGCTGTCTGTGGGTTTGTTGGTTGCAGGTAGCATCAGAGGGCTAAGGTCAGGAAGTCTTCTCAGCATGGAATGGCATACAGTATGTGAGTCCAGGGACAAGTGGGGTGTTGGTAACAGTAAAGACAGTACTATTCAGCATGAGCCCTAGAAAGGGTATGAGACCCTATCTAGGTCTGAAGATCAAAGGGAGTGCAGGGGGATTAGGTTGAAGGAATTCACCAGACTGGACCTGGCCACAGGATGCAGGAGTCTGGGAAGGCTTGGCGGTTAGATTTGGTGTAGTTAAGTGGAGTGGAGGAGGAGAGGGAGAGCGAATGTAGCTTACTTGAGTCTGTGCTATGTGCTGTGGCTATAGGGTCTCTGGTAGCAAGTACAGCTGGTGGGTGGGGACGGGCTCAGTTTTCTTTAAGGGGCTGGCCACTGGGAGTTTGACCATGCTCCAGCATGGGAGATCTTTGCATCTTTTGCTATCTTCTTCATTTTCTTTTACTTGCTTGGTTAGAGTTACCCTAAGATATTTCATATTATTTGGGGCTGTTGTGAAACGTGCTTCCTGTCTGATTTCTCAGTTTGTCATTTGTACTTAGGAGGCTGCTGATTTATTTTAGTTGACCTTCTTATCAGCTACTTTGCTGAAAGTGTTTATCAGCTGTAAGTGTTCCCTGGGAAGATTTTTAGGGTCACTTATGTGTACTGTCATATAATCTGCATATAAAGACACTTTGCCCTTTTCCTTTCCAACTTGTACTCTTTGATGTTCTCCACTTGTCTTATTGCTCTAGCTAAAACATAAACTACTATATTGAATAGATATTGAGAGAGTGAACAACTTTGTCTTGCTCCTAATTTTTGTGGAATTGATTTGAGTTTCTCTCCATTTAACTTGATGTTGGCTATAGATTTGTTGTAAATTGCTTTTATTATGTTTAGGTATATTTCTTTTATCTATAATCTCTTTTGTCATGAAGGAATGTTAGATTTTGCTAAAGATTTTTTGGCATCTAATGCAATTATCATGTGTCATTGTTGGTTTCTCTGTCTTGTCCTGTCCGGCAGCCATTTCCATATAATCACTCAGAGGCTTATATTAATTATTGATGCTTGAGCAATAGTTCAGGCTTTATTAGCTAACTCTTAGATTGAAATTAACTCATATTTCTATCTATGTTTTTCCACATGGCTCAAGGCTTGTCACTTCATTTTCTAAATGTCCTGCTTGTTCAGTGGCTGGCCTATTATCTCCCCCAACTCCTCTTTTCTTCTTCCTATCATTCTTAGTTTGGCTTTTTCACCTAACCTTATCTTACCTGGCTATTGGTCAGTCAGCTTATTTATTAGAAAAATCAGAGCATAATTTACACAGTGCACAGGAATATCCCACAGCAATCATGTGCTTTTCTTCTTTAATTGTATTTATAAAGTTGATTACATTTACTGATTCTCACACAATAAATTATTCCTGCATTTCTGAGATGAAGTTCACTTGGTCATGGTGGAGGATCCTCTGGATATGTTCTTGGATTTGGCTTGTCAGTGTTTTAGCATCTATGTTCATATGAGAAATTTTATTTGCTCAGTCTTTTTTTTGGGTATCAGGGTGAATGTGACCTCATAAAATGATTTGGCCAATGTTCCTTGTTCTATTTTGTGGAATAATTTGAGAAATATTGGCATTAATTATTCTTTGAAAGTCTGGTAGAATTCTGAATTCTGAGCTAACACTGTTTTGTTTGTTTGTTTTTTGTTTGGGAGACTTTTATTTCTATTTCACCAGGGGTTAAAGATTTATTTAAATCATTTATCTGACCTTAAATTAACTTTGGTAAGTGGCACCTATTGAGAAAATTATCCACTTCTTTTAGATTTTTCAATTTAGTGGATTATAGGTTTTTACGATATGTCCTTATGAGTCTCTGGATTTTCTCCCCATCTGTTGTTATGTCTGCCGTTTTGTTTCTGATCGTATTAATTTGTGTATTATCTTGCCATCTTTTAGTTTTAAGGGTTTGCTGATGTTGATTTTCTCAATGAATCAACTCTCTGCTTCATCAATTATTTGTTTCTGTTTTTTTTTGTTTTTGGTGTGGGGGAGAAAAAAGTAATTTCTGCTCATAGGGTGACCATGAAGCCATGGTTTGGGGAAAAAGAAAGAATGAAGCAGGACCAGGGCCAAGTACCTGGTCTTCTGGCAGAGCAGGGGGTGTCCCCCCAATCAAGGGGCTGGGACACAGTAACGAGGCAGGGAGAATGGTTTCGGGATCTGTAGGAGGCATGGGCAGATGGCAGGGGAGGCTGCAGCTGGTGTTCTGTTGCCCTGCTAAGGGCAACTCTGAGAACTGGGTCTGAGGGAACAGAGACAATGGAGCAGGTCCACAGGCAGCCTGCCTGTTCTTGTGACCTTTTATTTATCTTTATTTAAATTTACTTTCAAGGCATTTATGTACTGTGTTGGCTTCTGAAATGACAGCAACCAACACTGTGGTTCCTGTTCTCAAGGAATTTACAATCTAATGAAGATGGGAAGGCATGCATAAACAGACTGTGGGAAGCTAACTGTAACACAAAGAACAAAGAAAGACATGTTATAAACGACATGCAATAAGAGATACAATAAATTCTGTCAGGGCCAAAGCTAAACTGATGATGCAGCACTTACAGTTTTGAAGTGTCTCTCTTTGAAAAGTTCACATCTGCCTGCAACTTTCTCAGCTCATTACTGACCTGTGGCTTCAAGACTCTGACATTGCCACATAGGGTTGTGCTGTACAAATATGTTGTTTGTTGCTGTTCTGTGATTCATGAAACCTGTGGCAACTGTTGAATATGTCTGGGGCTCTGAACTCATTCAAAATAATCCAGTAATATGAAAGACCTCCTAGGAACCACCTATAATGTTTTTCAAGGCATCTTTCATTTCCTTATTTCGGAGGCTGTAGATCATGGGGTTGAAGAAAGGAGTCAAAACCGAGTAGAACAGAGTTGTAAACTTTTGCATGCCCTTTGCTTGACCTGAACCTGGACTTACATATGTTATCATGACTGAGCCATAAAATAGAGTTACCACAGCCAGGTGTGATGAACAGGTGGAGAAAGCCTTCTTTGAGCCAGCAGCAGAGGGCATCCGTATCACAGCCCTCAGCACTAACGTATATGAACCAATAATGTAAAAAAATGTGGCAAAGATGAGGAGGGAGCTCATAGTGCCACAGATGAGAACAGTGCCTGGGACTGGGGCACAGACTGCAGCTAGGTCCAACAAGGGACCGAGGTCACAAAGAAAGTCATCAATCACATTTGGGCCACAAAATGGCAGCTGAGTGATGAGTATCACTGGGATAAGAAACCAAAGGAACCCGTAGACCCAACAAAATATGACCAGGCTACCACAGAACCTAATGGTCATGACAATGGGGTAGTGCAGTGGATGGCAGATTGCCAGGAACCTGTCATAGGCCATGATAGAGAGAAATAAGCATTCGGTGGTGCCCAAGGAGAAGAAGAAGTACAACTGGAGTAAGCATCGAGTGAAGGAGATAGTTTTGGTTTTGGAGAGGAGGTTGACAAGCATGTTGGGCACATCAGAGTTGACATAGCATATCTCCAGGAAAGAGAAGTTGGCCAGCAGGATGTACATGGGGGTGTGGAGCCGGTGGTTCCAGTGCACTGCAGATACAATTGCCATATTTCCAAGCAAAGTCAAAATGTAAATCATAAAGAATATGGAGAAAAGGAAGATTTGTATTTCTCTGCGGGAAGAGAAGCCTAAGAGGATGAAGTAACTCACAGTGTGGGAGGTGTTTCTGGCTGAGGTCATTGTCTTCTATTCTGTGAAGATAATTACAGATTAAGAAATTATGTTTCCTGACTCCTGTTCAAGAAAGAGCATACACATTCTGGCCATAGGGCAGAACATCCAAAGTGGTGTTTTCTATTTGTTGTTTGATTGGACACTCCAATAGTATCGCTGTTGAGATAACTTATATATTTATATTCACAATAATGAACCATTGATCAGCCAAAATAGTAGATATCAATAGTCTTATGAAACCTTTTTGAAAAAATTTCATGGAATTAAAATAAATGTGAAAGCAAACATATTTCTTCTCTCATTTTTTAGTGTATAGTTAGTCTTGGAAAACCCTGGTCTTGACAGCTCAGAAGATTGTTTGGAATAAGTTAAACTGATATCTCAGCTTCTCACTTAATACACTTATAAAGATGAGAATAATTTTGGTTTTCTGAGATAGGGTCTTACTATGTAGCCCTGGCTGTCCTGTATTTCACTATGTAGAGCAGATTGACCTTGAACTCATAGAGATCTACCTGACTCTTCCTCCTAAGTACTGGATGGCTTGTGCCACCACTGTGAAGCTAATATAATTTAAACAACATAGAGGAGAGAAAATAAGGTTTAAGATTCCAATATGCCACCTCTTCACCTAGACTCCAGTCCAGTGCTTCTCCATGTCCTTTCTACCTCTTCACCTACACTCCAGTCCAGTGCTTCTCCATCCTTTCCAGCTCTTCACCTAGACTCCAGTCCAGTGCTTCTCCATCCTTTCCAGCTCTTCATCTAGACTCCAGTCCAGTGCTTCTCCATTTCCTTTCCACCTCTTCATCTAGACTCCAGTCCAATGCTTTTCCATGTCCTTTCCAGCTCTTCACCTAGACTCCAGTCCAGTGCTTCTTCATGTCCTTTCCACCTCTTCACCTAGACTCCAGTCCAGTGCTTCTCCATCCTTACCACCTCTTCATCTAGACTCCAGTCCAGTGCTTCTTCATGTCCTTTCCACCTCTTCATCTAGACTCCAGTCCTGTGCTTCTTCATGTCCTTTCCACCTCTTCACCTAGACTCCAGCCCAGTGCTTCTCCAGATAGGCCCATTTGGTCTGGCCAGCCCCTTCTATGCATCTGTCATCCTCTTGGTTTCAGCCAGGAACTACGCTGTCTGCCACCACAAACAGGTCTCTTCTGCAGTGCATCTAACCTCTCCACCCAGTCAGATCTTTTGTCTCCTCCTTCTCCAGAGGCTAGCCTAGTGAGTCTTCCTGCTTTTCCTATCCATACCTTTTCTTCAAAATGCCACATCTAGCCCATGTCCCATATCAAGGGTCCTGTCTTAGTCTAGCCACACACAGCAGCACTGCCAAGCTACGGGCCCTCTCCACATAACCTGATGTGCTCCTGTATTCTAGACGTGGACCAGGAAGCATATCAACACCAGGCCCCTCAGTCCATCTGGCTTTATTCCACCAAAACTGTTTTTAGCCTGTATGCCAAACCTGCCAGCACATCTCTTCTGCCTCAACCTGCTCTGTCCACAGCAGGCTTAGAGTTAATGATAAAAGTCCACATGCTGAGATCTCATCCCCAAAATACCAATAATATAAAAGAACAATTCAGTACTTTCCAGTCTTCTAGAAATGCTTGCAAATGAGAATTTCCTGGTTGACTCTCAGGATACAGAATTTCAAAGAGCACTCATTGATTAACTTCATCAAAGAATTCAAGGAGTTTATAGAAGACACAATGAAATGGTTCAGTAAACTTAAGGAAAAAGAACTTAAGTAGAATAAATGCTTGACTGTTGTCCAAGAAGGAAACAAACAAAACGATGATGGAAGAGAGAAAGGAAATCTAGGGCTCGAGAATGGAATTGGAAACACCGAAGAGAACTCAAGCTGAAATGAAGACGATCAAAGAAGAAATCACAAAGGAAATAAGAAGTTTCCTGGAAATAAACAAAAATGAAATACAGCAAAGCAAATGCTCTGGAAAGCTCTCCTCTGAGGAAAATTTATACCTCTAAGAGCCTACACTAAAAAATTTGAAAAATGACAGTATAATATCTTAATGATGCAACTTAAAATTGGAAAAACAAGAAAAACCAAATCCAAGTCCAGTCAATGGAAAAACTAATAAAAAAGAGCAGAAATCAATGAAATAGAGACAAAGAAAACAATTCAATCAATCAACAAATGTAAGAGCTGTTCTTTGAAAAGATAAACAAGATTGACAGACCCTTGGCTCAATTAACCAAAGGAAAGAAAGAGAGGACCCAAATTAACAGAATCAGAAATAAAAAGGGAACATTTTTATTTATAAAAATTTTATTTATAAAAAATAGACATCAAAGAAATTCAAAATAGTAAAGGAGACATTTTAAAAAGTAATAGGCCATTAGGCTGAAAAACCTACAAGAAATGGATAAATTTCTAGACCTATCGACACCAAAAGATAAATAATAAAAATTAGCAAATGACCTCTTAGAAATGACCTAACTGGAGAATTTGCAAAAGAAGAAAAATAATTGAGAAATATTAAAAAATGTACAACATTTCTAACAACTAGAGAAATAAATGCAAATAAAAACAACTTTTAGATTTCATCTTACCCCATCAGGATGCCAGAGATCAACAGACTGACCTACCACAAATGCTGGAGGAAACATAGGTAAAAGGGAGCCTCACTCACTGCTCATGGGATTGCACAATGGTGTAGCCACTGTATGGATCAGTGTGGACAACTCTCAGAACACTAAAATTAAATCTACCATACTATGCTGCTCCTTAGCAAATGCCCAAAGGACTCAATACCCTACTCCACTTGCTTAGCCATCTTCACTGGTGCTCTATTCCTAGTAGCTAGAAATTGAAGCAATCTAAATGTCCTCCATCCAACAAAAACGGATAATGAGAATACACACCATAGAAAAAACTCTGATGTACAGAGCTGGATGGCCTTCCCTGGCCTCTGCTTCCTCCTGAGTGTTGAAGTTACAGGCTCACACACCAGCTTCCTCTCTCTTTCTCCTGTTCTGTTCTTCCCTCTTAGGAATGGAATTACGCTTTGTGTCTCTGGCAATCTTTGTCCTTGCCTTACATTTCATAGTTCTGTAGCTGTCTATTGGCTTAGACCATTTCAAATGTTCAGCTAAATTTTCAGAGAGCATACTACATCCTGGGAAGCTTTTAAATACAATGAACCTTTTAAAACATGCATTTATACATCTGCATGTAAAATATATCTAAAGTCAGAAATATTATTCTTTTTAAATAAAATCAAGGGGCATTTTAAGAAGTAAAATTTCACTGAATATTGTGGGTACTATTTCACTAATCTAATTTATATATAAATCTTACTAATTTAAATTTGAAAATTTAATTTTCTCTTATTTTTAAATTAGAAAAGACCAATAACTAGGAAAACAGGAAGTCAGTGCTGATCAATATGCAATGAAATGATATTTAGCAAAACTATTCGAGAGGAATATCAACTTGAAAAAAAAAACCTTTCTGTCAGACAGTTTAAAACAATCAGAGATTTAAAAACATTAGAATTATTGAATAAAATCCGACATGGAGTTCTTCATATTTGATAAGAGTTCTTTGCCTATTAAGATTTTATTTAATTCTTTAAATACATGTTTTGGTAGAAAGAGTAGGTAATACCAAGTTATAGAATTATGGAAAGAAGTTGGATGGGGGTTCCGGCACTTGGGAGGCAAAAGCAGGTGGATCTCTGTGAGTTCGAGGCCAGCCTTGTCTACAGAGTGAGTTCCAAGATAGTCAGGACTATTTATACAGAAAGATCCCCTGTCTCTAAAAACCAAAAATGGAAAAAGAGGAAATATGGAAAGAAACAAAAGTTAAAATTAATAGTAGTAAGTACTACTATTAACATGATAGATAGCTTTTGTCTTTCTATATGTCTGTGCTTCAGAGCATTTTTGTGAATATATTACTAAATATTGTTTATTATTTAGTGCATATTTTTATAAGTTGAAAAAATTCATTATACAACAGTGATTTTGAAAGAACTTACCTTTTCCAAGCACATTTTGAGATCTTTGCTGTCTCTAGAGTGTGGAAAGTTGATAGGGAGACCTTTCCTGAGCCATTCTCGTCTTGCCATGGCGGCTACTGCCTTTCATTTGTGGCTTGGACTTCGGACTATTAGAGGCTGAAGAAGGATCCTAGCAGAGCATCCTAAGGCTGCATTTTACTTTTGGGTCACCAATACCATCTCATAAACACAAAGATTCACTGTCGCACTAAAGGGAGTGATGCACACTGGCTTCTCAGAGAGTCTGACTCTTGGCCTTCACTGTGAGCCTCACTCTAGCTCTCTTTCCTAAGAGAAACAAAATGTAAATGACATTAATTTATAGGTGGAGTTTTACCTTAATTCATAAATCTAATTTTGAGGAGACTGCTAAAGGTTAGAAGAAAGATCACAAAGCTGTAATGGCAGCGCAGACTGAGGGACAGCAATACAACTACTTTTATTTTGTTCTTTTGTACTTGTAGCTGATGTACCCTGTGAGTAACGGTTCATTTTAAAGCCAGAACTGTTAGGTAGAACGGTTCTTTCTTATACTCACATTTTCATGCCGCAATCATAACGCAGACTTTCCAAGTTCCATTATGGAATAGGGACATCTGTTCTCTGCTGAGGCCACAGTCGCAGGCCCTGACTGAGACCAAGGACAGTGTTCAGATGAGCAGGTCTCTTCTCTTAATCCCCTCTGATCCCAGAGCTCTGTCCCTTGTGTTTACAATTGGAATGCATTTGGGGTTTTTGTTTGTTTGTTTCTACATGGAAAATATATTCTCCTACCCTTGTCAGAAAGGATAACAGTGAAAACTTGGGTTCTTTGCTTGTCCCTGGTGATGCTATTTCTGGATCAAAGCCAGTTTATTTAATGCAGGCTTTTCTTCGCTGAAATTCTCTTAGGAGGATGGACACTACCACAGGGACCCATTCTTTTGTTAAATTTGTTTTATGTATCTGATACACTTATTCTCATATTGGAGCAAGGATTCTTTCATCTAAACTTCTGAGCCACATTCTCTGTTCAAAGGAAAGTCTATTTCATTTAATTATTTCTCGATTTATTACATGAATCCAAAAGTCTACCTGTGTTCACAATTGACCTATGTGTCATATGGACATTAGCAATCAATATTTATCAAAAGCTTGTTAAATGCCACTTACCGAGAGGATGAATATCTATGAATAAGAATTTTAATTGCCATAATAATAATTATAATCCATGAACTAGTTTTAGACTAGTACTTTATTTTGTAGATGAAGTTATTGATGCTTATATAAATAATTTGCTGAAGATGTCACATCCCAAAAATGAAAGGCCAAAATCTGGATTTGGTTTCTTCTAACAGAGACCTTAAATTTTTAAACATTAAATTATTCATCCTAGATTTTCACTTGCAAGAGGAAGAAAACAATTTTTATTTATATTTGGAAGTAAGCTGTTGTTTTGTGAGACCGATCATTTGTTCCCAGCCACCCAGACTCAAAATAAACACACAGAAACTATATTAATTAAATCACTGCGTGGCTTCTAGCTTCTTATTGGTTAACTCTTACATCTTAATTTAACCAAATTCCATTAATCTGTGTATCATCACATGACTGTGGTTTACCAGCAAGGTTCCATCCCACGTCTGACTCTGGCAGGGCTACAAGCCTTCTCTCTGACTCTGCCTCCTTTGTCCCAGCACTCAGTTTAGTTTTCCCCACCTACCTAAGTTCTGGATTGTGCAGGCCTAAGACAGTTTCTTTATTAACAAATTGTATTTGAATAGTCCAGGAATAAGAAAATAAAAATGTAGATTCCAAAAATAAGAATGTAGAAATAAAGAAATATAAAGTTATAAGTCTAGGAGAATGAGAACAGCAGATCAAGGATCAGTCATTCACAGTGAGCTATTTTCTCAGATGCTTGGGAAGCATAGGTCATTTTACAACTGGCTGTTTTATTTACAAGGCCAGAGTGTCTCTCTACAAATTGAGAGAAGTGTCCTGGTCATCCCTGATAAACGACAGATGTGAACTGAGTTAACCTTTAGCAGACAGAGATATGTGACCTCTGGGTTAGACACTGTCTCCATTATGGAAAACTGGTGCCACCAGAGGAGAGGCATCAGACTCCAGTTTACACCTGGAGGTACCAGGAGACAGTGGACAAATACAAGGGTTTAATTGATGAGCTCTGATAATGGAGGTTGTAAAGTGTGGCAGTCAGTATCTGAGTTTTACCTTGACATAATGTGAAAAGCTTTCTGCTGTCTCCTAAGTTCTCAGCCTAAGAACCAGTTAATCCTAATTTATTAACCTTCTAGTATTACAAGCAGCCCCTTTTCTGACTAATTGCTAAAAATATCTGTTTTATCGCAATTAGTGACTTTCGTTGTAATCTCCCCTGAAACATATTTCATGATGGCTGTCTAATTACCTATTGACATTAGCACTCACTCCCCTCTTTAGGGTCTCTGCTGACCAACCCAAGGGTCAGGGCAAGGTTGTAAAAATTCTTTTGTTCAGAGATAATGCCTGGTGCCCTTACTCTAAAAAGTGGGTTCAGAAACCGGCCTTTTGCCACAACCTAACAAACACCATCTCTGGTTGTGGTCTCAGCTAACTGAAAAGCTTCTGTGCCCCGTGGTGTTTTATTTTTATTTTTTGTTTTTAAGTTTGCTTCTGGTTTTCCTAGGATCTGATTTCTGGATTAAAGTTTGCTTCTGGTTTATAAGACTTGATGGTGTTCTCATCTTTGTATGACCCCCCCCCCCCCCAGACCCAACAGTATTCACAGCATACAGAGGGGAATCTTACATCTGTTTAAATAAAAATTAACTGTGCTACAAGACATGTAGACTGATTCTATTTCTTAGCTATTGTGGATACAGCAGCAATGAAAAATACCAACTACACTTCAGAACAAACTCCATGGCCAAGAATAGTCAGCCATCACAAAACAAATTGTTTTTTTTTTTGTGTGTGTGTGTGTGCAGGGGAGGTATTTATTTATTTATTTATTCTTTTCTTTTTTATTTTTCATTTTTATTTATTGTTCTCTCATACAATATATCCTGACTGCAGCCTCCCTTCCCTGCACTACTCCCAGTCTCTCCCGCAACTTCACCTCTCCCCCACATTCACTTTTCCTCCATTTCTCTTCAGAAAAGAGCAAGTATCCCAGGGATATCAACTAAACATGACACAGCACAATGCAATAAGACTATGCACAACCCTGATATCAAGGCTGGATAAGGCAACCCAGTAGGAAGAAAAGAGTCCCAAGAGCAGGCAAAAGACTCAGAAATACCCCCGACTGGCCAATAACTGAACAGAATAAGGTTAGGCAGGAGAGTCAGACTCAGAGAGTGCTGGAAGGAAGAAGGGCAGAGTCTAGAGTCACCAGCCAGATGCAAAGGGAGCGGGAGATGAACGTGCCATGTTAATAACAGTATCACCATGTGGAAGAGAGTAAATAGGGAGGATGGACTAACTTAAAATATAAGAGCTAGTTAGTAATAAGCCTAAGCTATTGGTCAATCATTTATAATTATAATTGTAAATTATAATTAATATTAAGTCTCTGTGGTTATTTGGGAGTGACTGCTAGGACACAGAAAAACTCCATCTCCCCTCTTCCACTGTTAGGAGTGTCACAAAAATCCCAAATTTAACAACTTCAACATGTCTTCAGAGAACCTAGCATAGATTCATATTGGGTCCATGCTTGTTGCTTTAGTCTCTGTGAAGCCCTATGAGTCCTGCTTAGTTAATTATGTGGTCCATGGTCTCCTTGTCCTAGAGTCCTCTAGCTCCTACATTCCATCTTCCTGCTCTTCTGTGGGGTTCCTGAGCTCCTAGTATTTTGTGGGGGGTCTCTGCATCTGCTCCCCTCAGCTGCTGGAAGAAGTCTCACTAATGATTTGGCTAGGCACTGATCCTATGTCTCTGGGTCACCCAGCTTCCAGTTCCTGGTCACTCAGACAGTGTAGAGCATGGACTTTTTCTTGTGGTATGGGCCTCAGGTTAGACAAGTCATTTTTTGGCCACTCCCACAGGCTCTGTGACATGTTTACCCCAGCACATTTCACAGGCAGGAAAGGTTGTAGGTTAATGGTCTTGTAGCTGGTTCATGTTCCAGGCCCAATACCAGATGCCTTGCTTGGTTACAGAAGATGACCAGTTCAGGCTCCATATCCTCCATGGAAGTAGATCTCTTTCTCAGACATTATAATCTGTTTTCCCCAAGGTTCTCTCCATTTCCCTAACTACTCAAACTTTTAGTGTTTCTTTCTGTTGTTCATTAGAACATAAACCAGAATCTAAAAGTATAATAATAAAGTCGGATAAAATTAAAAGAAACATACATAATAATAAAACAGGACAAAACAAACAAACAGAAGGAAAAAAAGTCAAAGGAAAAAATACAAGAAACATATATAAACCCATATTGCCCCCAAACTCCCATAAAAACACAAAACTGGAAACCATAATATATACATAAAGCACATGTATGCAGTTAACAGAATCAGAAATAGCTGTTAACCTTGTGACCTATTCTTTTGCATAAACAACATTTTGTTAAAGTTGTACAAGACCAGGCAATTACAAAAACAACCTTTAACAGTCATTAATATTGAAGGTCCAATTTTGCTTTATAGTTACCTTAAACACAGTAATTTTAAAACTTTTTTTTGTTTTTTTATAGTTTTTATTGAGCTATACATTTTTCTTCACTTCTCTCCCTTTCTCCCCTCTCCCATGACCCTCATATTCCCAATTTACTCAGGAGATCTTATCTTTTTTATCTTCCTATGTGGATCCATGTATGTCTCTCTTAGGATTCTCTTTGTTGGTTTTCTCTCAAGGTTCTCTGGGGTTGTGGCCTGTAGGCTGGATTTTCTTTGATTTATGTCTAAAAGTTGTTTGTGAGTGAATACATATTATATTTGCCTTTCTGGAACTGGGTTATCTCACTCAATATGTTTTTTTCTAGTCCATCCATTTGCTTGCAAATTCAAGTGGTCATTTTTTTCACTGCTGAGTAATACTCCATTATGTAAATGTACCACATTTTCTTTATCCATTCTTCAGTTGAGGGGCATCCAGTTGCTTCCAGGTTCTGGCTATGGCAAATAGTGCTGTTATGAACATAGTTGAGAAGATGTCCTTGGGGTATGATTGAGCATCTTTTGGGTATATACCCAACAGCGGTATTGCTGGTCTTGAGGTAGATTGTTTCCTAATTTCTGAGAAATTGTCATGTTGATAGCCAAAGTAGCTATACAAGTTTGCACTCCCACCACCAATGGAGGAGCATTCCCCTTATTCCACATCCTCTTCACATAAGCTACCATTAGTGTTTTTGATTTTAGCCATTTTGACCAGTGTAAAATGGATTCTTTGAGTTGTTTTGATTTCCATTTCTCTAATGGCTAAGGATGTTGAGCATTTCCTTAAGTGTCGTTCAGTCCTTTGAGATTAGTGTTTTGAGAGTTCTCTGTTTAGGTCTGTACCCCATTTTTTTATAGGATTATTTATTCTTTTGATGTCAAGTTTTTTGAGTTCTCTGTATATTTTGAAAATCAGTCTTCTGTCTCATGTGGGCTTTTTCCTTTTTGGAAGGGAATAGACTTTTGATGACTGTTTTTATTTCCTTAGCAGCTATAGCTCTATTCAACTTGTTTATCTGGTCTTGATTTAATTTGGTAAGTAATATTTATCCACAAAATTGTCCATTTCCTCTAAGCTGTCCAATTTTGTGAAGTACAGGCTTTTGAAGTTTGACCTGATGGTTCTCTGGATTTTCTCCATGCCTGTTGTTATGTCCCCCTTTCATTTCTGATTTTGTTAATCTGGATATTCTCTCTCTGTGTTTTGGTTAGTTTGGGTAAAGATTTGTCTATTTTGTTGATTTTCTTGAAAAACCAACTCTTTGTCTCATTGATTCTTTGTATTGTTTTCTTTGTTCCTATTATGTTAATTTCAGCTCTCAATTTGATTATTTCCTGTCATCTAGTCCTACTGGGTGAGTTTGCTCCTTTTTTTTTAAAGTTTATTAAATTATGAAAGTTTTCATTTCCGCCCCTCCTCCCAAAACCCTCCCACTCCCCCCTCCCCCTCCTCCTCCCTCTTCATCCCTAAGAGCAGTCAGGGCTTCCAGCCCTGTGGGAAGTTCAAGTTCCTCCCCACTCCTTCCAGGTCCCTGAAGGTGAGCATCCGAACAGACTGGATCCCAAAAGTCCAGCACATGCAGAGGAAACAAGTCTCAGTGTCATTGTCAGTGGCTTTTCAGAAAGAGTCTGGAACAGCCACACTCAGAGATCCGGCCACATTCAGAAAATCTGGTTGGATCACATGCTCGTTCAGTCCCAGTCCAACTGGCCTTGGTGAACTCTCATTAGATCAGTCCCCTTGTATCAGTGGGTGATCGCACCCCTCGCAGTCCTGAGTTTTTTTCATGTTCTTCCTTTTTCTGCCCCTCATTTGGACCATGGGGGGCTCAGTCCGGTGCTCCAATGTGGGTCTCCATCTGTATCGCCATCCATCGTCAGATGAAGGATCTATGGTGATAAGCAAAATCTTCATCAGTATGGTTATAGGCCAAGGCCGGTTCAGGCACCTTCTCCTCTGTCTAGAGAACAGTCTGGGGAATCTCTCCTTGGACCTGGGATCCCATTTATAATCAAATCTCCTGTAAACCCTAAAATGACTCCCTTAGTTGAGATATATTCTTCCCTGATCTCATATCCATCCTTCCTCCCTCCCCCCATCCCAGTCCACCTAGCTTTCCCCATTCCTCCCCTACTCCCTTCTCTCTAACCTTCTCCCCTTCCACAACCCTCCCACCCCCCCATGCACCCGAGGTTACCTGGGACTCTTGTCTATTTCCAATCTCCAGGCAGATAGCTACATGATTTTCAACAGGTTCACCTTCTTATTTAGCTTCTCTAGGATCACGAATAATAGGCTCAAAGACCTTTAATTATGGTTAGAATCCACATATGAGTGAATACATACCATATTCCTCTTTTTGGGTCTGGCTTACCTCACTCAGTAAAGCGTTTTCTATTTCCATCCATTTGCATGCAAAATTCAAGATGTCATTGTTTTTTACCGCTGAGTAGAACTCTAATGTGTATATGTTCCACACCTTTATTAACCATTCTTCTATTGAGGGGCACCTAGGTTGTTTCCAGGTTCTGGCTATTACAAATAGTGCTGCTATGAACATAGTTGAACAAATGCTTTTGTGGTATGATAGGGCATCTCTTGGGTATATTCCCAAGAGTGGAATTGCTGGGTCCTGAGGGAGGTTGACTCCCAGTTTCCTGAGAAACCGCCACACTGATTTCCACAGTGGCTGCACAAGTTTGCATTCCCACCAACAATGGATGAGTGTTCCCCTCATTCCACATCCTCTCCAGCATAGGCTGTCATTGATGTTTTTGAGTTTGGCTATTCTGACAGGTGTAAGATGATATCTCAAAGTTGTTTTGATTTGCATTTCCCTGATCGCTAAGGAGGTTGAGCATGACCTTAAGTGCCTTTTGGCCATTCGGAGTTCATCTGTTGTGAATTCTCTGTTCAGTTCAGTACCCCATTTTTTAATTGGGTTAGTTAGAGTTTTAGTGTCTAGTTTATTGAGTTCTTTGTATATTTTGGAGATCAGACCTTTGTCTGATGAGGGATTTGTGAAGATCTTCTCCCAGTTGGAAGGTAGCCTTTTGGTCTTACTGACAGTGTCCTTTGCATTACAGAAGCTTCTCAGTTTCAGGAGGTCCCATTTATTCATTGCTTCTCTTATTGTCTGAGCTCCTGGGGTTCTGCTTAGGAACTGGTCTCCTGTGCCTATATCTTGTAGACTACTTCCCACTTTCTCTTCTATCAGGTTCAAAGTGGTCAGATTAATGTTGAGGTCTTTAATCCATTTGGACTTGAGTTTTGTGCATGGTGATAGATATGGATCTATTTTCATTCTTCTACAGGCTGACATCCAGTTATGCCAGCACCATTTGTTAAAGATGCTTTCCTTCTTCCATTGTATGCCTTTAGCTCCCTTGTCTAATATCAGGTGTTTATATGTTTGTGGGTTAATACCCGGGTCTTCTATTCGATTCCATAGGTCGACTTCTCTGTTGTTATGCCAATACCAAGCTGTTTTCAATACTGTTGCTCTGTAATAGAGTTTGAAGTCAGGGATGGTAATGCCTCCAGAAGTTCCTTTATTGTATAAGATTGTTTTGGCTCTCCTAGGTTTTTTGTTTTTCCATATAAACTTGATTATTGTTCTCTCAAGGTCTGTGAAGAAGTTTGATGGAATTTTGATGGGAATTGTGTTGAATCTATAGATTGCTTTTGGTAGAACTGCCATTTTTACTATGTTGATTCTCCCAATCCAAGAACAGGGGAGATCTTTCCATTTTCTGGTATCCTCCTCAATTTCTTTCTTCAAGGACTTAAAGTTCTTGTCAAATAGGTCTTTCACTTCCTTGGTTAAAGTTACCCCAAGATATTTTATGCTATTTGTGGCTATCATGAAAGGTGATGTTTCTCTGATTTCCCTCTCTGCTTCTTTATCCTTTGTGTATAGGAGGGCAACCGATTTTTTGGAGTTGATCTTGTATCCTGCCACATTACTAAAGGTGTTTATCAGCTGTAGGAGTTCTTTGGTAGAGTTTTTAGGGTCGCTTATGTACACTATCATATCGTCTGCAAATAACGAAAGTTTAACTTCATCCTTTACAATTTGAATCCCCTTGATCCCCTTATGTTGTCTTATTGCTATTGCTAGGACTTCAAGCACTATATTGAAGAGGTATGGAGAGAGTGGACAGCCTTGACGTGTTCCTGATTTCAATGGAATGGCTTTGAGTTTCTCTCCATTCAATTTGATGTTAGCTGTCGGCTTACTATATATTGCTTTTATTATATTTAGGTATGATCCTCGTATACCCAATCTCTCCAACACCTTTATCATAAAGGGGTGTTGAATTTTGTCAAATGCTTTTTCAGTATCCAATGAAATGATCATATGTTTTTTTCTTTCAATTTATTTATATGATGGATTACATTGATAGATTTGTGTATGTTGAACCAGCCCTGCATCTCTGGGATGAAGCCCACTTGATCATAGTGGATAATTTTTCTAATGTATTCTTGGATTCGGTTTGGCAGTATTTTATTGAGTATTTTGGCGTCAATGTTCATGAGTGAGATTGGTCTGTAATTCTCTTTCTTGGTTGTTTCTTTGTGTGGTTTTGGTATCAGTGTAACTGTAGCTTCATAAAAAGAGTTTGGCAATGATTCTTCTGTTTCTATATTGTGAAATACATTAAGGAGTATAGGTATTAGCTCTTCCTGGAAGTTCTGGTAGAATTCTGCAATGAAACCATCTGGACCTGGGCTTTTTTTGGTGGGGAGGTTTTTGATAACAGCTTCTAATTCTTCGCGACTAACAGGTCTATTTAGATTGTTCACTTGCTCTTGATTTAACTTTGGTAAATGGTATTTATCTAAAAACCAATCCATTTTTGCACATTTTCCAACTTTGTGGCATATAAGCTCTCGTAGTAAGATCTAATGATTCTCTGAATTTCCACTGTGTCTGTTGTTATGTCCTCCTTTTCATTTCTGGTCTTATTAATTTGAATGTTCTCTCTCTGCCGTTTGATTAGTTTGGCTAGGGGTTTGTCAATCTTGTTGATTTTCTCCAAGAACCAACTTTTGTTTCATTGATTTTTTGGATTGTTTTCTGTGTTTCTATTTTGTTGATTTCAGCCCTCAGTTTGATTATTTCCAATCTTCTACTCCTCCTGGGAGAGTCTGCTTCTTTTTTTTCCAAAGCTTTTAGGTGTGCTGTTAAGTCTCCAATATATGCTTTCTCCGTTTTCTTTAATTGGGCACTTAGCGCTATGAACTTTCCTCTTAGAACTGCTTTCATTGTGTCCCATAGGTTTGAGTGTGTTGTGTCTTTATTTTCATTAAATTCAAGGAAGACTTTAATTTCTTTCTTTATTTCTTCCTTGACCCAAGGATGATTCAGTAGTTGACTGTTCAACTTCCACACATTTGTAGGCTTTCTGGAATTCGAATTGTTATTGAGTTCTAACTTTATTCCGTGGTGATCCGACAAGACACAGGTTATTACTAATATTTTTTTTGTATCTGTGTAAGTTTGCTTTGTTACCGAGTATGTGGTCAATTTTCGAGAAGGTTCCATGAGCTGCAGAGAAGAAGGTATATTCTTTCCTTTTTGGGTGGAATGTTCTATAGATATCTGTTAAGTCCATTTGATTCATTACCTCTAGCAATTCTCTTATTTCTCTGTTGAGTTTCTGTTTGATTGATCTGTACATCGGTGAGAGAGGTGTGTTGAAGTCTCCTACTATTAGTGTGTGTGGTTTGATGACTGCCTTGAGTTCTAAAAGTTTTTCTTTTACATAAGTGGGTGCTTTTATATTAGGGGCGTAGATATTCAGGATTGAGACTTTCTCCTGTTTAATTGTTCCTGTTAAGAGTATGAAATGTCCATCTCCATCTCTTCTGATTGATTTTAGTTTGAAGTCAATTTTGTTAGATATTAGAATGGCCACACCAGCTTGTTTCTTAGGTCCGTTTGCTTGGAAAACCTTTTCCCAACCCTTTACTCTGAGTAGATGTCTATCTCTGTGGTTGAGGTGTGTTTCTTGTAAACAGCAGAATGTTGGATCTTGTTTTCTTATCCAGTCTCTAATTCTGTGCCTTTTTATAGGTGAGTTGAGTTCATTAATATTAAGTGATATTAATGACCAGTGGTTGTTGATTCCGTTTATTGTTTGTGTGTGTGTGTGTGTGTGTGTGTGTGTGTGTGTAGTAGAGTTTGTGTGTTTCTCTTCTTTGAGTTGTGGTTGTGAAGGGTTGCTAGATGTCTGGGTTATTGTAGGCAGTGATGGCAATGTTGGATTCCTTGGGTTGCGATTTTCCTTCTATTACTTTCTGTAGGGATGGATTTGTGGCTAGGAATTGTTTAAATTTTTTTTTATCCTGAAATATTTTGTTTTCTCCGTTGATAGTGAACGATAGCTTGGATGGGTATAGTAGTCTGGGTTTGCTCCATGGTCTCTTAGTTTCTGCAGTACCTCTATCCAGGATCTTCTGGCTTTCATGGTTTTCATAGAGAAGTCTGGTGTAAGCCTGATAGATTTACCTTTATAAGTCACTTGACCTTTTTCCTTTGCAGCTCTTAATATTCTTTCTTTAATCTGGATGTTTTGTGTTTTGATTATTATATGGCGAGGGGATGTTCTTTTTTGATCCAGTCTATTCAGCGTTCTGTATGCTTCTTGAACCTTCATAGGAATATCGTTCTTTAGTTTGGGAAAGTTTTCTTCTATAATTTAGTTAAATATATTTTCTGGGCCTTTGATCTGCAGTTCTTCTCCTTCTTCAATCCCTATTATTCTTAGATTTGTTTTTTTTATTGTGTCCCAGATTTCCTGAATGTTTTGTGAAGAGAATTTGTTGAATTTGCTGTTTTCTTTGACCAGAGCATTTATTTTCTCTATGGTATCTTCAGAATCTGAGATTCGTTCTTCTATCTCTTGTATTCTATTGGTTATGCTTGATTCTGTAGTCTCTGCTCGTTTACCTAGGTTTTCCATATCCAGCCGGTTCTCGTTTTGTATTTTCTTCATTGCCTCCATTTCAGTTTTCAATTTTTGGACTGTTTTCTTTACTTGTTTGATTGTTTTTTCTTGGTTTCTCAGGGTATCATTCAATGATTTACTTATTTATTCAAACTTTTTGTTATATTTCTCATCCATATCTATACTCATTTCTTCAAACTTTTTGTTATACTTCTCGACCAGTTCCTTAAGGGAGTTATTCATATCCTGTTTTAGGGACTCTATTGCTTTCATTATGGCACTTTTTTCCACTTCATCTGGGTTAGAGTGATCAAATCCTTCTGTTGTAGGGTCGTTGGGATCTGGTGTTTTCATGTTGTTTTTCAGATTATTGGAGGAGGTCTTGCCTTGGCGTCTGCCCATCTCTTTGTTCAAATGCTCTCTGTTGGAACTTCTGGTAGCGGGTCAGGTTCCCTTATTGGGCAGGGAGTTCACTGATAGAATGCCTACCTTTCCTCAGGCAGGCTATTGAAGCATAGGCACTCCCTCTTTCCGGGATGGGCCTACAGAGCAGGCCCAGTGTGCAAGGCAGCTGAGCTGGAGAAATTTTATGTCCCCAGTGGGAGGGGAGAAATATAGAAATTTGTACCTGGATGGAAGTTGGGATGGCAGGCGGGAGAGCTTAGCAGGCACCAGCACTCCAGGTTGACCTGGGAGTCTATGGGGTCGGGGAAAGTCCGAGCTCCTCCTCACCGGCCCCTGTTGCTGGCCTGAAGCAAACTCACCCCTCCGATGGCCCACTGGCTGGAGGCTGGGATGGTTGGCGGGGGCACTAGCAGGGTGGAGCCAGCAGCGCAGGCTGACCTGGGAGTCTGTGGGTTTGGGGAAAGACCGAGCTCCTCCTCGCCGGGCCCCTACCGCTGGCCGAAGCACACTCACCCCTCCGATGGCCCACTGACTGGAGGCTGGGATGGCTGGCGGGGGCGCTAGCAGGGTGGAGCCAGCAGCGCAGGCTGACTTGGGAGTCTATGGGGTTGGGGAAAGACCAAGCTCCTCCTCGCCGGGCCCCTGCCGCTGGCCGAAGCACACTCACCCCTCCGACGGCCCTCTGGATGGAAGCTGGGATGGCTGGTGGAGGCACTAGCCGAGTTTGCTCCTTTTTGTTCTATAGCTTTCAGGTGTTTTGTTAACTCGCTATGTGGGATTTTTTCCAGCTTCTTTATGTAGGCATTTAGTGCTATGGATTTTTCTCTTAGCACTGCTTTCATTGTGCTCCTTAAGTTTTGGTATGTTGTGTGGTCATTTTCATTGAATTTTTGGAGGTCTTAAATTCTTTTTTGATTTCCACTGTTGTTGGGGTTGTGTCTCTGTTGATCAGTTCTCCAGGTACCAGTGGAACCTAGGCTCATATGGTTGCTCCTCATGGTAGAAGAGGGGCTATGGTCCCGGTCATGACAGGTGTCGCTTGCTGGCAAAGCGGAGGTCCAGAGAAGGTAGGCAGCCCTTTCTTGCCTGCTGACTCTGGGGGAGATCGGGGTTGGGTGGGCAGGTGGCCCTTCCTTGCCTGCTGGCTCTGGCAGACTGTGTTCTGTCACTTTCATATGCCCAGGCTCAGAATGAAGATTAGAAAAAAGTGCTTTTGAAGGAGGCTTATCAGGATTTTAACAGAGATCTCATTGGTTCTAGTATCCTTTGATTTTTAAATTTAGCTTAGAAATAAGAGGATAGCCCATCATGCTGAAACAGTCCAAGTTTCTTTCATCTTTGCCATTGCAGCCTTGAGCTCACCACCAAGAAATGGGCTCGACCTCAGTCTGAAAATGGCGATCCTGCCTCCAGGAATCTCACAATGAGACTCACTTTCCTGTGGTTTTAAGATACAACTTTCTTGTTCCCCAACTGCAAAGATATTAGTAGTTAACAGCTTGGAATTCTATATTCTTTGTTTAACAATTATTGTCTCCCTGGATGGATAACACTGCTGGCTAGGCCGAGAGAGTCAGCAAATGCATCAAGACTGCACAGCAAGATGAGGCTCTACCTCAATTCAAAATGGCGATCCCGCCTACAGGAATCTCAGAAGGAGACTTTCTGTATCAGTTTTAAAACTTTTAATCATAAAGTTAGTCATCACATTATGCCTTTGAGTTGTATCCTGAGTCAAATCTCAGTAACTTTAGGTCAAGCCAGGGGTAAGGTGGATGCCTGTTTATACTGGGATTTAATAACCATTTGCTTAAGACTCCCAGACTGGGTCGAAGGGAACAGTTTTCTACGGACCTGAAATTCCTGCCTTTGTTGAGGATAAGAGGTGACATTCTATCTTCTGTAACTGCATCTCAGCTGAAATTGAGATATCCTTGTCACGGCCCAGGAAAACTGGAATGTAGGTCAAAGTACAGGAGGAGATTTAGGCAATGGGAAACATTCATTAGAAGTACCTGGTTTTCTCACCCATCTTGGAGATGGTGTGGTGTAGGTCACTTTGGAGCAATTTGTAATCTGTAGCTGATTCCTTGACAGTGTCTGTCAGTATAGTGGAAAATTGCTGGGGCAGGTATAGACTAGAGACAGAAGTTTAAAAGTTTATGAACTTAAAGGAAACTATTACCTTTGGAACTTGCCCCCTCAGGAACAGTCACTAGGTGGGGAAGCTTAGACTATTGGTTGGCATGATGGGAAGATTTATCTGGTTAAATACCTTAAATTACTTTTACCCCATTACAATTTATACCAATCTCATTTTCCCTCATCCAATCATCTACCACAATACAGAAATGGTTAATTACTTGGAGAAGCTATTGCAAAGCAAGTTATAAAGGAATAGCTAAAAAGCTACATTTGAAACCTGTTTATCTTTTAAGATGAAGCCTGTTAATGAAGTAAACCTGCCTGTGAGTTTGCCTTTCTCCTCAGGTGACCTAACAACTATGAAAAAAGCAAGGCCTGATTTTCACACAGAAATGTACTGACTAGGCAGGTGCTGCCAAACAGATGTAAAAGCTACACTTAGCCATCAGAGGTTTGAGAAGAATAAATGTGTACAGTGAGTTTATACCAAATGACTTCTGAATCAATTAAAATGAGAGGAACTTTTTTATTCTTTTTATTGAGCTGTATATTTTTCTTTGATCCCCTTTCTTCCTCTTCCCTCCCCTTCAACCCTCTCCCATGGTCCCCAAGCTCCCAGTTTACTCAGGAGATCTTGAAAATGACAGGAACTTACTCTCAAACACGGACGGTTCCCTAGGCTTCTTTTTGGCAAGCTCAGTAATCTGGTAATCTCGATGGAGGTGGGATACTTTCAGTCTTCAGCAGTCACACAGGACATTCTGGCACAAGGGCTTCTTGCCAGTCAGGAGTCAAGGAAAACCATAAAGTTACACCATGCAACAAACCTCAAAGGAGAGATTTACTGGGGGAGAAGCACAGAATGGTGGCTGCTTATGAACAGGAAGAGAGGCAACAGAGGGCTCCACAGAGGGAATGATGTTATGGGGTTCTCGCAGCACGTGCACTGAGCGACTGGAAAAGTACATATGACTGATGCTTGTTTCTGTTGTTGTTGTTGTTAATATTGAGTCATGGGGGAGGGGATTTCCAAGTCTTAGGAACTCTAGGTCAAGCCAGGGGACAGGGCTTTTTTCTCTTGGCCCTGGCCTCTACAAGCATTAATGCTTTGACTGCCACACAGGGCAGCATCAGCCTTTAGCTGCCAGAACAAGAAGATACCAGAGATTTTCCTGTGACTGAGGAATTTGAGAGATTGTTGTAGCTTGGTGTGACAAAGAGGATCAATCAATTCTTCAGTGTCCTGATTGACCACAGTTTAGATAGAGTCCTGGTGGTGGGTGGAGGCTGGGTCAGTTTTTCCCAGTGCTTAGCATCACCAAATTCAGGTGGAATTGTTGTGTATGGAGGAGACCTTATGGCTGCTGTTAGGATCTGGTATTTTTGTCTATAATGAGAAGCCTTTTTTATTAAACATTTTAAATTCCATATTCAGTAGATCTCTGAGAAGTCTGAGGACCATTATCTATTAAGTATACCTGATTTTAAATAAACTTTGTTTTAGTTATTTATTTCAAGTTTAACCTTGAAAGCCTTGTCCCTGTAAATGAATTACGTTTGAACCTAGCATGGCTACAAGCAAAGCTCTGAGTCCAGAAAAAGAAAAATAAAGATCATTTATAAGGTGACTGGCTACTAACTTTCATGTCCTAATTATCTGTAACAGTTTACAAGTTAGTGGTTTTTATAAGTCTAAGATTTTACAGTTTTATCCATGTTAAATTTTAGATTAAAAATCACAGTTCTTAATAGAAACCTTTAAAATATCAAAATAAAACTTTAAATAATAAATGAAGCCCACAGAGACTTGGAACCTGGGGAAGTTGTGGAAGTTTCCATTTTAGATCCCAGGAGGAAACAGGAGGGAATATTGTCAGGCAAAACAACATTATTAGTCCAAAAACCCATTATTAGTCCAAAAACCCATGTCAGTATTATGTTTTGGTGATGGTCTACTTCCCTAGAGCTAGGCTGCCTTCTTCTGTGATCCACTTGACCTGGGAGTGATCTATTCAGGTGTGGACACCATTAACCTTGATAGTATCTGGGGCGACTAGGTAAACAAGATGTCCCTTCCAGCAGGGTCCTATTCTTTCACCATGCTGCCTCTTGACCCACACCTTATCTCCCAAGTCAGCTGTAGAACCTGTACAGACTGGCACAATTGGTGGTTTCTGACTTCAGTGGCCAATTCAAGGGAGATTGGGAGGAGGTTTACCGAAAAATAATCTCAATAATAATGGAGTTAAACCTTTTACATAAAAAACACATTGAGCCCTAAGCATAGTAATTAAAAAAATTAGTTATAGGGTTAGCAGTCACAGTAACTGTTAACATACAGGCACATAGTAAGATGTTGCTGTCAAGCAGTGGAACTGTCTCTGTCTTTCCTAGAAGTCTGTAAATATTGAGGACAATTTTAATAATATCATTTGTTTTTTCTAACTTTCTTAAAGAGTGTGACTCCAGGCACAAGGCCGGTGGTGACGTGTGTCCAGTGCCTTGAAGACATCTTAGGTGATAACTACCTTAAAAAGGGATATTTGCTTCTGGGTAGTCTTTTGGGGGGAAACCTAAATCTGGAAATTGTTTTTGAGATTAGCATTTTAAGTTTCTAGAGGTCTTTTAGTTCCATAGGGAAGGGTCTCAACCCAGTTAGCAAAACTGTACCAACAAGACAGTGAAAGTTCTGCTCTTGGACAAGGAGTCAAGCTTGCCTGCCATTGCTGGGATAGCCTTCCTTTTTTCTCTTCAGAAGACAGGGTCTCCTGGTTAGACGGTTTAAGGGTCAGATTACTTTGTCAACTTGACCCTGGATCGGGTCATCAGAGAGACAAAATGCCCCTCTAAGGTTGACCTCCAGGCCAATCTGTGGGGCGTTGCTTTATTGATGATGGCGGTGGAAGGGCCGCCCCACTGTGGGCAGGGCCACCTCTGGGCAGGTGGGCCTGGGTGTGTAACAAAGAAGACTGTACAAACCAGGAGGAGTTCTTCAATGACTGCTTCTTCAGTTTTTGCTTCCAGGTCCCTGCCTTGAGTGCCTTTGATGATGGGAAGTGTGAGGTGAAATAAATCCTTCCCTCCACAATTGTTTTTGATTATGATGCTTTATTACAACGATAGAAACTCTACTGCAGACAGACTTCACAGGAGCTGACCTTGTGTTCTGCAGTCTGTAAGAACTCTGCCTGTAAACGGTTTTTTGCTAACTGGTGGATATTACTTTTTCCCAAGGACAAGTTCTGTTGAAGGGTGTTAAGACCGTTCCCTTGGCAGAGGATGGTAAGTGGAGATGGTTTTGTTGGTTTGATTGACTGTAGAATCCTGGAGTCCAGGGAGCATATTCCTCGGAGAGTTCCTGTTTTGTCTAGGCAGCTGTCTTGTCAGAATACTGTTTTGTGGTGTAACATGATTAGAAGTATTTGATTGGAAAGGGATCTTGCCTTCTCTACTGAACTTCAGACAAGATTTTTCAATTTTCATTTAACACTTGGAAGTTACGTAAGTGTTACAGCTCTGAGGGGAAAGGCTTCCTAGGGGAGGTGTTGCAGCTCTGACGGAGAAGGTTGCCTCAATACAAGCATTATAGTGCTGAATCAAATGTAAGTGGTTTGTGAAGTCTCCGATCCTCCTTGGAGATTTGATCCTTAGATCACTCCACCTTCATATTTACTTCAGTGCCTAAGTCAGTGGCTTTCACCAGCCTAAAACAACAAGGCATAAGATAGACAGAAGGAGTGGAGATAAAAAAGAATTCAAGTTCTAGAAGATCTGTTTTCACTCGTCATGCTGGGAAGCATCCCTTAAGAACTGCTAAGGACCACGAATTTCTCCGTTGCGTGACATTTTCCTCCAAATCAAAAACATTTCCTCCAGGAAACAAGGAAGGTTATGAGCCTCAGTTGATAAACAACAGAAAGTTGGAAAGTTATTGAGGGCCTGACCCCATCACTATAAAAAGGTGTTAGCAACTGTTATAAGAAGAAATTTGGACCAGCTGAACTGCAAAGAGAAAAGATATTCAGATAATCGAGTTGTGTGCAAGATGTGCAGAGAGCCCTAGCCATTAAACATTCTGAGGGTATTTGTTTTTAATTTTTAATTAGTTAATTTGGTGATGTAGCTACTTACGAGTCACCCCTGCTCCTTGTAAATAATCCCATACTCATACTCCTGTTATAACCCTAATAAAAACTCATCGCTTTACTAAATTGGACTTTAGTGCAATTGTTATGTTTGTCTATCATGGGTTGACTCTCTGGGGAGAAATGTGTGTATGTGTAAGAATTTCACTAAGTTAATGATGGAAGAGTTTCTCTCTTTTGGGGAGAGGTCTATAGAGGTTTTTTTCAGCACCAAGGATTGAATTTCAATGGTTATGTATACTTTCTGTGTGAGGAAGTAGATATAGCATTCAAGTTGGTCTGTGTTACAGAGTTTTGACTGAGTGATTTCATGGCTTCATCCCACTGGGAGATCCCTTCATTCCTTTCTAGCTGTCTGCCTAATGCCAGCATCTACCTATCTGCTCTCACACTTTCGTTCTGATCTCCACAGTGGCTTCACCGGGAGTGTTCCTCTTTTTCTGCACTGCGACACTAGTAACTTTAAGATATTAAAGTTTTGAAACCTACTTCTGTTCTCCATGGTAATGCTATACATGTAAACACCAGGGTGGGAGAGATGGCTCAGCTGTTAAGACAACTGGCTACTCTTAAGATAGGACTTGACTTTGACTGCCAAGGGCCATATAGTGGCGTCAATTAGCTCTCACTCCAGTTCCAAGGGATCTGCTGCCCTCTTCTGACAGAGGCTAGGCATGACATTGTAGTGCAAGACATCTATGCAGGCAAAAACACCTACACATAAACATTTTTTAAAAAATTAATAGAAGTATAAACATTAATTTCATTATTCTACATGAAAATGTGAAGTTATCTGTGCTTTTTTGTTTTGTTTTGTTTCTAACCCTAGGGAAAGACCTGACATTTCAAGCTATTCAAAGGGAGACAGGAGGGGTAATTATCTCCTTAATGGGATGAAGTGCTTTTCCTCTCCAGAAGTTCTCATGCATCTGCTTCTATCAAACAGTATCACCTGTTAGAATAACACAAGTTAGGACTTGTGCTGGTTTGAATAAGAATGGCCCAATAGCTCATATGTTTGAATGCTTAGATGCCAGAGAGTGGAAACACTTGAAGCATTAGAAAGATTAGGAGGTGTGACCTTGTTGGAGGAAGTGTGCCACTGCAAGTGGCCTTTGAGGTTTCAAAAACCAATGCCAGACCCAATCTCTCTCTCTCTCTCTCTCTCTCTCTCTCTCTCTCTCTCTCTCTCTCTCTCTCATTGCTGATCAGGATGTGGCTCTCAGCTCCTTTTTCAGCACCATGCCTGGCTGTCACCACCTTCTCTACCAGAATAGTAATGGACTAAGCCTCTGAAACTGCAAGCAACTCCCCAATGAAAAATTTTCTTTTATGAGTTGCCTTGTCATGGTACCTTCACAGAGAAAGAAGACCGACTGAGTCAGAACTTTTGTTTTCTCTACTTCACCCCCGCCCCCATCGTCTCTCTCTTTCTGTACTTGCTAAAGGTTAAGTAAGCTTCACATGGCACTCGTGCCTTCCGCTCCTTCAGCCAATAGCCTTTAAGATACCAAGACAGAAAAAAGTGGGAAGTGCTGTGAGACAACAGTCTGTACCCTGTCACTTGTATTTTAAATAAACGCGGATTGGCCAGTAGCCAGGTAGGAAATATAGGCAGGGCAACCAGGCAGGAAGTAGGGATGGGATGATGAGAACATAAGAATTCTGGGAAGAGAATCAGTCTGCAGTTGTCATCCAGATACAGAGGAAGCAAAATGTGAGTGCCTCACTGAAAAAGGTACTAAGCCACTTGGCTAACACAGACGCGAATTATGGGCTAATAAAAGTTATGAGTTAATAAGAAACCTGAACTAATAGGCCAATCAGTTTATAATTAATGTAAGCCTCTGTGTATTTCTTTGGGATGAATGGCTGTGGGATCGACAAGGACAGAAACCTCAGTCAACACCCCTCCTAACGTATTACTGCTTGCTGAACATAAGTATGTATGGCTTTCTCATTCTCCATTTCCCTATTTCAAGCAGCTTGTCTCTCTTGTTGTTGTTTTTTTTCCCTTCAAACTCAAATGTTTGTTTGAACTCAAATGTTCAACTTCTGTTTGTTTCTGTTTCTAAATTCTTTCACTAATGAGACTGAGAATCGGAAAGGGAACCTGTTCTCTCCCATGTGGTGGTTTAAATAAGAATCCTGCCCCTGTTCCTGTGCTCATAGATTTGAATACTTGGTCCTGAGTTGGAGACTGTTTGGGAGGGAGTAGGAGGTATGGCCCTGTTAAGACATTGTGTCAATCCTGGGGGGCAGGATTGAGCTTTTAAAAGCTGCCAACTATCACCAGTGCACTCTCTCTGCCCCCGTTTGTGAGTCAAGGTGTGAGCTCTTAGCAGCTGGTCCAGCTGCCGGCCACCATGCCTTTTTCTCTGCCATCGTGGACTCTAACTCTCTGGAACTATAAGCCCAGTTCAACTCTTCTATAAGTTGTCTTGATCATGGTGTCTATCACACCAGTAGAAGGGTAACTGGTAAACCTCACAGTAGTATCCTTGCTACCAATTGGTGTCACTTGTCTTCTTGATCACAGCCGTTCTGATAGGGAAGACGGAATCTACAAATGGTTTTAGTTTGCCTTCTCCTATTGGTTAAAGATGGTTAACATTTTAAAATAGTTTTGGTCATTGGGTTTCTTCTTTTTGACAAATGTCTGTTCATTTCAGTAGCACATTTACTGATTGGATAATGGGGTGTTTGATAAGTATTTTTTGCATTGTTTTCTCCTAGACAAAGGAGTGAAATCTGTCCCTTGGTGGTGTACCACTGTCAAGTCCCTTAAGAATTAGCCCAGTTTTTCAGCCAAGAGTCCTGGCAATAGTGGATATGCAGTCTGAACTCACCATCTCCTGTAATCAGATTGGGAACCACCCCAGTTGTCATCAGAGAGCCTTCATCCAGTGAGTAATGGAAACAGATGAGGAGATCCCAGCCAATCAACTGGGCTGACCTCGAGAAATCTTGTTGAGATGGAGGAAGGATTGTATGAGCCAGCGGGTCAGGGTCATCACAAGAGAACACACAGGAACAACTAACCTGGGCTCATAGGAGCTCACAGACTCTGAGTTAACAGCTAGGGAGCCTACATGGGACCAACCTAGGTCCTCTACATATGTGTGACAGTTGTGTGGCTTGGTCTACATGTGGGCCTTTTAGCAGTAGGAGTAGAGCCTGTTCCTAATGCTTTGGCTGGCCTCCAGGAACCTATTCCTCATAATGGATTGCCTTGCCCAGCCTTAACAGAAGGGGAGGAGCTTAGTTCTACCTCAACTTTATATGTCGTACTTTGTTGACACCCATGGGAAGCCTGCCCCTTTTGAACAGACAGAGGAGGAGTGGAATGAGGTTTGGGGAGGAGAGGAGAGGGAGTGGAAGGAGAGGAAGGAGAGAAAACTGTGTTTGGGATATAAAATAAATGAATAAATTTAACTACGAAGAGTCAATCCAGTTGTGTCAGGCAATCACCCAGGCAAGGAATTACTTCTGCCCCCTTCCACCCAGGAAGGCTGTTATCCCTAAAGCCATGCCAAAGAGTCAGGATAAATAATTATTCCCTAATACAACAAGGTGCTTTTCATTCCCAGATAGCCCTGTCTTTAATGTGGTCACTTACCAAGCCACAACCATGCAGCTTTGTTAAGGAGTTACTCAGAAACTAGCTTTGCCTTTTCTTCCCTCTATCTCTTTGAAGCTCGCTTTCCCCAGCGTGACTCCCTGCTCTTTCTTCATGGCTTCAGCCTGCCTTTGGGCTGCTTGCTGACCTCTGCAGGACAAGCTCTTTTCTTCCTTTCCCCATCCTCCTCCTTCCGGCAGCTGCTGAGATTTATAGCTTGCCTGTCCTGGACATTTCCTTTTAAACTCTAATAAAGCTTTTGGTTAGCTTCTTTTAGAGTCTGTTCTTAAACTCCTTTATTAACAAGACAGAGAAATTCAAGAAGGAACCCTATTTCTCTAGTGATAACATCATCAAGTCTGGTAGACAGACTCCCATGCCCCTCATCCCCCATCTACTTTCTGGTAACATAATTTTCACAGTTCTTCCTGCTTCTGTTTTGCTCTCTGTAATTCTCACCATTTTCTGACTCAAAGCTCACTGGTGATCTTTTAGTGGTCTTTTACTAATTTCAAGTGTATTTTTTTACTATTTTGTTAACATGAATATCTCTTCTTTTTGTTAACAGATTGTGCTTCATTTCTAAGCCATTGACTTATTAATAAATGATGTCATCAATGTTTCTGAATCTGTCACAACTCATTTAACACCCTCTTTTCACAATTTTATACATGTACACAATTGATTGTGACCACAGTTACTCATTAATTTCTCTTATTGCCTTTCCACTCTGATGCCGTTCTTCCAAACTACTTTTATGATATTTTTGATTTACTACATTTTACTGGGGATGTATCGGTATATACATATGTATGTATGTATAAGTATGTATATGTATGTATGTATGTACAGCTTACCAGTGGCAACACCATTGAAGAAAAAGATTCTCTTTCTCTGGCCACCATTAATGGACAACACATGCCCAGGGAAGTATGGGGCCTCATGAGCTTCTTCCTTTTTCCAGGACAGACCATTGAGAAGTCCGATCTTGTGCAAGTATTGTTGCCATTGGGTCATGATTGCAGTGGTCATGTTATATACAGAAAATAGCATTTAACAACATTCCTTATCTTCCAGTCTTACATTGTTTGTTCCCCCTATTCATAATTTCCTAGAACCTTGCAGGAATTACACACACACACACACACACACACACACACACACACACACACAAAACTATGTGTGTGTCATGCTAGGATTGAGCACTCAACAATCACTTATTCTTGGAACCTTGAGAAGTTATAAGTCACTGCAGTAGTCATCATTTCCTGAAAGAAGAAGTTTCTTCTGCTCCAGACTGAGAGAAATGCTAGTCCATATGTAAAAACAGAAATATTTAAAGTAAATTTGATAGCTTGATACCATATCCATTATCAAAACAACAATGAAGGTTTCACACAGAGCCTAGGACTTCTTCAGACACATGGCTTGACCAGGTGTACAGTGTGAGGAATTTGTTCCTTCTGATGGAGTGGGTGTCAACTCCAACAAGTAAGTTGTTAGCCCCAAACAATCATGCCACTATCGTACAAGTTGGCATGTTTCACCTAGAAGGTACAGGGTTCACAGCTAGGTAAACTGTTGATGACTTTTCTTCCTCCCCTCCTTATCAACCATCTCCTAATCAGTCTAAATTCATGTCTACATTCACTACTTTATATTTTGCTTTCTGACCCATTTAATTTAACCTGGGTCATTGGGTGAGAACATGCCGGGGGAGAACATAGGTCCTGAGGGGAATCAAAAGCTGTTTTTTTAAACCTAAGTTGCTGTATTAAACTGTTTTTATTTAAATTTATATACATGCTATGCTTACCTTTAAATAGATAAGCCTCTCCACTGAGCCATGCTGAATGAAGATACAGTTGCACAAGCTATGGAGGATAAGTGACAGATGAATATCCCATCCAGTTATTAGTTGATAGACATCTAGGTTGGCTCCATCCCCTAACTGTTATGACTAGAACAGCAATGAACACAGTTTTGGTGTAGGCATCTCTGTGGTAGGATATAGTGTCCCACGCTACCCTCACCAGCAAGAACCACGCGGAACACTAGGATTCTTCTGCAGGAATGGCTTTAATCCTCTTGGGAGCTAGAGCATAAGCCAACATGGCCGGGGACCCAGATAAGATGGAACCCATCCCTTATAAAGGAAACAGACCCTGCTTCGGACGTGTCACTCTTGGATTGGTCAATTGTCCATAATCCCAGGTGATGCCTCGGGAGTAGGCGGGGACTCAGTGGGAAATTACCAAGCACATGTGCGTTCACCTGGTGGTGAAGCTGGATGTCAGCGCCATCTTGATAATGGAGAATGTGGCTGCGGCCTTCTACATCTCCCCCTAATTTTACTTCTTTGCAGAAAGGCAACTCCCTAGGAAGGTAAAGATAGAGGTCGCACTTCCCAAAATGAAAACATTAAAATGGGCTTACACGGAATCTGCCCCTAGGCTCATGACACCTGGAACCTATCCAGCCTGCCCTTTGCCAATTTTCTGGGAAAGGGAACATACGGCAGGAAACCCTTATGCAGAGCGACTTATCTCTCAGAGAGGGCCATTCTCTGTGCGATGCTCTTCAGCTCGACAACCTTCAGGGCTAGCTAAGCCAAGCACTCCACCCTGTGCAATGGACCATTGTCCTAGGGGTGCAGGAGCTGGTTGGCATAAACCTTACTGCTTCAGCATAGATAACCACACATCAGTAGAGGCCCCTGTTCCAGGGCAGCCAGCGCTTGTGTAATAACCACTTTGTCCCTACGATTTTGGGATTTGAGTCAGCCGGCCATCCAGAGGAGAAACACTAATCCATAGCATAGTACTGTTCCAAAACATTTCCACCCCCACCCATTCTTTGAAGTAGGGGAAAGAGAGATACGGCCCAGGACTGGAGTCCTACGGCCAGGCTTATAAATCATCTCTAGGATGGTATGAGGGGCCCCAGAGTCTTATTGGTTGTAAAAAATCGAGGAAACACCGCCATCCTATGGCTGACTGGTAACAGCTTCGGGAAAGCTGAGAGTGTCCTCCATCGGTGCTCTGTCATCTATCTGCAAAATGGCAGGAGGAACAGCAGCCAGGTCCTCAGGCGAATCCATGTGTCGTGGATCACTCTTCACTGTTCGGGTCAATCGCTCTGGCAGCCAGAATGGGCTTTCTTGATCCTGTGGGAAGACACAAACAGCTCCCCTGGATCTCAATAAGATGGGATCCGGGCCTTTCCATTCATTAGAAAGCACGTCTTTCCACTTAACCAAATCTTTGGGCCGCTGCGGATCCGAACAATGTCGTGTTGCAGCATTTTGGCCATTATCATCCAGATTTAAAAAATTTATGGTGAACAGAGCCATGGCGATGGCCACCCTTGGCGTCGTGGGTAGCTCTGTCAATATTCCCCCTTTCTGTTTAAGTAGATAAGATTTGAGGGTGTGATGCGCCCGTTCTATGATACCTTGTCCCTGAGGGTTATAAGGCAGGCCTGTAATGTGGGTGACCTGCATCTGTGCGCAGAATTGCTTAAACTTTTGAGAAGTATAGGCAGGCCCATTATCCGTTTTTAAAGATGTGGGCTTGCTCCAAGCACTCCATGCCTCAAGGCAATGTTGAATGACATAAGAGGTTTTTTCTCCTGTAAGTGGTGTGGCATGAATAATGCCAGAGCATGTGTCAATTGACACATGCACACACTGAAGTTTTCCAAAGGCAGTGATATGAGTTACGTCCATCTGCCATATTTGCAAGGGCATAATCCCTCTGGGGTTCACGCCAGTGTGTCTGATAGGAAGAAACTGGCAACAACTGTGACATTGGGTTACAATGTCACGAGCCTCTTTTCTGGTAAGTGAAAAACGTTTGCGCAGGGTTTCAGCTGTAACATGAAAATTATCATGAAAGGTTTTAGCAGTCTGCAACGGGGAAGCAAGAGCTACTGCAGCAAGCCGCGTAGCACGATCAGCCAGGTCATTGCCCAAACTCATTGGGCCTGGAAGCCCCGAATGTACTCTTATGTGTGTGATAAAAAATGGAGCTCTCCTATTTAGTAATCAATCCTGTATCCTCTGGAAAAGAGCTGCCACTGTACTAGTAGGTTTTATAATTCCAGCGGCCTCTAATAATTTAACAGCGTTAACCACATAGGCAGAATCAGAAACAATATTAAGGGGACAAGGAAATCTTTGAAGAACCTCTAAAACCACCATACATTCCACCACCTGGGGCGAGGTGGCAGAAAAGTTCTTTGTATATATTTTAGAACCTACAACATAAGCTCCCACACCATTCTTGGAGCCATCTGTATAAACCGTCATCCCGTCTTTTAGCGGTGCGGAAGACGTAACTCGGGGAAACACAATGGGATGACATGCAGCGAACTGCAGCAGAGGGTGTTTAGGATAATGATTATCAATTTTCCCCGAAAAGGTGGTAACCAAAATGGCCCAATCGTCAGAGGCGGCGGCCAAGGTTTGTACCTGAGAGGAGGTATAGGGAATTATCATAACCTCTGGATGCTTGCCAAAATGACTAACAGACATTTTAAGGCCTTTAAGGGCAATTTGAGCTATAGCGGCGGGATACCAATCAATACTTTTGTTAGGAGAAGCATGCGGATGGATCCACAGTCACGGTCCATCCTGCCATAACACAGCGGTGGGTAGCTTTCTTGTTTTAAACACACATAGAGCAAATGGTTGAGTTTCATCAATACGGCACAGCTGTGCCTCCTTAATGGATTCCTCCACTAGTAATAAGGCTGCTTCTGCTGCCGGCGTCAAGGCCCGAGGGGAGGTAATATGAGTATCCCCTTCCAAGATATCAAACAATGGCTTTAAATCAGCGGAGGGGATTTTTAAGAATGGTCGCAGCCAATTAATATCTCCTAATAACTTTTGGAAATCATTTAACGTTCGCAAATCATCCCTATAAATCTTTATTTTTTGAGGCAGAATCTTTTCAGGAAGAATAACAGAACCTAAAAATTGGCCAGTATCTGCAATCTGGACCTTCTCAGTGGCTATTTGAAGACCCCATAGCTGTAAGCTTTTAACGAGCAGCGGGTAGGCTTCCTTTAGGACCTGTAAGTCCTCATGACACATAAGTATATCATCCGTGTAATGAACCACGAGCAAACATGGAAACCATTCGTGAAGCGGTTTAAGAGCCTCCTGCACAAACATCTGACAAATAGTCGGACTGAGACACATACCCTGAGGTAGGTTTTTCCATTGAAAACGTTTATCAGGCTCTATATGATTAATTGAAGGAACAGTAAAAGCAAAGCGAGGCCTATCAGCAGGATGCAATGGAATAGAAAAGAAACAATCCTTAATATCTATTATTACCAGACTCCAATTTTTGGGCAAAGCTGAAAGCACCGGGAGTCCTCGCTGCACAGGCCCAAAGAGGTGCATTTGTTCATTAACGGCTCTCAAATCATGCAGCAAGCGCCACCTTCCGGATTTCTTTCTAATGACAAAAATGGGTGTATTCCACGGAGAGGTGGATGGTTCTATGTGTCCCAGAGCCAACTGCTCATTAACTAGCTGATTTACTGCTTCCAGTTTTTCAGAAGTAAGTGGCCACTGGGGAACCCATACGGGGGTCTCTATTTTCCACGGTATGGGCCGTGCTGCCCCAGTGGCGCCTAGGAAAAACCCAGGCCCTGTTTGCTGATATTAGGTTTAGGATTTATTGGCTCCTGTATTCCCTGCTGGGAGCGACCCAAGCCCTTTCCTGGCCTATGACCCATTCTGATCATTATATCTTGGGCCTGAGATGAATATGCATTAGATAAGGTCAATCCCATGCCCTGCATCACGTCTCTTCCCCATAAGTTGACCGGCAGGGGGAGGACATATGGTGTAAAATATCCTGACTGCCCTTCATCTGTTTCCCAGGTTAATCTGGTGGAGCTAATGGTGGGGTTTGCACTGTAGCCCAAGCCCTGTAGGGCATGAGATGACTCAGTAACTGGCCAGGACTGTGGCCACCAGCGCGATGAGATAATACTTTTGTCCGCGCCGGTGTCCAAAATGCCTTCGAAGCATTTACCATTGACCCAAAGGGGCAGTTTGGGTCGATCTTGAAGGCTAACAACCAAGTAGGCTGAATCCTGTCCTGTTGACCCCATTAATTTATTCTCCGGCCTCTGGTGGATGTCTGCCGGGAGAAGCAGTAACTGAGCTATCCTGTCTCCTTTACTGATGGAAAAAACTCCACTAGGGCAAGAGCATAGGGCTTGTATCTCAGCAGTGTGCTGACTATCAACGAGACCTGGGTGGACGATTAATCCCTGTAGGGTAAGCGAGCCACGTCCTAAAAGCAGGCCCACGCTTCCAGGGGGTAGGGGCTCAGGCAGCTGCACAGGGACAGGCTGTACCCCCATTTGAGGCATCAATAAGAAGTCAGTGGAGGCACACAAGTCCATTCTCGTTCTGCCTCCGAGGGTCCCTCGGTCGTTGCCCTGACGAACTTGTTCCCATATTTTTGGGGGCCCTGGGACCGAGGGCCCCTCATCCCATTTTTTGGATCACCAGTCTGTGGGTTTCCTAATGGTGGGAGGATCTTACCATGGGCGTCCCTAACGGAGCGGCAGAGCTCCGCCCTATGATAACCTTTACCACAGCGTGAGCAAAGCGTAGTGGGCGCTCTCTCCTTTTCTGATGACCTACAGTCCCTTTTTAAGTGTCCTGGCTTCCCGCATTTAAAGCAAACTCTTGTGTCTGGCCCTTTAAAAGGGCGTTGTTGTGACCGCAAGATGGCTGCAGCCAAACCTGCATTCGTCAGGGGTCCTCCTAGTTCTCTACAGACCCTGAGCCAGTCCTGTAGCCCTTTATTTTTCCTAGGGGCTATGGCGGCACGGCACTCCTGCGTGGCTTGCTCAAAGACGAGCTGCTCTATTAGGGGCGTGGCAGTATCAGTATCGCCAAAAATGCGTCCTGCTGCCTCGATCATTCTTGCCACGAAATCTGAAAAAGGCTCCTGAGTCCCTTGTATAATCTTGGTGAGCGGAGTGCTCCCTTCTCCCTTTTTTGACAAGGCTTTCCATGCTCTTACAGCTGTATCGGCTATCTGGCGGTAGGCGCCCTAAGGGTAGTTTGTCTGGGCAGCGGCATAGTGCCCTCGCCCAGTCAGGAGGTCAAATGTCCATTGCTGTTGTTCTGGAGTTAAGGCCTGAGCGTTAGCTCTGGCTTGTTCCTGGGCTGCCTCGTGCCACAGCGCTTTCCATTCCAAATATTGACCCATGCTGATGAGCGATGCTTTTGCAACTGCTTCCCAGTCCGCTGGAGTCATGGCAGACGAGGCCAATCTGTCCAACTGGGCTAAGGTAAAATTAGCAGTCACTCCATACTTTCTGACTGACTCTGCTAACTCTTTGATTTGGTTGTACTCCACAGGCGCATGTACTCGCCCGTTTTCCCCTTCATAAACGGGGAAGGCCAAGTGTAGCTTTCTCTTGACCTTGTCAGGGATAAATGAAAAGGTCTTTGGCCCAAGGCGTTCCTCATAAGGAGGCGCCGAAGGGGCAGTTGGGGGAGGGCGTAGCCTATAAGGAGGCGGATGGGTCGTTTGGGATGACCTCATGGCCCTGCCGCTGGCTAATTCTACTTCCTCCTCTGTATCCAGTTCTCCTACCTCTTCTCCTGAACCAGAACTTTCGTGCTCACTTTCATGGTCACTTTCAATCTGCAAACTACTGTTCTTTCCTTTTTTCTTATTATTGATATCAGAAAGCTTTTGGCCTTGTGGGCCAATGTTCTCCCCCATTTTTACTTTCTTAGAATCACTGGAGGGTCCTCTTTCCTTAATTTTTTTTCTCACGCGCGCGTCTAACCTCCCACTGCATTCAGTTTCTGATATTCTGTCCTGAATTTCCTCCGCCTTTGCAACAACCGCTTGGCAAGATTCATCTTTTAAGCAATTTCTGGCAGAAAATAAGAGAATTGCTAAGATAAGTATCAAGGCCTGTATGAAACCTTCCCAATGCGGAGACAAGTCAAGCTCAAAACCGAAAAATCCAGGAGCAGACATTACCTCTCTGATTATGCAGACCCACAGTTCTGAATCCTTCCTGAATCCGAGGTGAATCCAAGAGATCCCCGTAGGTGCGGTGGTCAGGATTCCTCGGCGTCCCGAGGGCTTTGGCACCAGTTGTCCCACGCTACCCTCGCCAGCAAGAACCACGCGGAACACTAGGATTCTTCTGCAGGAATGGCTTTAATCCTCTTGGGAGCTAGAGCATAAGCCAACATGGCCAAGGACCCAGATAAGATGGAACCCATCCCTTATAAAGGAAACAGACCCTGCTTCGGACGTGTCACTCTTGGATTGGCCAATTGTCCATAATCCCAGGTGATGCCTCAGGAGTAGGCGGGGACTCAGTGGGAAATTACCGAGCACATGTGCGTTCACCTGGTGGTGAAGCCCGATGTCAGCGCCATCTTGATAATGGAGAATCTGGCTGCGGCCTTCTACAATATAGAGTCCTCTGGGTATATGCTTAGAAGTGGTATATGTACATCATCTGGAAGTTGATTATTAGCTTTTTGAGAAATCTCAGCGCTTGTTTCTATAGGGGCTGCACCAGTTTATATTCCCACCCCACTAACATTAAATAAGGATTACCTTCTCCCCAGTATCCTTGTTGGCATTTTCCCCTTGATAATCGTCTGGTACAGACCTGTGCAGGTCCCGTGCATGCTGCCTCAGGCTCTGTGTCTGTCTTCATATGTGCATCTATCATGTTGATTTAGAGGGCCTTGTTACCTCAGTGTCCTGTCCCTCTGGATCTTACTCTTTTTCTGCCTCCTCTTTCTCAGGGTTCTTGAGCCCTGAGGGGAGGGATCTGATGAGACATCCCATTTAGGGTTGAATATTCCATGGTCTCTTACTCTCTGCATAATGTCTGACTGGGAGTCTCTGTATTTTTTACCATCTCCTGAAGATGGGAGCTTCTCTGATGATGGTTGAGCAAGTCACAGATCCGAATAAAGCAGGATGCCATTCGGAGTCATTTTGTTGCTACCCCCCCCCATCAGTAGTATTTGGTTTAATTCTAGGTCACTGGGCTATCTAGTCCCAGGTTCTTGGTCAATGAAGCAGTGGACGGACACCACTGTAGATCAGAGGGATTGTAGCTGGGTTGCCATTGACAGCTCTCCTTTGGTAATGTGCAGAATACCTTTCTTGGTACTGGAAGATTCATTTGGTACCAAGAGATGTTCATTTGTGTCTTTGTCTCTGCCATTATGCTGTGGTTTCCTTTAGATCACCTTCATATATGTATATATTTTAAGAAACTTCTATTGTACTAGATTTCCATACTATCCCTCAAATGAACCTTAAATGGACCTTTTAGTTGTCTCTACTCATATTCCCTCCCTCTTCCCTCTTTCCTTTTCCTCCATACTTGATCATCTTATTCCAGTTCCCCTATCCATAATTATCTATTCTATTCCTCTTTTCTATCTTTCCCCCTTTTTCCTTATTTATATATAACCTCTGGTTATACAGATTGTAGTTTGGCTGTACTGTATTTCTCTTTTTGGGTCTGGGTTACCTCTCTAAGGATAATTATTTTATAATCTCACCCATTTACCTGCAGATTCCATGATTCCATTCTTTTCAGTGGCTGAGTAATATTCCGTTGTGTAATGCACTATGTTTTTTTCTCTTTTCTTTCCTTTTTTTGTGTTATGAGACAGGGTTTCTCTGTGTAGTCTTAACTGTTCTGGAACTCACTCTGTAGACCAGGATGGCCTTGATTGAACTCACAGAGATTTGCTGCTGCCTCCCAAATACTGGGATTAAAGGAGTGCACCATCACCAACATTTTCTTTATTGCTTATCTGTTGAAGCACATTTAGGCTGTTCCCAATTTTTGTCTGTTATGAATAAAGCAGCACTGAACATGATTTAATTTAACAAGTGTCTCTCTTGTAGGATACAGAGTCCTTTGGGTCTATACCCAAGAGTGGGTTATACAGGTCTCAAGGTCCATTGATTACCATCTTCCTGAGGAACGGTTACACTGATTTTCACAGTGGTGGTATATACCATCTCCCAAATCATGACATGGAGACTTCTTATTAGTTCTTATTAGTTTGCTTGACCTAGCTTAGGCTTGTTTCTGGTTAGCTCTTTTAACTTCATTAACCTGTTTCTCTTTGTCTGCCTTTTGCCTTGGGGCCTTTTACCTCCCTCCCCATCCCTCCATTCTTCCCTCCCTCCCTCTGTCCGTCTGTCTGTCTGTCTTACTTTCACTGCTTCTCTATGTCTGGCTGTCTGGTTCCTGGCCCCAGGTGTCTCCCACATTGCTCCTTCTTCTTCTCCATGCATTCTTTGGGCCTAGATTTCTCCTGTTTATTCTCTCTGCTTGCCTTCCCCGCCTAACACATAGCCTTTCACCTGCCTAGCTATTGGCTGTTCATCTCTTTACTAGACCAATCAGGTGCCTTAGACAGACAAGGTGAAGCAAATGTAACACACCTTTACATAAGTAAACAAATGCAGCATAAGCAAAAGTAGCAGATCTGTACATCATTAACAGAGGTAGCAGAAACTCCTTTACACAGTTGCAGTAATATTCTGCAGCATAAACAATGTAACGCATCTTTTCCAGTTAAAATACTTCACAATGGCTGAGCAAGTGTCTGCACATCCTCGACAGCATGAGCTGTCACTTGTTGACAGGTGTAAGATGATTAATTTCTCCATTTCCCACTTCCCTTCACCCCAACTCTCCCTTTCATATTCATGGTCTATTTTGAAATAAAGTTTTATTGACATGTTTATACAATATATTTTGATCATATTATTTTCCCTTCCCAACCCCTCGAGTTTCTTCCCACCTCTCGACTCAAATAAGTTCATATTCTTTCTCTCAATTTTTCTCTTTCTCTCTCTCACACACATGCAAAGAAAACAAAGAAACAAACAAACAGGATAAACAATAGAAAATGAAAATCAAGCCAATTAGGAAAAAAAGAAAAAGAATGAAAACCAGTAAGACCAAAAAAAAAAAAAAAAAACCAAACAAAAAGCTCACACACAAAAAAAAATATGGATTTTGTTTCGTGTTGGGAATGGGATCTTAATTGGAGTAGGTTTCAAATATTCTGTTACACTCTATTGAAAAAAAACTGATTTCCCCTTTCCAGTAAGTATCCATTGCAAATAGCTTCTTGATTGGATGTGGGAGTTTGTGTCCACTTTTTCTCAGTGCTGAGATTTTGTCTGGTTGAATTTGTGCATATTGTTAACTCTCTGTGAGTTTATTTGTGTATCCATCATGTTGTGTCTAGAAGACAAGGTTTCCTTGGAGTCATCCACCACCTCTGGGTTTTATAATTTTTTTCCTTTTTTGGTTTTGTATTTTTGAGATAGGGTTTCTCTATGTTGCAGCTCTGGCTGTCTGGCAACTCAATTTGTAGAACAGTCTGGCCTATAGCTCACAGACATCCACCTGCTTCTGCCTCCAGAGTGCTGGGACTAAAGGTGTGCACCACTATCACTTGGCATAATCTTTTGCCTTCTTCTCCACATAGATCCCTGAACCCCCAGGGGAGGGGTTTGATTGTTTGGTTTGAATTTGTAAAGGTCTTATGCTGTCATAGTCTCTGTGTGAAGCATGAATCTAATTAATCTTATCAATAAAAACAAGGAGTCAGATATTGGCGTGAAAACCTGGAAGATCAGAGAACTGGGAGCAGCTCCCAGTTGCTTTCTTCCTTTCATTCCTCAGTCCACAAGACTGAGATCCTGTCCACACCCCACCTGATCACTTCCTGTCTCCACATCACACAACATCTATGAGTTCATGTGTGCTTGTATTCTGTGGTGTCTGGAAGACATGGTTTCCTTGAAGTTGTCTGCTGTCTCTGGTTCTTACAGCCTTTTGGCTTGCTCTTCCACACAGATCCTTGAGCCTTTCCCATTTCATGCTGAGCATTCCAGTGTCTCTCACTCTCCTCACACTGTCCAGTTGTGGGTCTTTGTGTCAGTTCCCATATTCTGCAAGTAACTGTTCTCTGGTGAGGGTTTGGTGGTCTATGGATATAGCAATATATATTATATACAATATAGCATATAGATATGTTAATAAGAGTCATTGTATTTCTATGTTCCTTTAGCAAAATAACAGTAGTTTTTCTTCTAGTCCTATAAATGATTGAATATGAGGTTCTTGGCCCATTTAGTACTGTTGTCTGGCTTCTGTCTCATTGAGTAGGACTTAAATACATTCAAAAAGTGGTTGCTTACTCCCATATAATTTTCGCTACTATTGTACCAGTATATCTTGCAGGCACTTTGCTGCTGTGGGTCACAAGGGTTGTAGCTGGGTGAAATTGATGATTATTTTCTCCTCTGGTAGCATGGACCTACCATGAATACCGGTCTGTAGGGATGAAGCTTCCAGTCCTATTACTTATACAGTATCAGGTCCTTGGCAAATATAACACTATTGTCTGGTTTCCATCTCATTGAGCGGGACTTAAATTCAGGCAAAATGTGATTGTTTACTCCTCTATAAATACTCCCATGAGCAATAGCTTGATTTCTCTGTGTTTAACCATGTAAGTGGTGTCATCAACAATAGGCCCCTAACTGCCTTCTGGTTGGAGAAGATAAACAATCACCTTGTCTATAGCCTGGATGTTTCAGGATGGGTGTCTATAGGACCTATTTGTGAAACAACTCAACAAAAGTAACCTTTCTTAGCACCGAAAGTTTTACTTGGTGGCAAAAGATTTCTAGATGAACGTTGCTTCCCCTATTATATGGTGACTCTATGACTCTATTTAGATCCTTTCGTAAAGGTGTATATTTTAGAAAGGGTCACGTGGCTCTAGTAGGCTCAAGCTTGGTCTCAAGCTGGTAAACTTTTTGGGAAGATTTAGGAGGTGTGGCTTTGCTGGAATAGGTATGGCCTTATTGGAGGAGGTGGGTTCCTAGGAATAGTCTTTGAGGTTTCAAAAGCTTTTTGACAGGCTCAGTCTCTCTCTCTCTCTCTCTCTCTCTCTCTCTCTCTCTCTCTCTCTCTCTCTTCCTAAATAATGCCTGTGGAACAGGATGCAGTTCTCAGTTACTTCACCAGTACCACATCACACTCGCCTGTCTGCCACCACGTTTCCTGCCATGAAGATGATGGATTAATCCTCTGAAGCCATAAGGAAGCCCCTAATAAAATGATTTCTTTTATAAGAGTTGCCTTGACCATGGTGTGTCTTTACAAAACAGAAACTAAGACAAAAGTTGGTGCCAGGGAGTGGGATATTGCTGTCACAGGCCTGACCATACCATTGTTTGCAGGAATATGGAAGAATTTGATACTTTGGATAAAGTGTTAAATGATTTAAATGATGTTTAATGAATTTTCTCAGTAGAAACTTGGAAGACAGCAGTGCTGAGCGTGATGTGGACTCTGCAGGCTTGGCTCAAGGGGTTTCAGGGGAAGAATATCAGCAAGTGACTAGAGACCATTCTTATGAAATTTTGGCAAAAAAATGTGGTTGCTTTTTGCCCTGTCCTAAAACTCTGTTGAAGATTAAATTGAAGAGATTTTGATGAATGCCACTGGCAGAGGAGATTTTTGAGACAGGCCTGTGTTGGCAGTGTCAAGTGGTTATTAGCGATCCCTCGTGCGCAGATCTGCAATGACAGGAGCAAGCCTATAAGCAGCATTCCTTCACGGCACCTGCATTTGCTCCTGCACCTGACTTCCTTCAGTGATGAATGGTGATGTGGATGCATAAGCCAAACCAACCCTTTCCTTTCAAGTTGCTTTGGTCATGGTGTTTCATTATAGCAATAATAACTCTAACTAGGACGAAGGTTTCCAGATGGCTTCCCAAACACCCTCCGTGTTTGCTGTTCCTCCCCATATTTCTTCCTTTACACTGCCCTACACATCACTTCCCATTTAATCTTCTTATTCTAGTTTCTACTTTGTCCCTTTAAACACTATATTCTATTTCTCCTTCCTTGGAAGATCCCATCCTCCCCACTCCTTTTCTATCTTCCTACCCTTTATTGTTATTTGATTTATATCACAGGTATCTAATGCTTAAAAGCCAAAATCCACAAAAAAGAGAAAATATAAAATGTTTCTCTTCTTGGATCTCTGTTACTTCACTCAGGATTATTGTTTATCTCCACCCATTTATTACAAAATTTCTTTTTTCTTATCAGATGAATATTTTAGTATTTAGTACCATATTTTAATTATCCATTCATTAGCTGATAAACATCTAGCTATGTCCAGTTTCAGGCTATTATGAATAGAACAGTAAGAAGATGATTGAGGGAATAATTCATTAATAGGAATAATATTGATGAATATAAGTCTATATCCCAAATGCAACACTCAAAACTATGAAACTTGTTATACCTAAATGCCAAGATTGTCTCCAATATGGTAATAGTGGAAGATGCCAGTGTTCCACTCTCCTCATGGACTGATCATCCAAAGATGTCAACAAGAAATATTAGTTAAATTATGTTATAGATCAGTAAAACTTAACAGGTATTTACAGCACATTCTGACAGTGCACATTCTTTCCATTAATGTAAAATTTTTGCTAGAATACAACATATAGCTGACTACAAAATGAATCTTAACATGTTTAAAACATTGCAGCTATAACTCCTTTCTTTTCTGATCATAGCAGAATGTGAATAAAAGCAGGAAAAACTTTATAACTCACTGAAATATGTGCTTTGTAGCACACTGTTAAACTAACATTGGATCATTTAGGCTATCAGAAGAGAGATGTAAAAATTCATAGATACCAGTGAATATTGAAATTTAATATATCAAAACCTGTGGGATGCTGAACTTTATAACAATGAGTAAGAACATAAAAATATAAAACTTAAAATGAACAATCTGATGATGCATCTTAAAACTAAGAGAAGCAAGAAAAAAAATCACACTATGCAAAGATAAAAAGCAAGGAAATCAGAATATAGATAAATAAATGAGTATAAAAGAACAATATAAAAACCAATAAAAATCAGTGTCTAAGTTAAGTAAACTTTGCACATGTTTATTTAGACCAGTGGAGGGGGAAGAGAGAGAAAACCAATACAAATAAAATTAGAGATTAAAAATGGATTATTACAGCAGATATCCATAAAACACATGGGAATACCACCAAGATTTTATTGAAGAACTGTATTTCTAACAGATTGGATATCTATAAGAAATGGACAAACTTATGGGCACAAATCACCCACAAAAATTCATCCTGGAGTTTGTAAAGTTATGAATAAATCAGTAACAAGTGACAAGATTCAATCAATCATTGTTGTCCTATAAAGGGACGCTCAGGGTTGCTCCTTTCATGGCTGGATCCCACCACACCTTGAAGGAAAGAGTAGTGACAGTTAAACCGTTCCACAGACCTGAAAGGGAGGGAGCCTTGCACCTTTCATGAGACCAGAGCTACCCTGTTCCAACACCCCACAAAAGCACAGAAGACAAGTCCCCAATTCAATGTCCCTATGAATATATGTGAATATCTTCAGCACAATATGGTGGCACACTGAAAGCAACCAGCCATGCTGGCTTCATTAGAGTATGCACAGCTGGTTAGCTTTGCTCATTGGCAAGTGAAATATCCTTGATCTCCATAAGTTATAGAACTGATTGGCCCATAAGCTCAGGCTTCTTGTTAACTCTTGTAGTTTATATTAACCCATTATTCTGACCTATGTTAGCCATGTGGCTCAGTACCTTTTTCAGTGGGGCAGATCACATCCTGTTGCTTTGGTGATCTGGGCAGGAGTGGGCAGAATCAGCTTCCTCCTTCCCAGAATTCTCTTGTTCTCATTGCATCACCTCTACTTCCTGTCTGGTTTTCCACCTATACTTCCTGCCTGGCCAATCAGCATTTATTTAAAACATGATTGACAGAATACAGACAATTCTCCCTCACCACTTCCCTCTCTTTTTTTTTCTAAAAAAAAAAACAAAACAAAGGAAAATATCCATAGTCCAATTTTTGGGAATGTGGGTGTAGTATTCCAGGCTACTTCCAGCTGGTTGGGGGTGCTGATAATCTTATGAGAACCTAAAGAAAATTTAGAGTTATTATCAAGTCCTGACTGAAGTATCCTGTGAGTCTTGATCATCTCAGGCAGCAGTCTTGATCCTTTTCTGAATAAAGAACTCAGACATCTGGGCCATCTATTCCTGCTGAAGATTTCTCAGGTGGTCTTCCTTGATCAAAGCTGATTTTTCTTAACTCTGAATAAATCCAGAGTCTCTCGTTTTCTGTGGAAACAGAAGCAAAATCTCTTCTTCAAAGTAACATACCTTTTGACTTCAATTTTGAAGTCAAGGTATTTTCAAAACACCTGTCTTGGATTAATTCTGCAGCATTTATAAACAAATATATTTTAGCAGCTGTTGTTCCTTCCTCAGCATTCAAACAATTTAAAGAGAGCATAATAGCATACAGTATCAAGATTCTCTGTGTATTTTCCATCTTTACATGACTTTATTTTAACCTCTATTTCTTTTATTTTTACTTTTACTTTTTGAGACAGGTTCTCTGTATTTCTTTGCCCTGGAATAACTCTGTAGACCAGGCTGTTCTTGAACTCAGAGATCCGTCTGTCTCTGCCTCCCAGGCAAATCCTATCCACCTGTACCACCACAACTGGCTAGTTTCTTTCTTTCTTTCTTCCTTTCTTCCTTCCTTCTTTCCTTTCTTTCTTTCTTTCTTTCTTTCTTTCTTTCTTTCTTCTTTCCTTCTTTTTTCTTTCTTTCTTTCATTTGTTCTTTCATTTTGAGAACTGTAACCTTTAGTCTGTATATATTTTTACCACACTGTAAACCATTTAGAGGTTTTCTTCCTCTTTGAATCTCTCTTTACTGTATATCTCTCTTTTTCTGACCACATGAGTCTTTCATTTGCTAAGAAATATGGAGAAGTTTTTTTGCCTCTATGACGTTTTAAGGTCCTTGCCAGGAAGCAAGCTGCAACAGTGTGTCCATGAACAACACTCAAAAGCTCCATAGCCTGGACCCCCTGCTTGGAAGAGTCAGTTTTCCCTGGCAGGACAGCCCAGAAAGCCAGCATTTTAAAATAGCACAGCTTTTTTCCTGCTACAGCTGAAAACCAAAATGCTTTACTCTAGTCTTTCCCAAGATTTCTTAGGCTTTCTGTGGATGCAGTTATCCACATGGGCGTCATTCTGTAACATGAAGGGGGGCCTGCTTGTTTGTGTTTTCTGTCCTGCCCGGTTCCCATAGCTGTTTAGCCCCAAAGAAAACCACACAGAGATCTCCATAAGTTATAAAACTGATTGGCCCATAAGATCAGGCTTCTTGTTAACTCTTGTAGCTTATATTAACCCATTATTCTGATCTATGTTAGCCATGTGGCTCAGTACCTTTTTCAGTGGGACAGATCATATCCTGCTGCTTTGGTGATCTGGGCAGGAGTGGGCAGAATCAGCTTCCTCCTTCCCAGAATTCTCTTTTTCTCATTGCATCACCTCTACTTCCTGTCTGATTTTCCCACCTATACTTCCTGCCTGGCCAATCAGCATTTATTTAAAACATGATTGACAGAATACAGACAATTCTCCCACACCAGATAACATTTAACACCACTTCATGATACAAATCCTCAGCTAAAGTAAGTATCATGGTTCAACATATAAAGTTTACATGCAATAAACCCAAAGTCAAAATCATCCAAGTTTGCAGGTGACACTCTATGCATAGAAAAACCAAAAGAATTTCAAAAAGAACCCTTAGAAGTTTTAAAAATTTCAATAAAATCCCAGCCTACAAAATTAATAGATCAACCAGTAGCTTTTCTGTATCTCAGAAAATACTTGCTGAACAAGAATTACAAAATAACAAAATTATAACAATCATAATACACCTAAAATAAACATAGGATGTGAAAGATCACAATAATTGCAAAATGACAACAAAACGGATGAAAGAAGACACCAAAAAGGAAATATGTCACATTGCAATAGCCCTGAATGATTATTATCATTTAACTGTTCTTACAAGTTGCAGAGTTAATGCGATTCTCACCAAAATACCAATAACACCATTTACAAAAGTAGAAAAGAAAAACCCTAAAATTCATATAACAGTCATATGGAGGCACAAAAATAGCCAAAGCAATGTCAACCACAAGAAATAAATCCAGAGTCATGACAATATTTGATTTCAGGACTTACCAGAGCCATCAGATCCAAAACAATGCAGTTCTGACATAAGAACAGATGCACAGCAATGGAACAGAATAAACATCTCAGAGACAAGCTTGCAATACCTAAAGACAACTGATGTTGAACAAAAATCCAAAATAAGAAATGGACAAACAAGCAGTAGTAACAAAGCCCGTATTGAAGCTACTGCTCAGTAATGGTGCTCTCAAACTCAGCATTCATGAAGAACAGTTTTAAATTTAACTCAGATCACTGATCCTCTACAAAGCAAAGTCAAAGTGTAGCAAAAGTATAAATACATGTTCAGAAAGTCCAAACCTTCTTGAAAGAAGCCTAGGAGAGACATTTCAAAGCACTCACACAAACAGTGATTTTTTTTTTTGCATGAGATTCCAAGTGTGTAGAAAAAATGATTACATGGTTACAAAGCTTCTGAAGAGCAAAGAACACAAAAGACAGCATGCACACATGGCTTAAGAGTGAGTGTAAACCTTGATATCAATTATGTAACAAAGGGTTTAAATCTAGAATTCATAAAGAACGAAGAAGACTAACAAATCCACCAGTAAACCAATTAAAATCAGCAGATACTTTATTTATTTTTGTGTATGAGTGTCTGTGTGTCTCTGTACCACATACATACTGATGCATGTGGGGGCCAGAAAGGGCATCTAATACCCTGGAACTGGAGGTACAGATGGTCGTGAGTTGCCAGACTCAGGAGACAGGTACTATGATTTCTTTCTTACATGAAAATAAGTGTCAACCTGGAAGGTTGGTGTGAGTGAGACTTGGGGTGCCTGGAGCCAGAAGGAGGTTGTTGGATATGATTCAGGTAGTGTATGTAAATGTTAAACAATCACAAAATATTAATAAAATGTATCTTGGGTGTAATATATCTTTGTCAAATAAGTAAATTATAAATGTTTTCTACCATATATGTGACCTTTCTTTTTAAACAATCCGGTTCCTTACAACAAGCTCATTTTTCTCATTTAAAAGCCACAGAAATAGCTTTATTTTCTAGACTGTTTAGTATCTTATTTTTCATATCTAAGAGATGTGATCTTCTTGGGCATGAGACATGAAAGAGTGATCAAAATTCATTTTCCACAGGGAAATTCATTTGACCTAGTATGTTTTTGGTAGGTGGTGAAAACCCTTCCCTTTCCATGGCTGCACAGATCTTGTGTCATAAGTCACACATATGTGCACAGGATTTTGACTCCTGTTTGATGTCTCCTAGTACTTCGCATTAATTCTGTACACTGTTCTTTTCTTTAATTATTAATTATTAAAGCTTTATGAATGTCTTGATATCCAGGTGTAAAAGATAATCATATACCAAAAGAACGTAGAAAATTAGTTAAGTAAGCTAGTCTATGCTAAAGCACTCTTTTTAAAAAAGTTATTTAAAATTTTTCATTACATTCTTTCTTTCTTTATTTGTGTGTGTGTGTGTGTGTGTGTGTGTGTGTGTGTGTGTAGACCTGCTTGCCATTGTGTGCATGTAGAGGTCAGAGGACAACATTCAGAAGTTGATCATCTCTTCTTTTATGTAGGTACCAGGGATCGATCTCAGATCACCAGGTCAGTGGCAAGTGTCTTTACTTGCCAACCCATTTCTGGCCCACAGTGTTCTATTATTTTTGAAAGAAAATTTATTGTTACCATAAAAATGATACATGCTTATTAAAACCTGGCAAAGAAGTATAAAGAAGTGTCAGTAACTTCAGTGCTATTCTACGTCCCTTTATGGTTTGCATTTGTAGTCTTCTCTTTCTTAACATTGCATTTTTATCATACATACACACATACGTATATATCCATTCCAAGTCCGAACTTATATGCCATTTGTCAACAGTGTCATTTAATATTGTGCTAATATTATGTTTATCTTTTGCCAAAGTACTAAATACCTCTGAAAAAGACGTATTTGTTTATGTAATAATGTCTTGTCACATTCGTGCCTGAAATAAGAGATTTAGTTGGTCCATGACATTCCATTTTTGCTACTGTACATCTATTTGTAATTTATAATTTTATGGAAGTGTTTTAAATGTGTGAGAAAGTAAGAGTGCCCCACATTTGTTAGAAGCTAACGTGCAATATAAATGGAGAACAGAAAACTGGGTGTGATGTCCAAGATGAATAATGCGTGAGCTGAGCCAGGGATGTAAGTCACTTTTTAGTCTGTTCAGATTTCATTTCCCCATAAACAATACAGGTTTAAAACAACAGATCTCACAAATGAAATTCTGTAAGTGTGAGAAACTTGAGTTAGAGGAACTAACTGTTGAACATTTGATGAGCTAAAAATATCATTTCAATTTAGAAATGACTCCTTGATTCCCTACCTGGCTTATAGAATTGCACAGCATTTTACCATGCAGGTGAATATTTTACATTTAATACTGACACGATAGATCAGTATTTTGAGAAAAATGCACATGATTGTACAGACCAATGTGTATATGTGTGGTGTGTGTTGAACAATATCTTGTACTGGAACCAACTAACATGTAACAGAACTGTTTTCTGAATGACTATTTTCCAATGTTTTGAAAGACTGTTTCCCCAACTGGGATGAATGCATTGTTTAAAATTTATCATCTTGTCCTTGGGTGAGCATGCCCTCCAGTGCCGAGAGAGATTCACTCTGCTACTCAAAGGGTCTTCTGCACAGCAACATCCCTCACAGTCCTTGATTGTCTCTTTCTTGTTCAGCTTTCCTGAGCCTTCTCTTTAGTTGCTCACAGAACATGTCCCACTCTACCTTCCCTTGGGACAAATCAAAATAGTCCTCCTTTTGGAGCCATCGGGAGAGGCGGTGGTAGCCAGGTAGCGTCTGCCTATCAATGGGCTCCAGAAACAGCAGCAGGAGTCGAGCTGTCCCTGGCCTGGCCACCAAATGGTAAGTGGCCAGTCTTAACTCGAGATTGCACCAGGGACTTGCTAAGGCCTGACCCGTGAGCACACAGAGGGTGGATCTGCTTTGGCTCATGCTGGCAATCATACATTCCATCCTGTCATTTCCAATCACAAAGTCCCTGGCAGGCAGACACAACCTCAAGCCCTCTCCTTCAGGAGGGGGTCTCTCCAAAGCAGGAACCAGTTCTTTTAGCACCCAGGCCTGGTCCTTCTCACAGTAGGATAGAAAGACATCATAGTTGAATTGGCCTCTGAGTTTATATCCACATAATTTCCACCAACAAGCATGAAAGAGTGTCTGCAGGGAGTGACGCCAGGACCATCTATGGCAGCTAATCAGAGGAAGGATGGTCAGCAGAAGTACCAGAGTGAAACTGATGAGAAAGCCCCCAAACTCAGCGCCACGTGGGCAGCGCGCAGCAAGGAAGGAGAACAGCGGGGTGTTGGAGTAGTCAGAAGCATTGGCCATGCAGATGGATTTCTCCAGTCCATAAACAAAAGTGTTTGGGGCCTGTGTAGCCCAAGACTCCACCCAGGAAGCTTCACACTGGCAGGTGAAGGTGACATCTGAGAAATAAACATATGGAGGCATCTGAGGAATCAACTCCTGGAGGCTGCTGTCCATCTCCAGGGCCAGCTCAGAGTTGAGCAGCAGCAGTTTGAGGTGGTGCAAGCTCTTAAAGCTGGACTCAGAGAGGTTTCTGAGATTCAGGTGGCTCAATGCCAGTACCTGTAACTGAGGCGCCTCCTCCAGGAGCATCTCTAGCTTCTTAGTACTTGACTCATAGAAAAAATTAAGGTCCCCCAGCTCGAGTACACGCAGCCTGGGCATCTCGAATAGATGGAGGTCTACTGCATTGTCATTGTCACACCACATAGAGAAGTGCTCCAGCACAGGGAGTCTTTGTGGGAAGAAGCTACGAAGTTGACTGGTTGAGAACAGGAAGCTGTAGCCAAGCAAGGTGAGGCGACGCAGGGAGGGAAAATGGATTGTGGTTGTGTCTGGATGCCGCAACACACTGGAAGTCTCTAAAGTAAGGTTCTCCAAGAGTGAGAATGGCTCTCCACTGAGAACCATAAACTGAATGCATAATTTTGCTTGTATTTCTAAGCTGAGCAGCATTGGAAACCAGGGAGGATAGATGTCCAGTGCTGTAACAGAACCCAGTTTTAGATGTCTCAGCATCTGGGGACCCTGAAGTTGTGTGCCTGAGATATGTTCTAAGTAGGTGCCCAGAAGGTTCAAGGTGGTCAGAGCAGGAAGATGAGAGAGCCAGCCTGGTTTGAGTACTTTAATTTGGTTCCAACTCAAGTCTAGAGTCCTCAGCCACCTCAGTCCTTGCAGGCTCTCATTGGATAAACTAGAGATGTTGTTACCACTCAGCCAGAGCTCCTGCAGCAGTGGAGGAAAGGCCCCACGGGGTACTTCACATAGCTGATTGTGGGACAGATCCAGCACTCTTAAATTTGTGCTCAATACTCCTTCTGGAAGCTCCAAAGCTGGGCCCAACTTATTCACAGACAGGTTGAGCCTCTGAAGTTGGGATAGAGTACTTAGGAACCTGATGGGAAGTGACTGCAAATAGTTATCATGAAGGCTAAGGAATTCCAGAGCTTTATAACTTGGGATATCTCCATTCTCCAAGATGTTTTGTATTTGATTCTTCCCAAGGTCAAGTGCACGAAGTGTAGAGTAGGCCATGGCACTCCCAGGCAATTTTTCTATACCTGTACCCACAAGTGAGAGTAACTCCAAGTGGAGCAGTCCTGAGCCTGTGAGGTCAAATGTTCTTAGTGTGGTACCATCCAATATTAGGGAATGGAGTTTGAGGCCATACAAGGCTGTGACACCAGCCTGTTTCAACTGAAGGTTGTAAGATAAATCCAGCACCTCTAGGAATGGCACCCCTAGCTTGGTCCTGGGTATAGGAGAGGAGCCAAGCAAATGTCTTGGGAAGAGCCATTGCAGTTCCTGCAGCTTTGTCAGACAGCTGTTCCTTAGAGCTAGATGCCTAAGGCTGGTTGGCAGGTAGATGCTCTGGCTATAATTCAGGCAGTAGCCTTGAAAGGAAAGATGATGGAGGGATCTGAGAGTCTCTAAACAATTTGGAGGGAGGAACAGACTCAGGCAACATGGAGCATGATGCTCAAAAAAAAGATACTGTAGCTGGTCCAGTCCTTGAAAAGTCCTAGAAGTAATATTGATTGTACCCAACTGCAGTCTCAGAAGTCGTAGGGAGTGGAAGTGATCAAAAGCATTAGCTGGCAGAGTAGAAACCATTCCCTGAAGGCAAAGCACCTCTGTATCTCTTGGCACTCTTTCCAGTGTCTGAGTCATGTCTTTAACATTTGAACAAGATGCCAAAAGGTGCAATCCTGGGGCTAAAGTACAGAACTGGATATAGTAGGAAAGGTTAGGAAATAACATGCCGTCCGCTATAACACAGTCAGGGGCAGTCCATGCCCAGCTGGTCAAGTCAAGGCTCACCAAAGCCAAGAGTGTCAGAATGAAGAAAATAGAGCATAACTGAGGTCTTTCCATCCTTGGCGCTGATTCTAGGAAAAGATAGGGAAAGAATTGGGTACCAGTTCTTACAGTGATGAGCAATTCCATCCTGGAGCCTCTAGCATGCATCATATGCTTTGGATTTAGGGACACACTGGGAACATTCCAGTAAACAAGAAAAGAGTGGCACATGAGCTGAGTCAGAATCTCAAGTTGTTCCCACTGATGTGACTCCAAGCAGGCAGAAAACCAGAGGACACCAAATCACAGGGCACCAGGAAATTCAGAGAAGCTTATGCTAGTCTGATCTCCCTGCTGGGGATAACTGGCTTAGACTGCTAAATTCATTGGAGGACACCATCGTCTAAAACAAGGCAGCAAATGTACTTGTTCAATAGAGAGTACATTGAAGGAAGGCACAGCACTATGGACACCTTTAGGAACAAAATTCCTAGCCTTGTGGCATAGGTGACGGGGAGCTGACTACATTGTCTTTATTCACAGCTCTTCTCTCATGAGACAGCTTTGGTGTGACCATTGTAAGACCAGTGATTATCAAAGTATCAGAAGGGTCTGGAAGACACAGGGGATGATAGACACCAGTGATGGGCAGAGGAGGTAGCACTAAATGCCATGGGTGTCTCTACTTTCCTCTGGTTACTATTTCTCCTGTGTGGTAGGTAGCATACTGACTCTGGAGGTGAGGAGACAGCCTTTTTTCATTTCTCTCTCTCTCTCTCTCTCTCTCTCTCTCTCTCTCTCGCTCCTGTGCCTCAGATTCCAGTGAAGTTCAGAGGAGACTGGAAGAGAGGAGGCTGGGACTTCATTGTAAATGCATTTGGTTTAGCTGGTCTCTATCTTTCTACTCCATGCCTTTTCTTGTCTTTTCACCTTATTAAAGAATTTTTTGAGCCTTGAAATGTGAAATAGAATATCCTACAGATTTAATCTTCCTTTTTTATTTTAAACTAGTTTATCTAGGATGATATCAGGAACTGGAATAGATCTTAGACCAAGGTACTGAGACACTGACACTCTAGATGTCTGGGATAGTGACTTCTCTCTCAAGATTTCAAGTTTGATATTATAACCCTGAGATGTATACAAGATTTTCCATGAACTAACACATCTCAGGTGGTCACGTAAACTGTGACAAATCTTAACTCAGCTGTCCTCAGGCTCCGCCTGGTCACTTCTGGCCCTAGTCTTTGGCTCGCTGAAGAGGCAGATGTTTTGTGGTTTGCTTTCTTTCTGGCCAGTGTCACTAACTGCTCATCTGCCTTGTCCAGAAAATTCTCTGGTATTAGGACAGCATTCCTTACCTTTGAAAAAGGAAACAGAGGGTGGTGGTGACAGCTTCAAGTTCTCAGGAAGAGTTCTTTCTCATCTCCTGCAGCATTTTGGAGCCTTCCCTCCACAGTGGTTCCTGATCTGCTGCCTTGAAGTATGACGCTTCTGTTGTTTGTGACTTAGGGAAGAGGGAGAAAGGATAGTTAGTTTTAGGAAAGGTGGGGTGTAACTTCTCTCCAGACTGTCTCCGGTTGTTTCAGTTTCATGACTTCCTCTTTTCGAGTCTCCTCTGGGGTTTCAGTTCTCAATTTATCATATTCTCCTGATGTCTGAAAAGGCAGTTTTCAGTTTGCTGGAACCTTCTCTCTTTGTAAAGAGAGACTCCTCCTTCCTGCCGTTTTTGCCTTTCCTTTGTTATCATCTCTCCCTCTTCCTTTGTTACTAGAGGGGTCTAAGGTGTCTTATGATGAGAGGCTCAGGTCTCTCCTCTGTCAAACAATGAGCAGAACCAGACACAAAGTAGTAGAACTACAACGGTAGTGAAAGCACAGGGTGTGCTCCACCAGCGACGTTAGCTCCAGCAATTGTACAGCCCAGAAGATGGTGAGTGAGGGTCCAGAGCTTCTGTTATTAAAGGGCAACCAAGAGTTTTCCAAAGGGTGGGGCTACATTCCGCTTCTAGAAGTCTTCATTTGTTGGAAAGGGCTCATACAACCCTGGAGCAATCAAGGGCAGTTTCACATGATGGTGTTCCTTGGTTGCTGAGCCCTACAGTTAGTCATGCAAGTCTGAGCCTGTGTTAGTCCTGTATATTTGCATGTGAGTGTGTACAAGCATCTCTGTGTTCTTGCTTCACCACTAGTTTTGTGTGTGTGTGCATTCCTAGCTGTGTGGCATAGGTGACGTCTTTATTCACAGCTCTTCTCTCATGAGAAAGCTTTGGTGTGACCATTGTAAGACCAGTGGTTATCAAAGTACCCTAAGGGTCTGGAAGAGACAAGGAGTAGCCTATCACTCTGGGGATGATAGACACCAGTTAGTCACAGATGAAGAACACTGTCTTACCTGTCTTACTCAGTAGCTCATGCCCTTGGGCAGAGGATTTAGTACTAAATGCCATGGGTGTCTCTACTTTCCTCTGGTTACTATTTCTCCTGTGTGGTAGGTAGTACACTGACTCATGGTACTGAGACATCTTTTGTTCATTCTTTCTGTCTCTGTCTCTCTCTGTTTCTCTCCTTCCTTCCCTCCCTCCCTCCCTCCCTCCCTCCCTCCCTCCCTCCCTCCCTCCCTCCCTCTCTCCCTCCCTCCCTCCCTCCTTCCATCTCTCCCTCCCTTCCTCTTCCCCTCTCTTTCTCGCTTCTGAGTGTGTGCACATTGGTGATAATCTTTTATCTTGTCTTGAACAGGGTCTCTGTTGTTTTGGCATTGTATATGCCAGAGTAGGTGGTACAAGAACTTTCAGGGTTTCTCTCATTTCTGCCTTAACTTTCCTATGGTGCTGTGATTATAGATGTTTGTTCTGTACGTCTAGCTTTTATGAATTCTAGGGACTTGAACTTAGGTCCTCACACTGTGTATGTACCCACTGTACCAATTCTTCAGCCTCCACCCATGTCTAGACTTGATGTCTGGTACCACATCTCTTATCTCTTTAGAGCAGGTAGGTTGCAGAAGAGCCTAGAACCTTTGTGCAGGAAGTTCAGTCTTCTCAGCAAGACCCGAGTGCAGAGGAAAGAGGAGGAGGAGGAGGAGGAGGAGGAGGGGGAGGAGGAGGAGGAGGAGGAGGAGGAGGAGGAGAAGGGTTTCTACTTCAATTCCTACATAAATGGTAAAATACTTTCCAGAGAATACAAGTTATGGGATACCCATATTCAGAGTCACATCTGACTTCAATTGTCTGAAATCTTGTGTTCAAATTAGATTTTAAAAATTAGTATACAAATAACAAGTTTCCCTGGTAATTTCCTACGTACTTCATGTTGTCCTTTAGTTGATCCACCACTACTCTTCCTTTCCCCACCCCTACACCTGTCCTTCCAGTGGCCTTCCTCTCCTCTGCATGCTGGCTTCTGTTTTCATGTCACATGTATTTAATTAATCACTTTTTCTCCCTCTTTCTCCACCAATGCTGAGATCTCTGCCCTTTCATGGTCCTACAAGCCCCCCTTATCTCCAGAATATATTCACATTTGTAAACATTTAATAGAGTTTTCTCCACATATGACAGAAAGCATAGCATATATTTCCGAGTCTGACTTCTTGACTGAAACCTTGTTGAATGTTATTTTTTATCTGTACTTATAGGAACAGTGATATGAATTTGATTTTGAAGATACTTAAATAGTTTTATTTTTTTTCCAAAGTTTATTAAATTATAAAAGTTTCTATTTCCGCCCCTCCTCCCAACACCCTCCCACTTCCCCCACTCCCTCTCCTCCTCCCTCTCCATCCCTAAGAGCAGTCAGGGTTTCCTGCCCTGTGGGAAGTACAAGTTCCTCCCCCCTCCCTCCAGATCCAGGAAGGTGAGTATCCAAACAGACTGGATCCCAAAAAATCCAGTATATGCAGAGGAAACAAGTCCCAGTGTCATTGTCAATGTCTTTCCAGAAAGACTCCGGGCCAGCCACATTCAGAGAATCTGGCCATATTCAGAGAATCTGGTTGGATTATGTGCTCGTTCAGTCCCAGTCCAACAGGCCTTGGTGAACTCTCATTAGATCAGTCCCCTTGTATCAGTGGGTGATCGCACCCCTCGCGGTCCTGATTTCCTTTTTCATGTTCTTCCTCCTTCTGCTCCTCATTTGGACCTTGAGGGGCTCAGTCCAGTGCTCCAACGTGGGTCTCCATCTGTATCGCCATCCATCGTCGGATGAAGGTTCCCTCTGATCTTGCCTTCTTTGCTCACGTTCTCTTTCCTTCTGCTTCTCGTTTGGACCTAGGGAGTTAAGTCCAGTGTTCCAATGTGGGTCTCTGTCTCTATCTCCATCCATCGCCAGATGAAGGTTCTATGGTGATAAGCAAAATCTTCATCAGTATGGTTATGGGCCAAGGCCGGTTCAGGCACCCTCTCCTCTGTCCAGAGAACAATCTGGGGATCTCTCCTTGGACCTGGGATCCCATTTATAATCAAGTCTCTTGTAAACCCTAAACTGACTCCCTTAGTTGAGATATATTCTTCCCTGATCCCATATCCATCCTTCCTCCCTCCCCCAATCCCAGTCCCCCGAGCTTTCCCCATTCCTCCCCTACTCCCTTCTCTCTAACCCTCTCCCCTTCCAACAACCCTCCCACCCCCCCATGCACCCGAGGTTACCTGGGACTCTTGTCTATTTCCAATCTCCAGGAGGATAACTACATGATTTTCTTCAGGTTCACCTTCTTATTTAGCTTCTCTAGGATCACGAATAATAGGCTCAAAGACCTTTAATTATGGCTAGAATCCACTTATGAGTGAATGCATACCATATTCCTCTTTTTGGGTCTGGCTTACCTCACTCAGTAAAGTGTTTTCTATGTCCATTCATTTGCATGCAAAATTCAAGACGTCATTTTTTTTTTTTTAACCGCTGAGTAAAACTCTAATGTATATATGTTCCACACCTTCTATATCCATTCTTCCATTGAGGGGCATCTAGGTTGTTTCCGGTTTCTGGTTATTACAAATAATGCTGCTATGAACATAGTTGAAGAAATGCTTTTGTGGTATGATAGGGCATCTTTTGGGTAAATTCCCAAGAGTGGTATTGCTGGATCCTGGGGTAGGTTGATCCCGAATTTCCTGCAAAACCACCATACTGATTTCCAAAGTGGTTACACAAGTTTGCATTCCCACCAGCAATTGATGAGTCTTCCCCTTACTCCACATCCTCTCCAGCAAAGGCTATCATTGGTGTTTTTGATTTTAGCCATTCTGACAGGTGTAAGATGGTATCTCAAAGTTGTTTTGATTTGCATTTCCCTGATCACTAAGGAGACAGAGCATGACCTTAAGTGTCTTTTGGCCATTTGAACTTCTTTAGTTGATAATTCTCTGTTCAGTTCAGTGCCCCATTTTTTAATTGGGTTAATTATCATTTTAAAGTCTAGTTTCTTGAGTTCTTTATATATTTTGGAGATCAGACCTTTGTCTGATGAGGGGGTGGTGAAGATCTACTCCCAATCAGTAGGTTGCCTTTTTGTCTTAATGACAGCGTCCTTTGCTTTACAGAAGTTTTTCAGTTTTAGAAGGTCCCATTTATTCAATCTTGCCCTTATTGTCTTTGCTACTGGGGTTATACAGAGGAAGTAGTCTTCTGTGCCCATGTGTTGTAGACTACTTCCCACTTTCTCTTCTATCAGGTACAGTGTGGTCTGATTAATATTGATGTCTTTAATACACTTGGACTTGAGTTTTGTGAATGGTGATAGATATAGATCTATTTTCATTCTTCTACAGGTTGATATCCAGTTCTGCCAACATCATTTGTTGAACATGCTTCCTTTCTTCCATCGTATACTTTTAGCTCCTTTGTTGAAAATCAGGTGTTCATAGGTTTGTGGGTTAATATCTAGGTCGTCTATTCGATTCCATTGGTCACCTTCTCTGTTTTTATGCCAGTACCAAGTTGTTTTCATTACTGTAGCTCTGTAATAGAGTTTGCAGTCAGGGAAGGTAATGCCTCCAAAAGTTCCTTTATTGTATAAGATTGTTTTGGCTATCCTGGGTCTTTGTTTTTCCATATGAAGGTGATTATTGTTCTCTCAATATCTGTGAAGAATTTTGTTGATATTTTAATGGGGATTGCGTTGAATTTATAGATTGTCTTTGGCAGAATTGCCATTTTTACTATGTTGATCCTACCTATCCAAGAGCATGGGAGGTCTTCCCATTTTCTGGTGTCCTCTTCAATTTCTTTCTTCAATGCCTTAAAGTTCTTGTCAAATAGATCTTTCACTTCCTTGGTTAGAGTTACCCCAAGATACTTTATGCTATTTGTGGCTATCGTAAAAGGTGAAGTTTCTCTGATTTTCCTCTCTGCTTCTCTATACTTTGTGTATAGGAGGGCTACTGATATTTTTGAGTTGATCTTGTAACCTGCCATTTCACTGAAGTTATTCATCAGCTGTAGGAGTTCTTTGGTAGGGGTTTGGGGGGTCACTAATGTACACTATCATATCGTCTGCAAATAACGAAAGTTTGACTTCTTCCTTTCTTATTCGAATCCCCTTGATCCCCTTATGTCGTCTTATTGCAATTGCTAGAACTTCAAGAACTATGTTGAAGAGATATGGTGAGAGTGGACAGCCTTGTCTTGTTCCTGATTTTAGTGGAATGACTTTGAGTTTCTTTCCATTTAATTTGATATTAGCTGTTGGCTTGCTATATATTGCTTTTATTATTTTTAGGTATGGTCCTTGTATCCCTAACCTTTCCAAAACCTTTGCTATAAAGGGGTGTTGAATTTTGTCAATTCATAAAAATGCTTTTTCTGCATCTATTGAAATGATCATATGGTTTTTTTCTTTCCGTTTATTTATATGATGGGTTACATTAATAGATTTTCATATGTTGAACCAGCCCTGCATTTCAGGGATGAAGCCTACTTGATCGTAATGGATAATTTTTTTTAGTGTGTTCTTGGATTCTGTTTGCCAGAATTTTATTGAGAATTTTTGGATCAATGTTCCTGAGTGAGATTTGGTCTGTAATTCACTTTCTTGGTTGGGTATTTGTATGGTTTTGGAATCAGGGTGACTGTAGCTTCATAAAAAGAGTTTGGCAATGACTCTTCGGTTTCTATTATGGGGAACACATTAATGAGTATAGGTATCAGCTCTTCTTGGAAGTTCTGATAAAATTCTGCGTTAGAACCATCAGGTCCTTGGCTTTTTTTGGTTGGGAGGTTTTTGATGACAGCTTCTAATTCCTCACGACTTACAGGTCTATTTAAATTATTCACCTGGTCTTGATTTAATTTTGGTAAATAGTACTTAACTAAAAACAAGTCCATTTCTTTCACATTTTCCAACTTTGTGGCATATAAGCTTTTGTAGTAAGACCTAATGATTCTCTGAATTTTCTCCGTGTCTGTTATGTCCCCCTTTTCATTTCTGATCTTGTTAATTTGCATGTTCTCTCTCTGTCTTTTGATTAGTTTGGATAAAGGTTTGTCAATCTTTTTGACACTCTCAAAGAACCAACTTTTTGTTTCATTGATTCTTTGGATTGTTTTCTGTGTTTCTATTTTGTTGATTTCAGCCCTCAGTTTGATTATTTCCAGTCTTCTACTCCTCCTGGGTGAATCTGCTTCTTCTTTATTTTTCTAGAGCTTTCAGCTGTGCTGTTAAGTCTCTAATGTGAGCTTTCTCCATTTTTTTTAATGTGGGCACTTAGATCTATGAACTTTCCTCTTAGCACTGCTTTCATAGTGTCCCATAGGTTTGAGTATGTTGTGTCTTTATTTTTGCTGAATTCAAGGAAGACTTTAATTTCTTTCTTTATTTCTTCCTTGACCCAGGGGTTGTTCAGTAGTTGACTGTTCAGCTTCCATGAGTTTGTAGGCTTTCTGGGGGTAGAATTATTGTTAAATTCTAACTTTATTCCATGATGATCTGATAAGACACAGGAGGTTATTAATATTTTTTTTTGTATGTGTGGAAGTTTGCTTTGTTACCGAGTATGTGGTCAATTTTTGAGAAGGTTCCATGAGCTGCAGAGAAAAAGGTATATTCTTTCCTATTTGCATGGAGTGTTCTATAGATGTCTGTTAAGTCCATTTGATTCATTACCTCCATTAATTCTCTTATTTCTCTGTTAGGTTTCTGTCTGATTGACCTGTCCATTGGTTAGAGAGGAGTGTTGAAGTCTCCTACTATTAGTGTGTGTGGTTTGATGACTGCCTTGAGTTCTAGTAATGTTTCTTTTACATACATGGGTGTTTTTATATTAGGGGCATAGATATTCAGGATTGGGACTTCATCCTAATGAATTGTTCCTGTTATGAGTATAAAATGTTCATCTCCATCTCTTCTAATTGATTTTAGTTTGAAGTCAATTTTGTTAGAAATTGGTATGGCCACACCCGCTTGTTTCTTAGGTCCATTTACTTGATAAACCTTTTCCTAACTCTTTACTCTGAGTAGATGTGTGTCTTTGTGGGTGAGGTGTGTTTCTTGTAAGCAGCAGAATGTTGGATCCTGTTATTGTATCCAATCCCTTGGCCTGTGCCTTTTTATAGGTGAGTTGAGTCCATTAATATTAAGTGATATTAATGACCAGAGGTTGTTAACTCTGGTTATTTGTGTGTGTGTGTGTGTGTGTGTGTGTGTGTTAGTAGAGTTTGTGTGATTCCCTTCTTTGAGTTGTGCTGGTGAAGGATCGCTAGATGTCTGAGTTATTGTGGACATTGTTGGATTCCTTGGGTTGTGATTTTTTTCTATTACTTTCTGTAAGTCTGGATTTGTGGCTATGTATTGTTTAAATTTATTTTTATCTTGGAATATTTTGTTTTCTCCATTGATAGTGAATGAAAGCTTGACTGAGTATGGTAGTCTGGACTTGCATCCATGGTCTCTTAGTTTCTGCAGTACATCTATCCAGGACCTTTTGGCTTTCATGGTTTCCATAGAGAAGTCAGGTGTAAATCTGATAGGTTTATCTTTATAAGTTACTTGACCTTTTTCCTTTGCAGCGCTTAATATTCTTTCCTTATTCTGTATATTTTGTGTTTTGATTATTATATTGCAAGGGAATTTTTTTTTGATCCAGTCTATTTGGTGTTCTGTATGCTTCTTGGACCTTCATAGAAATATCTTTCTTTAGGTTAGGAAAGTTTTCTTCTATAATTTTGTTGAATATATTTTTTGGGCCGTTGAGCTGTAATTCTTTTCCTTCTACTACCCCTAGTATTCTTAGGTTTGGTCTTTTTATTGTGTCCCAGATTTCCCGAATGTTTTGTGATGAGAATTGGTTGGATTTGCTGTTTTCCTTGATCAGCGTGTTTATTTTCTCTATGGTGTCTTCATAATCTGAGATTCTTTCTTTTATCTCTTGTATTCTCTTGGTTATGCTTGTCTCTGTTGTCTCTGATAGTTTACCTAGATTTTCCATATCCAGTCGGCCCTCAGTTTATGTTTTCTTCATTGCCTCCATTTCAGTTTTCAAGTCTTGAACTGTTTCCATTATCTGTTTGATTGTTTTTTCTTGGTTTCCTAAGGTATCTTTTACGGATTTACTCACTTCTTTAAACTTTTTGTTATTCTTCCCATCCATTTCTTTAAGGGAGTTTTTTACATCTTGTTTAATGAACTCTATCACTTTCATAATGTTAATTTTTTCTACTTCTTCTGGATTAGGGTGTTCAAGTCCTCCTGTTGTAAGTTTGGTGGGTTCTGGTGTTTTCATACTGCTTTTCAGATTGTTGGAGGAATTCTTACATTGCTGCCTGCCCATCTGTTCCTTCAAATGCTCTCTGATGGATCTTCTTGTATAGGATCAGGTTCCCTTGTTGGCCAGGGACCTCTCAGACAAAAGGCCTACCTTGCTGCAGGCAGGCTATTGAAACCAAGAGTATAATTTTTAACTTGCCTATTTTTATATCTGTCAAAGGAATTAACCACTGAATTAATGATTAAAAGAATTAACCATTGGTAAAATGTTGCTTCCATTTGGTCAATCAAAGTTATTTAAATTTGCTTTTTCTCAAAAGTTTAAGGGGAATATATATGACTGTAGGTGCTGGTTAAACATGTGCTATTCCTCCTATGCTGAGATACTTATGAGTGACAGAAAACTCTCAAATATCAAAGATCTATCTTCCAATGCTTGTAAGTAAAGGTAATGATTAATTCAGTTCAAAGATGTAATTGACATCAAGTAATACAACATGTTTACAAAATAATGAAAGATTTTTTTATTTGTTAAAATCAAAGAAGAATGTAGCACACATTCTAATTAGTCTTAATAAATAATTAGAAGTGAAAGTTGAAATATCAGAGAAGCAGTGTGGCCAGACACTAGCGAGACCTTTGCCTCAACCAATGCTCAGATTGAAGGGGAGATCTTGTTCTCAGACTGTCTCCTCAGACTGCATCATCAGGCTACAAGGACAATTCCCAGACTGCACCGAGCTCTTATCTCCTCCCGTTTTTATATTCCTCTCTCTGCCCCGCCATATTATTCCTGTCTCTACCTCCCTTGAGCTGGGATTAAAGGTGCAGATCCCAAGTTCTGGGATCATCTTTATGTGAACTCTGTTTCTTTTTTAGACAGATTCAATTTCATGTAGCCCAGGATGATTGACTCTGAACTAGTGGAGATCCCTATGCCTCTGTTTCCCAACATCTGGGATTAGAGGTGTGCGCCACCATTCCCTGGCCCTAGTGGTTTAGCTCTGCACCCGATCCTCAGACAAGCTTTACTTGCTAAAACACAAACAAAATAGCACCACAGAAGAATAATTTATTTGAAGTAAAAAAATTTCATTGTGACATAATGTGGAAGAAAGTGAAACTACAGAAAATTTTAGCTGCAACTGTTGAATTGTACAAGTCTAAAGAGAAAAATGTATTTTTTCTTAGATTATATTCCCTGCACTCTTAGAAAACAGTTCTTCTTGTGTTAGTTTTCTATCTCTGTTCCCGTCAAGCATTCACAAAACACCACTTATAGAAAAACGTGATTGTTAATTTTCTCTCTAGAAACAGAAGACAGCCAATGACTTAATAATGCCTGGTGACAAGCCACAGACTTATGTGTCCCTAGGAGCAACAATAATATATTTTCCTAAATGTGCTCTGGAACCTATGCTGATGGACTATTATAGGAGTCCAATGGTACCTGACTTTCAGAGGTAGGGAAGAACTCACATCTTCCCGCTTGTAGGTCTTTCTCATTGAACTTGAAGAGGAAGCTTCAAGCTGATGGGATGAGAAAGCACCTTCTTGATGCCATACTGTACCTCCTGCACTTGTTTTAACATGAAAATCAGTGGTAGGTTCCTTGATTCTTAGAACTAACTACAACTCTGTAGAAGAAAGAAAGTAAAATATGCTAAATATGTTTTTCATGCTAACTCTATGTCAATAACTTTTATTTTAAGATATTATTACAAGACTAGACTTCTACTTACTCTCATCAAAGTGATATATCTGGACAATGTTTGAACAGCATGCCAGAAGCAGTCCTGGAAAAATCCCCCAAACTGCCTAAATACCAATCTTTGGTGCCCAGGGAGTGGAGAAATGAAAAAAGGATTGAGATGTTCTCCTGAACTACTGTGTGACCTCAGACATGTTATGACTCAGACCTCACTAGTGACTGAATGCTCTTTGCTATATTAATGGCAATAAAATTTGCTTTATTCTGTGTGCTTGCTATACATACATACATGTGTATGCTATATATACATACATATATATGTATATATATAACTAGGGGCAAATACAATTTAAGTGCAATGAATAAATATTGTGAAATAGAATTCTTGGAGGCTGTTTATATTTTGTTAATTTTCTTTATGTGTGGTAGAAAAGAGCCAAAATTACATTTCTCTTCATGGTACTAACTAAAATCTACTTTATTTTTAATTTCATTGTTCTATTTATCTTCTGGTTATTTAAAGTAACATTTTTATCTTACTTGATCTGGCCTTACTAATCTTCTGTATACCATTCACAGTCACGCAGATTAAAAAGAGTGTTTAATGTTCCTTAATTTGAGAATTGTATATTTTATTGTTAAAATTACACTTTTATATTGACAATTATACATATACTTCTATATTGATAATTATATATACTTTATATTTACATGCCAGTAATGATCAAAGAAAAAGAAAATATCAATTTGAGAGTTTGCTGATGACTTGGGAGGGATTCGAGGAAGGGGATCTGGAAGGGGCTGGGAGGAGAAATGTGATGTGATAAATTGCTATTCTAACTAAAAATGTAAAAATTATACCTTGAGGAAAGCAGCTTATTAAAATTGTCACTCACTAAAAATAATGACTGTTTCTTCTAGATAAATATGTGTATGACCATAGGTAAGCTGCCTGAGGTGTTGCCAGACACTCAGCTATGCATCTAGATCTGTAACATTATGAAGGATGTGTTCCTTCTACAGTTTCCAGGTAGCTTGGTGCTAATACTTCAACTTCTATCTCTTCAGGAATATTGCTGACTTATAAACAGGCAGGCGTTTCATTCAGGCAGAGACTGAGACATAGAAATTGGTTGGCAGATAAAGCTCCAAATTAATCAATTCAAACTAAATTTTAAAAAATTGGGCTGGTTTATGCCTCCGGCCTGCGAGTTTTGGAGCCCAGAGATTGCAGGTCAGTTTCCTACCAAGAACTGAGATGCAGGCACCTCACACAACAACAGCCCAGGGAATCTCAGGGCTCATTAGTGTGAGCAGTGACATAATGACCATGAGACTCTCATACAGAGCCAGAGCCCTAGAGACAGGAATGCTTCTAATTCACACAGCCTTCATTTAACTAGAGACTGGCTTTTTAAGGAAGTTGTTATGACACAGTCTTGGCTACTGGGCTGGTCATCTGAAAATGACTGTGTTCTCCACCACAGGTGTGGTGAGCAGCCAGACACCACATTATTTTCACCAAAGCACATCGTTCCTCGTAAGCAATGAATGATGTAAGTCCATCAAACAAATATTTATGCAAACCACACTCACCAGCCTGGTCTCCTTTCTGTTTTGATGCTCTTAACATGCTTTTTTTGTTTTATTCTTTTAATCTATATGCTCTGGTATTTATCATTTTAATCTAAGAAAACAAATTTTGGGATCCATGGAATCCAGAAGAGGGTGTTGGATCTTCTGAAGAGGGAGTGACGGATGGTTGTTAGCCACCATGTGGGTGCTGGGGAGTGAATGCTGTTCCTCTAGAAGAGAAGCAGGTGCCCTTAACTGCTGAGCCTTCTCTCCAGCCCTTAGATCTGTGTTTAGAAAGATCAGAGACCAGTTGCCCAGCTCTTAGTAAGTACCTGGATCATTTGTAGAGCTTCTTTTTCTTTTTTCCTTTGTGCAGTGGGGTCCTTCCCCAAACACACATTTGCTACTAGAAGTTTTCATTCTGTGATATGTGTAAATGTAGACACATGCTGCTGGCTTCTGAAAATTCCTCTTATTCCTGGGGTGTGCAGCATAAAGTGTGGGCTGACAGGCTGGAATGGGATGATGAAGCTGAAATGTTTATTTGCCCACTTCTGTAGAATTTAGGAAGGAAGACTTTGAAATCACATTGACTTTTAACTTATAAACAAATCATGTAAACCATAAATATTAATCAGGAAGCATGATGCTTTGATACATGTGTGCACTGTGTAATTCGGATAAGGTGAATTCTAACAATATTCTAGAACATTTGTTTTAGTGTGAAAATGTTCACCATCCCTTCTGGCTTTATGAAGGAGACTTCCATATTGTTTGTTGCATACCAAAGCTTTCTTTTATCTAATTACAGCTAGGTACTCAGTAATCAGATCAATCTTTCTCTATCATGCATAACATCTCCACTTGACCTCTCCCAATCAGCATTGTTTCAACTTTTATGAGCTCAGTCTTGTAGACTCCATATGTGGGTAAGACCAGGATCATTTTTCTTGCCTGACTTATTTCACTTACATAATTTTCACCAGTTCTATCTATGGTGTTGCAAATGACAGAATTTCATCTTTTTTTAAACACTGTGCTGTTGCGTACATGTCTATCCATCTATCAGTTGATGGGGTGATTGAATATTCTCATTCTCTGTCCCTTATTAATGATGCTGCAGTTAATCTGGATGATCAGAAATCTCTTCAGATTCTGATTTCATTTCTTTCTGATACATACCCAGAGAGCGGAGTTATAGGACCATATGGAGAGTACAGTTTTAATTTTTTAGGAAATTTTATTATGCTCTGTTATTGGCAAAATAAAGTATGTCGTGGTGGAAGGTGATCTATTGGTAGGAGTTCATTCATGTTAAAGGATGGTATCTTTCATAGAACATTCAGAGGCTCATCGCCTTTCTGTGATTAGAGATTTTTAGAAACATAGAAGCTGCAAGATAATAGAAAACAGACTAATTTTATTACATATTGAATGTAAACTGAGCATTGTTATGTTTTAAATTATCTGAAGGCAATGCATGACTTGAATCATCAAAAAACCAATCTATAGCAACCACTGTCCTGTCCATACTTTAACAATAACTCAAATTATCAAACACAAAAGATATTATTATATCTTTTTAACGACAAAAGTTTGAAAGCATTCTTAGCCAAATATTATTGCAATAAAACTTAGAAACAATCTAAATATGAATAACATTGAAATTCCTTAAGATTAGACATTACTTTAGAAAAGTAGATCATTAACTAAAATTTAAAATGGCTTGTAGTCATGCAGGCTTTAATACTTTCTTATTTAATATACCCTTATGGTTTAATTTTAATCTTACTTATTTTAATACAAGGTTATCTCTCTGTAGACCTGTACTTTTGAAATAAAAAGCAATATATTAATTACATCTTCCTATAGGAAGCAAACTTCAGAAAATTCTTCAGTATAAAAATGTAAATTACAGTTTTAATTTATTTTGTGTGTGAATGTGTGTCTATGCAGGGGTGGGTATATGTGGCACATGTACAGAGTTCAGATGACAATTTGTTGGAGTTAATTCTTTCCTTCCACCATGTAGGTCCTGGGATTGATTCTACTTATTGGGCTTGGCAGCAACCATCTCATCAACCCATAAATTTGAATACATACATATATATATATATATACATACACATATGTTAGAGATTTACATGTACATGTTTATATTATATGCATATTTATTTATTATATGTGTTCTTTATAGATTTTTTGGAGTATATACAATACTATGTTAGAAATTATTTTATAGTTATAATAAACACTTAATCCTATTAACTAAACATTTTAGACTCCCACCTCATAAAGCACATAAAACAACAGAAACCATCAAGAGGGAAGAAAATTTTCACTCTTGATATAGGAAAAGAAGAATGAGGAATCCCAGTATAGCACAGCTCAAGAGTCTCTACACATGAAAGCAAATATTTCTCATTTTGTATTTTTCCTTTGTTCTATTTTCTAGTTTAAACTATAGAGTTGGATGAACTTTGACTTGTCTATAGTGGAGAGGACAGTCACAGCGTAGAAAGCTATGGCAGCCCCAAATCCTCCTCACATATGCTTATTATTAATAAAATATTTTGAAGAAGGATTTCTTGTTATTAGAGGTTTTTCTTTTAGAAATTCAGATACCTTTCCACATATTCAGTATCAATTTTTTGTATCTAGTATAAATGATTTTATTAAACAAATTCTTTGAATTTCTCAAAAGAACCACAATATTGAATGGATTAGTAGGAATAAGAAAATACAAAACTTGGATCAGTGTGATCGCTAAGCAGGTAAAAGTGACAGTTGCCATGCCTGGGTGACATCACTGTGGCCCATGTGGTAGAGAGACAGGACTTCCAAAAGTTACCCTTTGACCTTCACATGTATTCCACAGTGCACATGTACCCACATATATTCATGTACATACCCATACAAAATAAATAAGTTAAATGTAATACTTTTTTAAAGTATGAAAGCCTATATATCACAAAAAGAAAGTACTAATCTTGTCTTATTTTGTATTTTCCCAGAGCTGATTTTAGACAGAACATTGTCTCCTCCAGTTACAGAGCTTCTGCTTCCCTATCTATGGAATAATTCTGTTGGGGGGGGGGTAAGGAGGGTGAGAGGTAGGGGAGAATGTCTGCGTCTTTGTAGAGCAAAACAGTTCCTTATTCATGAAGCATTCTCTTCTCAGTTTAATGTGATTGACATCTGCTTCACAGTGTACATACAGATGTGCAAGAAGATCTTTCTCATAATTTTTCTATTTGCCTAATTTAATTAGCTTAATCCAGTTCAATTTTTCTTACACTAGGTCGTTCAATATTCTTGGCTTGAAGAAAAATGAAAACAGCTCTGAGGTGTCACGATTTGTTCTTCTGGGTCTGTCATCTTCCTGGGAGCTACAGTTATTTCTCTTCTTTGCATTCTTATTGATTTTTGCTGTTATTATCCTGGGAAACCTTTTGATAGTGATGGTGGTGCAGGCTGATGCTCGTCTGCTCCAGTCACCCATGTACTACTTCCTAAGTCACCTGTCCTTCATTGACCTATGTCTGAGCTGTGTTGCTGTACCAAAAATGCTAGGAGACTTCCTACAGAAGGAGAAGACAATATCCTTTTCGGGATGCCTGACCCAGATCTTCCTTCACTTTCTGGGAGCCAGCGAGATGTTTCTGCTGACTGTAATGGCCTATGATAGGTATGTTGCCATATGCAACCCTCTGCACTACCTAGCGGTCATGAATAACCACTTGCGTCTTCAGCTGGTGTTTGCCTGCTGGTGTGGAGGTTTTATCCACTCTATCACACAGCTCATTATTGTCATCCAACTGCCTTTCTGTGGTCCCAATGAACTGGACAACTTCTATTGTGATGTCCCTCAGGTTATTAAGCTGGCCTGCATAGATACTTACTTGGTTGAGGTGCTGATGGTCTTTAACAGTGGCATATTGTCTCTTGTCTGCTTCTTGGTCCTGCTCTTTTCCTATGCTCTCATCCTACTCACTCTGAGAACTCACCTCCATCGGGGGCAGAGCAAGGCTCTGTCTACCTGTGCTTCTCACCTGACGGTGGTCAGCTTGATCTTTGTTCCCTGCGTATTCATCTACTTGAGGCCATTTTGCACCTTCTCTGTGGATAAAGTAGTCTCTGTGTTTTACACAGTGATCACACCTATGCTGAACCCTCTTATCTACACGCTGAGAAATACAGATATGAAGCGAGCTCTAGAAAAGCTGAGAAGGAAGCAGGTGACATCCCACTGCCTCATTAAAGGATGAGAGGTATAAGGTGTCTTAAAAAGTGCCCTTCCTTGTAACGCTCTTACTTTAACCCGTGCGTCTGTGGAAGTCACATTAGAGTCTGGGTATCAGAGAAGACAGTATAAATACTATAAAACATCACTTGTAATAATAGTTGTGAGACACAGGTGGCTTTGTTGGGAGCTGATATGAGTATTTACTGGCAGACAGATAATAGGCATTAATTAAATAGTAAGACCAGAGAACACCTTAGAAGATCAAGTGTCTACTATTTTGCCTCCAGCAAGTCTTCAATTCACTAATTTAATTTACTACTTAACTCCCATCAAGTGGCAAAAAGATATTACACCTCCTTTTGTCTGCCCCCACTAATGGTCCACAGTGTGAGGACACCAGTGTGAGGACACTAATGGTCTTTCCAGAGTCTCTTTTGAAGTAGCACAGGTTTGTTTCTCTTGTCCACTTTCCAGCAAAGTCTAAAAACACTAATCTCCCTCTTTATGAGCACTCCAAAGGGAATTGTGTTCTGCACTGCCAAATTTTAAAAGCACAGGTCAGTTTGATAAACGAAGTTTACATGTGAGAGTCTAGGAATGCCGGGGTGATGGATGTTCTAGTCTACTGTTGTAGAGCCTTCTCTGGAAGTGACATCCTCATTCACCCAGAGGGCAAGTGATGAGGTGCCGCTAACTCTAATGTTTAATTTTAAAAAACAGATAGAGAAAGAAAACAGACGTGTGTTTTAAAGCTCCTTACCTATTTCTGAGATGGTCACGTTATAACTGCTGGGTTAAAAACACACCTTGAGTCATAGGCAGTATTGTTTAACTTCATTTTTTAGAAATGATCTCAGGGCTGTTAATTAATTTGCTTGATATTAATTATAAAAGATGATCAACAGCATCAGCTAAATGCATTAAAGATTGCTTCAGTAGCACTAAATGCATCCCTGTCCTATTGAGGAAAGAAAGCTAAGTACTTCTCCTGGGGTAAAATAGACCAAGAGTGAGTCCTGTGGTTTGAGTTTCTGGCTTGTCTGCAGTCTGTGTGTTCTTTGCCTGATATATACTGATTGTCTCTAACAAAGAGCTTTACTCTGTACTTTTTTGAACAACACAAAATCACTATATGAAGAAGGAATGAGGGATACTTCACCAAAATCCTCTACAGAGTTTTACAAGTGAATAAGTTACAGACTCCAACTCAAATAGCAAGCAATAGAGCAGACATTCTGCCACCAAGAAATATCCATATGCAGCTCCAAACACTTACGGTAGATATTTGTTGTATAAGGTTGCTTTTGCCCTAGTGGCTATTTTCAGAAAATTGCCATCTTCTCCCCCCTCCCTCCCTCCTTCCTTCCCTCCCCCCCCCTCTCTCTCTCTCTCACACACACACACCATGTGCTGGTCTGCTCTGAGTTGGGTCTTGCATGAATTCATAACTTAAGATTCAAGCTGTGGATCATCTTTAGGTTGTTAAAGATGCTCACATGGGAAAACATAAGGCAAGTAAGTTCGGTTGCTACACTGTTCCCTTAAAGGCAACAGGTTAAACAGACAGGGTGAACACACAGCTGGAAAACCATCCTAAGTGACCTCAAGGTGCACTGGGGCCTGTGCAGTGAGGTCTAGGAAAATCGTCCCAGTCTCTTAGAATACAAGGAATATTTTCATAAAAATGGATCACCAAACCAGCCAAGAAAACAACTGAGTTTAAACAATAAAATCAATATATTTCTCCTCAGAAAGATTTAGTCAAATTACATGAAGGGATTGCTTAATTTTTACAGCACCTGTTTAGAAGCTTCAACCCTAGCAAATCCGTACAATTGTTCACTCAGAATTTCCTCCAGGTCTTTTAAAAGTTTACCAGTTTATTATCAGCATGTGTGTATGCACACAATCTGAGTTAGTGCAGGTGCACGCGTGCCACATTGCATGTGGAAGTCACGGGATAACTTTCAGGAGCTGGTTCTTCCTTTCCACAGTGAGTTCTGGGGCCTGTACCCAGGCCATCCGTCTTGTGTTTCTACCCCTTGAGTTGTCTTGTGGGCTCAGTTTACCTAGCTCTGACATAAGCTCCCTTAGCCCTTTTTGGATTATGGGAGGACATTTATTATGTTTACCATAATAAAGTTTTCACAATATTTTTTATATTTTTCCACCTTAGCCCCAATCAATACTTATGAAGAGGCTTTTATATTTACATATCTCAGAAAAGATTAGTTTTCTGACCATTGGTTGCTTAAAAACATCAATTCCTAACTAGTAGTTTGTGTTTTATTTTTTAATCCGTGAACAATTAGTAATTTGAAATACCCTCAGTCTTTCTTTCTCGCTCTCTCTTTTTTTATAATTTTGCTTCCAACAAAAGTTTCCATCTATACCCCCTCCTCTCGATCACCTCTGCCATGTTGGAAAAATGGAGTTTTCATTTTTGTCCTTGGGATTTATTCTTAATAAAGCATTTATGTGTGTGTGAATGTACCCATACATTATGCATATTCGCATTGGTGTGACAAGGCTTCTCACACAGCAGCAGCACACCTGGAAGGTTTCTGAGCAGGGTGCTTGAGGTAGGAGAACACCCTGTTGTTGAGCACCCTGCCCTCTTTTTACTCTGCTCGGTGTTTTCTCGGATGTTCTTTGTTTATGGTGACTATCATGGACTGTAGGACAATGACTGATGATAACACAACTGTAAAGAACCTGCCTATCAGAGAGCCTATGTAGGCTGATAGATTTACGTGGATCTGTGTTTCAGCCAGACACATTGCAAAAGCATGAAGCTACCTGGTTTCTGGACCAAGATGGCTGAAATTAGCCCTTTTCTGGTACCCTTTTTCCTTTAGAAAAATTGGTAGCTGGGATTATAGAGTTATATTCTGCAACTCAAGGCCTTTTGCTCTCCTTCTTTAAGTTTTATTTCTCCAATACTTCTTTTTCTTACATTAAAACTATTTTTATTAATAAGTCTACAAGGTTTCCAATTTTTCAGATGACGCATAATTGATCTCATCTGCGAAACGACATCATAGAGTTCTCTGCTCAGGTGCCATGGCCTTCTTTTATAATTAACCTCAGCTTCTTTTCTGAGTCTTCTCCTCTGATCCAAAGTTACCACTGCTTTACTTCTGGTGTCAGTACGGCTAGCAGTTGGTGGAGGGACGTGTGGTAGACATCTGGGCATGAGAGTCCACATTCCCATGTGAGAGGCCACTTTACAGGTCTCAAGAGAAGTGATAGGTCAGAAGCTGAGGACCAAAGGGCTGCTCTTTTCATATTCTCCTGTTTTTCTACAGAACTTCAAATATTCTGAGGAATTTCAATAAAGGGAGGAGAAGATATCATGTTTGAATTTGTATTAACCGCACCTATAGCTTTCAAACATGTGAATTGTTGTCCATTTGAATTCTTGTGCTGCTTTGTATTTGCGTGTGAAAGACTGTGCCCTTTTTATCAGATGGAGGCTTAAAAAAGAACGTAAAGTAGCAAAACCACATCTGGTTTCTTAATTAATGAGAGTGATATTGCCTTCATATCACTATGTTGAGTCATGTGAAGCAAACTCATAAAAGTGCAAAGCCGAGCTCCAAACACACACTGTGAAAGAGACAATGCCGGAACATTCTTCCTCCGTATCTCTAATTCATTTCTTAACTCTAAGAGTTTTATAAACTAGAAGAAATTTAAAAAGAGAAGTCAATATACCCCTGTAAAAGTTAATTTGGAGAAGACAGTTCCTTGAGAATATTCTTTTAATAATTAATTTCTAGACATGTTTTAGTATTCATTATTAATTAATTACTAAATTATAACATATCCTCTAATTCTACAGCTGTTTTTTGTGAGCCTATAATTTGTTTAGACATGTGGTAGACACCTTGCTATTTGGGCCTTTCACCAAGTATCAGTAGATCCCTCAAAATCCAACAAAGCCAAATCTCCAAGATAATATATGAGCCCAAATGGCTGGGGAAAACAGAGAAGAGACACTCAAAGTATAAACTTTGTATTAGTAGCAGCGCTTTGCCACCCACTGGAGGGTGCGTGGTACCTGCCTCCCTATGTGTAAAATAAAGACAGCAATAGTGTGCACCTTGTAGGTGTCTCAGGAAAACTGACACTTATAAAGTATAACTAGAATGCAATGGATTTAATTGATTATGCTACTATTGCTAATTATTCAAATAAATTGAAAGGAAATTGAAAAAGAAAATTGAAAAGGAAAAATTGAAAGGAAAGTTGAGAGAACACACACATTTGTTTGAGGTTAGAAAATCACATGACAGAAGAGCAGACATTACTTTGTGACTCAAGAGTGCTCCTACAGGACAGCCAAATCCCAGCTTCCTTCCTGTCACACAGAGGTAAGCCTCCACACACACACAAGGTTGTTGAGGTGATGTTTGCTCAGCATTATGTGAAAGAAAACATCTTTCAAAGTGCTTTTTAGAATGTTCTACTTAGGGACTGGAGAGATGGCTAAAAGTACTTGCTGCTCTTTCAGGGACTAGAGATTGTTTCCTAACTGTTTCCTGGCTCATAACTGCCTGTGACTTAACTCTAAGGGATCTAAAACTCTAAAACTCTCTTTAGCCTCTGTGGGAACTGAACACTCCTCACTCCTCTCTCTCTCTCTCTCTCTCTCTCTCTCTCACACACACACACACACACACACACACACACACACACCAAACACAGACTCTCAAAAATAAAAATAAAAATATAAAATTAAGCTATTTGTTTAAGCACTTTATACATTCATTTTGTAAACAATAAAAATTTAAACTGATCCAGATATGTAAAGATCTAAAGAAAATATAGAGTGTATATCTCAGGCATTATTATGAAATTCTCTATCCTGTTTTCGGATCTTACTAAGTTTTACTTGATGGATAGACTTCCACCAGACGTCTGTTTTTTATTTTTAAAGAATTCTCACACTATTTAAGAGAATGCAAATAATGAGCTTCATTTTAACAAAGGAAGACAAATTAAATGTTTCCCTGTTTAAACAAGTGCTTTATTTATAAGCTAGGGAACAGCAAAAGAATGGAATATTAACAGTGACTGTGTTATTAAAACATAGATGAATTAGACTTAATATGAAAGTTCACAGTATAACTTAATAGTCAATTTTATCTTAAAAATCAAAGTAAATTAAAAATACTTGTCAAGAACCTTTGACCTGGATTTTGGGGATCCAGTCTGTTTGGATACTCACCTTCCTGGACCTGGAGGGAGGGGGGAGGAACTTGAACTTCCCACAGGGCAGGAAACCCTGACTGCCCTAAGGGACGAAGAGGGAGGAGGAGAGGGAGTGGGGGGAGTGGGAGGGTGTTGGGAAGAGGGGCGGAAATGGAAACTTTTATAATTTAATAAAATTTACTCTAAAAAAAAAAGAACCTTTGACCTAAAGATCTTGTTAGTGTCTTTATATAACAATGGGACTGAGAGGCTGTTTTCACAGTGTTATGGCCAATTTGTAATGAGACAGATATTTTCGTAGTTTTATAAGCAAATAAATTGTTTTAGAACTGGTTCAGTGTTTCTCTGTAGTGACATTAAGCATACTTTTCCCCTTCCTTGAAACAAGTTAGAAAAATTACAGGAATGACCCGACAACTTATTAACCAATTTCTCACTAAATTAAGAGGAGTTAGCACAGATTGTACACCCTAATGGTATCTTTAGCTGCTTGTTCAGTCATCTGCCACAGTCCCTCAGGGTTCTGATGAGGCATGAAAATTGCTGAGAGTTTCTTCCTCCTAGCAGTCAGGCACAGAAAGGGTGCTGATAGATCATGATCAGGAACTGTGGCGTGACTATAGACTATAGGAGTTAGAAAGAGAGAGAAAGGGAATCAGAGTAAGACAGGGAGACAGGGAGAGAAGTACAGAGGGAGAGAAGAGAGAGAAGAGGAATGTTAGTTAGATCTTTGGAGAGGACATATGGTACAGAGATCAAAAATCACCCTTGGCTTCCCTATGCAGAGTCCAATCTTTTAGGATAAATATCTTCATACAGACTACATTTTTTAACTGGAAAGTTTTATTATTTGGATGTCAATGTCTTAGGAAGATAGAAACTGTTATAGTAGGACCTCACTGAAGAGGACATCCAGAGTTACTGTTGTGTATGTTATGACAGTTTCACTGTGGGCAAAATATGTAAAGGCAATTTTCAACAGTCCAAATTACTGTCAAGAATAAAAAATTTTTAAGTTTTCATTCACTTTCCAATGTTTGTTTTATTAATTCTGTTTTTAAAAATAGTGTGATGTATGTAGGAATTTTATTTTAGTTGAAAATTTGTACTCGTTTTTACAAGTAAAATGAAATCTAGCAAGCCAACTTCCTCTCTGTGCTTCACTTATTTTACCAATAGTTAAATAAAGAGCATAAAATCAAATGTTCTCAAAGACCCATTGTGACTATCCAGGTGTGGCACTTGCAAGCTACTGTCTAGTTTAAGTAGACTTGTTGAGGTAGTTTTACAGATAGAAGTTTAAATGACTGACTTGAACTAGGAATATGGTTTATTTTCCTATCTTTGCATCACACGTTTTGACATGTTTGTCAGACATTAGGTATACAGAGCTGTGTGAGTTATTCTATTCTATTCTTTCTATTCTATTCTATTCTATTCTATTCTATTCTATTCTATTCTATTCTATTCTATTCTATTCTTTCTATTCTATTATATCTATTCCATTCTATCTATCCTCTCCTCTCCTCTCCTCTCCTATCCTATCCTATCCTATCCTATCTATTCCACTCCATTTCATTCCATTTCATTCCATTCCATTCCATTTCATTCTATTCCATCTATTCTATTATATTCTATCTATTCTATTCTATATTCTATTCTATTCTATTCTATTCTATTTTTTCCATTCTATGCTCCTACATGTTTGTATTTGTGTCACTATTGTCCAGCTGTTCTACCTCTAAATAGCCACATTGTAACTCACGATGAAATAGAAAGATCTTGGGGCATGGTGGATTCTAGATAAATCTGAGATATTACCACTCAGAAAGAACAGAAATCTAGCTAAGTTGTTTCTCTGTTTCTTTCCTTGAACTCTTACTGAAAGCTGTGCTTAGATATGGACTACACCTCCCTGTGGTTCCATAGGAATATGCTTTAGCTGGATATCAGAAATAGCCAAACTTTCTAAAATTTTGATAAGATGATTCTGCTCAGGCTCTCCTCTCTGTCTCCTTCCAGCCAGCATGTTTTTAAGTAGCTGAGCAATAGTAATTATGCATTTTTAAAAAATACGCAGTGTATTTAAATACAATATTTGTATATATGTGTGTGTGTGTATGATATGGGCTCCGTTCTTGTAACACTTTATGTAATGAATACCATTTTCATACATATTTTACCCTTGATAAAACTGGGGCTAAGAAAAGGTAAAGCAGTTTGCCTAGCATTACATTGTTAACAAATGAAAGAGCTGGAAATCTAAACCTGGGCCAGATAACTTTTGTGTCATCTTTTAGTGACTTCTCTTAGTCACTCCCTGATCAGCTGCCTGCGTGGTGTGGCATGACCTTTCTTTCCAGTTCCCTGAATTTCTCATGACAGATTCCTAATGCATTAGTGGCTTATCTAAAAATAGCCTTCATAAAGTAGGCCAGAACTCTTTTCATCCCTACCTCCTGACAATTCTTTTTTTTCTAAATTTACTTATTTATTTATTTATAAGACTTTCCACTTCCTCCCCTCCTCCCGATACCCTCCCGCTACCCCCACTCCCTCTCCTCCTCCCTCTACAGTCCCAAGAGCAGTCAGGATTTCCTGCCCTGTGGGAAGTCCAAGTTCCTTCCCCCTCCCTCCAGGTCCAGGAAGGTGAGCATCCAAACAGACCAGGATCCCAAAAAGCCAGTAGATACAGACGAAACAAGACACAGTGCCATTGTCAATGGCTTCTCAGTCAGTCCCCAATGTCAGCCACATTCTGAGAATCCGGTTTGATCACATGCTCGTTCAGTCCCAGTCCAGCTGGCCTTGGTGAGCTCTCATTAGATCAGTCCCCTTGTATCAGTGGGTGAACGCACCCTTCGCGGTCCTGACTTCTTTTTCATGTTCTTCCACCTTCTGCTCTTCATTTGGACCTTGGGGGCTCAGTCCGGTGCTCCAATGTGGGTCTCCGCCTCTATCTCCATCCATCATCGGATGAAGGTTCCCTCTGGTTCTGCCTTTCTTGCTCACATTCTCCCCCTGTGCTTCTCATTTGAACATAGGGAGTTAAGTCCAGTGTTCCAATATGTGTCTCTGTCTCTATCTCCATCCATCGCCTAATGAAGGTTCTATGGTGACATGCAAAATATTCATTAGTATGGTTATGGGCCAAGGCCAGTTCAGGCACCCTCTCCTATGCTGCCCAGGGAACAATCTGGGGACCTCTCCTTGGTCCTGGGAACCACTCCAGAATCAAGGCTCTTGCAAACCCTAAAATGGCTCCCTTAGTTGAGATATAAACTTCCCTGCTCCCAGAACCATCCTTCCTCCCTCCCCAGAACCATCCTTCCTCCCTCCCCCTCCTATTACCCCAAGCCATCCCCAATCCTCCTCCTCTCCCCTCTCCCCTTTCCTTAATCATCTCTCCTTACTTCCACCCCCCCCCTCGTGCACCCAAGTTTGCCTGGCAATCTTATCTACTTCTAATATTGAGGAGGATAACTATATGATTTTATTCAGGTTCGCCTTCTTATTTAGCTTCTCTAGGATCACGAATTATAGGCTCAAATATCTTTAATTATGGTTAGAATCCACTTATGAGTGAGTACATACCATATTCCTCTTTTTGGGTCTGGGTTACTTCACTCAGTAAAGCGTTTTCTATTTCCATCCATTTGCATGCAAAACTCAAGATGTCATTGTTTTTTACTGCTGAGTAAAACTCTAATGTGTATATGTTCCACACCTTTTTAAACCATTCTTCTATTGAGGGGCACCTAGGTTGTTTCCAGGTTCTGGCTATTACAAATAGTGCAGCTATGAACATAGTTGAACAAATACTTTTGCAGTATGATAGGGCTTCTCTTGGCTATATTCCCAAGAGTGGAATTGCTGGGTCCTGAGGGAGGTTGACTCCCAGTTTCCTGAGAAACCGCCACACTGATTTCCACAGTGGCTGCGCAAGTTTGCATTCCCAACAACAATGGATGAGTGTTCCCCTCACTCCACATCCTCTTCAGCATAGGCTATCATTGGTGTTTTTGACTTTAGCTATTCTGACAGGTGTAAGATGGTATTTCAAAGTGGTTTTGATTTGCATTTCCCTGATCGCTAAGGAGGTTGAGCATGACCTTAAGTGTCTTCTGGCCATTCGAAGTTCATCTGTTGTGAATTCTCTGTTCAGTTCAGTACCCCATTTTTTAATTGGGTTGATTAGAGTTTTAGTGTCTAGTTTCTTGAGTTCTTTGTATATTTTGGAGATCAGACCTTTGTCTGATGAGGGATTTGTGAAGATCTTCTCCCAGTCGGAAGGTAGCCTTTTGGTCTTTTGTATCCTGCCACATTACTAAAGGTGTTCATCAACTGTAGGAGTTCTTTGGTAGAGTTTTTGGGGTCGCTGATGTACACTATCATATGGTCTGCAAATAACGAAAGTTTAACTTCATCTTTTCCCATTCGAATCCCCTTGATCCCCTTATGTTGTCTTATTGCTATTGCTAGAACTTCAAGCACTATATTGAAGAGGAATGGTGAGAGTGGACAGCCTTGTCGTGTTCCTGATTTTAGTGGAAAGGCTTTGAGTTTCTCTCCATTCAATTTGATGTTAGCTGACGGCTTGCTGTATATTGCTTTTATTATATTTAGGTATGATCCTTGTATCCCTAGTCTCTCAAACACCTTTATCATAAATGGGTGTTGAATTTTGTCAAATGCTTTTTCAGCATCCAATGCAATGATCATATGGTTTTTATCTTTCAGTTTATTTATATGGTGGATTACATTGATAGATTTGCATATGTTGAACCAACCCTGCATCTCTGGGATGAAGCCCACTTGATCATAATGGATAATTTTTCTAATGTATTCTTGGATTCGGTTTGCCAGTATTTTATTGAGTATTTTTGCGTCAATGTTCATGAGTGATACTGGTCTGTAATTCTCTTTCCTGGTTGTGTCTTTGTGTGGTTTTGGTATCAGGGTAACTGTAGCTTCATAAAAAGAGTTTGGCAGTGATTCTTCTGTTTCTATATTGTGAAATACATTAAGGAGTATAGGTATTAGCTCTTCCTGGAAGTTCCGGTAGAATTCTGCATTGAAACCATCTGGTCCTGGGCTTTTTTTGGTAGGGAGATTTTTAATAACAGCTTCTAATTCTTCACGACTGACAGGTCTATTTAGATTGCTCACCTGTTCTTGGTTCAACTTTGGTATATGGTACTTATCTAAAAAAATATCCATTTCTTTTACATTTTCCAACTTTGTGGCATATAAATTTTCGTAGTAAGATCTAATGATTCTCTGGATTTCCTCTGTGTCTATGGTTATGTCCCCCTTTTCATTTCTGATCTTACTAATTTGCATGTTCTCTCTCTGCCGTTTGATTAATTTGGATAGGGGTTTGTCGATCTTGTTGATTTTCTCCAAGAACCAGCTTTTTGATTCATTGATTCTTTGGATTGTTTTCTGTGTTTCTATTTTGTTGATTTCAGCCCTCAGTTTGATTATTTCCAGTCTTCTACTCCTCCTGGGTGAATCAGCTTCTTTTTTTTCGAGAGCTTTCAAGTGTGCTGTTAAGTCTCCAATGTGTGCTTTCTCCGTTTTCTTTAATTGGGTACTTAGTGCTATGAACTTTCCTCTTAGCACTGCTTTCATAGTGTCCCATAGGTTTGAGTATGTTGTGTCTTTATTTTCATTAAATTCAAGGAAGACTTTAATTTCTTTCTTTATTTCTTCCTTGACCCAGGGGTGATTCAGTAGTTGACTGTTCAACTTCCATGAGTTTGTTGTCTTCATGGGGGTAGCACTGTTCTTGAATTCTAACTTTAATCCATGGTGGTCTGACAAGACACAGGTGGTTACTAATATTTTTTTGTATCTGTGGAAGTTTGCTTTGTTACCCAGTATGTGGTCAATTTTCGAGAAGGTTCCATGAGCTGCAGAGAAGAAGGTATATTCTTTCCTATTTGGGTGGAATGTTCTATAGATGTCTGTTAAGTCCATTTGATTCGATACCTCCAATAATTCTCTTATTTCTCTGTTAGGTTTCTGTCTGATTGACCTGTCCATTGGTGAGAGAGGAGTGTTGAAGTCTCCTACTATTAGTGTGTGTGGTTTGATGACTGCCTTGAGTTCTAGAAGTGTTTCTTTTACATAAGTAGGAGGCTTTATATTAGGGGCGTAGATATTCAGGATTGAGACTTCCTCCTGATGAATTGTTCCTGTTATGAGTTAAAATGTCCATCTCCATCTCTTCTGATTGATTTTAGTTTGAAGTCAATTTTGTTGGAGATTAGAATGGCCACACCTGCTTGTTTCTTAGGTCCGTTTGCTTGAAAAACCTTTTCCCAACCCTTTACTCTGAGTAGGTGTCTGTCTTTGTGGTTGAGGTGTGTTTCTTGTAAACAGCAGAATGTTGGATCCTGTTTTTGTATCCAGTCTCTTAGTCTGTGCCTTTTTATAGGTGAATTGAGTCCATTAATATTAAGTGATATTAATGACCAGTGGTTGTTGACTCCGGTTATTATTACTTTTTGTTTGTTTGATTAATAGAGTTTGCATGTGTCCCTTCTTTGAGTTAAGCTCGTGAAGGGTCGCTAGATGTCTGAGTTATTGTAAGCAGTGCTGGCAATGTTGGACTCCTTGGGTTGCGATTTTCCTTCTATTACTTTCTGTAAGGCTGGGTTTGTGGCTGCGAATTGTTTAAATTTGTTCTTATCCTGGAATATTTTGTTTTCTCCATTGATAGTGAATGATAGCTTGGCTGGGTATATTAGTCTGGGCTTGCATCCATGGTCTCTTAGTTTCTGCAGTACCTCTATCCAGGACCTTCTGGTTTTCATGGTTTCCATAGAGAAGTCCGGTGTAAGTCTGATAGGTTTACCTTTATAAGTTACTTGCCCTTTTTCCTTTGCAGCTCTTAATATTCTTTCTTTAATCTGTATGTTTTGTGTTTTGATTATTATATGGCAAGGGGATGTTTTTTTTTGATCAAGCCTATTCGGTGTTCTGTATGCTTCTTGAACCTTCATAGGGATATCATTCTTTAGATTGGGAAAGTTTTCTTCTATAATTTTGTTGAATATATTTTCTGGTCCTTTGATCTGCAGTTCTTCTCCTTCTTCAATCCCTATTATTCTTAGATTTGGTTTTTTTATTGTGTCCCAGATTTCTTGAATGTTTTGTGATGAGAATTTGTTGGATTTGCTGTTTTCTTTGATCAGAGCATTTATTTTCTCTATGGTATCTTCAGACTCTGAGATTCGTTCTTCCATCTCTTGTATCCTGTTGGTTATGCTTGATTCTGTGGTCTCTGTTCGTTTACCTAGATTTTCCATATCCAGCCGGCCCTCATTTTGTGTTTTCTTCATTGCCTCCATTTCAGTTTTCAATTCTTGAACTGTTTCCATTACCTCTTAGATTGTTTTTTCTTGGTTTCCCAGTATATCATTCATGGATTTACTCATTTCTTCGATGTTTTTTTTTATATTTTTCATCCATTTCTTTACTCATTTCTTCAATCTTTTTGTTATACTTCTCATCCAGTTCTTTAAGGGAGTTATTCATATCCTGTTTAAGGGACTCTATTGCTTTCATAAGGGCATTTTTTCCCGCTTCTTCTGAATTAAGAGGTTCAAGTCCTTCTATTGTAGGGTCATTGGGTTCTGGTGTTTTCATGTTGCTTTTTAGATTGTTGGAGGAGTTCTTGCCTTGGCGTCTGCCCATCTCTTCCTTCAAATGCTCTTTACTGGATCTTCTAGTACCAGGTCAGGTTCCCTTGTTGGGCAGGGAATTCACTGACAGAAGGCCTACCTTTCCTCAGGCAGTCTATTGAAACACAGGCACTCCCTACTATCGGGTTGCACTCACAACCCAGGCCCAGCGAGCAAGGGAGTTGCTCTGGGGAGATCTTGTGGCCCCAGAGGGAAGGGGGGAAGAGAGGAATGTGTACCTGGATAAAGGCTGGGACGGGATTCAGGAGAGCTCCGCAGGGAGGAGTCGCCTCTGCCTGGTGACCAGATTGTTGAGGGGGGGTGGGGAAAGGCTGAATTCCTCCTAGAGGAAGCCCTCTGGCCAGGAGAAAACTCACCACTCCTCCAATGGAAGTCTGCTAGAAGTTCACTCTCTCTTGCTGGCCAGGAATGTGATTGAGCTGGATAAAGGCTGGGATGGGATTCAGGAGAGCTCCGCAGGGAGGAGTCTCCTCTGCCTGGTGACCAGATTGTCGAGGGGGGCGGGGAAAGGCTGAATTCCTCCTAGGGGAAGCCCTCTGGCCAGGAGAAAACTCACCCCTCCTCCAATGGGAGTCTGCTAGAAGTTCACTCTCTCCTGGATAAAGGCTGGGATGGGATTCAGGAGAGCTCCGCAGGGAGGAGTCGCCTCTGCCTTGTGACCAGATTGTCGAGGGGGGCCATGTACACATAATTTTAAAATAATAAAATAAATATTAAAAAATCACTATATATTACTGCACATAGTAAATTGGGTGAATTGATTGGTATTATTAGGCTTTCTACTTATAGACAGGAATAGAAAATAGCTTATTATTACATGCAAGAAGTTATGTTACAATTTCAATATTTTCTACTAATTGTGCCTTTTATTTTTATATAGTAGCTGAATGTATCAAATCACAAAATCAATAAAGATCCAAGAGTGACAATTAGAATTATAAACATAAGGAAATCATAAATACAAAGAAAACTTACATTGATTTTATTCATTTTTATTCTGAAATCACAGTTTTGTCTTCTCTTATAGTGGAGAGCACTATAAGTAAGAAAGCAGACTCAGAGCATACAGACAGCTTTTCTCAGAAGTACACACTCAACCAAGGTGCTGACTTGCATCACTCTATGCCCAGTGGTGCCTGGTAGAATGGAGAACAGCTCATGATTTAAGATGTCTCAGAAAAAATAACTTTTCACTTAGATTTTGTCCCACAATTTAACACTTTACATGGTGCTTGTTTGGCTACTTATGCAATCCCTCTCTGTGCACTACTTAGGAATTCCTGTGATAAAATTTATAAAATGATGCCAGAAAGAAGAATTTGAAGGCAGGGTCTCATGAACCATAGGTAAAATTCAAACTTATTAGGTAGCCAAGGATAATTTTGAATTTCTGATACTCCTATCTCCAACTAATGCGTCCTGGGATGGGATTACAGGGATGTACCTCTATACCTGTTTTGATGTTGTGATCAGACTGGATTCAGGATTTTGTACATGCTAGGAAAGCAGTGTGTCAACACGTTAGTTTCTCCAGCCCATATTTATAAGGTTTTATAGCAATTATTTTTATCTAATTCTAGAACGTTTTATTCCTCTGAAAGAGAACCCTAATGATCATTCCCTGTTTCCTATTACCATTAGGCCTTAACTGTTTGTAATATTTCCATTTCTATATTTCTGCCTATTCTAGATACTCCATGTGAGTTAAATAAATTATATGGTCTTAAATTTTAAATAGTATATATTTTATATCCTGTTTTATGATCTATAATTAAGAACGCTTTATGTGATTTGCACTGCAGTTGGATGCAATGCTGTGTCTGTTTATTAGGTCCAATCTTTTGGTGTTGTGATGCAATATTACTATTTATAAAGTGCTTGTTTGAGAGCTATAAAATTAAGTTTAAAAAACACAAAAATTAAAATGTTTTAAGTAAATTGACAATTTTGTCTTGATTCAAATACATAGCTATTCTGTGGGCCACAGGTTGGGCACACCTGTTGATATAGAAAAGATTATGTCTAATTCCTACCTTTCCACAGAAGGACACAGAGAGGTAAGGCATTGAGAATTATAGGGAACTTAATACTTTAAAATTTTTTCTGCTCTTTCATTGAAATCTTTCCTAATTACTATTAACATGTTCCTTAATGCAAATGAAGATTTTTTTTTTCAGGTACAAATGTATTCATGATGAGTTCTTTTTTTTCTTCTTAATAATTTTATTTTTTAATTTTATTTATTCATTTATTAAAAATTTCCACCCCCTCCCCACCTCCCTTTTTCCTCCCCACCTCCCCCTCCCTCTCTAGTCCTAAGAGCAGTCAGGTTTCCATGCCCCATGGGAAGTCCAAGGTCTTCCTCCCTCCATCCAGGTCTATAAAGGTAAACATCTAAACAAACCAGGTTCCCACAAAGTCAGTCCATGCAGTATAATCGAAACCCAGTGTCATTGTCCTTGGCTTCTCAGTCAGCCTTCATATGTTCAGGTAAAGTTTAGAACTCAAGCTGCCCCAATACAATTCGGGCATAATTGGGGTATAAATTGTTTCTATGCATGAAGTTATTGTATTTGATTCTCTTTAGACACTGAAATTATTGTATTTGATTCTCTTTAGACACTGAAATTATTGTATTTGATTCTCTTTAGACACTGAAAATACTCATTTATTTTCTCAATGTTTTTAAGCTGATTTAGAGAGTAGAAACAGCTTTTTTGTGTTTTAACTATAATATTTTTATTTTATTCTTTGAGAATTTCATAGAAGTATGCAATGTATTTTTGCTACTGGTAATTGGAGTCTTACTACCTGTAACCTATAACAACAAACCAGGATACAGACCTTGGTAGAACAAATAAACACCCCTCCCAATTTTCTTCAATTTAGTGCTACAGGGTAAATCAACCACACTTTAGAGAAGACCCCATGCCAAAGAGTAGTTGGCCAACATGAACATACTCCATGGTTTTATCCATAGATATTTTTTCTTATAACTCGTATTAGAGAATCTTCCTTTTGTAATATACGGTGATTAATACAGAAAGTCCCAGTTCGTCAGAGTATAAAGGATACTTGACTCTGGAGTGGGGCATCTAAGCCACACCCCTTCTCCAAATGTTTAGAGATCAGTACAGAGAAAGGACTAGACATATTTTTGGGTGGATTGAAGAAGTTAGAGAAAAGGGATTAAGGATGGATTTGATGAAACAATTTTTTTTACATAAATGAAATTCTTAAACAGTATAAAAACTACTGGATTTGTTTATGGAATTAGCTCCCGTGCTCTCCAGGAGTAATTACTTTTCTTAGGCATGTTGATCAAAAGATTGTATATTATTTTGGGAATAATAGAGTTCTAAAATACTCATGTGAGCAGAATGCATACTTGATATATCATATTTGATCTCCTAACATCATATGAACAGCCAATAGAAGACGAAAGGTGACTTTTAGGATTACACATGTAGTAAACACAATCTAATCAGATACTCATTTAGTATTTTCTATGTGTGCATATATAAATTCATGTATGAAATATATACAGCACATTATTCTGCATCATCCACTTGTCTGGAGATAGATTAGCCCGACAACTTCTGATCTTCTGTAACTACCCTTTTATCTTCTAATTGCAGCCTTTGTGTAGAATGCAGTTTTCAGTGCAGACCTATCATTTATATGTGACCTATGCAGACACCTACTTGTAGTTTCATAGATAGTTGAAGATTGTAGTTCAACTTGTGGACTATTCTTGTTTGGCCAAGCATTGTATTCCTTGTGCATGATGTCTGAGATGCAGATAATTATCGTACCTATGTAAAAACATTGAATAAAGTTAGCAATACTGTTTATTTTATGGATTTATATTATATATGATTTCATCAAAACCGTGGATAAAGGTAATCGAGATGACGCAGTGGGCAAAGACACTTGCTGCATACTCCTGGACACACTTTAGTGGAAGAAGAAAACGCCTGAAAGTTCTACTCTGGTTTCTGTGCGCTGTGCATGCATGTTCTGACACACATAAATAATAAAATATTTTGAAAATACAATTATTAAATGATTTATGCAGTCTTAAGATTGTATTTGGACACATTTCCATTTTCCCAAGTACCTGACACCTTCAGGTGAAGAAGTCTTTTGAGACAGAGGAATTAGAAAGATTATCATAGGGCTGCAGGGATGACTCCATTGTGAAAACCTCAGATCACAATCAAAAATAAAAGAAAGACTGCTATATGCATTGCCTCAGTGCTAATCAAATCCTGGGAAGTTAGTTACTTTTCTTATTTGTTCTGTGAGGAAAATGTATTTCTGTTAACAACAATGAGTTATAACCAACTTTTAAATTACTCCCTCGGTGTTTTCTTCATATTTGGCTATCTGTAGACTCCAGAGAATTGATTTGCAGAGTTGCATCCCATGATGTTAGTTAACATACAGTCACACACAGGGCAAGAATTGATAAATACCAAAATGTAGGCAATACAGCTTTCTCTGTGGGTGTGAGGAGAGGAATCTCCTACCTGATATTTATAGGTTCTGATCATACCCAGATGACAAAGTAGTTGGTAGGTATAAAATACTTTTATATTTATTAAGATAATTTTAATTTTAGACAGCATGAATATATATATATATATATATATATATATATATATATATATATATATATATTGTTTTTCGAGACAGGGTTTCTCTGTAGCTTTGGTGCCTGTCCTGGAGCTAGCTCTTGTAGACCAGGCTGGCCTCGAACTCACAAAGATCCGCCCGCCTCTGCCTCCCGAGTGCTGGGATTAAAGGCGTGCGCCACCACCGCCCGGCTAGCATGAATATATTGATAGAAATAATTTTTAGAATTATGTGAGAGCAGCATCATGAAGCAGGAAACCTAATGTATCTAGCAGAAGGAACTGGATGAGGTGGTGACTGATATTGGAGTCAGTAGCACTAATAGCTTTGAATGTAAATAGGAAAAATCAAGGATGTTTGCTTAAACAAATGTATATGGTATAGATTTTTTAAAATTCCAGAATATAAATTAGATTAGGAAAGACTAAATGAGTTAGCAAACAGTTAGGTTTGTAAGTATTTCCAATTTTTTGCTCAAACTTATTTACTAATTTAAGAAATCCATTTCATCATTTACCCCTTTACACAGTAGGAGCCCTGAGGCCACCTGTGTCCTAGGAATTGTGCCAGGCTTCAGCTAGACATGGCGTGTGCTCTGTGACCTAAAGAACCTGAGTTTCCATTATATTTTTGCCAGAATAAAATTTGGTATATTATAAGATAATTATTTAAAATCTCTATTGAAGATGTGGACAGACTGTTACTTTGGGAACCCAGGTAATAGCTCTATGGAACTTTCTATAAATGATTTATACAAACTTGCAGGCACTTCAAAAGAAGGATTTCTGACTAGTGCTGAGGTATTGAACAATAATGAATCATTAGCTGCTACAAGAAACTGGGAACTTCTGGTGTTTACAAGTCACTTGTTAATTTGTCTTTTAAGATAGTTCTAAGACTGTCAGTTTTCAGATACAAGGGTAATAGAAACTGTTTATAGTTCTCTGTATAAAATACAGAATGGTAGTGTTTCAGAAATCATGGGGGTGGATGATGGTTTCCATATTCAATTTTACTTTGAAAGGATATAATACACAAGTGCATGTACATACACGCATATACAAACATGTATATGTGTGTTTAACAACAACAATAATAAAATAAGTTATCAGTGTGACTGGTCAGTGACATGAGAGGGTTTCGAGGGAAGGTAGCTGTGAGGGGCTGGAAAGAGGAAAGGGAGAGAGGAAAGGGGTGAAGAAAATGATATACTTCTATTTCAATTAAAGCATATTCAAATTTTCCTTCTTCAATAGAGTCTCCTTGGGTATACTAGCCACACAAGGGTAGACCCCAGACCCAGCAGTAGATGGTCAGCACAAAACAAACTCAATGATATTTTGTTGATTTTTTTGTCTCATAGTGCTTTGTTTGGGTGCTTTTTTATCTTACTGGTCTTCTGTGTGTATATTATGGTTTCTGATTTTGCTTTTTATGTATATGTTTGTCTCTGTCTCTGTGCTTTTTATTATTTAAAATTATCATTAATACTTATTTGCCCTTTTTTCTAAAGAGAGAGAAAAAGAAGATGTGGAGTTTGATGGGTGGGGTACTAGGGAGAATCTGAGAGGAGACAGGAGAGGGGAAATACGATTAGAATATATTGTATAAATATTTTTCATAAAAATAAATTGAAAAATATTAGAAAATAAATATGTATGAAAATTTCAAAGAATAAAATATTTGAAAACCGAAGTAAAAAGAAAGTGGGAAATATAGTAACAATGTGTTTCAGTTACATACTATTATTTTAAAATTATTTTATTGTATTTTAAATATATGTATGTGTGTGTATATATATGTCTGGGGTTATATGCACATGATGGCTGCAGGTGCCTATGGAGGCTGAAGAAGCGGGAGTTGGAGCTGTGTGTGTGGCTGTGAGATCCCTGGTGTGACTGTTGGAAACCAACCTCTGCAAGAGCAGTAAGCACCCTTAACTGGTGAGCTGTCTCTCCAGTCCCTTGCTGTGCGTTTTAAAATTGTGCATGCATGCATGCATTTTTCTAGTAATAATGTCTCTAAGGTAGGCATGACTACGATCCCAAACTACAGAGGGACTGACAGTGACAGAGAGAGATGTCAAAGGTCACACATCTAATGGTTGTGTTGTGGTTAGAATAAAGACGCAGGACTCCATATGTACAATGATTTTCTGATTTTATTTTTTTATCTGTATGTCTGTGTCTGTGTCTGTTTGAGAAAATGCAGCAAATGAAACCTCAGAAGTTCTCAGACCAAGAGCAGAAATGCTCTCATTCTCATGTTCTTTTCCTAGCAATATGATGTGTATAGACAGAACCAAGCAAATTTTCATCTTACTATTTCCTGCTACTGGTTTTACTGGTTTATTTATAATATTCATGGTTTCCAGGTCTTCACATACCCCTCTATACAGTGAACATGCTTTTATAGCTCTTGCCTAATGTTTCACATAGTCACTCAGGCAAGCTCAGTATTCTCAGAACAGGAAAAATCAGTTTAGGTGGCTTCTTTAGGTGTTGTGTATATCGACAGCGGACGTCGCACCATGGCTTATCCATGCGATCATCACATAATTCTTAAATTCCCATTTTGATTTTACTCTCATTACAACTCTCAATGCAATTTTCATCATTAAAATTTTAGACATAAAGTTTTCCTATAAAGTCTTAGCCACATGGTCCTGATGCACACCTTTAATCCCAGCAATCAGGAGGCAGAGGCAGGTGGATCTCTGAGTTCAAGGCCAGCCTGGTCAACAAAGTGAGTTCCAGAAAGCCAGGGCTACACAGAGAAGCCCTATCTTGAAAAACCAAAAAAAAAATACCAGTCTGTTAAAATTCTTCATAGTGACAGTGAGAAACTGTTGAAAGCTGGCTAACATTCTCAACCTCAGAGATCTTGCTGTACCCTGCTGTGACTCCAAATATTTCAATTATTGCTCAAATGAGGGACCTGGGCACCCCATACACTTTCCCATGGTTCTTTAAATGTATTTACTTGAAAAGCTTTTTAAACATTAATAATACATGTGATGTACGTGTATCTGTAGGTGACATTAGACATTTATTAGAACTATAAAGACAAAATAAATGTATCTAAGTAATTCTTTCCCCTAATTCTTGATCCTACTGCTTTCAATGTACCGCTGTTATGTACTCTAGCCTGTATCCATCTCTGAGAGCAATTTTGTGTATCGTCGTATCTGCATCTATATATTTAAGAAATGGTAGTACCTTCCTGGTGTACCTACCATTGTTATTACTACCTTTTGATTTTGCTCCTCTTTCCTTTGGGTTTTGACATCTTTATTTCATTATACTACACACTTTAATAGTTTTCCCTATGATCAACAGGTTTGAAAGGATGATATGCCTTCTGTCCTCTGGAGAAGATTTTTTTAGAAAAAAAAACACTGGAAAGAAGCTAACCATATTTTATCTTTTTTGTAACTCTAACCTACCTATAAGAATGCATTGTTATTTTCAGAAAAAACAGGATTTGTATATTTTGCAGATTTATTTTGCATCATTAATACCGCATTTCATTTCTTCCCTCCCTCTCTTCCTCCCTCCATCCCTCCTTTCTTTCTTCCTTCCTTCCTTCCTTCCTTCCTTCCTTCCTTCCTTCCTTCTTTCTTTCTTTCTTCTTTCTTTCTTTCTTTCTTTCTTTCTTTCTTTCTTTTCATTTTCCTAGTCTCAGTTTTGGCCATCATAGACTCCTCATATTCCATGCAAACAACATGAATGGGTTTTACATTGTTAGCAGACAAATTTCTGCACAGACTCCTTATTTTCCCCCAATACTGGTTCCCTTGAGGAGGTCTCACAGCTCCTTTACGCCTGGGAAGGACTTTGTATCCCTAGCTGCCTTTATCAGCATCCTCTAGATACTATATTCCCTAAAGTTAAATAAGGAGTAGATGTTTGCCTAATGTTTCCAAGAGGAATGGGCTTTATCCAGAAATTCGGGGAGCAATATGAAGAAAAAAAATTCTCATTCTTCAATCTTTCTAGTGTTTTGTAGTAAACAGTGGAGTAAATTCCCTCCTATATGACAGTCCAAGGAAGAAATGCCCTGGCTCAGTATTTATGGGTGACTTATCTCCTATAAAAAATACATGATTATTCCTGGTTATGGATTTTTACTGGCACAATGCCAGTCTTTCTTAGATCATGGCAGAGCATGAACATATTTTATGACAAGATACATGCCAATTGCATCAAGATTTCTTGGTAAGCTGCCAAGAGAGCCTTGTTTTGCACACAGAACATAAGACATCTTGTAAAATTGTTGTTATGATATCAATGTCTAATCAGCTTTGGTAGTGTAGCAATGGTAATGCTGAATCTATTTAAATCCTGCTAGTCGTGTCTCCTAAACACTTTTATAATAAAATAATCACTTTTCTAAATCGCTATTGTTGTCTTCCATTCAACAGCTTACTTTTTTCTTAAGTGTTGTCCTACTCTAGATTTTCTCATACAACACTTAGAGTGACAATCCTAAAATGTAAACTTACTAAACGATCTCCTAGAGTTTATAAAATTATAAAATCAAAACTTCATTTTATTATTGTAAACTACATAATTTATTCTCTGTTATAGTGTTTTGCTTGTGTCAGTTTTTTGCATATGTATCATGTGCACGGTGTGCATCTGTATATATGCCTGCTTATGCCAGGGTGCACATGTGTGTGCAGATGCAGGCACATGCTTGTGGAGGCTGGAAGTGGCAATGAGCATCCTACCTTACCGCTCTTCCCTTTTTAAATATTAGCTGACATTTGCTTATTGTGTGTGTGCATCTCTTTGTCTCCAATCTGTCCCTCTCTCTGACTCTGTCTCATTGTCGACCTGTGTGTGTCTATGTCTGTGTGCACATGCATACGTGCTATGACTTGCCTCCTTTGGAGGTCAGAGGACAACTTCAAGGAGTTATTTCTCCTTCTCCCAACTATATTCTGGAGATTAAACTCAGCTTGTCAGTCTTGGTGACAAACGCTTTTCTGCAGTGTACATACTACTGGTCAACTACTTTATTTTTTTTTTTTGTGGTCTCTTGCTGAGTCTTCCTGTCTCTGCCTTCCAAGTGATGGAATTGCCGGTGGTTACCAATCCTGCTTGTTTTCGATGTGAGTTCTGTGAATCTGAACTCCTGATTTTACAAGTGTGTGGCATGTGCTTTATCTACAGAGTCAACTCCTCAGCTACAAGTTTGCTAATTTACAATTTCTGTTTCTTCTTTGATGGAGAGTACAGAGCACGTCACAGGAGAAATTATATGATATACAAACAGTCAGAAGTGCATTGTAATTCCTATTACAATATTAAAAAGCATAGGAGCTTGTAACAGTGTTTACTTCTTTAAGATATTCCTTTCCTTTTCATAATGAGAGAGAAGGCATCTGATTTAAAAACTACTAAATTAATCATTTTTGTCTGCTTTCATAAGAGCAGAATATCCACAGTGCATCTTGGGATGTGCTGGGGTCTCTTTGTGGTCTTGGATGTGCTGCAGGCTGTGTGTGGTCTTGGATGTGCTGCAGGTTGTGTGGGTTCTTGGATGTGCTGCAGGCTGTGTATGGTCTTGGATGTGCTGCAGGCTGTGTGTGGTCTTGGATGTGCTGCAGGTTGTGTGGGTTCTTGGATGTGCTGCAGGCTGTGTATGGTCTTGGATGTGCTGCAGGCTGTGTGTGGTCTTGGATGTGCTGCAGGCTGTGTGTGGTCTTGGATGTGCTGCAGGCTTTGTGTGGTCTTGGATGTGCTGCAGGTTGTGTGGGGTCTTGGATGTGCTGCAGGTTGTGTGGGGTCTTGGATGTGCTGGAGTCTTCATGATGGTCAGAAACTCTAGGTTCACTCAGCGGTGACTAAAATGAGTATGCTGTGATACTACCATTATATACTTGCTTTGTCCTTTCTAGTAAGGGCGTGGACTGCCCTTTCTGGTAAGTAAAGAGAAACCATTACTTTATGGAATCTCTGGAAACATGCCATTGCATGTTAGCATGTTTTAAGATGGCTTAGTGTTGAAAACTGGAATAATATTTTTCTCTTGATTTAAATTGTTCTAAGCCAAACTTCAAATTTCTCTGTTGCACTATGACATGTGACTCACTGGGACTGACACTGGGCTTCTTGTGATGGAGATAGGTACTTGTCTATGCAGTCTCACACTACTGAATTTTCTGAATATTTTTGGTTTTTCTGGAAAGCTCTGGCCTTTCTTCCTGTACCCACCTGTTATGTCTCTTTTTAAAACAGTGGTGCTGCAGTGTTGAAAGTCACAAACTGCTTATTATAAAAATGCATAAAGTTCTCAGGAGGCTCCAAGGAATAAATGTTAGGGTTTTTTTTAAACAGTATACAAAGTGCCTTTAAGCACAAGTCACAGACACTGGTTTGATAAAATGCTAACTTGTGTTCCAAAATTGAGGAAATGCAATCCTACTTAGAATGTCAGAAAACACAAGCAGTGCCAGTCACAATTGGCTTTGATGACGAGAAATCCTTCAAAGACTGAACATAACTTAAAAGAGGAGCATGTTTGGAAAGTAACTATCTCATTTACCGTGCCCGTCTCTTTTGTTGTTGCTGTTTATTGCCTGTTGCTCTACAGCATGGCTTTACCTCTAACTTCCTATGCAATGAAGTCTTCCTTCAGGCTTGTGGGATTTCTGCCTCACTCACATTGGATCATAAGCATGTACTACCACATCTTGGCTTGACTGTTTTTCTTTTATTTGATAGGTTTTCTTTCTTAGTATTTTTGCACTTTATATGGAATCTTTAGCAACAATTTTAGTATGATTTTATCCTCACTTTCTCTTGGAAATGGCAGAACTAACCAGTGTGATTCAGTGTGCCATGATGGCAAGCATACCTGGTTCTCCTCCTCCAGCTCCCTCCAGATCCCCCTCACCTCCCTAGCCACCCAGAGTCAGTTGGTGTACTAACTCCATGTCAGGCATGCTCCATGCCCAGGAGTAGTTGTCAGTATTTTTGTTTGTTTTGGTTGCTGTTTTCCTTTGGAGAGGAGGGATATTTTCACATGCACAGCCTACACCACTATCTCTTATTTCTGTTGGCCTCTTCCCAAGCCTTAGGCAGTAAAATTTGGTTATTCATTCATTGTACATGAAATCATGGGATTTTTAAAAATATAAATTAAAATAAAGTACTGGGGGCCAAGGAGAAAGCTCAGTGTTGCTTGGTGCTTTGCAAGAGGACCTGAGTGCAATTGTTCTCAGAACCCATGTTGGTTGTTCATGGCCCCCATGATTATGATTCTGGCTTCAGGGGGAGCTGAAGAATCTCAGATCCAGACACCAGTATGTGTGCATGCAAACACACACACACACACACACACACACACACACTTTAAATTAAAAATAATAAAACAAATTAAAAGCCACAAATTACTGTAGGATCTGTATACTCAATATTAGAATATAAGCTTAGTTTTCCAAATTAGCAAGATTTCCCAGCAAAAATGATCCAGAGATAATAGACTAGATTTTCAATTATCAGTCGAACTTCAAAAATCAGTACACACATTTTTTACTATACTGAGTATTTAATGGAAGGGTAGACAGTTGAAGAAGAGATTGACAATGAGTTTTGTAAAAAGAAAATAGAATTTTGCAGTATTATGCCTGATATTTGGCATTCAGGTATGTGATACTGTCCTGAAGTAGGTTTTTAAGTGTATGACATTTTTCATGTGATTTTAGTTTGCCTGGTTTATGAGATCATAATTTACTTTCTATGCCTTGTTTTTTAATATAAAATAGGGAAAGCAAGGATATTATAGACTCTCTAAGTTTATTTTTCATTCTATTTTCACATGTGGGTGTTTTTCTTGCATGTATGTCTGCATACCTGGTGCCCATGAAGACCAGAAAAGATATTGAATACCCAGAGACTAAACTTACAGATTATTATTAGCTGTCTTGTGGGTGGTGAGACCTGAGCTGCAGTTTTCTGCAAGAGCACAAAGCCATCTTCCAGCCACCCAATGCAATCTCTTCATGATAAGAATATGTCATAATTTTGAAAATAAGGGTACAATTTTAATTACATATTATTTGAAATAATTATATTTTCTTTTATTTTCTATAGCTACAATGAAAAATTATTTGAAGAAATGGAGTCCGTAAATGACACCACCGTGACAGAATTTGTTCTCACGGGTCTGTCTCAGACTCGAGAAGTGCAGCTAGTCTTGTTTGTTATGTTTTTATCCTTCTATCTGTTTATACTTCCGGTGAATATCCTCATTATCTGTACCGTCAGGCTTGATCCCCACCTGACTTCTCCCATGTATTTCCTGCTGGCTAATCTAGCCTTTCTTGATATTTGGTACTCCTCCATCACAGCGCCTAAGATGCTTGTAGACTTCTTTGTGGAAAGGAAGATCATTTCCTTTGGTGGGTGCATTGCTCAGCTCTTCTTTTTACACTTTGTTGGGGCCTCTGAGATGTTCCTGCTCACAGTGATGGCCTTTGACCGCTATGCTGCTATCTGCCGCCCTCTCCATTATGCGACCATCATGAACCGACGTCTCTGTTGTATCTTAGTGGCTCTCTCCTGGACAGGGGGCTTCGTTCATTCTATAATACAAGTGGCTCTCATTGTTCGACTCCCATTTTGTGGGCCCAATGAATTAGACAACTATTTTTGTGACATCACACAGGTTGTCCGGATTGCCTGTGCCAACACTTTCTGGGAAGAGTTAGCGATGATTTTTAGCAGTGGCCTAATTTCGGTGGTGTGCTTCATTGCTCTGTTAATGTCTTACGCATTCCTTCTGGCCATGCTCAAGAAACACTCAAGCTCAGGTGAGAGCACCAGCAGGGCCGTATCCACCTGCTATTCCCACATCACCATCGTAGTGCTAATGTTTGGACCGTCCATCTACATTTATGCTCGTCCATTTGACTCATTTTCTTTAGATAAAGTGGTATCTGTGTTTCATACTGTCATATTCCCTTTACTCAACCCCATCATCTACACATTACGAAACAAAGAAATAAAGGCAGCCATGAAGAAGTTGGTGAATAGATATATTTTTTGTAAAGAAAAGTGAAAAATAAATGATATATTTTACGTTCTGTGAAAGTAGGAAGTGGTGGTAACGTTGCCTTTTTTGAACTCTAAGATTTCTTTGTTTTTATTTCATATGTATAAATGTTTTGTTTGCATCTACATATGTGCCCCATATGCATGCCTAGTGTCTACAGAAGTCAGAAGGCCTGAAGTCCCTTGGAACTAGAGTTATAGAGGACTGTAAGCCAATATGTAGGTTCTGAGAACAAAGTCTTGGTCCTCTGTGAGAGCAGCAGGTGCCCTCAACCACTGAACCTCCTATCTGAATTTTTAAAGTCATCATTTTCCTACATTTCCTTTAAAGGCAAAGCACAAATGTCTTTAAATGGAAACAAGTTTGCACATACATCCTGACCATTATTAGAATTCAGATTAAATAATGGTCTCCTAAAAACATATATTTTCACTAATTTGTTCTCTGAGTAACTACTCTGGAGCAGGTCTGTAAGGAGAATGCCATGTTGTGAAATAATAAAATAAATAAGACTTCATAGGTACGTTCATTATGGTCAGCAAGGGAACATAATTTCATGTCACCAAATTAAGTATTGTATTTCATTCTTGGCCCAGTAAGAGTTTTTGGCAAAATGTATTTCTGAGACTGGAAAACATTGTTTGGTTTGCCTTTTACTTCTAACTCTCCCAGATGTGATAGGAACTGAGGATTCTGTCCTAGGGCCACCTCAACTTCTGTTTAAGTGGCCCACATTGAGCAGCATTACTGACTAATCTCAAGTTTTTTAACCCATTATGGAAACAATATTTATACATTCAAAACACAATATAGTTTGCTTGCTATAAAATTTTTTCTTATTTCAAATGTATTCTCCAAATCAATTCACAGTGTTTTATAGTCTACATAGTAACTGTCAGATAAAGCCAGGCCTGCAGGAAAAGGCTGACTGGAATAGGTAGACGTCAGACATCAGCTGCATGTATTAACCACAAGCCTTAGAACTCCTTTGTCACGTTGTTTCCCTTGCTTGTTGATTTCCTACATCATATTAATTTAAAAAAAATAGCAGTACAATTAATGCTTACATTTTGCACTATAGTTCAGTTATTTACCACTAACTCATGTTTTGTAGTTCATATAGATCATACCTACTTATATATGATGTACTTCACAGACTAGTAAAATGATTAGTAGGGTTTAATTTCTTATTTTATGATGCTTAGAACTCAATTACCAATAATACCTCAGAATATAAAAGGTTGGTATGAATTCATGAATGATTAAAAATAACCCCAGAGATATTTATTTATTATTACTTACTTATAGAGATGCATTTCTTATGTAGGAGCTATTTCATGCCTAACCCACTGTATCCCAAGTACACAAGATGGAGTGGTGGTATATAATGTTAACTGCTTTGAACTTTTTCCCCTCATATTGACTTTACATTTTCTGTGCTCATCGTGACTTCTTTTCTAGGAACACAATGACACAGACTGGAGTTCTGATTCCTGAATATTGAGTTGACTCTTCATCACTGGAATGAATAAAAGCAGTAGGCTTATATCAATTCTGAAACATTTTAAATGCATGAAAACACAAAAGATATATACATGCATAATAAATAATGGATTACGTTTCCAGATTTTATATTATTTTATTGTCTTTCTTTAAGATCGGAAGCAGGTAATACAGGGTTAGAAAGTTGCTTTGTAATATAACTTATGCTTGTGTCATTATTAAAAATATTATTTGAAAAGAGACCACTCACTTTTTGTGGCTTTTAAATATCAGTATAAGAATATTTGCTGCATTGAGTTAGTAACGAAAAGGCAAAGAAGCAGTAGTTCCATGAAAACTGTTTACTTGGAAAATTATCTGAAGTAAAAGTTAATACTGACAGGAAAGCGATAACTATTGGCAAACTACTGAGTTGTGACCAAGACTGACTCTTCGAAGAAATAATTTGACTAAATATTAGTGGGAACATTTTGTCATTTCCACCAGTAAATGAGTGGCGACAATTTTTAATAGGTCTGACAAAAATTCTTAGGTTTATTTCCAAATAAACATTACAATTCTCCTGTTTTTAGTCATAAAAAAATTCATTAGAAGTTTGGAATGTGTGGCCACATGAATATGACATAGTGCCCTGTCCCGCTGAATTACTTGTCCTCAGATGCTAATAGTGCCAACACTGAGAACTAACTCAGATAATGAACAATGACAGGAAAGACAGACATTGCTCACATCACGCATTATCCTAATGTTGCAGTCCCACAGCAGTCTCTCAGTAATCCAGCTCCATCACCAGCAAAATTCCAAACTGGTTGAGAAACCAGTTTTATTACGCATTTCCTCCTGGTTAAGTTAAACTATCTTTTAGGGTTTTTTTGCTTGTTGTTCATTTTTAGTCTTCCAGTCTCTGATACTCTATTTTTCTCTTAAGGGATTATTGTTGAAGTTCTATTTTTAAAATCAGAAAATTATAAATTTAGCAATTTAATTTCCATTAGCTAAAGACTGAAATTGTATTTGATAAGATTGATTTGTGTGAAAATTTACAATCTTGATTTTATTCAGCTCATATTATTTTTGATAGCCTCAACAGCATCCAAATGGACCTCACTAGGTTTGATAGAAGTTCTCAGCTGTACTTTATTTTTTTTGGCTTATAATTACTAAAAAAATGCTCACTAGATATTCAAAATATATGGTCATATAAATAATGGCACAAAATGTTGTACACAGTGTTTTGAAAAAACATATCCCAGAGATCCACAGCTTTCTTTAGTAAAACATAAAGTTCATCCAGGTCTATTAAAACCAGGTTTGTTGACCTATCATGCTTTGTTCTGAGATCTGGTTGACTATTTTTATGTAAATACAGAAGATGGAGTGCAAAGTAAAAAAAAATTCTTTGCAAAAACAAGTATGACTTTCAGATTTTATTTAAAAATTTATTTAGCTTACTTAAATTTTGTTTTTTACTATTATTTTAAACAATGCTAAGAGTTTTCTAACTATATGATGAAAGTCTAGGAAGTTGTTTCCAAAAACTTTTTTCAAGAAATTACCAGGAAGCAAGCGTCAGCTAATAATGTAAAAGTATAAGAAGTTAGAATGAAAGACTAGCACTATGTACTAATATTACAAAATTCATAAAAATGTTAGGTTTATTAAAATATGTTTGCATTGGTTATATCTTGATAGTCAACTAAAAGTCAAGAGCTGGGCACATCTGTGAAGGATTTTTCTTGATTAAAATCATTTGAGGTGCTAAGACCCACTCTAAATCTGAATCATTTGAGGTCTGGAGACCCACCCAAAATATTGTGGTGGCAGTCCATATAAAAGGATATGAGAGAAGGAAAGTTTTTGTTTCTTTCCTCCCTTTCTGCCAAGCTCCTCTTAAGCAGTCAAGTTCATTTGTTCTGCTGAATAGGCATTTCTTTACTAGTAAAAGGTACCAAGTCATGTGGCTAACAAGGACAAGAGTTATGGGTTAAAATGTAAGATATTAAGAGTTAATAAGAAGCCTGATCTAATAGACCTCTGTGTATTTCTTTGGAGCCAGGTGTGACAGAAACCTCTATGAACAATACTGTTTGGCCAATAGCTTAAGAGTCTTTCTAGCTAGCTCTTATATCTTGAATTAACCCATTTCTATTATTCTGTATATTGCCACGAGGCTGTGGCTTACTGGGTAAGGTTCCAGCATGGTTCCTTCAGCAGCTTCATGGCATCTCTCTGACTCTGCATACTCTCCCTCTCTATCTCTTCCAGCTTGGCTATATTCTACCCTGCTATAAGTTGAAGTAGCTTCTTTATTAACCAATAATATATTAAAACATATTCTTATCACACAGAAGGGAATCCTACATCAAGGTAGAAATCTACTGCAGTGGAAATTCTCAGGAATCTATAAGGGTGACCCTAGTGAAGACTCCTAGTAATGGGGAATACTCTGCCTAAACTAGCCATATTCGGTAACCAGGCTAGGTTTCCAGTGGAGGGACTGGGACAGCAACCCAGCCATGAAACCGTTGACTACAATTTGTCCTGCCTGAAAGATGTGCTGGGGTAAAGGTGGCACAGAACTTGTGGGAATGACCAACCAATGACTGGTCTAGCTTGAGGCATACACCATTAGAGGGGTTCATGCCTGGCATTGCCTGGAGGGCCAGGAACCAGTGGCTGGGTAACAACGATCTGGGATAGAACCAAACGTGACTGACTGTAGTATCGCGATGTTGAGCTCTTTGGACTCTTTTTGGGGCCCACTGCCCAGATCCCAGATGAATCACACATGGAGGCTTATTCATTTTTTTTATAATCATCTGGCCTTAGCTTGGCTTGTTTCTTGTCAATTTTTTACTTAACTTATACTTTTTACATATTTTGCCTCTGGGTTTCCCCCTTCTTTTACTTCTGTAAATCTTATTCTTACTCTGTAGATTGCTGTGTAGCTGGGTGGATGGCTCCCCTAGTGTCCCCCTCCTTCTCTGGCTACTTCTCCAAACCTTTCACCCAGGCCATTCCTTTTACATATTCTCTCTTTCTGACAGCCCCACCTATCCTTTCTTCTGCCTTGCTATTGGCCATTCACATCTTTATCAAACCATCAGTAGTTCTAGACAGGAAAAGTATCACAACTTCACAGAGTTAAACAAATGCAACATCAAGAAAAGTAACACACCTTAAAATAATATTGCCAACAACTGACAAGAAGTTCCAATGAAATGATTCCTAATGCTTCTCTGATATAAACAAGAGCCTAGTCTTCAGAGAGGCTTCATCCAGCAACTTGTGGGAGAAGATGCAGAGACCCACAGCCATACATTAGGTAGAACTCAGGGAATTCTGTGGAAGAGGGAGAGGAAGAATTGCATGGAGTAGAGGATCAAGGACACCAATAGAAAACCCACATAATCAACTAAGCAGGGCTCATAGGGGTTCACAGAGACTGAATTGGCAATCAGGGCGCCTGCATGGATGTGACCTAGGTCCTCTGCATATACGTTATAGCTCTGTAGCCTTGTCTTCTTGTGGGACTCCTAACAGTGGGTGCAGGGATTGTCCTCTGACTCTTTTGCAATGGTTTTGGGACCTTTTCACTCCTACTGGGTTACCTTGTCCAGACTTAGTAAGAGTGAAGTTGCCTACTGTTATTGCAACTTGATATGTGTGCTTGATTGATATTCCAGGGAGGCTTTTTTTTTTCTGAAGGAAAATATAGGAGGAGTGAAATTGGAGGAGAGGAGAGGTAGGGAGAGGGACTGGGAGGAGAAAAGTGGTAGGGAAATGCAGTCAGGATGTAATATATAAGAGAATAACAAAAAGAAAGCACAGAGGAAAAAAGAGAAGAAAGAACTAAAGAAAAACCGAGTCCTTTCCAACCCTAACCCTGCCAGAAGCCATCAGTTGTGGAGAGCTACATTTAAGCAATCCTTATCTCAATTTGTAGGAGTTCTTTTTGATGGTGCCTGTATAGGCTATCAATTTTAAGGGTGGTGGAGTGGAATGGAGGTAGGAGTTGTCTGAGAAACCTTCCTCCTCCCTCTTCCTCAACTGCAAGTCCACAGTCATTGATACCTCTGCAAAGGAAGCTTCCTTTCCCTTTACAGTCAGTGGGAGCAAGGATAACGGACTTCCACATGGTTTCTGGCAAGAGCACAAGATAATAGACATCTTCATGGCTTCAGCTGTTATCATGTACCACGGACCTGAGCATGGTTTCTAGTGGCAGTACAGACTATGGACATCTGTGCAGTCCAGCACTACCTGTCTAGGGACAGTGCTGCCCACAGTAAGCTAGCCCTTCCTATATCAAATTATCAATAAAGACAGTCTCCCACAGACATGCCTACAGGCCAATGTATTCTGGGTATCCCTCAAATGAAATGCCCTTCTTAGGCAAACTGAAGTTTTTTTAGATGGAGGCTGTCATATCTACCTTACGTCAGCTTGACACTCCACTATGTCTTCTTCTCCCATGCTAAGTTTCCAAATGAAGACAAGACAGTGATCATGACTAGATACCCATTGTTTTTCAATAATAGAAGGCCAATTCTTTTGAGGACTACGTGGTCTTTTAAAATTCCATAAACTTAACTATGCTAGTTCAGATTTAACAATATTTAACTATAGACACTAACTTAATCAATGTTGTATTACATGGGAAAGAAATAGGAAAAAAGAAACACAAATATCTGCTTCATATTGTTGTAGACAGGCAGTTCTCACAGAAGAGGAGAGCAATACTAGTTCTTTATGAAACTGAAGTTTTTATTGAACCACACAGATCTGACCTGGGGTGCATACTCCTGTGACTACCATTCTAAAAAGAAAGCCTCACGCCAAATAAGCAGGGGTTTATAAAAGTAAAACCATGGTTTTGGCAAATTCTGTTGGCATAGCCACGATGACTGATAGCAAGCGTGACAGGGTATGAATTTTTAGCAGTAATAGGGCACAGCTGTGCTACTGTCCTGCTTCTGTTTGGTTGGAGAGAAGGAAGCCTGTGGTTACAGAAGCAGAACAATGTAGGTCAGCAAAAGGTTCTGTAAGTATTGTACATGCCTGAGGGGCATGCTGACTGTAGTTTTACCAGAGGTCAGGTCATACCAAATGTGTTACACACACACACACACACACACACACACACACACACACACACACACACAATGCATATTCTTAACAAAGTAGGCAGAAACTCTCAGAGCAATTTTACTTCTTGTTTTTGTAACTAATCACGAGGTTTTATGTGTTAGTTTCTTTTCTATTGTTCTGTAGTACCCGTCCTATATTCCACACAAAGCAAACACCTCAGCAGGTCTTTGTTAATTGTTCTCTCAGGTAGAAGAATCTACAAAGCCTTTCATTTGGCCTTTAAACCATAATATCCCCTATTCTACAGGTCAATATCTTCTGGGGACATATATCAATTCTATGCCTGTTTTGCTTCTAGGACTGGGGAAATAATCATGGGATGAGTTTGGGTGTTCACTGGACTTTTTTTTTTTGGAAAGCAATTTTATTAAATTATACAAGTTTCCATTTACGCCCCTCTTCTCAACACCCTCCCACTCCCCCCTCCCTCTCCTCCTCCCTCTTTGTCCCTAAGGGCAGACAGGGTTTCCTGCCCTGTGGGAAGTTCAAGTTCCTCCCCCCTCCCTCCAGGTCCAGGAAGGTGAGTATCCAAACAGACTGGATCCCAAAAATCCAGTATATGCAGAGGAAACTAGTCCCAATGTCATTGTCAATGGCTTCTCAGAAAGACTCCGGGCCAGCCACATTCAGAGAATCTGGTTGGATCACGTGCTCATTCAGTCGCAGTCCAACTGGCCTTGGTAAACTCTCATTAGATCCGACCCCTTGTATCAGTGGGTGATAGCATCCCTCGCAGTCCTTCGTCATTTTCTTCGTCCTTCTGCTCCTCATTTGGATCTTGGGGGGCTCAGTCCGGTGCTCCAATATGGGTCTCCGTCTGTATCGCCATCTATCGCCAGATGAAGGATCTATGGTGATAAGCAAAATATTCATCAGTATGGTTATGGGCCAAGGCCGGTTCAGGCACCCTCTCCTCTGTCCAGAGAACAATTTGGGGATCTCTCCTTGGAGCTGGGATCCCATATATAATCAAGTTTCCTGTAAACCCTAAAATGACTCCCTTAGTTGAAATATGTTCTTCCCTGATCCCATAGTCATCCTTCCTCCCTTCCCCCCATCCCGGTCAACCGAACTTTCTCCATTCCTCCCCTACTCCCTTCTCTCTAACCCTCTCCCCTTCCAACAACCCTCCCACCCCACCATGCACCCAAGGTTACCTGGGACTCTTGACTATTTCCTACCTCCTGGCGGATAGCTAAATAATCTTCATCAGGTTCGACTTCTTATTTAGCTTCTCTAGGATCACGAATAATAGGCTCAAAGACCTTTAATTATGGTTGGAATCCACTTATGAGTGAATACATACCGTGTTCCTCTTTTTGGGTCTGGCTTACCTCACTCAGTAAAGCGTTTTCTATGTCCATCCATTTGCATGCAAAATTCAAGATGTCATTATTTTTTACCGCTGAGTAAAACTCTAATGTGTATATGTTCCACACCTTTTTTAACCATTCTTCTATTGAGGGGCACCTAGGCTGTTTCCAGGTTCTGGCTATTACAAATAGTGCTGCTATGAACATAGTTGAACAAACGCTTTTGTAGTATGTTCGGGAATCTCTAGGGTATATTCCCAAGAGAGGAATTGCTGGGTCCTGAGGGAGGTTGACTCCCAGTTTCCTGAGAAACCGCCACACTGATTTCCACAGTGGCTGCACAAGTTTGCATTCCCACCAACAATGGATGAGTGTTCCCCTCATTCCAAATCCTCTCCCGATGTGGTTTTTTTTTGACTTTGGTGTTTTTGACTTTAGCTATTCTGACAGGTGTAAGATGGTATCTCAAAGTGGTTTTGATTTGCATTTCCCTGATCGCTAAGGAGGTTGAGCATAACCTTAAGTGTCTTCTGGCCATTCGAAGTTCATCTGTTGTGAATTCTCTGTTCAGATCAGTACCCCATTTTTTAATTGGGTTAATTAGAGTTTTAGTGTCTAGTTTCTTGAGTTCTTTGTATATTCTGGAGATCAGACCTTTGTCTGATGAGGGGTTGGTGAAGATCTTCTCCCAGTCAGAAGGCAGCCTTTTTGTCTTACTGACAGTGTCCTTTGCTTTACAGAAGCTTCTCAGTTTCAGCAGGTCCCATTTATTCATTGATTCTCTTATTGTCTGTGCTACTGGGGTCCTACTTAGGAAGTGGCCTCCTGTGCCTATATCTTGTAGACTACTTCCCACTTTCTCTTCTATCAGGTTCAAAGTGGACAGATTGATGTTGATGTCTTTAATCCATTTGGACTTGAGTTTTGTGCATGGTGATAGATATGGATCTATTTTCATTCTTCTACAGGTTGACATCCAGTTATGCCAGCACCATTTGTTAAAGACGCTTTTCTTCTTCCATTGTATACCTTTAGCTCCCTTGTCAAAAATTAGGTGTTCATAGGTTTGAGGGTTAGTATCTGGGTCTTCTATTCGATTCCATAGGTCGACTTCTCTGTTCTTAAGCCAATACCAAGCTGTTTTCAATACTGTAGCTCTGTAGTAGAGTTTGAAGTCAGGGATAGTAATGCCTCCAGAAGATCCTTTATTGTATAAGATTGTTTTGGCTATCCTGGGTTTTTTGTTTTTCCATATAAACTTGATTATTGTTCTCTCAAGGTCTGCGAAGAAGTTTGATGGGATTTTGATGGGGATTGCATTGAATCTATAGATTGCTTTTGGTAGAATTGCCATTTTTACTATGTTGATTCTCCCAATCCAAGAGCAGGGGAGGTCTTTCCATTTTCTGGTGTCCTCCTCAATTTCTCTTTTCAAAGGCTTAAAGTTCTTGTCAAATAGGTCTTTCACATCCTTGGTTAGAGTAACCCCAAGATATTTTATGCTATTTGTGGCTATCGTGAAAGGTGATGTTTCTCTGATTTCCCACTCCGCTTCTTTATCCTTTGTGTATAGGAGGGCCACTGATTTTTTGGAGTTGATCTTGTATCCTGCCACGTTACTAAAGGTGTTTATCAGCTGTAGTAGTTCTTTGGTAGAGTTCTTGGGGTCGCTTATGTACACTATCATATCGTCAGCAAATAACGAAAGTTTAACTTCATCCTTTCCAATCCGAATCCCCTTGATCCCCTTATGTTGTCTTATTGCTATTGCTAGAACTTCAAGCACTATATTGAAGAGGTATGGAGAGAGTGGACAGCCTTGTCGTGTTCCTGATTTTAGTGGAAAGGCTTTGAGTTTCTCTCCATTCAATTTGATGTTAGCTGTCGGCTTGCTGTATATTGCTTTTATTATATTTAGGTATGATCCTTGTATCCCCAGTCTCTCCATCACCTTTATCATAAATGGGTGTTAAGTTTTGTCAAACGCTTTTTCAGCATCCAATGAAATGATCATATGGTTTTTTTCTTTCAGTTTATTTATATGATGGATTGCATTGATAGATTTGCGTATGTTGAACCATCCCTGCATCTCTGGGATGAAGCCGACTTGATCATAATGGATAATTTTTCTAATGTGTTCTTGGATTCGGTTTGCCAGTATTTTATTGAGAATTTTTGCATCGATGTTCATGAGTGAGATTGGCCTGTAATTCTCTTTCTTGGTTGTGTCTTTGTGTGGTTTTGGTATTAGGGTGACTGTAGCTTCATAAAAGGAGTTTGGCAGTGACTTTTCTTTTTCTATATTGTGGAATACATTAAGGAGTATAGGTATTAGCTCTTCCTGGAAGTTCCGGTAGAATTCTGCATTGAAACCATCTGGTCCTGGGCTTTTTTGGTAGGGAGATTTTTGATAACAGCTTCTAGTTCTTCACGACTAACAGGTCTATTTAGATTGTTCACCTGGTCTTGGTTCAACTTTGGTATATTGTACTTATCTAAAAAAATGTCCATTTCTTTTACATTTTCCAACTTTGTGGCATATAAACTTTCGTAGTAAGATCTAATGATTCTCTGCATTTCCTCTGTGTCTGTTGTTATGTCCCCCTTTTCATTTCTGATCCTACAAATTTGCAAGTTCTCTCTCTGCCGTTTGATTAGTTTGGATAGGGGTTTGTCAATCTTGTTAATTTTCTCCAAGAACCAGCTTTTTGCTTCATTGATTCTTTGAATTGTTTTCTGTGTTTCTATTTTGTTGATTTCAGCCCTCAGTTTGATTATTTCCAGTCTTCTACTCCTCCTGGGTAAATCAGCTTCTTATTTTTCTAGAGCTTTCAAGTGTGTTGTTAAGTCTCCAATGTGTGCTTTCTCCATTTTCTTTAGGTGGGCACTTAGTGCTATGAACTTTCCTCTTAGCACTGCTTTCATTGTGTCCCATAGGTTTGAATACGTTGTGTCTTTGTTTTCATTAAATTCAAAGAAGACTTTAATTTCTTTCTTTAAATTTTCCTTGACCCAGGGGTGATTTAGTAGTTGACTGTTCAACTTCCATGAGTTTGTTGTCTTCCTGGGGGTACCATTGTTGTTGAATTCTAATTTTAATCCATGGTGATCTGACAAGACACAGGTGGTCACTAATATTTTTTTGTATCTGTGGAAGTTTGCTTTGTTACCAAGTATGTGGTCAATTTTCGAGAAGGTTCCATGAGCTGCAGAGAAGAAGGTATACTCTTTCCTATTTGGGTGGAGTGTTCTATAGATGTCTGTTAAGTCCATTTGATTCAGTACCTCCAATAAATCTCTTATTTCTCTGTTAGGTTTCTGTCTGATTGACCTGTCCATTGGTGAGAGAGGAGTGTTGAAGTCTCCTACTATTAGTGTGTGTGGTTTGATGACTGCCTTGAGTTCTAGAAGAGTTTCTTTTACATATGTGGGTGCCTTTATATTAGGGGCATAGATATTCAAGATTGAGACTTCTTCCTGATGAATTGTTCCTGTTATGAGTATGAAATGTCCATCTCCATCTCTTCTGATTGATTTTAGTTTGAAGTCAATTTTGTTAGATATTAGAATGGCCACACCCGCTTGTTTCTTAGGTCCATTTGCTTGGAAAACCTTTTCCCAACCCTTTACTCTGAGTAGGTGTCTGTCTTTGTGGTTGAGGTGTATTTCTTGTAGACAGCAGAATGTTGGATCCTGTTTTCGTATCCAATCTCTAAGTCTGTGCCTCTTTATAGGTGAGTTGAGTCCATTGATATTAAGTGATATTAATGACCAGTGATCGATGACTCAGGTCATTTTTTTGGGTAGTAGAGTGTATGTGTTTTCCTTCTTTGAGTTGTGCTTGTGAAGGGTCGCTAGATGTCTGAATTAATGTAGGCAGTGTTGGGAATGTTGGATTCCTTGGGTTGTGATTTTCCTTCTAGTATTCTCTGTAAGGCTGGATTAGTAGCTACGTATTGTTTAAATTTGTTTTTATCCTGGAATATTTTGTTTTCTCCGTTGATAGTGAACAATAGCTTGGCTGGGTAAAGTAGTCTGGGCTTGCATCCATTGTCTCTTAGTTTCTGCAGTACCTCTATCCAGGACCTTCTGGCTTTCATGGTTTCCATCGAGAAGTCTGGTGTATGTCAGATAGGTTTACCTTTATAAGTTACTTGACCTTTTTCCTTTGCAGCTCTTAATATTCTTTCTTTAGTCTGAATGCTTTGTGTTTTGATTATTATATGACGAGGGGATATTTTTTTCTGATCCAGTCTATTCGGTGTTCTGTATGCTTCTTGAGCCTTCATAGGAATATCGTTCTTTATGATGGGAAAGTTTTCTTCTATAATTTTGTTGAGTATATTTTCTGGACCTTTGAAATGCAATTCTTCCCCTTCTTCTACTCCTATTTTTCTTAGATTTGGTTTTTTTATTGTGTCCCACAGTTCCTGAATGTTTTGTGATGAGAATTTTTTGGATTTGCTGTTTTCTTTGGTCAGAGTGTTTAATTTCTCTATGGTGTCCTCAGAGTCTGAGATTCTTTCTTCTATCTCTTGTATTCTATTGGTTAGGCTTGTTTCTGAAGTCTCTGTTCTTTTACCCAGATTTTCCATTGCCAGCCAGCCCTCGGTTTGTGATTTCTTCATTGACTCCATTTCAGTTTTCAAATCTTGAACTGTTTCTATTACCTGTTTGATTGTTTTTTCTTGGTTTCCCAGAATTTCATTTATGGATTTACTCATTTCTTCAAACTTTTTGGTATATTTCTCTTCCATTTCTTTACTCATTTCCTCAATTTTTTTTGTTATACTTATCTTCCATTTCTTTACGGCAGATTTTCACCTCCTGTTTAAGTTCCTCTATTATTTTCATAAAGAAGTGCTTAGAGTCGATTTCTTCTATTTCTTCTGGAGTAGGGTCTTCAATTCTTCTAGTTTCGAGCTCCCTGGATTCTGGAGATGTCATGTTGCCTTTCAGGTTGTTGGAGGAATTCTTGCATTGGCGCCTGCCCATCTCCTCCACTCTGGATGAAACTCCTCAGCACTTTCTGGATAGAACTCCTCAGCACTCTCTGGGTAGGACTTCACAGCACTCTCTGGATAGAGCTCCTCAGCCCTCTCTGGGAAGAACTCCTCAGCAGTGCAACAGGGCTAGCTGGTCTTCCCAGGACCCGGGAGGCAAAGGGCCCGCAGTAGTGGGGGGGAGGGGAAGGGTCCCTTGGAACACCGAAGACCCTGCTGCAGAAGCTGGGGGGGGCTGTGCTCTCTTCCCGGGCAGGCAGGCTGCCCAGGTGAGCACCCACTCACCTCTCTGGGAAGAACTTCTAGGCAGTGCAACAGGGCTAGCTGGACTTCCCAGGACCCGGGAGGCAAAGGGCCCGCTTGTTGAGTATATTTTCTGGACCTTTGAAATGCAATTCTTCTCCTTCTTCTACTCCTATTATTCTTAGATTTGGTTTTTTTTATTGTGTCCCACAGTTCCTGAATGTTTTGTGAGGAGAGTTTTTTGGATTTGCTGTTTTCTTTGGTCAGAGTGTTTAATTTCTCTATGGTGTCCTCAAAGTCTGAGATTCTTTCTTCTGTCTCTTGTATTCTATTGGTTATGCTTGTTTCTGAAGTCTCTGTTAGTTTACCCAGATTTTCCATAGCCAGCTGTCCCTCGGTTTGTGATTTCTTCATTGACTCCATTTCAGTTTTCAAATCTTGAACTGTTTCTATAACCTGTTTGATTGTTTTTTCTTGGTTTCCCAGAATTTCATTCATGGATTTACTCATTTCTTCAAACTTTTTGGTATATTTCTCTTCCATTTCTTTACTCATTTCCTCAATCTTTTTGTTATACTTATCTTCCATTTCTTTACGGCAGATTTTCACCTCCTGTTTAAGTTCCTCTATTATTTTCATAAAGAAGTGCTTAGAGTCAATTTCTTCTATTTCTTCTGGAGTAGGGTGTTCAATTCTTCTAGTTTCGAGCTCCCTGGATTCTGGAGATGTCATGTTGCCTTTCAGGTTGTTGGAGGAATTCTTGCATTGGCGCCTGCCCATCTCCTCCACTCTGGATGAAACTCCTCAGCACTTTCTGGATAGAACTCCTCAGCACTCTCTGGGTAGGACTTCTCAGCACTCTCTGGATAGAGCTCCTCAGCACTCTCTGGGAAGAGCTCCTCAACAGTGCAACAGGGCTAGCTGGTCTTCCCAGGACCCGGGAGACAAAGGGCCCGCAGCAGTAGGGGGATGGGAAGGGTCCCTTGGGACACCGAAGACCCTGCTGCAGAAGCGGGGAGGGGGGCTGTGCTCTCTTCCCGGACAGGCAGGCTGCCCAGGTGAGCACCCACTCACCTCTCTGGGAAGAACTCCTAGGCAGTGCAACAGGGCTAGCTGGTTTTCCCAGGACCCAGGAGACAAAGGGCCCGCAGCAGTGAGGGGAGGGGATGGGTCCCTTGGAGCACCGAAGACCCTGCCGCAGAAGTTGAGGGGGGAAGGGCTGTGCTCCCTTCCTGGACAGGCAGGCAAGCTGCCCAGGCTAGCACCCACTCAGCCCTCTGAGAAGCTCACTGGACTTTTTACACATATTGAAAAGGTACTTAAAGGGTTTCCAGCTCATTCCACTCTGGCAACACTATGATTAATTAGCCAAGGATGAAGGTCTATATGTGTCAGCCAGTTGTGCAATTCCCTGTCTATGATGTCCGTTATGATAAGCATGCACATCTACCATCCAGTGGTTTAGGGTTGTCCCTTGTCCCTTGATACTCTGGGGCCTATTTAGGAACACTGTATTTAAATGATTCAGTTTAGCACACATGGTGACTATTTTGATTTCTGACATTTGAAGAAAGATGGTGACAGATCATTAGGAAGCTGAAACCCTTCCATGGATCTGTTTCCTAGAGCATCAGTGAAAGGCATGTCTTCTAGATACTATCATTGTGGAAGATTAAATTTTGAATGGCAAATCAATTCTAACATTCCAATTTTTCTAAGTCTTTGATTCCTCCCATTAAGGATGCCACGAGTTATCAGGCATCTCCAGCTTGTTCTTAGTTGGACATCTTTTCACTATTATTTTAGACAAATAGTGAAATTTCAAAAACTGAACTGGAACATTAAACTTAAAATCCAATATCAATTAATTAACCCATATCAATACACACAGTTTAATCTAGTTTTTTGATCCTTTCCCACTTTGTCACACTTTTCAAATCCATTCCCACACATATTCTTCAAACTTTTGCTATATGAATTAGAAAACTCAGAAAGGGTTTTACGAGTTTAGCATTTTCTTGTGGTTCACAATTTGTATCCCGCTGGTAGAGATGCTTAGGGTTGAGTCGGATTATAGGTGTAGAGGCAAAAAGCAATAGACATACTAATATGGAAGGGAAAAATCTCATGGGGCCCCATACCTGGAAAAAGAACTACAGTCAGCTAAGGAAAGCTAGTAGTGGACGAAATAGTCTTTCCCAGAGGAGACTCCCCCACCTCCATCTGGTTATACAGTACCAAGTGGTCAGCTCTGAAATCACCCACATAAAATAAGATAAATAATGAGCAATTACAGAACAAAACCCATGGGGTTGAAACAGCAAGTTGGAGGAGTCCATGGAGGGGTTGGGGTATGACACATAAAAATAATCAGTGGTCAGTTAGGGAAAGCACCTTTATCTTTCTTGGCATATTCTTCAAAGATTTGATGACTCCACATATGATGTAGTATCAGTGAAGGCAACATTACAGTCTTTATACAGGAGGATATATTTACTACTAAAGCTGGGAAGATTTTCATTTCAGGCAAAATAAATCCACCAGAACCTGAGAATTCAATAGATTCAATCTGAGCACTCATCAGATTCCTGCCATACAATTTTATCTCAAGTTACAGATTCCACCAGAATTAACTGTCAACACTCTTTAAGGGTGGAGCTTAAATTTTACATTGTAATCATATTATCATATTCTGAAGACCTGAGCTTTGTTTTTGGCAACTTTAGCACTATGATTTCTGGAAAGAAGATTCTCTCTCAGGACAAAATTAGAAATTATTTATGCACATACAGAGCATGTAATTAATAGGCATTATGTCAGAAACAAACAAACACATTTAGTGGCCAGTATTTCTGATTAATAAACTTTCTTTAATAATCTTTGCCAAAGAGAACACAAGTTCTTTTATTGCAAATTAATTACTGATACTAACTCTCAGCTCATACTTTACATACCATATAATAAATCTATCAAAATCATCTATCTATCTATTTGTCTTTCTGTATGTATCAGTTATTGAGTGATTATACAGGGTTAAGATAGTGATCAATACATAAGAATATAGATAAGATAATGAGTGGAGTGAGTCACACCATTGAGGGAATAGTTTTGAAAGTGAAGGCAGTTCCAGAGACAGAAGTGGTAAAACTGTGCCCAGATGAAAGAATGGATGAATAGATGAACTGCACAACCAGTATAGAGAACAAGGTGGACATAGCTCAAAAACAAAATACATTGTGACAACTCCAAGGAAGTGAAATACTTGTGTAATGTAAGACTGAATAAATAAGTAGAAGAGGACACAAAGAGATGGAAAGACGCTCCAGTTTTATGGATCAAGATTAATATTCTGAAAAGGGCTGTCCTATCAAAAGCAATCTACAGGTTCAGTGTAACTTCCATAAGAATTAAAGGACAATTCTTCACATAAATTGAAAAAAGTCCCCAATTTCAACTTTTGGAAAGAATCAAACAAAATCAAACATTACTAAAACAGTCCTGTATAAAAGGCATTTTGTGCATCTATAGAGATGATCATGTGATTTTTCTTTTTAATTCCATTTATATGATTTATTGATGTGGGAGTCACTCTCTATGCAGTGAATGTTTTATTATCATTGGTTAATAAAAAAGGTGCATTGGCCTATGGCAGGGCAGAATATAACAAGAGAGAAATTCCAAGTAGAGATAGAAGAGGAAAGAAATTGGAGACAAGGATATGCCATGTAGCTGCTGAAAGAGAAAGATGCCAGAACCTTACTGGTAAGTGACAGCCTTGTAGCAATACACAGATTAATAGAAATGGGTTAATTTAAGATGTAAGAATTAACATAAGAAATACGCCTAAGCCATTGGCCAAACATTATTGTAATTAATATAATTTTGTGTGTTTATTTGGTTCTGAGTGGCCAGGAAATGAAAAAGCAGTCTCCACTTACAATTTATTACATTTATTGATTCATGTGTTTTGAACTATCTTCACATCCCTGGAAAAAGCCAGGTTGATTTTAGTGTCTGATCTTCTGGATATATACCTACCTGTATTCAGCTTGCAAGTATTTTGTTTGGGTATTTTATATCTATGCTCATGAGATATATTGGCTTATGGTAGACTTCTCTTCCTTCCTCTCTCCATTCCCTCTTCCTCCTCCTCCTCTTCTCCTCTCCTTCTTTTTCCTCTCCTTCTCCCCCTCCTCCTCATCCTCCTCCTCGTTCTCCTCCTTCTTCTTTACATATTCTTCATTCTTTAATGCCTTTACCTGGTTTTGATATTAGAGCAAATGTATTTTGGTTTATAAATTTTTGGTTTGTGAATTTACTGACATTTGACCTTTTAGTCCAGACATTTTTTTCGTATCTAAATCAAAAAAAGGAAATTTTTGCGAGGGCATTGACCCTGCTATTAGGTAGTACATCTGATTTTATCTTTAAACTGTATGTGTATACCAAAGTTAAAGACACAGGCAAAAATATTCAAAATCATGAATGAGTCAGTAGGTTGTATTTATGTATTTGTATACAAACAAATGCAAAAATAATAATAAAATAAAACAAGATTGTCTACAAGAGCAGAATTGAGCCAGAAACCTGGGCCAGAGAGGGCCTGGGACTGTGAACTCCATGGGAACAGGAGTGGATCCAGACCAGGGACATTTGTGGAAGCAGTACTGGGTCAGCAACCTAGGCCAGAACAGGTCTGAGGCAGCGAACTCCATAGGAATAGGACTGAACCAGCAACCTAGGCCAGAGCAGAACTAAGACAGCAAGCTCCATGGGAACCAGAGCAGATCCAGAGCAGGGAAATTTGTGGAGGCAGGACTGAGCTGGCGACCTGGGCAGGAGCAGACCTGAGACAGTGAACTATAAAGGAGCAGGAACAAGGGAACAACTGCTGAGTGATTGGGCCCGAGTCAAAGACCCCTGTGGGTCTGGGTCCTCTGAGGTAATAGGCCTTAGCAAGGTCCTCTGCAGGTCAGGCACAACCAAGTCTTCGAGGAAGATCTGAGCCAGTGACCTATGCAGGACCAACCCCAAGCCAGGGACCACCACAGGAGCAGATCCAGACCAGGGACATTTATAGAAACATGTCTGAGCAAGCAATCTAGACAAGAGCAGACCTGAGAAAGCAAGCTCCACTGGAGCAGGGCAAACCCCTGGAGTGCTGAGAGACCTTCGGGAACAGGGAGTGACCAATGGGGTAACTAGAACCATGGCACTGACTGCACCATGAGGAGCAACCATGAGACTTAGATCCACTGGCACCTGGAAGATTAATCAACAGAGTCACAGACAACCTCAACTACACCAATTAGAGGAAGATGGGTAGACAAGGTAAGAACACACACAACATCACAAAGAGCAACACAACACCAGTAAAATCTAGAGACCCTACAACAGAAAGAGTTGAACAACTGAATATAGATGGAGCAGAAGAAAATGGTCTAAAAAATAATTTCAGAGAATATTTGAAAGAGGAAATGAGAGATTCCCTCAAAGAAATGGTGGAAAAAACAAACAAAAAACTGGAAGACCTCAGCAAATCCTTTTAAAAAAATAACAAGAAAAGGCAATCAAACATATGAAAAAAATATTCAAGACTGGGAAATTGAAATAGAGATAATAAAAAAAACACAAGCAGGAGGATTAAAGAAACAGAAATCATGAGAAAACAATCAGGAACCATAAATGCAAAAAATAATCAGCAGAATACAAGAGATGGTAGGGAGAATCTCAAGCGCTGAAGACACAATAGAGGAATTAGACTCATCAGTCAAAGAAAACATTAAATCTAACAAAACTTAACTCAAAGTATCCAGAAAATATGAGACACCATGAAAAGACCAAACCTAAGAATAGTAGGTATAGAAGTAGAAGTACAACTCAAAAGCACAGAAAATATATTTAACAAAATCATAGATGAAAACTTTCCCAACCTAAAGAAATGCCTATGAAGATACAAGAAGCTTACAGAACGTCAAATATACTGTATTAAAAAAGTCCCCTTGCTACATAATAATCAAAATGCTAAACATACAGAATAAAGAGAGAATATTAAGACCTTCAAAGGAAATAGGCCAAGAAACATATATAGGCAGACCTACCAGAATTACACATGACTTCTCAATAGAGACAATGAAAGTCAGAAGGTCTTGGTCAAGCATTATGCAGATATTAAGAGACCATGGATGCCAGCCCAGACTACTATACCTAGCAAAACTTTCAATTACCGTAGAAGGACAAAATAAAATATTTCATGACAAAACCAGATTTAACCAATACCTAGCCACAAATTCAGCCCTACACAAAGTACTAGAAGGAAAATTCAAACCCAAGGTAGTTGGTTACATCAACAAAATTGATGATGATAATTGATGATCTCACAGCAGCAAATCACAAAAACAGGGAAAACACACAAATTAACATCACCAACAATGAAAACTAAATTAACAAGAGAGCAATCATTAGTCTTTAATATCTCTTAATATAAATGAACTCAACTCACCTATAAGAAACACAGACAAATAGATTTGATATGAAAACAGAATCCATCCTTCTGTTGCATACAAGAAACATCTCAACCTCAAAGACAGACATCACCTCAGAGTAAAGGGTTGGGGAAAAAATTCCATTCAAATGGGCCTAAGGAACAAGTTGGTGTAGCTATCCTAATATCTATCAATATAGACTTCAAACTAAAATCAGTCAAAAGAGACAAAGAAGGACATTTCATATTAGCCACAGAAAAAATCCATCAATAGGAAATCTCAATACTGAATATCTGTGCCCTAAATACAAGGGCACACTCATATGTAAAAGTAACACTTTTAAAGCATAAGTCATACATTAAATCCCACACCCTAATAGTGGGAGACTTCAACACTCCACTCTCACCACTGGACAGGTGAGTCAGACAAAAAAATTAACAGGGAAATAAGAGAAATAACAGATGTTATGACTCAAATGGACTTAACTGACATTTATAGAATATTTCTTCCAAACATAAAAGAATATACTTTCTTCTCAGCACCTCATGAACCTTCTCAAAAATTGACCAAATACTTGGTAACAAAACAAACCTCAACAGATACAAAAATTGGAATAACCCTATGTATCTTATCAGATCACCATGGCTTAAAATTAGAAGTCAACAGCAACACTAACTCCAGAAAGCCCACAAACACATCTAAATTAAGCAATGCTCACCTGAATCATCAATGGGTGAAGGAAGAAATAAAGGGAGAAATTTAAGACTTCCTGAAATTCAATGAAAATGAACACAAAACATATCCAAATTTATGGAACACAATGAAAGCAGTGTTAAGAGGCACTGAATGTCTACATAAAGAAGCTGGAAAAAATCCCACACTAGTGAATTAACAGAACATTTAAAAACTTTAGAACAAAAAGAAGCAAACTCACCCAAGAGAACTAGATGGCAGAAAGTAATCAAATTGAGAGTTGAAATCAACAATATAGAAACAAAGAAAACAATACAAAGAATCAATGAGACAAATAGTTGGATCTTTGAGAAAATCAATAAAATAGACAAACCTTGATCCAAACTAACCCAAAGGCAGAGAGAGAACATCCAAATTGACAAAATCAAAAATGAAAAGGGCGACATAACAACAGACACGGAATGAAATCCAGAGAATTGTCAGGTCATATTTTGAAAAAATGTACTCTATAAAATTAGAAAACTTAAAGGAAATGGGTAACTTCCTGGGTAAATACCAACTATCAAAATTAAATCAAGACCAGATAAGCAAATTAAACAGACCTATAACTGCTAAAAAAATAGAGACAGTCATCAAAAGTCTCCAACCTAAGCAAAACAAAACAACAACAAAACTCAGGACCAAATGGTTTCAGCTCAGAATTCTACAAGATTTTCAAAGAAGAACTAATACCAATACTCCTCAAATTGTTCCACACAATAGAAACAGAAGGAACATTGCCAAACTCTTTTCATGAGGCTATAATTACACTGATACTCAAACCACAGATTCCAAAATTCTAAATAAAATACTGGCAAATCAATTCCAAGAGCACATCAGAACCATCATCCACCATGATCAAGTCAACTTCATCTCAGAGATGTGGGCATGGTTCAATATATGAAAATCTGTCCAGGTAATCCACCAAATAAACAAACTGAAAAATAAAAACCACATCTAATTAGATGCCAAAAAAGCTTTTGGCAGAATATAGCACCCCTTCATGATAAAGGTCTTAGAGAGAGCAGGGATACAAGAAACATGCTTAAACATAATAAAAGCAATATACAGCAAGCCAGCTGCCAACATCAAACTAAACGGAGAGAAACTCCCAGCGATTCCACTGAAATCAGGAACAAGACAAGGTTGTCCACTCTCTCCATATCTATTCAATATAGTTCTTGAGGTCCTAGCTAGAGCAATAAGACAACAAAAGAAGATCAAGGGGACACAAATCAGAAAAGAAGTCAAACTCTCACTATTTGCTGATGATATGATAGTTTACATAAGTGACCCTAAAAATTCTACCAAGGAACTTCTACAGTTCATAAATACTTTCAGTAATGTGGCAGATTACATGATTAGCTCAAAAGAAATCAGTAGCCCTCCTGTACACAATGATAAATGGGCTGAGAAAGAAATCAGAGACACATCATACTTCACAATAGCCACAAATAGCATAAAATATCTCAGAGTAACCCTAACCAAACAAGTAGAAGATTTATATGACAAGAACTTTAAATCCTTGAAGAAAGAAATGGAAGAAGACACCAGAAAATGGAAAGATCTCCCAGGTTCTTGGGTAGGTAGAATTAACATAGTAAAAATGGCAATCTTACCAAAGCAATCTACATATTCAATGCAATGCCCATCAAAATCCCAGCAAAATTTTTCACAGACCTCGAAGAACAATATTCAACTTCATTTGGAAAAGCAAAATACCCAAGATAAATAAAAACAATCTTGTACAATAAAAGAATTTCTGGTGGCATCACAATCCCTGACTTCACACTCTACTACAGAGTTACAGTACTGAAAACAGCCTGATATTGATATACAAACAGACAGGAGGACCAATAGAACTGAATCAAAGACCCAAATATTAATCCACACAGTTTCGAACACCTGAATTTTGACAAAGAAGCAAAATATATCGAATAGAAAAAAAGAAAACATATTTAACAGATGTGGCTGGCATAACTGGATATCTACATGTAGAAAAATGAAAATAGATCCGTGTCTATCACCATGCATAAAACTCAAGTCCAGCTGCCCCCACTGCCCTGCACTCTTGTCTCCTGGGCCCTGGGAAGACCAGCTACCCCTGTAGCAGTGCCGAGGAGTTCTACCCGGAGAGGTGAGTAGGTGCTAGCCTGGGCGGCCAGCCTGGGAAGAGAGCACAGTCCCTTCCTTCCTCAGCTTCTGCATCAGGGTCTTCCCTGCTTCACTGGAGCCCTCCCTGTCCCCACTGCCCTGCACTCTTGTCTCCTGGGCCCTGGGAAGACCAGCTACCCCTGTAGCAGTGCCGAGGAGTTCTCCCGGAGAGGTGAGTAGGTGCTAGCATGGGCGGCCAGCCTAGGAAGAGAGCACAACCCCTCCCCCTTCAGCTTCTGAGGCAGGGTATTCCGTGTTTCACTGGACCACTCCTGGCCCCCACTGCCGCTGCACTCTGGTCCCCTGGGCCCTGGGAAGGCCAGCTATCCCAGCTGCAGTGCTGAGGAGCTCTATCCAGAGAGTGCTGAGGAGTTCTATCCAGAGATTGCTGAGGAGTTTCACCCAGAGAGGTGGAGATGGGCAGGCGCCAATGCAAGAATTCCTCCAACAACCTGAAAGGCAACATGACATCTCCAGAATCCAGGGAGCACAAAATGAGAAGAATTGAACACCCTACTCCAGAAGAAATAGAAGAAATCGACTCTAAGCGAATCTTTATGAAAATAATGGAGGAACTTAAACAGGAGGTGATAATCTGCCGTAAAGAAATGGAAGATAATTATAACAAAAAGATTAAGGAAATGAGTAAAGAAATGGAAGAGAAATATACCAAAAAGTTTGAAGAAATGAGTAAATCCATAAATGAAATTCTGGGAAACCAAGAAAAAACAATCAAACAGGTAATGGAAACAGTTCAAGATTTGAAAACTGAATTGGAGTCAATGAAGAAATCACAAACCGAGGGCCGGATGGCTATGGAAAATCTAGGTAAACGAACAGAGACTTCAGAAACAAGCATAACCAACAGAATACAAGAGACAGAAGAAAGAATCTCAGACTCTGAGGACACCATAGAGAAATTAAACGCTCTGACCAAAGAAAACAGCAAATCCAACAAATTCTCATCACAAAACATTCAGGAATTGTGGGACACAATAAAAAAACCAAATCTAAGAATAATAGGGATTGAAGAAGGAGAAGAACGGCAGATCAAAGGCCCAGAAAATATATTCAACAAAATTATAGAAGAAAACTTTCCCAATCTAAAGAACGATATTCCTATGAAGGTGCAAGAAGCATACAGAACACCGAATAGACTGGGTCAGAAAAAAACATCCCCTCGCCATATAATAATCAAAACACAAAACATACAGATTAAAGAAAGAATATTAAGAGCTGCAAAGGAAAAAGATCAAGTAACTTATAAAGGTAAACCTATCAGGCTTACACCGGACTTCTAGTTGGAAACCATGAAAGCCAGAAGATCCTGGATAGAGGTACTGCAGAAACTAAGAGACCATGGATGCAATCCCAGACTACTATACCCAGCCAAGGTATCGTTCACTATCAACGGAGAAAACAAAATATTCCAGGATAAAAATAAATTTAAACAATTCGTAGCCACAAATCCAGCCATACAGAAAGTAATAGAAGGAAAATCGCAACCCAAGGAATCCAACATTGCCATCACTGCCTACAATAACCCAGACATCTAGCGACCCTCCACAACCACAACTCAAAGAAGAGAAACACACAAACTCTACTACACACACACACACACACACACAAAAAAAGTAATAACCGGAATCAACAACCACAGGTCATTAATATCACTTAATATCAATGGACTCAACTCACCTATAAAAAGGCACAGACTTAGAGATTGGATACGAAAACAGGATCCAACATTCTGCTGTTTACAAGAAACACACCTCAAACACAAAGATAGACATCTACTCAGAGTAAAAGGTTACGAAAAGGTATTCCAAGCAAACGGACCTAAGAAACAAGCTGGTGTGGCCATTCTAATATCTAACAAAATTGACTTCAAGCTAAAATCAATCAGAAGAGATGGAGATGGACATTTCATACTCATAACAGGAACAATTAATCAGGAGGAAGTCTCAATCTTGAATATCTATGCCCCTAATATAAAAGCACCCACTTATGTAAAAAAAAAAACTTTTAGAACTCAAGGCAGTGATCAAACCACACACACTAATAGTAGGAGACTTCAACACACCTCTCTCACCAAAGGACAGGTCAATCAAACAGAAACTCAACAGAGAAATAAGAGAATTACTAGAGGTAATGAATCAAATGGACTTAACAGATATCTATAGAACATTCCACCCAAATAGGAAAGAATATACCTTCTTCTCCGCAGCTCATGGAACCTTCTCGAAAATTGACCACATACTCGGTAACAAAGCAAACTTCCACAGATACAAAAAAATTTTAGTAACCACCTGTGTCTTGTCGGATCACCACGGTATAAAGTTAGAATTCAATAACAATTTGAACACCAGAGAGCCTACAAATGCGTGGAAGTTGAAGAGTCAACTACTGAATCATCCCTGAGTCAAGGAAGAAATAAAGAAAGAAATTAAAGTCTTCCTTGATTTTAATGAAAATAAAGACACAACATACTCAAACCTATGGGACACAATGAAAGCAGTGCTAAGAGGAAAGTTCATAGCACTAAGTGCCCATTTAAAGAAAACGGAGAAAGCACATATTGGAGTCTTAACGGCACACCTGAAAACTCTGGAAAAAAGAGAAACAGACTCTCCCAGGAGGAGTAGAAGATTGGAAATAATCAAACTGAGGGCTGAAATCAACAAAATAGAAACACAGAAAACAATCCAAAAAATCAACAAAACAAAAAGTTGGTTCTTGGAGAAGATCAACAAGATTGACATACTCCTAGCCAAACTAATCAAAAGGCAGAGAGAGAACACTCAAATTAATAAGATCAGAAATGAAAAGGGGGACATAACAACAGACACAGAGGAAATTCAGAGAATCATTAGATCATACTACGAAAGTTTATATGCCACAAAGTTGGAAAATGTACAAGAAATGGATAGGTTTTTAGATAAATACCATTTACCAGAGTTAAATCAAGACCAGGTGAACAATCTAAATAGACCTGTTAGTCGCGAAGAATTAGAAGCTATTATAAAAACCTCCCGACCAAAAAAAAGCCCAGGACCAGATGGTTTCAATTCAGAATTCTATCAGAACTTCCAAGAAGAGCTGATACCTATACTCCTTAAGGTATTTCACAATATAGAAACAGAAGAGTCATTGCCAAACTCTTTTTATGAAGCTACAGTTACCCTGATACCAAAACCACATAAAGACACAACCAAGAAAGAGAATTACAGGCCAATCTCACTCATGAACATTGACACAAAAATTCTCAACAAAATCCTGGCAAACCAATTCCAAGAATACATTAGAAAAATTATCCATTATGATCAAGTAGACTTCATTCCAGAGATGCAGGGATGGTTCAACATACGCAAATCTATCAATGTAATCCATCATATAAATAAACTGAAAGAAAAAAAACCATATGATAATTTCATTGGATGCTGAAAAAGCATTTGACAAAATCCAACACCCATTTATGATAAAGGTGTTGAAGAGATTGGGGATACAAGGATCATACCTAAATATAATAAAAGCTATTTACAGCAAGCCAACAGCTAACATCAAACTGAACGGAGAGAAACTCAAAGCCATTCCATTGAAATCAGGAACAAGACAAGGCTGTCCACTCTCCCCATACCTCTTCAATATAGTGCTAGAGGTTCTAGCAATAGCAATACGACAACATAAGGGGATCAAGGGGATTCAAATTGGAAAAGAAGAAGTTAAACTCTTGTTATTTGCAGACGATATGATAGTATACATGAGCGACCCCAAAAACTCTACCAAAGAACTCCTAGAGATAATAAACACCTTTAGTGATGTGGCAGGATACAAGATCAACTCCAAAAAATCAGTTGCCCTCCTATACACAAGGGATAAAGAAGCAGGGAGGGAAATCAGAGAAACATCACCTTTCACGATAGCCACAAATAGCATAAGATATCTTGGGATAACTCTGACCAAGGAAGTGAAAGACCTATTTGACAAGAACTTTAAGTCTTTGAAGAAAGAAATAGAGGAGGATACCAGAAAATGGAAAGATCTCCCTTGCTCTTGGATTGGGAGGATCAACATAGTAAAAATGGCAATTCTACCAAAAGCAATCTATAGATTCAATGCAATTCCCATCAAACTTCTTCACAGACTTTGAAAGAACAATAATCAAGTTTATATGGAAAAACAAAAAACCCAGACTAGCCAAAACAATCTTATATAATAAAGGAACTTCTGGAGGTATAACCATCCCTGACTTCAAACTCTATTACACAGCTACAGTGTTAAAAACAGCTTGGTACTGGCATAAGAACAGAGAAGTCGACCTATGGAATCGAATAGAAGACCCAGATATTAACCCACAAACCTATGAACACTTGATTTTCGACAAGGGGGCTAAAGGTATGCAATGGAAGAAAAAAAGCATCTTTAACAAATGGTGCTGGCATAACTGGATGTCAACCTGTAGAAGAATGAAAGTAGATCCATATCTATCACCATGCACAAAAATCAAGTCCAAATGGGTTAAAGACCTCAACATTAAATGGACCACTTTGAACCAGATAGAAGAGAAAGTGGGAAATAGTCTACAAGATATAGGCACAGGAGGCCACTTCCTAAGTAGGACCCCAGTAGCACAGACAATAAGTGAATCAATGAATAAATGGGACCTCCTGAAACTGAGAAGCTTCTGTAAAGCAAAGGACACTGTCAGTAAGACAAAAAGGCTACCTTCTGACTGGGAGAAGATCTTCACCAACCCCTCATCAGATAAAGGCCTGATCTCCAAAATATACAAAGAACGCAAGAAACTAGACAATAAAACTCTAATCAACCCAATTAAAAAATGGGGGTACTGAACTGAACAGAGAATTCTCAGCAGAAGAACTCCGAATGGCCAAAAGACACTTAAGGTCATGCTCAACATCCTTAGTGATAAGGGAAATTCAAATCAAAACAACTATGAGATACCATTTTATACCGGTCAGATTAGCTAAAGTTAAAAACACCAATGATAGCCTATGCTGGAGAGGATGCGGAGAGAGTGGAACTCTCATCCATTGTTGGTGGGAATGCAAACGTGTGCACCCACTGTGGAAATCAGTGTGGTTGTTTCTCAGGAAACTGGGAGTCAATCTCCCTCAAGACCCAGCAATTCCACTCTTGGGAATATACCCAAGTGATGCTATATCACACCATAAAAGCATTTGTTCAACTATGTTCATAGCAGCACTATTTGTAATAGCCAGAACCTGGAAACAACCTAGGTGCCCCTCAATAGAAGAATGGTTAAAAAAGGTGTGGAACATATATACACTAGAGTTTTACTCAGTGGTAAAAAACAATGACATCTTGAATTTTGCATGCAAATGGATGGACATAGAAAACGCTTTACTGAGTAAGGTAAGCCAGACCCAAAAAGAGGAATATGGTATGTATTCACTCATAAGTGGATTCTAGCCATAATTAAAGGTCTTTGAGCCTATTATTCGAGATCCTAGAGAAGCTAAATAAGAAGGTGAACCTAAAGAAAATCATGTACTTATCCTCCTGGAGATTGGAAATAGACATGAGTCCCAGGTAACCTCGGGTGCATGGGGGGGTGGGTGGGAGGGTTGCTGGAAGGGGAGAGGGTTAGAGAGAAGGGAGTAGGGGAGGAATGGGGAAAACTCTGCGTACTGAGATGGAGGGAAGGAGGAAGGATGGTTCTGGGAGCTGGGAAGTTTATATCTCAACTAAGGGAGTCATTTTAGGGTTTACAAGAGACTTGATTATAATTGTGATCCCAGGTCCAAGGAGAGATCCCCAGATTGTTCTCTGGACAGAGGAGAGGGTGCCTGAACCGGCCTTGGCCTATAGCCATACTGATGAAGATTTTGCTTATCACCATATATCCTTCATCCGACGATGGATGGCGATACAGACGGAGACCCACATTGGAGCACTGGACTGAGCCCCCCATCGTCCAGATGAGGAGCAGAAGGAGGACGAACATGAAAAAAAAACTCAGGACTGCAAGCGTTGTGATCACCCACTGATACAATCTAATGAGAGTTCATCAAGGCCAGTTGGACTGGGACTGAACGAGCATGTGATCCAGCCAGATTTTCTAAATGTGGCCAAATTCTCTGAATGTGGCTGGCCCGGAGCCTTTCTGGGGGGCCATTGACGGTGACACTGGGACTTGTTTCCTCTGCATATACTGGATTTTTGGGATGCAGTCTCTTTGGATGCTCACCTTCCTGGACCTGGAGGGAGGGGGGAGGAACTTGGACTTCCCACAGGGCTGGAGGCCCTGACTCCTTTTGGGGATGGAGGGGGAGGAGGAGGGGGAGGGGGGAGTGGGAGGGTGTTGGGAGGAGGGGCGGAAATGGAAACTTTCATATTTTAATAAACTTTGAAAAAAAAGAAAAAAAACAGAAAAAAAAACTCAAGTCCAAATGGATCACAGACCTCAACATAAAGCTGGCAACACTTCACCTTATAGAAGTGAAAGTGGGAAGTACACTTGAATGCATTCTCATAGTGGACCACTTCATAAATATAACCCCAGTGGCACAGGCACTGAGAGAAACAATTAATAAATGAGAACTCCTGAAACTGAAAAACTTCCGTAAAACAAAGGCCATGGTCAATATGACAAAATAAGAGTCCACAGAATAGGAAAAGATATTCACCAACCCACCATCATACAGAGGTCTGATCCCCAAAATATTCAAATAATTCAAGAAATTGGTCTTCAAAAGAACAAATAATTCAGTAAAAAAAAATGGAGTACAGACCTAAACAGAGAACTCTCAACAGAGGAATCTAAAATGGCTGAAAGACACTTACGGAAATGCTCAACATCCTTAGACACCAGAGAAATACAAATCAAAACTACTAAGAGGGCTGCGGGCCCATTGTCTCCCGGGTCCTGGGAAGACCAGCTAGTCCTGTTGCACTGCTGAGGAGCTCTTCCCAGAGAGCTGAGTGGATGCTCGCCTGGGCAGCCTGCCTGTCCGGGAAGAGAGCACAGCCCCTCCCCCCTCAGCTTCTGCAGCAGGGTCTTCAGTGTTCCAAGGGACCCCTCCCTTCCCCCACTGCTGCGGGCCTTTTGACTCCCGGGTCCTGGGAAGACCAGCTAGCCCTGTTGCACTGCTGAGGAGCTCTTCCCAGAGAGGGCTGAGGAGCTCTATCCAGAGAGTGCTGAGAAGTCCTACCCAGAGAGTGCTGAGGAGTTCTATCCAGAAAGTGCTGAGGAGTTTCATCCAGAGTGGAGGAGATGGGCAGGCGCCAATGCAAGAATTCCTCCAACAACCTGAAAGGCAACATGACATCTCCAGAATCCAGGGAGCTCGAAATTAGAAGAATTGAACACCCTACTCCAGAAGAAATAGAAGAAATCGACTCTAAGCACTTTTTTATGAAAATAATAGAGAAACTTAAACAGGAGGTGAAAATCTGCCGTAAAGAAATGGAAGATAAGTATAACAAAAAGATTGAGGAAATGAGTAAAGAAATGGAAGAGAAATATACCAAAAAGTTTGAAGAAATGAGTAAATCCGTAAATGAAATTCTGGGAAACCAAGAAAAAACAATCAAACAGGTAATAGAAACAGTTCAAGATTTGAAAACTGAAATGGAGTCAATGAAGAAATCACAAACCGAGGGCCGGCTGGTTATGGAAAATCTAGGTAAACGAACAGAGACTTCAGAAACAAGCCTAACCAACAGAATACAAGAGATAGAAGAAAGAATCTCAGACTCTGAGGACACCATAGAGAAATTAAACGCTCTGACCAAAGAAAACAACAAATCCAAAATACTCTCATCACAAAACATTCAGGAACTGTGGGACACAATAAAAAAACCAAATCTAAGAATAATAGGAGTAGAAGAAGGAGAAGAATTGCATTTCAAAGGTCCAGAAAATATACTCAACAAAATTATAGAAGAAAACTTTCCCATCCTAAAGAACGATATTCCTATGAAGGTTCAAGAAGCATACAGAACACCAAATAGATTGGTTCAGAAAAAAACATCCCCTTGCCATATAATAATCAAAACACAAAGCATTCAGACTAAAGAAAGGATATTGAGAGCTGCAAAGGAAAAAGATCAAGTAACTTATAAAGGTAAACCTATCAGACTTACACCAGACTTCTCGATGGAAACCATGAAAGCCAGAAGGTCCTGGATAGAGGTACTGCAGAAACTAAGAGACCATGGATGCAAGCCCAGACTACTTTACCCAGCCAAGCTATTGTTCACTATCAACGGAGAAAACAAAATATTCCAGGATAAAAACAAATTTAATCAATACGTAGCTACTAATCCAGCCTTACAGAGAATATTAGAAGGAGAATCACAACCCAAGGAATCCAACATTCCCAACCCTGCCTACATTAACTCAGACATCTAGCGACCCTTCACAAGCACATCTCAAAGAAGGAGTTTTACTACCCAAAAAAATGACCGGAGTCATCAATCACTGGTCATTAATATCACTTAATATCAATGGACTCAACTCACCTATAAAGAGGCACAGACTTAGAGATTGGATACGAAAACAGGATCCAACATTCTGCTGTTTACAAGAAACACACCTCAACCACAAAGACAGACACCTACTCAGAGTAAAGGGTTGGGAAAAGGTTTTCCAAGCAAATGGACCTAAGAAACAAGCGGGTGTGGCCATTCTAATATCTAACAAAATCGACTTCAAACTAAAATCAATCAGAAGAGATGGAGATGGACATTTCATACTCATAACAGGAACAATTCATCAGGAAGAAGTCTCAATCTTGAATATCTATGCCCCTAATATAAAGGCACCCACATATGTAAAAGAAACTCTTCTAGAACTCAAGGCAGTCATCAAACCACACACACTAATAGTAGGAGACTTCAACACTCCTCTCTCACCAATGGACAGGTCAATCAGACAGAAACCTAACAGAGAAATAAGAGATTTATTGGAGGTACTGAATCAAATGGACTTAACAGACATCTATATAACACTCCACCCAAATAGGAAAGAATATACCTTCTTCTCTGCAGCTCATGGAACCTTCTCGAAAATGGACCACATACTTGGTAACAAAGCAAACTTCCACAGATACAAAAAATACTAGTAACCACCTGTGTCTTGTCAGATCACCATGGATTAAAATTAGAATTCAACAACAATGGTACCCCCAGGAAGACAACAAACTCATGGAAGTTGAACAGTCAACTACTAAATCACCCCTGGGTCAAGGAAGAAATAAAGAAAGAAATTAAACTCTTCCTTGAATTTAGTGAAAACAAAGACACAATGTATTCTAACCTATGGGACACTATGAAAGCAGTGCTAAGAGGAAAGTTCATAGCCCTAAGTGCCCAATTAAAGAAAACGGAGAAAGCTCACATTGGAGACTTAACAGCACACTTGAAAGCTCTAGAAAAAAAAGAAGCTGATTTACCCAGGAGGAGTAGAAGACTGGAAATAATCAAACTGAGGGCTGAAATCAACAAAATAGAAATACAGAAAACAATCCAAAAAATAAATGAAGCAAAAAGCTGGTTCTTGGAGAAAATCAACAAGATTGACAAACCCCTATCCAAACTAATCAAATGTCAGAGAGAGAACTCACAAATTAATAGGATCAGAAATGAAAAGGGGGACATAACCACAGACACAGAGGAAATTCAGAGAATCATTAGATCTTACTATGAAAGTTTATATGCCACAAAGTTGGAAAATGTAAAAGAAATGGACATTTTTTTAGATAAGTACCATATACCAAAGTTGAACCAAAAACTGGTGAACAATCTAAATAGACCTGTTAGTCGCAAAGAATTAGAAGCTGTTATCAAAAATCTCCCTACCAAAAAAAAAAGCCCAGGACCAGATGGTTTCAATGCAGAATTCTATCAGAACTTCCAGGAAGAGCTAATACTTATACTCCTTAATGTATTCCACAATATAGAAACAGAAGAGTCTCTGCCAAACTCCTATTATGAAGCTACAGTCACCCTAATACCAAAACCACACAAAGACACATCCAAGAAAGAGAATTACAGGCCAATCTCACTCATGAACTTCAATGCGAAAATTCTCAATAAAATCCTGGCAAACCGAATCCAAGAACACATTAGAAAAATTTTCCATTATGATCAAGTAGACTTCATCCCAGAGATGCAGGGATGGTTCAACATATGCAAATCTATCAATGTAATCCATCATATAAATAAACTGAAAGAAAAAAACCATATGATCATTTCATTGGATGCTGAAAAAGCATTTGACAAAATTCAACACCCATTTATGATAAAGGTGTTGGAGAGACTGGGGATACAAGGTTCATAGCTAAATATAATAAAAGCAATATACAGCAAGCCGACAGCTAACATCAAATTGAATGGAGAGAAACTCAAAGCCTTTCCACTAAAATCAGGAACACGACAAGGCTGTCCACTCTCTCCATACCTCTTCAATATAGTGCTTGAAGTTCTAGCAATAGCAATAAGACAACATAAAGAGACCAAGGGGATTCGAATTGGAAAGGATGAAGTTAAACTTTTGTTATTTGCTGACGATATGATAGTGTACATAAGCGACCCCAAAAACTCTACCAAAGAACTCCTACAGCTGATAAACACCTTTAGTAATGTGGCAGGATACAAGATCAACTCCAAAAAATCAGTGGCCCTCCTATACACAAAGGATAAAGAAGCTGAGAGGGAAATCAGAGAAACATCACCTTTCACGATAGCCACAAATACCATAAAATATCTTGGGGTTACTCTAACCAAGGAAGTGAAAGACCTATTTGACAAGAACTTTAAGCATTTGAAAAGAGAAATTGAGGAGGATACCAGAAAATGGAAAGACCTCCCCAGCTCTTGGATTGGGAGAATCAACATAGTAAAAATGGCAATTCTACCAAAAGCAATCTATAGATTCAATGCAATCCCCATCAAAATCCCATCAAACTTCTTCACAGACCTTGAAAGAAAAATAATCAAGTTTATATGGCAAAACAAAAAACCCAGGATAGCCAAAACAATCTTATACAATAAAGGAACTTCTGAAGGCATTACTATCCCTGACTTCAAACTCTATTACAGAACTACAGTATTGAAAACAGCTTGGTATTGGCATAAGAACAGAGAAGTCGACCTATGGAATTGAATAGAAGACCCGGATACTAACCCTCAACCCTATGAACACCTAATTTTTGACAAGGGAGCTAAAGGTATACAATGGAAGAAGGAAAGCGTCTTTAACAAATGGTGCTGGCATAACTGGATGTCAACCTGTAGAAGAATGAAAATAGATCCATATCTATCACCATGCACAAAACTCAAGTCCAAATGGATTAAAGACATCAACATCAATCTGTCCACTCTGAACCTGATAGAAGAGAAGGTGGGAAGTAGTCTACAAGATATAGGCACAGGAGGCCACTTCCTAAGTAGGACCCCAGCAGCACAGACAATAAGAGAAACAATGAATAAATGGGACCTGCTGAAACTGAGAAGCTTCTGTAAAGCAAAGGACACTGTCAGTAAGACAAAAAGGCTGCCTTCTGACTGGGAGAAGATCTTCACCAACCCCTCATCAGACAAAAGCCTGATCTCCAGAATATACAAAGAACTCAAGAAACTAGACACTAAAACTCTAATTAACCCAATTAAAAAATGGGGTACTGAACTGAACAGAGAATTCACAACAGATGAACTTCGAATGGCCAGAAAACACTTAAGGACATGCTCAACCTCCTTAGCAATCAGGGAAATGCACATCAAAACCACTTTGAGATACCATCTTACACCTGTCAGAATAGCTAAAATCAAAAACACCAATGGTAGCCTATGCGGGAGAGGATGTGGAATGAGCGGAACACTCATCCATTGTTGGTGGGAATGCAAACTTGTGCAGCCACTGTGGAAATCCGTGTGGCAGTTTCTCAGGAAACTGGGAGTCAACCTTCCTCAGGACCCAGCAATTCCACTCTTGGGAATATACCCAAGAGATGCTCTTTCATACTACAAAAGTATTTGCTCACCCATGTTCATAGCTGCACTATTTGTAATAGCCAGAACCTGGAAACAACCTAGGTGTCCCTCAATAGAAGAATGGTTAAAGAAGGTGTGGAACATATATACATTAGAGTTTTACTCGGCGGTAAAGAACAATGACATCTTGAATTTTGCATGCAAATGGATGGAAATAGAAAATGCTTTACTGAGTGAGGTAACGCAGACCCAAAAAGAGGAATATGGTATGTACTCACTCATTAGTGGATTCTAGCCATAGTTAAAGGTCTTTGGGTCTATAACTTGTGATCCTAGAGAAGCTAGATAAGAAGGTGAACCTGAAGAAAATTTATATAGTTATCCTCCTGGATAATAGAACTAGGCAAGATTGCCAAGGAAAGTCGGGTGCATGGAGGGTGGGGGTTGGAAGTAAGGGAAGATGGTTAGGGAGAGGGGAGAGGGCAGGAATTGGGGATGGCTTGGGGGAATGGGATTGGGGGAGGGAGGAAGGATGGTTCTGGGAGCAGGGAAGTTTATATCGCAACTAAGAGAGCCATTTTAGGGTTTGCAAGAGACTTGATTCTTGAGGTGTTCCCAGTAAAAATTAAAATAAATAAATAAATAAAAATAAGAAAAATAAAAAAACGAAAAAGAAAAAGAAAACGCTTTACTGAGTCAGGTAAGTCAGTCCCCAAAAGAGGAATAAGGTATGTATTTACTCATAAGTGGATTCTAGCCATAATTAAAGGTCTTTGAGCCTATTATTCATGATCCTAGAGAAGCTAAATAAGAAGGTGACCCTGAAGAAAATTCAGGTAGTGTTCCTTCTGGAGATTGGAAATAGACAAGAGTTTCAGGTAACCAAGGGTGCATGGGGGGTTGGGAGGGTAGTTGGAAGGGGAGGAGGTTAGAGAGAAGGGAGCAGGGGAGGAATGAGAAATGCTCGGGGGACTGGGAGTGGGGGAGGGAGAAAGGATAGATATGGGTTCAGGGAAGAATATATCTCAACTATGAAAGTCAGTTTAGGGTGTACTAGAGACTTGACTGTAAATGGGATCCCAGGTCCAAGGAGAGATCCCCAGATTGTTCTCTGGACAGGGGAGAGGGTGCCTGAACTGGCCTTGGCCCATAACCATACTGATGAATATTTTGCTTATCACCATAGATCCTTCATCTGGCAATAGATGGAGATAGAGACGGGGACCCACTTTGGAACACTGGACTTAACTCCCTAGGTCCAACCGAGAAGCAGAAGGAGGAAGAACATGAAAAAGGAAATCAGAACCTCAAGGGGAGCGATCACCCACTGATACAAGGCGACTGATCTAATGAGAGTTCACCAAGGCCAGTTGACTGGGACTGAAGGAGCGCTTGATCCAACCAGATTCTCTGGAGGAGGCTGGATTCTCTGAATGTGGCTGGCCCGAAGTCTTTCTAAAAAGCCATTGACAATGACTCTGGGACTTGTTTCCTCTGCATATTCTGGATTTTTGGGGATCCAGTCTGATTGGATACTCACCTTCCTGGTCCTGGAGGGAGCGGGGAGGAACTTGAACTACCCACAGGGCAGGAAACCCTGACTGCTCTTAGGGATGGAGAGGGAAGAGGAGAGGGAGTGGGGGGGAGTGGGAGGGTGTTGGGAGGAGGGGCGAAAATGAAAACTTTTATATTTTAATAAACTTTAAAAAAAAACTACTCTGAGATTCCATCTTATAAGTAGGGCCAAGATCAAAAGCACTGATTACAACTTATTCTGGAGAGGTTTGTGGTAAAGAGAACACTCCTGCATTGCTGGTGGGAGTGCAAACTAGTACAACCCCTTTGGATATCAGTGTGGTGATTTCTCAGAAAATTAGGAAACCACCTTCCTCAAGATCCAGCAATACCACTTTTGGGTATATATCCAAAGGAAGCTCAACTATACCAGAAGGACATGCACTTAACTATGTTTATAGCAACATTGTTTGTCATAGCCAGAACAACCTAAATGCCCCTCGACTGAAGAATGAATAAGGAAAATGTGGTACATTTACACAATGGAGTACACAGCAGGAAAAAAAATGACATCTTGAATCTTATATGCAAATGGATGGAACTAGAAAACATCATATTGAGTGAGGTAACCCAAACTCAGAAAGATGATTATCACATGTACTCACTCTTAGGTAGTTTTAAAACACAAAGCAAAGAAAACGAGCCCACAAACCACAATCCCAGAGAACCTGGATAACAATGAGGACCCTAATAGATACACACATGGATCTAATCTATATGGGAAGTAGAAAAAGACAAGATCTCCTGAGTAAATTGGGAGCATGGAGACTTTGGAAGATGGTTAAAGGGGAGAGGAGAGGAAGAGAGGAAGCAGCAGCTCAATAAAAATCAATAAAAATTTTAAAAGCATTTTTCCAAGTTTATCTTTTATTCTTACATGATATCTAAATTATTTTATATTTTTATTTTGATTACATCAATTCATGAGTTTCAGTTTTGTGTGTATGTGTGTGCCATTAGATTTCTTTTTGAAATGCGTTTTTAATTGAAATAGGATTACATTTGCTTCACCCCTTTCCTCCCTCGAGCTCCTCCTAGTTACCCTCCCTCCAGCTCGTCAATCTCTACTTCCCTGTCTCGAGTTGACAGTCTTGATTTTTTTTATTGGTTTTTATTAAGCTCTGCAGTTTTCTCTGCTCCCATCCCTTCCTCTTAACTGCAAACAAATCAAAATTCCATATAAAAATTAAAGATTCAGTAGAAGAAAAATAGATCTTACATCATGATAAATATTTCCATTTCTAAAAACAATTCTTTGCTGCTCCATTCTTTTTTATTAACTAAATTTGCTTTTTGACAGTTTACCCATGCATTTGGCATATGCTAATTATTCCTTCTCTCCCTCACATACTTTTATCTCATCACTTCTCTTTCCTATAAGTCCATTCTCAGATTCACATTTTCTTTTTGTGATACTCTGAGTTTAACAATGTCAGATAGAGCCTGGTGGACTCACCAGTGAGTGAGTAGACATCTGAAGGCAATGGCACTGTGTGGTGGTTTGAATGAGCAAGGCACCCATAGACTCAAGCAAGGTGCATGCCACCGCCGCATTTAATCCCATCTCAGGGTGTTTTTTTTTTTATTTACAGCAGGAGGATCTCTGTCTGTGAGTTCGAGGCCAACTTTGTCTACCAGAGCTTGTTCCAGCACAGGCTGCAAGGCTCCAAAGCTACAGCAAAACCCCATCTCCAGAAACAAAAAATAAAACAAAAAACCAAAAAACAACAACAACAATAACAAAAAAAGAGATGGTTGTTTGTTCTAGAGAGAGTGGCATATTATTGTCACAGATCTGGACATGCTCCTTTTAGAGATGTAGAGTATGCCTTTGGACTAGGAAAGCAGTTGGATGTTGTAAGTGATGCTTAAAGAGCAATCCTAGTGAGAACTTAGAAAACCATACTGCTGAGAGTCACATGGACTATTCAGGCCCAGCTCAAGAGGTTTCAGAGAAACACAATATTAACAATGAGGCTAAGAATCAGTCTTGTAATATTTTGGCAAAAAATGTGGCTTCTTTTTGTCCTTGTTCTAAAAATCTTCTGGTGGCTAAATTGAAAAAAATTGGACTTATTTCTTTGGCAGAAGATTTTTCAAGACAGTCTAATGTTTACTGTGCTGTGTGGTTATTTCATGCTTATGTAGATCTACAATGAAGAAGAGAATGAGGGTCAAAATGAAATACAAAAGGAGTGTGCCCTCAGGGTGAGACCCAGCCAGCTAATTCTACAAAGCAGCAACAAAAAACAAAGTTTATACACATGTAATTCAAAAACAGGAGCAGATTCCATTTCGAGAAGGCAACAGAACATGTCAACACCAGCTAGTGAGGTTCTGGGTTGTGGAGCCTCCCCCGCAACTCAGGAAACCACAGTGGTCAGGCTGGTAGCAGGGTTGTCCTTGCATGGAGGTCCTGAGAGGCCATCCTGTGAAGCTGTGACTGGATGGAGTGTGAAATCTAACCCAGGTGGTGGAAGTGCCAGGGCCGGGGAATGTCTGCTAGGGACAACTCCATAAAGGGATGGGAGCAGAGTCCAAAACGGAAAAGCTTGTTGCATTTATTGAAGCTAGAAGGGTGAAGCCATCTAATTTCTTTGAAAATCAGACAGTTACAGAATTTGGAGTGTTCCCTGCTAGGATTTGGTCTAGCTTTGGTTCATTATTTCCTTACCACGCTTTCTTCCCTCTCTGTGGAATTGTAATGTATGTTTTGTGACATTGTATAGAGGAAGTATGTCATTTGTTTTTTAATTTCAGTTTTTCTGGGGGTTACAAGTTTGAGATTGTGTTGAGTCTTGGAAGAGACTCGGACTTTGGGACTTGAAAATGTGTTGAAGTTGAAAAAACTATGGGGACTTTTAAGGTTTGACCTAATGTATTTTTACAATATGGGATGACTACAAGCTTATAGAGGCTAGAGAATCAAGTGTGGTGGATTGAAGGATAATGCGCCCCCCCCCCCCCGCTCACATATATATTCATGTATTTGAATGCTTGGTCCCTAGTTTGAGGAGCTGGAACTGTTTGGGAAGGATTAGGAAGTGAGACATTGTTGGAGACGGTGTGTCACTGGGGGAGCTTAGCAGTCTCAAAAACCTACACCATTACCAGTTAGTTATCTTTCTGTCTCATGGCCATTGTCCCGATATTTGTGCTCTCAGGTACTGTTCCAGTGTCATTCCTGCCTACCCTGCCATACTCACACCATGGTGGTCATGGACACAAGGTTTTGGAATTGTGGGTTCCAACATTAAATGATTAAATGATTTTTTTTTGTAAGTTGCCCTTGTCATGTTGTTTTTCCATGGCAAGAGGAAATTAAGCAACGTTCAATCATCTGTGAGGGTTAGGACCTCTGAGACTTTCTCCATTCATGGTTGTCTTTTGTTGGGCTCAGTATTGTGCAAGCCCAGTACAGGCAACTACAGCTGCAGTAAACTCATGATTACAATTGTGTCTTGCTAAGAAATAGCATTTCACAGCCTTATTCCCTATTCTTTTTATAAGAGACAAGGGTCTTATATTCATTCTGCTCCCTGTTCTGTAGTGTTCCCCGAAACTTCCAGAGGGTGATATTGAATTTAGCCTCACCTTTTCATATTTATTGTGATTTTTCATTTATATCTCAAAGGGGTAGAGATATAAGTCTATTTTTATTTGTTGGATATACCTTACCTACTTTAATTGTGTCATGTCTGTATATGGTGTTCTATTTCATTATCTTTTGTATTATTTTGTGTCTCAAGAATGAACTGAGTAACAAACCTTTAACTACTTCAATTTTACAGCCCCTTTGTTTTAATGGTTACATTACTTCTAGTTTATTTATTTATTTTGTGTGTATGAATATTTTGCCTGTACACATGTATGTGTACCATATGTTTGCCTAGTGCCCATGGAAGCCAGATAAGGGCATTTGTTGCCCTGGAACTGGAATTATGGTGATCATAAAGCACCATGTGGTTGCTGGGAACCAAACCTAAGTTCTCTGCCCAAGCAACAAGTGTCTGAATCACCTAACCATCTCTCTAGTCCCATAATTTAAAGTGCACATATGTGGGCTGGTGAGATGACTCACTAGGTAAAAGCCTAGACTGCCAAGACGTACTTCCAATCCGTATTTGATTCACTGACGACAAATGGAAGAAGTTGACTCCCTGCCCTCATTCTCTGGCTTAAATACGTGTTATGTGGAGTGAACATACAAGCACACACACAACGTGTAAAAGCAAATGCAAGTAATTAACCATGGCAAACTCCTTGATATGTATTTCTTTCTACAGACTTTTACCAACTTCTCAGAACCCACTCATAAATGTCAGAGGACCTGGGTCATACACAACCTCCACCACACTGCCAATTATGCATATTAAATGATTAAACTTTAATTAGTCTGAAAGCATTTAAAACTCTTATATTTTACATTTCTTAAACTGTTTGATATTGAGGTATTTAAAAATACACAAGATAGTTAGATTTTCTTTAGTATACTACTAAGTGTTAAAATTATTCTAATTTTGGCTTTTAGTGAACTAAAATGAGAATATTCATTCTTCACATTGATGACATTATTGTTTGCTTCTCCAAACTTCCTCTATCTATTATGTAATTTTCATTTTTGGATGTTTAAAGCTCTTCTTTTCTCCATCTGCTGCTTTTACTTCTTTACGCCATTTTGTTTTCATGACCATTTTTAAACTTGGGTGTAATATTCTTATATTTATAACATGGAAATATTGTATCAAATGAAGAGGATGGCAAAAAATCAGACTCACATCACAACAGCAAATAAACTTAAAATGACCCAGGGATTTCTTTCTTGTTAGCCTTCTTGCCTACTCAGTCTTTGTATATCAGATCTTAGGAATGGATAGTCCATTCCTAGCAATGTGGTATAAAATTTTGCCTTCATATAAAGGAAATGTGATGCTTGTACTAAGGATCTTAGGAAAAGAACCATACCTGAATTGATAATTCTATAAGCCGGATCGACTGATTGCAGAGAGTTAAAGTGTTATATCTTTTATTGTCAATTCCTGCACGTGACCTTCTTTCCTTGGGATTCTTTAATACAGCTTTTAAAAAATGTACAAATAAACTTTTAGCTTCTACCTCAAATATCAAGGAGCCTTCCCATATTAGCTGATTAACAAGAATAATTTACATTTGGATCTCTAGATTTTCATGCCAAGAATAGAAAACATCTATTGTAACTTTTGTAATAATCCAAATACATTTTGAACTTTCATACTTAGCTGCTGTGTTAATTTTATGTTTTCTTTTCATAGTGTATCTATCCCATGATGGCCCAGCAACAATTCAAATCTATCTGTCTGAGTCTTCTGATCATCCTGTAAGAATTGAAAGTAGGCAAGGACAAAGAAGCTAAACTCTTCTATTATCCATTAAGAGAAAAGTGATCACCTCAGTGACCATCTCCTAAATAATTTTTGTCTGACCGTCTAATGGGGAAAGATAGGCAGTTCAATGGGCTTTAGAAGGCTTGAAGGAACTTGAGAATTAATCCTTTCCTTGCATTTGACTAAGGATCCAACCTCCAATTTACCATTTGAAAAGGAGAAAGTTTCCCGTCTTTTGAAAGATCAATTCAGAATGGCCACACCCGCTTGTTTCTTAGGTCCATTTGCTTGGAAAACCTTTTCCCAACCCTTTACTCTGAGTAGGTGTCTGTCTTTGTGGTTGAGGTGTGTTTCTTGTAGACAGCAGAATGTTGGATCCTGTTTTCGTATCCAATCTCTAAGTCTGTGCCTCTTTATAGGTGAGTTGAGACCATTGATATTAAGTGATATTAATGACCAGTGATCGATGACTCCGGTCATTTTTTTGGGTAGTAGAGTGTATGTGTTTTCCTTCTTTGAGTTGTGCTTGTGAAGGGTCGCTAGATGTCTGAGTTAATGTAGGCAGTGTTGGGAATGTTGGATTCCTTGGGTTGTGATTTTCCTTCTAGTATTCTCTGTAAGGCTGGATTAGTAGCTACGTATTGATTAAATTTGTTTTTATCCTGGAATATTTTGTTTTCTCCGTTGATAGTGCTCAACCTCCTTAGCGATCAGGGAAATGCAAATCAAAACCACTTTGAGATACCATCTTACACCTGTCAGAATAGCTAAAGTCAAAAACACCAATGATAGCCTATGCTGGAGAGGATGTGGAATGAGGGGAACACTCATCCATTGTTGGTGGGAATGCAAACTTGTGCAGCCACTGTGGAAATCAGTGTGGCGGTTTCTCAGGAAACTGGGAGTCAACCTCCCTCAGGACCCAGCAATTCCTCTCTTGGGAATATACCCTAGAGATTCCCGAACATACTACAAAAGCGTTTGTTCAACTATGTTCATAGCAGCACTATTTGTAATAGCCAGAACCTGGAAACAGCCTAGGTGCCCCTCAATAGAAGAATGGTTAAAAAAGGTGTGGAACATATACACATTAGAGTTTTACTCAGCGGTAAAAAATTATGACATCTTGAATTTTGCATGCAAATGGATGGACATAGAAAACGCTTTACTGAGTGAGGTAAGCCAGACCCAAAAAGAGGAACACGGTATGTATTCACTCATAAGTGGATTCTAACCATAATTAAAGGTCTTTGAGCCTATTATTCGTGATTCTAGAGAAGCTAAGTAAGAAGACGAACCTGATGAAGATTATTTAGCTATCCGCCAGGAGGTAGGAAATAGTCAAGAGTCCCAGGTAACCTTGGGTGCATGGGGGGGCGGTGGGAGGGTTGTTGGAAGGGGAGAGGGTTAGAGAGAAGGGAGTAGGGGAGGAATGGAGAAAGCTCGGTTGACTGGGATAGGGGGAAGGGAGGAAGGATGAATATGGGATCAGGGAAGAACATATTTCAACTAAGGGAGTCATTTTAGGGTTTACAGGAAACTTGATTATATATGGGATCCCAGGTCCAAGGAGAGATCCCCAGATTGTTCTCTGGACAGAGGAGAGGGTGCCTGAACCGGCCTTGGCCCATAACCATACTGATGAATATTTTGCTTATCACCATAGATCCTTCATCTGGCGATAGATGGCGATACAGACAGAGACCCACATTGGAGCACCGGACTGAGCCCCCCAAGATCCAAATGAGGAGCAGAAGGACGAAGAAAATGACGAAGGACTGCGAGGGATGCTATCACCCACTGATACAAGGGGTCGGATCTAATGAGAGTTTACCATGGCCAGTTGGACTGCGACTGAACGAGCACGTGATACAACCAGATTCTCTGAATGTGGCCGGATTCTCCGAGTGTGGCTGGCCTGGAGTCTTTCTGAGAAGCCATTGACAATGACACTGGGACTAGTTTCCTCTGCATATACTGGATTTTTGGGATCCAGTCTGTTTGGATGCTCACCTTCCTGGACCTGGAGGGAGGGGGGAGGAACTTGGACTTCCCACAGGGCAGGAAACCCTGACTGCCCTTAGGGACAAAGAGGGAGGAGGAGAGGGAGGGGGGGAGTGGGAGGGTGTTGGGAAGAGGGGCGTAAATGGAAACTTTTATAATTTAATAAAATTACTTTCAAAAAAAAAGAAAGATCAATTCAATGATGGCTAATTGTGATTGGTCAAAACAATGGAATTTGAGTGATTATAATACAATACAATACAATGAATCTAAGTCTGGCACTGGAAGAAGGCATACCATTTTTATCTGCTCCAAATATTAGAATATTGCATATTATTACATTATTACCCCTCACTTCAGTGCCTGATCTTACTGGGCCCATCAATCAACTGGTCAGTAATTTGTATTGTTCAAATTATTTATTTCCTTCCTTTATTCCATTAGACAGAAGAATGCTCTTAGTTATTTTATGTTTTGGCATAGGACTCAACATATTTCACATATTATATCAAGAAGACCTGTCAATTACCTGACCACCCCTAAAAAATCTGAACTACCAGAAGAAATGCTGAGGATATGAGAACTCTTCTATATTCAGTAAGAAGTGCATTTACACCTCCCAACAACACCTTCCTCACTGTGATCTCTACTTGTACTACACCTTTTTCTGAGTTTTAACTCAAAAAAACATAGTTTTTCCTTTTCCCTTCTTTTAATTTTTTTTCTTTGATACCTATCCACAACTCTAAACAAGCTTCCCTTGTTACTCTGGAATGCATCATAGTTTCCTCTGGCATTTCCTTCCCTTCAGGTGGATGCCTACAGGTCTCCACTGTACACCCAATACTGAAAGTGAGTTTCTCTCTCCTCTCCATCTCCCCTCTC